>NC_091839.1:6973234-7583247 GCF_037783145.1 Equus przewalskii
TGCATGCCGGAGGAGGAGAGCAGTGACGGGGAATCCGACGATGAGGTGAGGCAGTCGGAGGCGTCCCCAGCGCCGGGCGGGGCAGAGGCCGGGGGCTTGCAGGGGTCTGGGTGGCCCCGAGGGGTGGCGTGGCGAAGCGGGGTCCTCAGGGCCCCTGCGGAGGGAAGAGACCCTGGCAATAGGCATGGGAGGAGGTAGATTGCACGGAGCTGTCGGTGGAAGGGGCCTCGGAAAGTGGATAGAGAAGCCCGGGCTGCAGCTGGGCGCTGGGGCCCGAGACGGGTGCTGCGGAAGAGTCCTGGCTGATCCTTCTTGGTAGTTGGCAAGGCGAAGGCTGTAGAGGTGGACGAGGAGGCTCTGGGGACTGCATGCCCAACCAGTGGTGGTTGACAGGACAGCGTGGCTTTAGTGGACCCAGGCAGGGCTCTGGGCACTCACCTGTAGGCTGCCCCGCCCGGCCTCGTAGCCTCTGCCACATCCCTAGTTTTATCAGTGCCCCAATTCCTCTTCTGACCTAAAGTGAAGAGAGGAGAGAGTGGTGGACAGCCTCCTCTTGGGGGCACAGGTCGAAGAGAAATGGAACGAAGGCTGAGACTGGGCACTCCAGCTGGTCGGAGTTCAGCTCAGGATTTATCCCCAGCCTCTCAGAAAAGGCAGGAAGGTGTGGGTTGTATTACTTAGGACAGTTTGTAGCCACATGAGGGCTCAGGGTGGATCCTAACATGATAAACCATTTGATACACACACAAACAGAGCCTGCTTGGGTGCCTCTATTCCCATCTTTATTTAAGAAAAAAAACTACAGCCCGAGAGAGTGTAAACGGAGGCCCCACTTGTCTGAGTTGGAGCATGAGGCACTTTAAGGGTAGCCTACTGCTTGGCCTGAGAAGACACTATGCTGTTCCCTTCTGAGCCAGCGAACCTGCTGGCAGTGTTGCTGTGGTCTGGCACAGGAGTAGGGGTTCACAGTGCCCTGTGCCTCCGTCCTTAGGGAGAAACCCTGTCTGCTACTCCCTTCACCATCCTGTCTTTGTAGTTCTTTTGTAAATAGGCAGGGGTACGTTAGGGGGGAAGCTGGGGAGATTCCTCAATACCTGAGTCTCAGGTGGCAAGAGGGCTTTGGCACTGACTGCTGTTTCTCCCCTCCACCCCTGGTCCCCTAAATCAGGAGTTTCAGGGTTTTCATTCAGATGAAGATGTGGCCCCCAGTTCCCTGCGCTCTGCGCTCCGATCCCAGCGAGGTGAGTGATGGGGAAACTCTACCTGTATAGTTTTACAGGAATGTTATTCTCACTCCTCGTGTCAGCTCTTCCCTGTTCCACTAGAGTCTCCATCAGTTACCGAGTGTGTTCTGTGTTCAGAGCCCAAGTTAGGCTGGGCTGTGGGGGAAACAGACAAGTAAGACTTAGTCCCTGCCCTCCTGGAGTGCCTTCCTCAGTCTGCAGGGCTAGCTTGACCCATCTCCCCACACCTATTCTCCTTTTAGGTCGAGCCCCCCGAGGTCGGGGCCGCAAGCATAAGACGACCCCCCTTCCGCCTCCTCGCCTAGCAGATGTGGCTCCTACCCCCCCAAAGACTCCTGCCCGGAAACGGGGTGAGGAGGGCACGGAACGGATGGTGCAGGCACTGACTGAACTTCTCCGGCGGGCCCAGGCACCCCCAGCTCCCCGGAGCCGGGCATGCGAGCCCTCCACTCCCCGTCGGTCTCGGGGACGGCCCCCAGGACGGCCAGCAGGCCCCTGCAGGAAAAAGCAGCAAGCAGTAGTGGTGGCAGAAGCAGCTGTGACAATCCCCAAACCTGAGCCACCACCTCCTGTGGTTCCAGTAAAACACCGAACTGGCAGCTGGAAGTGCAAGGAGGGGCCCGGCCCAGGACCTGGGACCCCCAAGCGTGGAGGACAGTCTGGGCGAGGAGGTCGTGGAGGCAGGGGCCGAGGCCGAGGAGGGCTCCCCTTCGTGATCAAGTTTGTTTCAAAGGCCAAAAAAGTGAAGATGGGACAGTTGTCCTTGGGACTTGAATCAGGTCAGGGTCAAGATCCACATGAAGAAAGCTGGCAGGATGCCCCCCAAGGAAGAATTGGGTCTGAACAGGGAGAGGGCCCCTGCTGGAAGAAGGAGCAGAAGCTGGAGGAAAAGGGAGAGGAGGAGAAAGAAGAGGAGAAAGACGAGGAGGAGGGGGAAGAGAAGGAAGAGAAAGCTGTAGCTGAGGAAGAGGAGAGCGTAGCTGAGGAAAAGGAAGAGGCAAAGCTGCCATCACCACCCCTGACTCCTCCAGCCCCTCCACCTCCTCCACCCCTCCCACCCGCCTCAACATCTCCTCCATCCCCACTTTGCCCTCCCCCACCCCCAGTGTCCCCTCCACCCCCACCATCCCCTCCACCACCTCCTGCCCCAGAGGAGCAGGAGGAATCCCCTCCTCCTGTGGTCCCAGCTACATGCTCCAGGAAGAGGGGCCGGCCTCCCCTGACTCCCAGCCAGCGGGCAGAGCGGGAAGCTGCTCGAGCAGGGCCGGAGGGCACCTCTCCTCCCACTCCAGCTCCCAGCACCACCACCACAGGAGGCTCTCTGGAAGACAGCCCCACTGTGGCCCCCAAAAGTACCACCTTCCTGAAGAATATCCGGCAGTTTATTATGCCTGTGGTGAGTGCCCGCTCTTCCCGTGTCATCAAGACACCCCGGCGATTTATGGATGAAGATCCCCCCAAACCCCTAAAGGTGGAGGTCTCACCTACTCTGCGGCCTCCCGTTGCCGTCTCCCCACTTGCCCCCCAGGAACCATCACCAGCCCCCTCTCCACCTCATGCCCCAACTCCCCCATCTACCCCAGTGCCACTCCCTGAGAAGAGACGGTCCATCCTGAGGGAACCCACATTTCGCTGGACTTCACTGACCCGGGAGCTGCCCCCTCCTCCCCCAGCCCCTCCACCAGCCCCACCCCCACCTCCTGCCCCTGTCACTCCATCCCGGAGGCCCCTGCTCCTTCGGGCCCCTCAGTTTACCCCAAGCGAAGCCCACCTGAAGATCTACGAATCGGTGCTTACTACTCCTCCTCTTGGGGCCCCTGAAGCCCCTGAGCCAGAGCCTCCTCCCGCTGATGATTCTCCAGCTGAGCCTGAGCCACGGGCAGCGGGCCGTACCAACCACCTCAGTCTGCCTCGATTCGCCCCGGTGGTTGCCACTACTGTTAAGGCTGAGGTGCCCCCTCCTGCGGTTCCAACTCCGAGCAATGGGCAGCAGCCTCAGGCTCAGCTACAGCAGCCCCTGCAGGCCTTGCAAACCCAGCTGCTGCCCCAGGCATTACCACCCCAGCAGCCACAACTGCAGCCACAGTTACAGCTGCAGCCACCGCCACCACCACAGCAGCCATCACCCCTGGAGAAGCCCCGGATTGCAGGTCTGGGTTCCTTACCACTGTCTGGTGTGGAGGAGAAAATGTTCAGCCTCCTCAAGAGAGCCAAGGTGCAGCTATTCAAGATCGACCAGCAGCAGCAGCAGAAGGTGGCTTCTCTGATGCCGGTGAGCGTGGTGCATTGGCCAGGCCCCTGCACCGAGTCATCCAGCCTCGATTCTCTGCAGCCCCTTAAGCTTCTCCTCCCTAGAGCCCCCAGCCCTGCAGGGAACCCTCAGAGCCAGTTCTTCTCCCGTCCCTCAGCTTCCTGTGTTCCTTTCCTGGCCCCTTCCCTCCCCCATGGTACTCCCCCAGCCCATTATTCCTCACTTTCTAGCCTCTGACCCTGTTTATTCCCCCCTAGCCAAGCCCTGGAGGGCAGATGGAGGAGGTCATGGGGACTGTCAAGCAGATCTCAGATAGAGCTGCTGTCAGGTCTGAAGATGAATCAGTGGAAATTAAGAGAGAGAGACCATCGGTATGGAATGGGAGGAGGGCTGTCTGAGGAAGGCTGGTTGCAGGAGCACAAGGGGCAGCTAGCCACACGTGGTTTCTCTCCCCCAGGGCCCTGAGTCCCCCGTGCAAGGTCCCCGCATCAAACACGTCTGCCGTCATGCTGCTGTGGCCCTGGGGCAGGCCCGGGCCATGGTGCCTGAAGACGTCCCCCGCCTGAGTGCTCTCCCTCTCCGGGATCGGCAGGACCTCGCAACAGAGGGTAGGGGTGGGTGTGTTGTGGGGAGATTTGACAGCTGTGTCAAGTTCGGGGGCCGGCGAATGCCTAGGAGAATGAGAGCAGAGTGGGTGCTTGGGGCTAGGTGACAAGGGGATTGAAGTGCGAGGTCTTAGAGCAGGTTTGGGGGCACCTGGAACCTGAGCAATATGGGAAAGTAGGGGCCAGCGGGCTGATTGAATGGAATCTAGGGGAGAAGAGGGAAGTGAGGTAGAAGGGCAGGTGTCTTCGAGGCTCCATCCCCTCCTCTCCGCTGCACTAGATACTTCATCAGCATCTGAGACCGAGAGTGTCCCGTCACGGTCCCGGCGGGGAAAGGTGGAGTCAGCAGGGGCTGGGGGAGACTCAGAGCCTGCAGGGTCCGCAGGGACCCTGGCCCATACACCCCGGCGCTCTCTGCCCTCCCATCATGGCAAGAAGATGCGGATGGCACGGTGTGGACAGTGTCGGGGCTGCCTGCGTGTGCAGGACTGTGGGTCTTGTGTCAACTGCCTGGACAAGCCCAAGTTTGGAGGCCCCAACACCAAGAAGCAGTGCTGTGTGTGAGTAGCTGGGGTGCAGCTTCCATTCCCACCCATGGTTGTCAGTCACCCAGGCCTCCTGTCTTGCCAGAGCAGTGGGATTGGCATCCTTGTGGAGAGCTTCCTCTCTTCCCCCAGACCACCAGTCCCTTACCCTGGTGACGTGCTGCTCCCCTCCCCAGATACCGGAAGTGCGACAAGATAGAGGCTCGGAAGATGGAACGGCTGGCTAAAAAAGGTAACGAGGTTTGCGGAGCGTTTCTTTATACAGCCTTGTTTAGATTCTTGGTATGGGGAAACCATGCTCTCTTTGCTCATCTCCCCTTGTCTTTGCAGTCCACCATCCTTGTCATCTTTTCCATCGTGTGCTTTGGTTTCTCCCATACTTGTTCTCTTCTGCCCCACTTTTTTCTGGCTTTTCTCCATCCCGATGTCCCATGTCCCTGGCTGAGCTCAGATCCTACCAAGTCCCCTGTTCCCACAGGCCGGACGATAGTGAAGACGCTGTTGCCCTGGGATTCCGATGAATCTCCTGAGGCCTCCCCTGGTCCTCCAGGCCCACGCCGGGGGGCGGGAGCTGGGGGGCCCCGGGAGGAGGTGGTGGCCCCCCCAGGGCCGGAGGAGCAGGACTCCCTCCTACTGCAGCGCAAGTCAGCCCGGCGCTGCGTCAAACAGCGACCCTCCTATGATATCTTCGAGGACTCGGACGACTCGGACCCCGGGGGTCCCCCTGCTCCCCGGCGTCGGACCCCTCGAGAGAATGGTGCGAATTGCTTGTTGCTACTTCTGTCAGTCAGTCCTGCGTCTTTTGCATGGAAGGGACCCCAGACCCAGGGCTCTATCAGTATGCTGGAGAAAGTAGCTGAGTGCAGAGAAGAACGTAGTTTTAGGTAGACAGGGAGAGCTGGTGTGTGAGGTTTTCAGTAGCTTTTTGAGCAAGGCCTAAGAGTCATCCTAACGGACCTTGGTTAGTTCAAGAAGGCCCTGGGGACCAGGTAATATTTGGGAGTTGTTGAAGAGGGGGAACCTCACTGCTCATGTGTCCTGCCTAGAGCTGCCAGTGCCAGAACCTGAGGAGCAGAGCCGGCCCCGCAAACCCACCCTGCAGCCTGTGTTGCAGCTCAAGGCCCGAAGGCGCCTGGACAAGGTCAGCATGGCCCCACACCAAGAACCCTGAGCCCTGTGGAAGGCATGGCTCCCGCCCTCCAGGAGCTTCCTGGCAAGTCAGGGTAACCTGCTCACCTGAGTGCCGTGGTGTGTGCACACCAGAAGACAGGCCCTGAGGGGTGAGGCAGGCCTGTCCTGGAAGGCAAAGGATCTGGGCAAAAGCTAGGGTTGGGCAGGCTGGGAGCGAGGGCAGTGAGGAAACAAGTCTGCCAAGGGTAGGGCTGGCAGCCTTCTGACCACCACCATCCTCCCTAGGATGCTTTGGCTCCTGGCCCCTTTGCTTCTTTCCCCAATGGCTGGACTGGAAAACAGAAGTCCCCTGATGGTGTGCACCGGGTCCGTGTGGACTTTAAGGTATGGCATTGAGGGGTCGGGGTGGGTAGCAACTGTGATTGGAAGAAACTTATTGATTGTTCCCAAGAAGACAGGGCTTTAAGGATGGATCTGGCTTCTGTTCTTGGCTGCTCTCTGATCCCGTGTCCTCTCTTCCCTCAGGAGGATTGTGACCTGGAGAACGTGTGGCTGATGGGCGGCCTAAGTGTGCTCACCTCTGTGCCAGGGGGCCCACCGATGGTGTGCTTGCTGTGTGCCAGCAAAGGCCTGCATGAGGTTGGATACCTGCATTTTTTCACAGCCCCACAAGTCTTCACTGGCCCTTATTGCCTGATTTCTTGGGCCCTCTCAGCAGAGTCTTATTCCCTGGCTTCCTGGTCTCACGCTGTGCCCATCATTCACTCTTCCCACCCCCAGTTGGTGTTCTGCCAAGTGTGCTGTGACCCTTTCCACCCATTCTGCCTGGAGGAGGCAGAGCGGCCCCTGCCCCAACATCATGACACCTGGTGCTGCCGCCGCTGCAAGTTCTGCCATGTCTGTGGGCGCAAAGGCCGAGGCTCCAAGGTTTGGGCACGGGCCATGGGGCTGGTGGCGGCGTGGAAGAGAAGAGTATTCCTATTCCAGTAGGTTCTGCATTGCTATCTCTCTTTCTCATCCAACAGCACCTCCTGGAGTGTGAGCGCTGCCGCCACGCTTACCACCCAGCCTGCCTGGGGCCCAGCTACCCAACCCGGGCCACACGCAAACGGCGCCACTGGGTGAGAGACAAGGCCACGTGCCTGCTTGTGAGCTCTACCTCATGCCACCACACCCTAGACCTGCTCAGGCCAGCGTTCTCATGAGGAGGGGGAGCTGGAGGTCCTTAGAGAGCTTGTTAAACATAAGGTGTTCTTTTCAAAATTTCGTGGACACAATTTACATGGAGAATTTTTACTAACAGCTTCAGGGGCTCATGGATGCCATCGTCCTGGGCACAATCCCCTGCTCAAGCCTAACGTCCTCTCCTCCCTGTGTCCCTCTGCCAGTCTGCTCACTTCATTCCTCTCCTGCTCTGATTCTCTTCCTCTCCCTCCTCCACTTTCTCATCTCTCCCCACACCTTTTCTCCTCTTACTCACTCTTCCTCATCTGTCTCCTGCCTACCGTCTACTCCTCTTTGCCCATCCCCCCTCACACTGCTCCAGCCTGGTGCCTGGCACTCCCCCTAACGTGGCCCTGCCCCCCCAGATCTGCTCAGCCTGCGTGCGCTGTAAGAGCTGTGGGGCGACTCCAGGCAAGAACTGGGACGTCGAGTGGTCTGGAGATTACAGCCTCTGCCCCAGGTGCACCCAGCTCTTTGAGAAAGGTGGGGACCTGGCAGGGGACCTGGGCCCTGAGGGGCCACCGGGGAATGGGCCAGGCTCCTAGACAGACAGATGCTCTTTTCTTGTGGATTACCCCCTCTTCTAGCCATGGAACCTTTCTTTCTGTTCAGGGTCCTCTTCCACAGAAGCCCATCGGTCCCTTACATAGAGGGACACAGCCCCACCTGTGTCTACTGTGGGCAGTGGCATTGGAGGGCCTGGGACCCCACCTCATGGTGGCCCCTGAGATGCCTCCTGGAACCTCAGGTCTCCAATGAGCACTTTGAAAGCCTGGGCTTTCCATATTTATTCAGGCAGCATGTTTAGCAAAACCCTATTGTCTGTGAGGTGTTAGGGCTACAGGGTTGGTAAAGAAGCGTTGTCCTCAGCCAGCTTTGTGGGAATAGTAGGGACCCAAGATGGGGCATAATGGAGGCAGCCCATGCAGCCATCAAGGGCTGGCAGGCCCTGATAGGGACTCTGAGGGCAGGTAGTGGCCCCAGCCCCACTTGACTTGCTTTCTTTTTCCTTCTTCCTCCAGGAAACTACTGCCCAATCTGCACACGCTGCTATGAAGACAACGACTATGAGAGCAAGATGATGCAGTGCGCACAGTGTGACCACTGGGTGCATGCCAAGTGCGAGGGACTTTCAGGTGAGTGAGTGGATCCCTGGAGTTCGATCTCTGCCCTGTGGGGATCCCTGTCCTACCCCCCACCCCAGGCCCTCAGAGGACAGGTGATCTATGGGCTACTGAGAGTCCTCACATGCTCCCAGACCATTCTCTCCTTTCCTGCTCTGGCCTGTTCTAGATGAAGACTATGAGATCCTTTCGGGGCTACCAGACTCGGTGCTATACACCTGTGGACCGTGTGCTGGGGCCACGCACCCACGCTGGCGAGAGGCCCTGAGTGGGGCCCTGCAGGGGGGCCTGCGCCAGGTGCTTCAGGGCCTGCTGAGCTCCAAGGTGGCGGGCCCACTGCTGCTGTGCACCCAGGTCTGGGGGCTCGGGCGGCAGGTTGGGGTGGGGCCAGGCCCAGCACCAGCCTTGCTAACTTCCCCTCTCTGCAGTGTGGGCAGGATGGAAAGCAGCTGCACCCAGGGCCCTGCGATCTGCAAGCCGTGAGTCAGCGCTTTGAGGAAGGCCACTACAAGTCCGTGGTGAGTGGGATACTGAGAGGAAAAGGTGGGTGCCAGGAACAGAGGGCCAGGGTTGAGGTAGGGGCCTGGATCCTGACAAACCCCCTTACAGCACAGCTTTATGGAGGACGTGGTGGGCATCCTGATGAGACACTCAGAAGAAGGGGAGACCCCAGAGCGTCGGGCTGGAGGCCAGACAAAGGGGCTCCTACTGAAGGTGAGCTCTTTGGGGGATGCCTCTAGGGTGGCTTGAGTGGTCGTGGGGAGGAGAGAGTGGATTCTCCAGACCCTGCCCCTGCCAGCTTTCCTGGGGAAGCCAGTCCTTCTCATCCTGTTAACCCACTTCCCAGCTGCTAGAGTCTGCGTTCGGCTGGTTCGACGCCCACGACCCCAAGTACTGGCGACGGAGTACCCGGCTGCCAAAGTGAGCAAGGCTGGGTAGCAGGAGGGGACCAGGGAGTGAGGGCAAAGGCCAGGGCACCTGGGAATCCAGAGTCAGGCTGGGCTGAGACTAGATGAAGAGCAGAGTCAGGGTCTGGGATTGGCGGGGGTGGAACCAGGATGAGAGTCCCCAGCAGTTCCAGATTAGCAAAGACCAGGTTGTATAGTTAGCTCTCACTCTGTTTCTACTTTGAGCAAGCCAGTTTTGGGGAGCTGGGCAGGCACTGATGACCCAGACTGTCAGGGTAGTGATGGGGAAGCCCAGGGGGCTGTGGGAGTCCAGAGGAGGTGCTTGCTGGAGCCTGGGGCCTAAGACTTCCCAGAAGAGATGACATCCGAGCTGAGATGTGGAGGAAGAGGATTCCAGGCATGAGAAACAGTATCTCGTGTATCACAGGTGGCATAAGAGCACCTGGCTTGTTCTAGAGACTGAGAAAAATGCTACGTGGAGAGAAAACAAAGGGTGTCATGGCATGTTTAGGCTGAGATTGTGGGTGGGCCCCAGTCCAGCCACTCTTGTTAGATGTGTCAGATGCTCATCCTTCCTGTCCACAGTGGAGTCCTTCCCAATGCTGTGTTGCCCCCCTCCCTGGACCATGTCTACGCTCAATGGAGGCAGCAGGAACCAGAGACTCCAGAATCAGGGCAGCCTCCGGGGGACCCCTCAGCAGGTATTTGGAAGTAGGGGCTGGAAGCCAGAGCCCCTGAGTTTGTGGACCAGGCTCCGGGTCCTGATTCTTGAACATCCCTTCCCACACACCTTCTAGCTTTCCAGGGCAAGGATCCAGCTGCTTTCTCACACCTGGAGGACCCCCGTCAGTGTGCACTCTGCCTCAAATATGGAGACGCGGACTCAAAGGTGAGGGCTACTGCATGAAGCCCCAGGTGGTGGGGCCTGGTCCTTGGGTCCTCCCCTCACGCCACTCCTCTTCTGCCCCAGGAGGCGGGGCGGCTTCTGTACATCGGGCAGAATGAGTGGACACATGTCAACTGTGCCATTTGGTCAGCTGAAGTATTTGAGGAAAACGATGGTTCCCTTAAGAATGTACACGCTGCTGTGGCTCGAGGAAGGCAGATGGTGAGGGCATGGGCCTGGAGGGTGGGCAGCCCTCGGGGTCTTGGGTAGGGCCCCTCCTAGTGGAGACAGCTCTTGTTTCAAAGTCTCTACCCCAGCATGTCCTTTCCTGCGGGTCCTAGGTACTTTTTTCAGTTGTCCCAGGAATCTGGTGCTGCAATGATAGAGGCTTTTTTCCTATTTGTGCCCTTGGGCCATAATCTGGGCCTAAAGCCAGGCAGACTAAAAGTTAGAAGACCTCCTATTGATTGAACCTGTGCAGAGGCTCTCCAGACAGGATGGCATTTAGCTCTTCCTGCGTCCCGTGAGGTGAGGTATTGCCTGGGTTAGAGCCCCCCCCACAGTGTGGCCGCTGGGTCAGGAACTGTAGAATGCCTCAAGCTCACCGTCAGGAGGTGGGAGGATGGAGTTACCGGCCACAGGGGTGGATGTGAGGAGTAAACGAAATAGTGCAGGTTCCACATGAGAATGTTGCGAGGCAGATGGTAAGTGCCGCTTAGTAAGTGTTAGCTGTTATTTTTCTCCCTACTGCAACACTGCTTCAAAAACTCTTAAGTAGTTCTGATGTGAACCTGGTCCTGGATGCAGCTAGGGAAGAGGTTATGTTGGTGAGTGCCTTTCTGTGCAAGGTGCTGGGCTTGACAGGGACCCAAGGAGAGTCTCAGGACAGCGATGCTAAGCGTCAGGCCCTGGCCCCAGTCACTGGCTTCTCCCCTTAGCAGCCCCTTCCACCCGCAGCGCTGTGAGCTCTGCCTGAAGCCTGGAGCCACGGTGGGATGCTGCCTTTCCTCCTGCCTCAGCAACTTCCACTTCATGTGTGCCCGGGCCAGCTACTGCATCTTCCAGGATGACAAGAAAGTTTTCTGCCAGAAACACACAGACCTGCTGGATGGCAAGGTTGGCTAGACCTGTGAGGGAGACAGCTCCCCACTGCACTCTCTTCCCCTTCCAATCAGGGACCCCTGCAGCCCCTCAGGCCTGGCCTGGCCCTGCTGCCTCTCAGTGTCTCCTTGTTCTCCCCAAGTTCTTTAGCCAAGCCCCCACCTCTCTAGCCCCTGCCTAAAGAGCCTTCCCTTGCGTCCCCCCAACCCCCACCAATCCAGCACCCCATTTGCCACCCATCTCCCAGGAGATCGTGACCCCTGATGGTTTTGATGTTCTCCGCCGAGTCTACGTAGACTTTGAGGGCATCAACTTCAAACGAAAATTCTTGACGGGACTCGAACCTGATGCCATCAATGTGCTCATTGGTAAGCCACTTGCTGTCTACCCTGGTCTTCCTGACCTTCCCTGGCCCCACCCTCCTGACCTCTTCTCTGCACCACAGGCTCCATCCGAATTGACTCCTTGGGTACTCTGTCTGATCTCTCGGACTGCGAGGGACGGCTCTTTCCCGTTGGCTACCAGTGAGCAGCCCAGGGGTAATTGGTAGGGTTGGAGGACTTCAGGACTGGGTCCCCTTTCCCAAATTATCCTGACCCTCCTGTCTCACACGCCCACCTAACAGGTGCTCCCGTCTGTACTGGAGCACGGTGGATGCTCGGCGGCGCTGCTGGTATCGGTGCCGAATACTGGAGTATCGGCCATGGGGGCCGAGGGAAGAGCCGGTTCACCTGGAGGCAGCGGAGGAGAACCAGACCATTGTGCACAGCCCTGCCCCTTCATCAGGTCTGCCCTTGGAACTGCCTTATTTTCTTCCATTTGTTGTAAAGGCACTATCAAAGAACTTAATGGCTGTGCATTATGTGCCAGGGGCTGTGCTCAGCGTTTCATAGGAATTGAGGCGAGAGCACTGTGCTGCCTGCTTATGGGGGGGTGAGTGGTAACTGCTGGACAAGTTAAGAAGTATTTTCGGCCACCTGACTTGGGGCACATGCTTATGTAACGCTCCCCACAGCCTCCTGAGGAAGGTACAAGTCACGCTGTACTGCACCTCGAAAGAGCAGTTGCTCTCCACGGTAATGTAGTGGTAGAGCCAGGACTTGAACCTGGATCTGCTCAGTTCCCAAACTGGCACCCTCACAGCCATGCTGCTACTGAGGGATGGAGCTAAGAGCTGGGTAGCACAGAGCAAAGAATGGGCTTGGAGACTGGTAAAGGGGGAGAGGCCATTTGGACTTAATGAGAGGAGGAAGAAGCTGGCATTGTGTTTGTGAGTAAAGGGTGTGTTCCAGGTTGGAGTGTGACATGGAATAGAGAGGGGAGGAGGGTGGAGCCGTTCTGGCTGGAAACAAGGGAACATTGGGAGGAAGCAGCAGAGATTAGCTTGCACAGGTTGGGTGGAGCCAGGTAATGGGGAGCCGCCAGCTCCAGGATGGGGCAGATGCGTTTGGTGTGGCAGGGATGTGCAGAGCAGGTCAGAAAGTGGTAGGACTGGCCGTGCTGGACAGAGGACAGGGCCCCTTGTGGCCTGTGGGGCCTGAATCAGAGAGGGAGCAGTAGGCAGCCAGGAAGAGGGGAGATGGCAAAGGATGGGGGAGGAAAGGTCAGAAAGGGACCCTGACCCAAGTGTGTGTGGGTTTTGCAGATGCCACCAAGGAGTTTGGGGGCTAGGTGATGACTGGAACAAGTGCGTGCTGTGTCGGGGTTCGGGGCAGGGCGGAGAAGGTGCAGTGTGTTCAAAAGAAGGGAGGGCATGTGAGGAGAGGCTTTGACAAAGAGCCCCTGCCAGCCCTGATGTCATTCTCTGGCCTCTTTAGAGCCCCCAGATCATGTGGACCCCTCACCAGATACAGATGCTCTTACCCCAGGAGCTCCTGAGCACCACTCGCCTGTTCAGAACCTGGACTCCACTCTTCGGCCAGATCCAAGCAGCGCTCCTCCTTCGGTCCCCCGCTCTTTCTCGGGGGCTCGAATCAAAGTGCCCAACTACTCACCATCCCGGAGGCCCTTGGGGGGTGTCTCCTTTGGACCCCTGCCCTCCCCCGGTGAGTATCTGGGAGTGTACGGGGAGGGGTGGGGCAGGTGAGGCACGAGTACCTGACTGACAATGACCTTTCCCCCCACAGGAAGTCCGTCTTCTCTGACCCACCACATCCCTACAGTGGGAGACCCAGATTTCCCAGCTCCCCCTAGACGCTCCCGTCGTCCCAGTCCCCTGACCCCCAGGCTGCCACCATCACGGCGGGCCTCTCCCCCTCTCAGAACTTCCCCTCAGCTCAGGGTGCCCCCTCCTACCTCAGTCGTTAGAGCCCTCACACCTACCTCAGGGGAGCTGGCTCCCCCTGGCCGGGCCCCGTCTCCTCCACCACCCGCTGAAGACCTGGGCCCAGACTTTGAGGACATGGAGGTGGTGTCAGGACTGAGTGCTGCTGACCTGGACTTTGCGGCCAGCCTGCTGGGGACTGAGCCCTTCCAGGAAGAGATTGTGGCTGCAGGGGCAATGGGAAGCAGCCACGGGGGCCCAGAGGACAGCTCAGAGGAGGAGGCCAGCCCCACCCCCCGCTACGTCCACTTCCCTGTGACTGTGGTGTCTGGCCCTGCCCTGGCCCCCAGCGCCCTCCCTGGAGCCCCCCGCATCGAACAGCTGGACGGAGTGGATGATGGCACAGACAGCGAGGCTGAGGCAGTCCAGCAGCCTCGGGGCCAGGGGACTCCTCCTTCAGGGCCGGGAGCAGGCCGGGCTGGGGTCATCGGGGCTGCAGGGGACAGGGCTCGACCTCCTGAGGACCTGCCGTCAGAAATTGTGGATTTTGTTTTGAAGAACCTAGGGGGGCCTGGGGAGGGGGGTACTGGGCCCAGAGAGGAGCCACTCCCCCCAGCACCTCCCCTGGCCAATGGCAGCCAGCCCCCGCAAGGCCTGCCCCCTAGCCCAGCTGACCCCACTCGGACGTTTGCCTGGCTCCCTGGGGCCCCAGGGGTCCGGGTGTTGAGCCTGGGCCCTGCCCCAGAGCCCCCCAAACCTGCCACGTCTAAAATCATCCTTGTCAACAAGCTGGGGCAAGTGTTTGTGAAGATGGCTGGGGAGGGTGAGCCTGTCTCACCCCCAGTGAAGCAGCCGCCTCTGCCCCCTCCCATTCCCCCCACGGCTCCTGCTTCCTGGACTCTGCCCCCAGGACCCCTGCTGAGTGTGTTGCCAGTGGTGGGAGTAGTCCGCCCCAACCCCCCTCCACCCCCCCCTCCACTGACGCTGGTGTTGAGCAGTGGGCCCCCCAGCCCACCCCGCCAGGCCATCCGCGTCAAGAGGGTATCCACCTTCTCTGGCCGTTCCCCACCAGCTCCTCCCCCAAGCAAGACACCCCGGCTGGAGGAAGATGGAGAGTCCTTGGAGGATTTCCCCCAGGGTCCAGGGCTTAGTGGCAGCGGGTGAGTGAGTGTGCTGAGGCCATGGAGGTGGGCAAGAGAGGTAGGCCGAAGGCAGCTGAGCCTTCTCACAGTTCCCCCACCACCACCAGGTTTAGCCGAGTGAGGATGAAAACGCCCACAGTGCGTGGAGTTCTCGATCTGGATGATCCTGGGGAGCCGACTGGGGAGGAAAGCCCAAGGTGAGTGGCCAGGCCCCTTTCCTTGGAGGCCCTGGGACCTCTCCCTCTCCCCTTCTGACAGGTCTCTCCTCACAGGCCCCTCCAGGACCGGTCTCCTCTGCTGCCACTTCCAGAAGGTGGTCCTCCCCGAGCCCCCGATGGTCCCACTGACCTGCTGCTTGAGTCCCAGTGGCACCACTACTCAGGTAGGGCCCGGCCTTTCCCTCTCACTGCCTGCTTCCCTGTGCTTGCCTCAGCTTGGGGACCAACGGATACAGAACGGCCCACTTCAGGGATCCTCCACTGAATGTTGCACACTGTGTACCTACCTGGGTACGACAAGCCCGTGTCTGGGTGCTAGAATTTTGGAGATGCCCTTGGGGAGCTTATGGCCTATGGCAGAAACAGAGAGAGAGAGGAAGTTTCAGCTCGATGTGACAGGTGTTCTGCAAGGGCCTGTCCAGCACACCCAAGAGCCCAAGGGAGGGCTTCAGAGCCTAGTCTGCCAAGGTCAGAGGGTTAGGTACCTCGTGAAGCTAAGGATGAAGTCTTTGGAGGTCCAGAGAGGATGGAGCCCACCTAGGACCCGGAGGAGGGACAAGAACTGTAGGAAGGAGGTCAGAGGAGAGTGGTGTCTCAAGAGACCCTGAGAAGGGAGTAACCAGCAGCCCCAGTACCACAGAGGACACCAGGCATGTGGGTTCTAGGATCAGTGTGCCATATTGATCAGGTGGTACAGGGAGGGGGAGATGTGTGTCCGAGTCCAGAATTGACGACAGTGGTTGATAAGGAAGCCAAAACAACACCTAGGCATCACGCCATAAAGCTCAGCTAAGAGTCTGAGAGGAGGAGGTGGGGCAGCAGCTTAGAGGGCTTGGTGTGAGGGCTGAGACAGCAAAGCCCAGGATGAAGACTAAGGGGGCTCGTGGATGGAAAAAGAGGGGGCAGGAGGCATGGCGGTGGGGCTGGACTAGGAGACTCCTGAGGGTGGAGGAAAGGTGAGGGACGTCAGCACACAGGGTAGGGCACTTGGAGCAGTTTTGACTGGTGGACTCAGTGAGGCTGGAAGGAAGTACAGTATTCTGTTGGTCATGTGGACAGTGAGAGAGGGAGTGGGCTGCAGCCAAGTAAGCCGGTAATTAAGCAGCCTAAGGCTTGAAATTTCTTGTGGCCCCAATGTGTGGAATTTCTCATTATGTGGAGCTTAGCTGCTGAGCATGGAAGTGGAGTGAGGTAGGCTGAGACTGCTTAACTGAAAGGCTACTTATGGGGGTGGGAGATGGCATGAGGATATCATAGACAGGTCCCTACACTCAGGGACCAAGACCACATTTTGGTAGAGGAAACAGACACTCCCATTAGCAAGTACACTGCAGCTTGGAAGGAGCATTGTGAGGAAGAAGGCAATGAGAGTGCCTGGGCGAGGCCCCTGGAGTCAGCCTGTTATATTCAGGGAGCAGATGGAGGCAAGAAGGCTAAAAAAAGGTGGCGTAAGTTGTCAGAGCTGGACCCAGGGACACTGAGGCCTGGAGATGATGTGGGTCACACAGTAAGAATCAGGTTTGGAGGCTTGCTTGAGGGTGGGAAGGCACTTAGGCAGGTTGGCCGAGAGAAGCAGTGAAGGGAGAAAATGCCGCCGTGTGAGCCCCACCTCTCCTAAAGCGAGCTCCACTCAAACATCCGTTCCCCCCACTCCACCCAGATACAGTAGTCAGTCCTCAGTCCGCATCCTGTGGGAGCCAGCAGCAGCATTTGGTGCGCTGATCCCTCCCTCCTTGAAGCACTTTCTTCCCTGGCTTCTGGAACCCCAGCCTTCTCCTCACCTCTCTGGTTCTGCCTCCTCATTGCCCCAACCTGTCAACTTTGGCATGTCCCCGGGCCCTCACCTTGACTTCTCTCTGTACACTCAACTCCCAGGTGCTCTTGTCTAGCTTCATGGCTCCAAATCCCAGCTCTAATTCTGATAGCCCCCAGATTGCTAGCCACGGTTCTATAACCTGCTGCCTGCTCACCATCTCCATCAGCAAGTTGCAAGGGAAGGTTTTCTAAGAAGAATCTCACACTCAGTGTGTCCCAAACTGAGCTCTTGACCTTCACCCCAACCTTGTCACCCCAACATCATCACCATCTCAGTCAGTGGCAGTTTTATCCTTCCAGTTGTTTAGGCCCCAGACCTCAGAGTTGTCCTTGACCCCCCTTTCTCTCATATCGCCATCTCTTCCCATCAGCAAGTCCTGTCTGCTCTAAGATCTTTAGCCCCTGAGAAATCTCTCAAGTAGCTCATAATGTACATATACTTGATTCTTTGAGTATGGACCTATGTAATAATATATTTGTAGTATTCACAGAAACATGCTGCATATAAAAAGATACATGTGCTAAATCTAATTCTCTAGTATTTTTAATTTTGTGTGAGAAACAGCAGAATGAGGGGTATTTATGGTAGACTGGTTTTGAGTAAGCCCTAAGTGTGTCCTGCAGAGCCACAACACTCCAGGCCTCTGTGGAACTGCCCATCTAGGCAAGAAGTCCTACAGAAAAGGGACCACAGGCCCTTTAGAAAAAAGTAATGTCTGTTCTATAGGGTTTGCCAGGCAATTAGAGGAGGAGGCGGGCCTTCAGCCCGAGCACCTGTGCCTTGTGCTCAGGGAGGAAGGGGGAGTAGTGGGGAACCAGGGACTTTTGAGTCCAGGAGGGGTGATCCTCACCTACTCTGACCTGCTCCTTGGGACCAGGTGAGGCTTCAAGCTCTGAAGAAGAGCCTCCATCCCCAGAGGACAAAGAGAACCAGGCCCCGAAACGGGCTGGCCCGCATCTGCGCTTTGAGATCAGCAGTGAGGATGGGTTCAGCGTGGAAGCAGAGAGCTTGGAGGGTGAGTTGGAAGTAGCAATGACAGGGAGGGAAGGTATCCCATAGAACACCAGCCTGACTCTGCTCTCTACCTGCCCTCTTCTCAGGGGCATGGAGAACTCTGATTGAGAAGGTTCAAGAGGCCCGAGGGCATGCCCGGCTTAGACATCTCTCCTTTAGTGGTAAGTGGGGGTCCACGGGGATTCTGGGGCCTGGGGTGACTCCCTGAGGGCAAGATGGGCCTCTGACATGATTTGTGTGTCCTCACCTTTGACTCCGCAGGAATGAGTGGGGCAAGGCTCCTTGGCATCCACCACGATGCTGTCATCTTCCTGGCAGAGCAGCTACCCGGGGCCCAGCGCTGCCAGCACTATAAGTTCCGCTATCACCAGCAGGGAGAGGGCCAGGAAGAACCACCCCTGAACCCTCATGGGGCAGCCCGTGCCGAGGTCTATCTCCGGTGAGAGGGCTGGGGCACGATGCCTGGGTCGGAGGAGCTCTGTGCGAGTTCTTGAGGGTGTGACAAGTCCATACAGATTGGAGATGGAGGCCTGGGGAGAAGACCCTCCACCACTCAAGGCACTAGAGTTCACATCAGAAGAACGAACCCCATCCATTCCCCTTTTACTGTGTCTTCAGTCGTAGCGGTATTCCTCCTGCCCTGCCAGCAGCAGGCCCAGGCCAAAGAATAGATGGGTACCATGTGGTTGGAGGAATGCCTGTGAACCTCCCTCCTTCCCTCCCTCCCTCCCACCTGCAGAAAGTGCACCTTCGACATGTTCAACTTCCTGGCCTCCCAGCACCGAGTGCTGCCTGAGGGAGCCAC
Organism: Equus przewalskii; assembly: GCF_037783145.1. NCBI lineage: Eukaryota > Metazoa > Chordata > Mammalia > Perissodactyla > Equidae > Equus > Equus przewalskii. Next base: position 6,991,512 of record NC_091839.1, read on the forward strand.
CTGTGACGAGGAAGAGGATGAGGTGCAGCTCAGGTCAACCAGGTACAGAGGGCAGCCAGGATGCTGGGGGTGGTCTGGAAGGGTCCTAAAGAGGGTGACCAGGGGCAAGAGAGGTCATTCCTGGATACCAGCCTGTGTGACACTGCTGCCCCCACCAGACGTGCCACCAGCCTGGAGCTGCCCATGGCCATGCGCTTTCGCCACCTCAAGAAGACATCCAAGGAAGCTGTGGGTGTCTACAGGTTAGTGGGGTTGGGGGGAGGATGCCCCTTGGGTGGATGGACAGGCACCCTGGTGTGGGGCTGCCTTGGTTCCATCCCCCTGCCCCCTGAGCTCGCCCTTGCCCATCCTACCCTGCAGATCTGCCATCCATGGGCGGGGCCTGTTCTGTAAGCGCAACATCGATGCTGGCGAGATGGTCATTGAGTACTCTGGTATTGTCATTCGCTCTGTGCTGACTGACAAGCGGGAGAAGTTCTACGATGGGAAGGTGGGCTCCACCAGGTGATGGGAATGAGGTGGGTGAAGCAGGGCCTGCCCATGGGAACAGAGCACCTGACTGCCCCCACCCTATCCTTGTAGGGCATTGGGTGCTATATGTTCCGTATGGATGACTTTGACGTGGTGGATGCCACGATGCATGGCAACGCCGCCCGCTTCATCAACCACTCGTGTGAGCCCAACTGCTTCTCTCGAGTCATCCACGTGGAGGGCCAGAAGCATATCGTCATCTTTGCCCTCCGCCGCATCCTGCGTGGTGAGGAGCTCACCTATGACTACAAGTTCCCCATCGAGGATGCCAGCAACAAGCTGCCCTGCAACTGTGGCGCCAAGCGCTGCCGTCGGTTCCTTAACTGAAGCCGTGGCTGCCCACCACGCCCCCGCTGCCATCTTGCCCCTAGCCTCGGGGCTCCCTAGTCCCTCCCAGAGCATCTCACCCCCACCCTCATGTTCAGGGTGGATGTGGGCATGCAGGTGGCAAGGGCCCTGCCTCCACCCCTCCAGCCCACCCAGCAATCGCCCCCTTTCTGCCCTGGGGGCCCAGGATGTAGATATTGTACAAAGGTTTCTAAATCCCTTCTTTTCTATGCACTTTTTTATTTAAGAGGGTGGGATCCCTGGTGGGAACCCCCCACAATAAAGTCTGTCAATGTTTGGAGAGGTTGTCTTCCCATTTCTATGGTGCCGGGGGCAGGTAGGAGCTTCTGTTTCTCCGTGCCCCCCACCCATCCTGAGCCAAGGAAGCCCATCAGCCTCAAAAGGTAGGTGAGAGGCCACTGTTCAGAATTAGAAGTAAATTGTGGGGTCTGTGTAGGCTTCAGAGCAACAAACGTTCTACATATTCCAGTCAGAACCCAGCTGGCTCCCGGGGCTGAGCTCTCCCATGGGAAGCAGGAGTATATTTCTCAGAGGCACCAGAGACCAGCTCGCAGACATCTGGTCTTGTGTGTGTGGTAGGAATGGGCCCTTTTTCTAGGGGACTAAGAGGAATGAGAGGATGTCTCTTGGTTCTTGGCCCAATTAAGACTGTATTTCAAGAGGCCCCCTTAGTTGAAGCCCAAAGACATCAGGCACTTATTTCAACAGAAACTTTACTTTTGTTGAGTACTAGCCAGGCAAACCTCATATCAGCCAAGCTTGGACAGCACCCTCAGAGCATCTGCCCGCCCTAGCTGGGCCAGGTGTGTGCCAAGCTGGCCCAGAGAGGCAGAGGGCTCCCTTGCCACCACCATCTCGATCAGGGCCCGCAGAGGTGAGCGACTGGGTCGCAGAGAGTAGGCAAAGGTGGACCAGGCAGCAGGCAGGCCATATCTTGCAGCCAGGTGTCGAGTGGTGCCACAGGCTATCGCCCCACCTGGCCCAGGCTCCGGATCCAGCAGCACAATCAGCTCTTCCAGCACCTCCAGCTCATCCAGGAGGCGAGACAGGGGCTGCGATGCCAGACTCGGGAACTCTGGGAGACAGGGAAGGATGAGCGGGAGGAAGGGCGGGCTTCCAGTCCACCTTCCCCCTCCTTAGTGTGTCCCCGACTAACCCCTGCCCAGGAGTGGAAGTAGGGAGACCTCCTTCCATGAGTGCCCCGCCTCAGATGCCTCCAGGGAGCCTGGAGAAGACGACTCCAAGGAGGTGAGGCCCTGGGTATTGGGATCTCCGCAAGCCGAGGCAGGATAGGTGTGGAGGCCGGCTTTCCCCTGTCCGCGGCGGCGGCAGTGCCTTCGCAGGGCGAGTAGGAGCATCACTGTGGAGGTCAGGAGCAGAACCAGCACCAGGGGCAGGGCAAAACTCGGCAAGGCCTGCTGAGGGACGTTGCGCTCAGATGTCCCCGGGAGACTGGAAGTCGCCGGTGAGCTGGGCTCCTGGGAGCTAAGGACGCTCGGACGGCAGAGCTCCTTGGTAGGGACGGGCTTCTGGGAATAGCGAGCTGGAGTAAAGCGGGAGGTGCACCCCACTCCTGCTCTCTCAGCCCAGTCCTCCCATCCCTATATCCCTCAGTGGGGCCAGGTCCCCGCCTGATCCAGACCCCCACCCCTTTAACCCAGGGAGGTCACCTCCTGACACTGCATGCTCCTACCCATATCCTCCTCAGTGGGGTACACCCCCTCCCTTGATCCACATCCCGCCCATCCGATCCCAAGACACGCCCTCCAACTCCGCCCCACTCTGGCAAGCTGCACCCTGACCCAAGCCCTCCCGAGGAGACCCAGGCCCTCCCGAGGCGATCCGCACCTCTCTGCAGCGCAGCCGGGTTCCACCGCGCCTCCCGGCGGGAGTAGGAGCCGTGGCTCCGCCGCCACAGGGGCTACACAGCTCCGCGCTGTCGGGGTTGCACTGCCCAGGAGGACACTCTTTGAAGGGGGGCGTTACGTGATCGCCAAAGTCATTGAGGCCACAGTTTTCCGAAAACTCGAGGTCTAGTGGGAGACAGGGTCTCACGAGGGGCCAAGCCCCGCCTCCTCTGCGCTGGTGACGCCCTTTCCCCCCCGTCCTATCCCAGCAGGCCTCGCCCCTTGCACTCTACCCGCCCGTCCTATCGGCGTCCTCCCCGCGCTCGTGCTGCCGGCCTGGAAACCTGCTCCGCAGGCCCCGCCCCCTCACTCCCTCCGCCCGGTGCCCCGCGCTCTGCCCGCGTTCCTCTCCCCCGCCGCCGCCTCCTCACCGCCCCAGGACACCCCCTTTCGCCGGGGCCCCGTCATCACCCACGCCAGCCCCCTACCCCGAAGCGAGCCTAATGGGCTGTACCCCGCAGACCTCGCCCCTTCCCCGATCACTCCCGGCTCCTGGCTATATGCATACGCCGGGTCCCTGCTCCTCACCCGGGCTGGGGGGCGGCCCGAAGCGCTGCAGGCAGCTTCCGCAGCACTGGTTGTCAGGGTTCCAGTACTCCAGGAGGCCGCAGTGCCGGGAGGCCTCCCGCGGCGGCGCCAGGGCCAGGAGCAGCGCGGCCGTCCGTAGGAGGCGGAGGGGCCTCATCCTGCTGCGGGGCCTACAGCCTGGGGGGCTGTGACCGCAGGACTTCCGGCCACAGCGCTGCTGCCGCACTTTCCAGGAAACGGGGCAGAAGAAGGAAACAGTGGATGTGGGGGCATAGGATCCCCACACCCCTTCGGAAAAGGGGAATCTACCCACCAACCCCAGTCCAGCTCCTGGCCCATTATCAGAGAGGCCACAAGGCCTCAAGATGGCTAGAGCGAGGACGGAGCCAGACTGCGTGGATTCTTGTCCCACGTCTGCTATCTTCCCGCCCTCTTTCCCATCTGTAAAATGGGATAATAGCACCTGTCTCATAGGGTTCTTATAGAGAATTAAAACCGTTGCTAGAAGTAAAACGCTTAGAACAGCACTTGGCATATGCTAAGCTTAAGTATTCAGCATTACCAGCTCTCATTTCAGGGCGGCCAGCCTGGAGGGTGGGGCCCTCACCCACTGGAGACTCTCATTCAAGTCCCAGGGACCTTACCTTAGCTCCTAACCCCAGTTTCTTCCGGGCTGGGAATCCTCCAACCTGCCACAACCAGGCGTCTTCCCCTGAGAAGCTTCAGGTGGACGTGCTGAAGTTTCCAGCACAAAGGTGTCCCCACCCCACCAGTCCCACTTGGGGGTTTCTGGGGCCCAGGGCTCTGAGCCAGCTGCTTTCCCACCTGTTGGAGATTACTTGATGAGGTTGTGGCCAGAGCCCAGCCCCACTTCCCCTTGTCAGGGGATGTGGGGGTGGAAGGAAACTCCTACCCGCAGCAGGTTCAGCTAACAAGGAAGCTCTAAACCCTCAATACAGAACTTTATTAGGGGAGGGGCAGTAGGAGAAGGTCCCTGTGTAGAACAGATTATATCATGGAGCCCTGGAGCATGGGGAAGATGGCACCAGGAAGTTAAGGGGGCTTTGAGGAGGTATCCAGGCCAGGAAGTGATGGCAGGCAACGGGATGGCAGGCAACGGGGCCAGAGTCTCAGAAGCGGCCATGCCGATGGTCTGGGGATCGTCGTCGGTTTCTTTCACGGGGACGGTGGCCAGTATGAGACCTTGGGGGTGACCTGGGAAACAGAGTGGAGAGAGAAGGGTTAGAGCCATGGGGAGTGGTGTGCAGATCCCCAAGGGCTGCCTCTCTGCTCTGGGATGGGGCAAGGGCAGGTGATGAAGTAACTAGAGTTCCAGGGCCTGATCTCAGGATTGGAGATGTAGGTTGGCCTTGGGTTGGGGGGTTTGGGGTGCAGGCTGGTTTTGTGGTTGGGACGTAGGTGCTGGTCTTGGGATGGGGTTCAGGGCTATTCTTAGGGTACAGAAGGCTTGAGACAGTTATTGGGGCATAGGATGAGGTTCATCTCAGTACATGGGGCTTAGGGTATAAAGAGTCGTGGCAGGCTGGTCCTGAGGTACCTGCGCCTGGGTCCCCGCCCGTAGAGCTGCCGCCGGAGGTTCCGGGAGATGGGTCGCAGGTGCATGAAGTTGCAGAAGCCACCCCGGGTACATTCCCTAGGTAGAGGATGGACGGATGGATGGAGGAAACCATTGTCACTGACAGCCCCCAACACACACACAGTAGTCTGAGGCTCAAGGTGCCCATCCCAGCCCTGTACTACCATACCCCATCTCATACTGCCGACAGCATGACTCCCGGAAGTCGGTGACAGGAGACAGCTCGGCATGCACAGCCTGCCCATTGAACCAGCGGTTATTGAGTTCAGCCACTGCCCGCTCTGCATCCTCCTCGCGCCGAAACTGAGAGGAAAGTCGGTCAATGTCAGCAATCAAACTCAGAAATCTTCAGGGGACTAGTTAGTAGCTCTGGGGCTGGATTGGATTTAGCGATGGACCTCAAGCTGTGAGGCTTCAGTGGTGGCCATTAGGCATTGAAATGCCTCCACCTCTGGGCTCTAATGGGGGGACAGCAGGCACCTTGACATAGACATTGCCTACGAGGTGATCCCCCAGGTTGTCGCATACATTCATCTCTTCAATCTCCCCGTACTTCTCCTGCAGTTCCGTAAACACCTCCTGCGGAAGACCAGGAGGAACTCAGCTGAGCTCCCCGCCCAAAGGAAACACAATCCACCCTGCCAACCCTCACCTCGAAGAAGTTATCATAGTGTTCTTGCACCTCCACGTCGCTCACGTGACCTGGAGGAGGGGGCAGGGTGGAATCAGGGGGTGGCCTGCTGGCAGTTATCCGCCCTGCCCCCAAGACCGGTCCCTCACTCACAATGCGATCCGTCTGCGGTTTGGGCGGTGTTCTGTGGATTCCGGTACAGGTTGAGCAGCACTATGGTCTGAACAGAATTTAAAAGGGACAGGGCCTGAGCTCAGAGAGCGGGGTACATGCAAATAGCTGGGATACGAAGGTTGGGGTGGGACCTTGCACCAGAGAAGCCTAAGCATTTTGAGGGCATCAGCGATGCCTGCCCCAAGGAAACCAGAAGAGGGGACACCTAGCAGTGAGGCACAGCCCAGGGGTATAGTCTTGTACGTACGGGGGCGTGGCCAAAATCCTGGGAGAAGGGCTTGAAGGTTGGGGGAGGAACCTGCACAGGTCCGACAAGAAACAAGCGGGGCAGTAGGGTGGGCCTTAGAAATCCGGAAAAGGCGGGAGCTCATGATGATGGACAGCAGAAGGGGAAGGGCCGGGAAGCGTTAACCCCCGAGGCTCCGTGGTGGGGCTCACCTGGCTGAAAGTCGGTTTGTTGTGAAGCCGGGAGCACCGGTCCCCGTGCCGGCAGGCCCCGATCTTAAAGTAAAAAGAGCAGTTAACCCTGGAAGAGGTGCAAAGACAGAGGTGAACCAAGGGCCGGCGAGGCCGGACACCCCAGAAACACCGCCCCACGCCGCCCAACCACCAGGGAACCAAGAGCCCTGTCCCGGGCCCCCTAAAGAGCCACTCCCTGTGCCCGTTCTCACTTGTCCTTCTCAGTCCCGAATATCGAAGCTAAATATTCAGCCATTTTTACCCGAACCCTCCAATTCTGTCTGCTCTTTACATCACTTCCATCGCTTAGGAGCATGGGAAGTGTAGTTCATCGACGCCTCGGGTCGCTCATCACGCTCTCAAACTCCCTAGTGCGCTTGCGTGGTGGAGGCCTGCGCCCTCTGCGCAGAACGACCGGCCGGAGTTCCCTGAATGCGCATGCGTGAAGCGTTGCCTCACCAAAAAGACTACAAACTCCAGAGATGCTTGCGGCAGCTCGCGCAAGCGTCCGTAGTTGAAAGTGGCGAAACGTCCAGGCCACAGGAAGTAGATTGCCCTGGTAAGTTAGGGGTCGTTTCGCACCCCCCAGTAAACATAAAGAGCGTTTCAACCCAGTTAGCTTTCTGGTGGGGGCAGGTGTGCCCCTCTTTCAGTAAACCCACCTTTCAGTTTATCTCCATTTGTCGTAATAGGGGCGTGGTTGTTCGCGATCCTTGCATCTGTCACTTGGGGTCCAGGCTGGGTCTCGCCCCGCGGACCCTCGGGACGACCGTGCCTCCGCGCAAATATGAACTTGGAGCGAGTGTCCAACGAGGAGAAGTTGAACCTGTGCCGGAAGTACTACTTGGGTAAGGGCCGGTGTCCTAGGGTCCCAGGAGAAGAGAGGGGACCGGACTAGAGCGCCTGAGGGAAGAGGGTCTGGGGGCCTGAATTATTGGGTCTAAGGGATGAAGCGGCTGGGGACGCGGACTCCTGGGTCTGAGGGAAGGACCTGGGTCCTGAGGAAGGAGGAGGCTGGGACCTCAACTTCTGGGTCCCAAGAGAGGAGAGGAATTGAGGAGCTGGACTCCTGAGTCCTGAGAAAGAGATGGTTGAAGAATCAGACTCCTGGATCCCAGGGAGCAGCCAGGATTCCTGAGTCCCTGATAGCAGAGATTTCCATTTGAACTTGGGTATGGGAGAAGACTTCCAAATAGGTCCTCTAGGTGGGTATTGGCGAGGATCCTCATTGCCTTATGTCCCAGTTCGCTTTTTTTCTTTTTAGGTGGGTTTGCTTTCCTGCCTTTTCTCTGGTTGGTCAACATCTTCTGGTTCTTCCGAGAGGCCTTCCTTGTCCCGGCATACACAGAGCAGAGCCAAATCAAAGGCTGTGAGTCCAGGGCACAGATGAAGGGAGGCCGTCCAGTGTGGGGAGGGGAAAGCAGGAAGCTTTGGTGGGAGAGGATGATGGAAGTTCCAGAATTCTGGGTCTTTGTAGAAGAGAAAAAAGGGTTGGTCTGGGGCAGACCAGAGAGCAGGTGGAGGCCAGCCTTCCCCACTCCTGTTCCCTCCTACAGATGTCTGGCGCTCAGCTGTGGGCTTCCTCTTCTGGGTGATTATACTCACCACCTGGATCACCATCTTCCAGATCTACCGGCCCCGTTGGGGCGCCCTTGGGGACTACCTCTCCTTCACCATACCCTTGGGTACCCCCTGACAACTTCTTCTGCACAGGCCCGGGAACCTGCTCATTCTCCCAGGATGTGTTCCTCTACTCTAAGCCAACTTTCAAGCCCCTGAGACTTGTTCCCATCTCCTGTGTTCTCTGCTGACATCCCCCAATAAAGGACCCTAATTCTCTATGCTGACTCTCTAGGATCTTTTGGAGGTTGAATCATAAAATGATTATTAATATTCAGAAACATTTGTTGAATGCTTACGTTGTGTCCGGCTTAGTGCTGCACACATTATGTGCATTTTTTTCATTGACTACTAATCATGATCCTCTGAAATAGGAAATTTCCCGCTCAGGAACCCTATTCTACACATGCAGAACCAAGAAAGGAATAATGCTTCCAGTACTAGGGGCTGCTATCCTGTACTGATAGTGTGTGAATTTTGAAAACATTACTTTCCCACTTAGCCTCAGTATTCTCATTAGAAATGTGGACCACAATGCTACCTCCTACAATTTGTCTGGGCCAAGGGACATGTGGTCAATGGAAGTTTCCCATTTTCTGAAGGAGCTGTCTGCAGCAATAGACATATTCAAGAGCTTTATTAGAGAAGGCTTCCTTGACCATCCTATTTAAAATTTCAATGCCCACATTGGTACTCCCTGTGTCCCTTTCAGGTTATATTCTTTGTCCTCTCACATTTCGTTTAAAATGTTTTACTTGTTTATCTTCCATCCTTTAAAATATAAGTTCTGTTAGGGCAAGGATTTTTGTCTGTTTTGTGCACTGCGGTGTCCCCAGTGGCCAGAAGAGTGCCTGGCCCCCTAATAAATATTTGCCAAATGAATGAGGTTGTGCCTGAAAAGAGATTAACAGGTAGCTGGCACCTAGCAAATGCCTAGTAAGAGGGAACCCCATCAAACTCCAGACTTGCCTTCCTCTTAGGGACAAGAGGGACTCCCACGGTTAAATAAATCCTGTCAATAGCTAAACTGGCGTTACTCAAAGCTCTGACACTACAAGTTTCAACAAGGTTGCTGTGCCCTGATCCTACGTCTTCCACCGTGCCTTGCGCGGCGCACGCGCCGTTACCCCGGCTAAGTCTCGGGAGCTAGAACTACATCTCCCAGGAAGCGCCCCGGGATGTCGTTGGTTTGTTTCCGGAAACGGGGCCCCAGAAAGGTGGGACTTAGAGCTGGGAGCCGACAGCGGCAGCTCTCAAATGGTCGGGGTACGAGATTGACGGCCGAACTGACTAATGGGAACAGGCGACTGCCGCAGGGGCCCGCCCTCAGAAGGGGAACTAGAGGAGCTGGCGGCAGCGGCGGCGGTCGCGGCCGGACACTGCTCAGGGCGGAGGGCTGTCCGCAGCCGAAGCTTACCTTTGACCTCTCCCCGTCTGCCTCCGACCTTGACTTGTGATCCTAGGCTCTTTTGGCTTCTCTGACCCAGCTAGCCAGACCCCAGACCCAAACCATGTTCCCGGTGAAGGTGAAAGTGGAAAAATCAGGTGAGGACCCCGAGGTCGGGGGCCTGTCCGGGTGCATCGGACTGATCAGGGGATGGGAGTCCCGACAGACAGGATTATCGCGATAAGGCAGACTGCGCGGCTTCTCCCTGCAGCCCATCTGACTATCGCTGTCAGGCATCGAGCGATTCCTGCCACCCTCATACCCTCCAGGTCTGTGCTCGAGATAGCTTTAAGGTTGAATGGTGGTGGCTCAGGCATTGTGGGGCGGTAAGAGATGGGGATCCTGAGCTGTGTGACTCTGAGAAGGACTCTTTTCTTGGTTCTGCCTCAGTTTCCCCACATCCAGCAGTGGTCGTGAGTCAAGCATTGTGCTGAACGCCTGAAGTACAGGGAAGCACTTAGTCCTCGCAGTCACTGTGTCCCACTAATCCTAGGAAGTAGGAAATGTGGCAGATGGGGAAACAAGCTGAGAGAGAAGAAGTGATTTGGGATTGGGGCCGAGCCGATGGGAACCCAGGACTGGCATGGTAAGGGCAGTGGGAGAGACACGGAATCCAGACAAAAAGATAATAGTGAAATGATGTAGGATGTTAGATGGTATAAGTGGTAATGAGATGAAACAGGAGAAGGTAAGGAGATCAGGAGGGAGGCAAGGTGAAGGAGAGAGACATGAGGATACGTGTGGGAACCGCGAATCAGACGAGGGAAATAGCTTTGAAAAGGCCCTGAAGTGGAAGCCTTGTCTGGCGTGTTCAGGGGCCAGCAGGGAAGCCTGTGTGGCTGGAGAAGAGTGGGTCAGGTAGACTGTGAGGAGATGGGGACAAACGGGAGGGGAGGGGGACAGGTTTGTGGGCCCAGGTTAGGACTTTGGCTTTTGCTCTGATGGAAATAGGGAAACAAGGAAGGGTTTTGAACTGAGAAGTGAGTTAATAAAGATGCCCCCCAGATGCCAAAAAAATTGTGGGTAGAAAAGTGAAAGGGGCCTGACCACCAATGATGGTGGCGGGAAGGAGAAGGCAAGGTCCTGGAGGCGTGCGAACACCAGGCTGAAGAGTGCGGACTGTCCTGGGGGCACTGCAGAGTCGTGGATTGTTCTGATCAGTGTCAGGAAGAATCCCCTGGCCACCTTGTGGTGGGTGGATCAGAAGGGGAGACTGAGGCTGGGAGCCCGGGGCGGGGGGGGGGGCGGGGGGGGGGGAGGAAGGGAAAGGACCAGAGTGGGTGGGGTAGGGAGGGGGAGGTGGGAGAGACCCTCAGGAGGCCAAGTGGACAGGCCATGGGGTTGATGGCCTGGGGTGGGGGAGAGAGAGAGGTGTCCATGTTGAAGCCCAGGAAGGGACTGGGGGACAGTGGGGCTACCCCTGAAATGAGGGCTCTGGAAAAAAGGTAAATGAGAGAGACACTGAGGCCAGTGTGGCCCTAGTAGGTGGAAGGAGCCTGGTGGATGTCCAGGGGGACGCGTACATGAGTCCGTGGGACCCCAAGGTCTGAGGTTCAGGAGAGACACGGGGGCAGGGAAGGAGATGTGGTCGATCCAGACCTTGGCTCCTGCCCAAGGCTCTTTGCTAGAATCTCAGCTGCCCCCAGCCCCTTCCTCAACCCCATCTCTCCTCTGAGGGATGTCAGGAATCCCTGCGTCTCCCGGTCTCCTCAGGAAGTCCCAGGGCTGGCAAAGCATGTCCTCGAGTGTCCTTCTAGGCTCTGAGCACTGGGCCACAGCTCCTACTAGAGGGAAGAGGAGAGCGAACACCCCACAGGAGTGAGAGGAGAATATTTATAACATCATCACCTCCTAAGTTCCGTGATGAAGGGAGGCCAACACAGGCTGACAGAGCCAGCCATCGCCTCTGCAGGCAGGAAGGTGGGCCCAGATCTCATTTCCTGGGAAAAAAAAATGCCAAAAATGGGTATTTTACATGAAATCTCCCAATTGTTAAATATTGTCAGCTCATTCAGATTTAATTCAGATTATAAATAACACCACTGCCTCTGCCAAAAAAAGCACATCTGGTGGCGAGATTCTGTCCCCAGTGTGAGCCCCTGCCTCATAACCTCAGCTGTGGGGCCAGACAGCCTGGGTGCGGGTCCTCAGTCCTGCCATTTCCTAGCTGTGTAACTTTGGGCAAGTGGCCTAACATCTCTGTGCGTCAGTTTCATTGTCTTTAAAATGGGGATAAACATCATATCTCCCTGCCAGGCTTACTGTGAGAATTCAGTGGGTTAATGTGTGTGAGGTGCTTGGAACAACGCCTGGCACATAGCAAGCACTGTGTACATGTCACTTATTATTATTGCATCCTGCTAAGAGATTCATCGACAACATGGTTTATTTAACCTCAGAGCAGTCCTAGCAGATAGGTGTCATTCGGAGACCCACTTTCAAGATGAGGAAACTGGCTCAGCGAGGTAAGGTGATTGGCTTTAGGTCACACGCTAGCATATGGGACAGTCCTGGAAGCTAGTGCTCCTGCTCATCGCTTCAGCAGTCTCTGCCCACTGCACCCTCAGCACGCCCGGGCCTGGCGTAGGATCGGATACGCATGCCCTTCCCTGGCCAGTTGGCTGTCCACCTGCCTACGGCCTGGGAGCTGACTCCTGCTCTGTACCCTCTTCCCCAGAGTTGGAGATGGCCAAGGCCCGGAACCAACTGGATGCTGTTCTGCAGTGTCTGCTGGAGAAGAGTCATATGGACAGGTCAGGACCTGGCCCAGCATAGGGGCATAGCGGGTCAGGGGCCCTGGCAAGTTGGATCCTCTGGTCCTGGGTGGATCTAGGTGGGACAGAGGCTGGCTTAGTGGGGAAGGGGCCCAAAGGAGAGGCCACTTGGTGCCTTCCCACTCCAGGCCTTTGGAACCCTGAGCCCACAGTTTTCTTCTTCCAGGGAGCGTCTGGATGAGGAAGCCGGAAAGACCCCCTCGGACACCCACAACAAGTAAGTGTTGTTGCCGGGATCCGTGTCTGAGGGCTTGTCGTGGATAACTCTTCCCTCATGCACGCCCTGAGCAGTCTGCCCCATGCTTCCCCACAGTCCTAACCACTCTACGCAGACAAAGACCCTGGGGCAGCAAACACTTAGGTTCCCTCACAGTTGGCACCTGGAGCCCCAGGGGCGTGGGTGGGACACAAGGCCTGAGAGGTTGGTGGGCTCCACGTGGGCATCTCAGGGTTGATCTCAGGGCATCCCCAGGATGCCTTTGGGGGGTTTGAGCAAGCATTTGTTCAAGGGTCAGCCTGCTGATGCCTTGTCTCTCCCCACAGAGATTGCTCCATCGCGGCCACCGGCAAACGGTAAGGTGGCAGGGGCGCCAACCAGCTGAGGAGAGGTCCCCAGCCCCCACCCCGGTCCTGACATTCTCCCTCCCCACTCAGGCCGTCTGCCCGCTTCCCCCACCAGCGGAGGAAGAAGAGGAGGGAGATGGATGATGGGCTGGCTGAGGGAGGGCCACAGCGATCCAGTGAGTAGGTGGTAGCCCTGGAGGGCGGGCAAGAATAGGGGCTACGTGAGGACGTTCACATCCCTCCCACTCCCACCACCCTAGACACGTATGTGATCAAGCTGTTTGACCGGAGCGTGGACTTGGCTCAGTTCAGTGAGAACACACCGCTGTACCCGATCTGCCGGGCCTGGATGCGCAACAGCCCCTCAGTGCGCGAGCGTGAACGCTCGCCCAGCTCACCACTGCCCCCGCTGCCTGAGGATGAGGAGGTGGGATGGGGGGCAGGGCAGTGGGTAGATGGTCACAAGGTACCCTCCCCCGAGGCAGCAGGTCTCCGTCCCTGAAATGACTCCTGGCTCTGGGGAGGCACACAAATATGAACCCATAGGCTGGGGTATGGATGGAACTCCCTGGAGCAGACATGGCTACCTGGTCTGGGAGGGAGTGGGGATAGAGTTCCCCTGGGCAGATAGATGAGACCTCCAAAATCAGGGGTCCCCAAAAGCTGGGGGCTGGACAGAGGTCCTTAATGTAAACAGGTGTAGCCACCTGGCCTAGGGGAGCAGATGAGGACCCCTTGGGCTGCGCAGGGGTAGATGGGGGTCCCTGGGTTGGACAGGAGATGACAGGGATCCCTAGGGCAGGCAGACCGGACCCCAAGCTGTGTAAGGTCCCCACCCTTCAGACATGACTCCTAAGTACAAGTCCTTGGTGAGTCCCTCATTTCTATTGTCACTGGGAGAAGCAGGAAGGGTGAAATGTGTACCCCTGGTCGCCTTCTCTGACTCTCTTGGGCCTGGTATTGGGGCCCTTGTGTCCCCAGGGTCCAGAGGTCACTAACAGCAAGAGTCGGGATGTGTACAAGCTGCCTCCGCCTACAGCCCCTGGGCCACCTGGAGACGCCTGCAGATCCCGAATTCCATCCCCACTGCAGCCTGAGACCCAGGGTACCACCGATGATGAGGTGGGTATACAAGGCTGGCCCGGGGCCATGGGGTGTATTGTGGCACTTGGACACGGCCACCCAGCCTGACCTCTCTGTCCATGCAGCCCTCCGAGCCGGAGCCCTCACCCTCCACACTCATCTACCGCAACATGCAGCGCTGGAAACGCATCCGCCAGAGGTGAGCATCCGCCAGCCTGCTTGCCCCCATGTGGCCTCTGCCCCGACTGCTGAGTCCTCCCTCTACCTCCCCACCCCTACTGCAGGTGGAAGGAGGCATCTCATCGGAACCAGCTTCGTTACTCAGAAAGCATGAAGATCCTACGGGAGATGTACGAGCGACAGTGATGTTCCCCTGTCCCCCCAACCCCAATAAACATTCTCCTCCTCCCTCCTGGCCTCTGTGGCTGCAGCCCATCCTTCCTGGTCCAGACATAAAGCAGCTGGCACAGCTCTAGCACGTTTATTGGGGGAGTGGGCTTAGAGAGGAGTGAGGAGATGGGGCAGCAGGGAATTCAAGGAGGGAGAAAGATTGTGGGGAATCAAAGGGCTACTTGGTTGGGTCTTGGAGAATAAGGGGAGGGGTGTGGAAGGTAGATTGCGTGGGATATGTGGTTGGAGACTTGGGGATCAAGACAAAGTGACTAGGGGGTTATGGTTAGAGTCAAGGATGAGGGCCTAGGATATCTGTGCAGAGTCTGGGGAGATGCAGTAGGTATCTGTACAGGTTGAGCTTGAGGGTCCTCGTTGGCCTAGAATAGGTGTCCGAGAGTGGAGGTCAGAAAAGGAGTTCAGGGGTCTGGGGGTGGCTGGCTGGGGTTTCAAGTCAGAAGATGGGTTGGAGGGCTCAGGTCGGGAGAATGGAGTGTCTGGTTGGAATGAGGGGAAGGATCCAGAGCCTTGGGGGCCAGGCTTGGATGGTCTGGGGTCCAAGGTCTGTGCAGAGTCTGGGACATTTGGGCGGGGGCGGGGGCCAGTTATGCTTGACTGGCCTACGGTGGGGCAGGGCTGTCCACTGTAATCTGGTGTCACAGAGGGGAGGGGATTGAAATGGGGCGTGGAGGTGTTTTCCTGGAGGAATCAGAAGGAAATCAAGGAGGGAGTTTTGAGTGGGGTTATATGCCAAGAAAGTAGGATCAGTGAGGATGGGGGACTGCAGGCTGAGGGGTTGTGCTTGTAGGGTCTGCAAGCTAGGGAGGTTTGGGGGGTTTGAAAGCTGGAGGGGTTGTGAGTGCGGGAGTGTCAGTGGAAGGTCTAGGTTATCAGGACTAAGTTTAGGTTGGAAGGGTCAGGGTGGGATCCCAGATTGGGTGGGCGAGTGGTCTTGGCGCGCTCAGGACATCTGGCTGGGCGGAGTCAGGTCGGCTTTAAAAGGGGGCCTGAGGCAGCTCCCGGGGTTCAGGTGTGCCCACACCCCTACTTGGTAGCAGCCGGCGGCGACGGGAGCGGGGCCTGGGCCGGCGCGGGTGCAGCCTGGATAGACAGGACACCCTCAGGGGACAACGCGGACGTCACGGCGGCAGGATCCACGCCAGGCGGCAAGCGGTAGCGACGGTGGAACTCGCGCGCGATGTAGCCGTGCTCGTCCTGCGGGAGGAGAGGCTTGAGCGGCCCCGCCCCTTCCCTATAGAGGCCCCGCCCTCCGGCCTGTGGCCCCGCCCTCGCCCCCCCGGACTCACTGGGCGCTCCTCGTGGCGCGCATGCACCTCCACGTGTTCGCCAACCACCTTGACGGAGATTTCCTCTGGTGAGAAGTGCTTCACGTCCAGCAGCACAGAGAAATGCCCGGGGTCGGTCGACACCTGCGCACAGACGGATTGTCATGGGGGCGGGGCGGGCTCCCGGGACCCAGCAAGGCCCCTCCCGCGTCGGGGCCCGGTCGGTCCCGTTGCTGCAGCTGACCCTGGCCCCCGGAACTGGGGAGTTCCCTTTCCTACTCTTAGCCGCTGAGGAGCTCTTCCCCCACTGAGATCACCCCTCCCCGTGTGATCACTGGGATTCCTCTCTCACCCAGAGTGATGAGGCCCCTTTCCCCTGCAAAGTCAGGGACCAACGCCCTCACAGGGTGAGGCCTGCCCCCCTCCCCCAGTGTCAACGACCCCACCGTCAGCGTGTCCGCTTGGATACTGACTCCCCAGCTCCCTTCCTCTCAGAGCCCCCAGGGCCCTTACTGCCTCCCCACCCCCAGCCAGAAATCGCCAAGATGCCTCTTCCCCCCCCCACCCCGGTCTCCAGAGTCTTCTTTCTACCCTCCCACTAGAGTCACGGGACCGCTTGCCTTTCAGCTGTTACTAATACTCCTCCTCCGCTTCTCAGAGTGGCCAGGCCCCTCTTTCTCAAGTCACAGGACCCTTCCTCCCCTCTGCCTCTCCAGGAGACAAAGTCACCACATACAGTCTCCAAACTCTCTTCCCCAAGGTTAACAAAAACATTCCCTCCCCTCGGGAGTCACTGGGAGCCCCACGCCCTTCAGAATGACTGGGCTCCCCCTTTTCCCGAGATTCCCTGGGTCCCCAGCCTCCTCCAGAGTTACCCTCTCAGAGTACCGCCCCGCCCCATCAGTGACCCAGCCCTTCCACTCCCCTGAGAGCTGAGACCCTCTCCAGCTCGACATGGACTTCCCACCCCCTTCAGTAATCCGGCCTCTGAGATTCCATACTCTGGGAACTCCGGAAGCCCCGCGGAGTGACCGGACTCTGCCCCCGCTCAAAGTCAAGGGACACGCCCTCACTCCCTCAGGGTGACCAGGACCCCGAGCCTTGGAAGTGGTCCGGTGCCCGCCCCTCCCTCAGGCCTGGCACCTGGGCGGTCGGCAGCGCCACGCTGGGGGCGCGCAGGTAGTAGGGGGCCAGCGCGGCAGGGCAGAGCGCAGCCAGCTCGGCCTCCAGCAGCCCCTCGCCGAAGCGCTGGTCGAAGATGCGCCCGGGCAGCGGGGCCGAGGCGCGGCGCAGCCACGACGGCTGCACAGGCACAGGGATCTCCATCCTGCTCCGCCGCCGCCGCCGCCCTGGGACCCGCAGTGCCTCTGCGTGCGCCGCCGCCTCGGATTTATAGCACGCCCTGTGTCCGCCCCTCGGCGGGCCGCCCGGGGACACTGGGAAGGTGGCCAGACTCGGCCATTAATAGAGCCTTATTTAGAAAGCCCAACAATGACTTAGCCATTTATTAAGCGCCTGCTGGATGCCAAAGAGGTTTCATTAAGATTCCCCAATTTCCCGAAAGGGAAACTAAGGCTGAGCCTTGCCGGAGTGGGGAGCACAGCGTGGCGTTTGGGATCCAAGTCCTGAGAAGCCCACCGCGGAGTTCCCAGTCCCTTTAATCCACCCCCGCCCCGCAGGCAGCTCTGGGGATGACGCAGATGGCCGTCTTAGGAGCTGATTCCCCGGTACAGGGAATGCTGTAAGTGGGCCAGGCTGTCAAGAGGACACAGAACAGACCCTACTCCCATCTCACCCGGGCCTTGGGCCCAGCCCCGCGGCAGGCCGGGCCTAAATCTGTGTCTCTGACTCAGCCTTGGGTACGCAGGGTAGCACGGTCTGCCAGGTGAGCAGCGGCCAGGGGGCACGGGCACGAACAGTCCAGGCTGGCCCCCCGGGGGCCGCGCGCCGGGGCCCGAAATAGCTCATTTTGATCCCACCACCTCGGCCAAGAGCCCAGGCCTGGCACTTGGCGCAACCAGCTGCTCCTGCAGCAAGACGGAAGTGCTTAGATGACCCAGCGGGACCCGTTGGCCGGTCCGAGTGATGGAGGGACGGCGGTTAGAGAGCGGACAGACTCCCTGATTGCCCACTGCAACGAGAAAAACCGTCGTTAGACTGGAGTCTGGCTGAGATTTCTGCAGCAAAAGGGGGAGTGGTTAGAAGACACGACAGCAAGAAGTGTATTTTAGAACCCCTCCCAACGTCGAGCCCGGCCTCAGATCCTTCCCATTGGTCCACAGGCTTGTCAATTACTGCTGTACGCTACAGTTCTCCAATCAAACACGCTCTTTCAGTCAGGCCGACGTTACAGCGAGTTGTGAGGCATCTCCGTTTGGCCACTTTTCAATTCCTTTTATTTTCCTCTCTATCATTGGTAGCCTCGGAGGCCGCTCTCTTCCCGCGCCGGCACTCCCAGAGAGGGCGGGGCCGACAGGACATTGCTAAGCGACAAAGATGCGCGCGGGGTCAGTCGGCTGAAGGAGAGAAGCAGGCGGAAGCGCCGAGGTAGCCGCAGGATGGACCGCGGGTAAGGCCGATCCCTCTTCTGGGGAACACAGGAGGCCTGGGGAGCACCGAGGGTCAGAACAACACAGCCTAGGGTCCAGTTTGCTAGGGTCCAGAGTCTCGTTCTCAACCGCACCGGAACTACAACTCCCAAGATGCTCCACAGCTTTTGGCTGCTCCAGCCTTAGACTTCACCATCCTGGGGGGCCCATAGCGTCCTACATTCCGCTAAGTGGCCGCAGGGGACTTTTCGCCTCCAAGAGTGTCCAGGGGCATCTTGGGAATTAAGTTTCTTAATTTTGAAATTGCCCCCAGACTCATGGGTGTTGTTTTTTACCTTTCTGGCTTAGGCGGAGCCCAGTGACTGATGGGGACTGCAGTCCTTCCTCCCCTTTTCTCCCTAGAGAGTGTCCCAAGGACTTATGGGAAATGCCCGGTAATAGGAGTTAGCCTTGGTTCTTAACCCGAGGTCCACTTCAAAAATCACGTGAAACGCTGCGAAAAAGACACAGATGCCTAGCTCCCCTTCTAGATATTCCGATTCTTTTGGTCTGGGGTAAGGACTGCGCCTCTGTATTTTGAAGACTCCTCCCAGACTGTATCGAGGGTGGAGCAGTTCCTGGGTTCCGATTCGAGAGTGCTCCAAGGGCTGGTGGGAATCATGCCTCCAATATCATCAGCTTGAATGTGCAGCAGTGCTTCATGGGATTTATAGTCCATTTCTCCCAGGAATCCATGGGACCTGCAGTCTGGTTCTGCCTTCCTCTTCCTATCCTCCCACCCTGACTCCACCCTCGCCCCCCACGCCTGCAGTGACCATGCTCTGCCTGCCAAACCCACTCTCCCCTTGCAGCCTGCCAGTTTTCTCCATCCAAGACAGCCCGTTTGGGGACACTCCCCTGGGTTGAAGCCACTACTGGCCTTCCCAAAGCCAGACCTGGCACCTCAAGGTGAGGACACCCCACAGAAAGTGCTGTGTGCCAGTCCAGTAGCAAAGGAGTGACGACTAGAGGGAAGGAAGACGTGATGATGGGGGTGAGAGATTAAGACAGTCCCCCCTCTCCTCCTCACAGCCCTGCCCTCATCCAGGCCTCTCCCACCTCGACCCACCATCACAGCTCCAGTCACTCCAAGCCTGTAACCCTTGTGAGATGTGTTTCCTCCCCTCCGACTGAGACTACACCTGTGTCTTCAGTCCCCTACAGGGATGACCTCAGGCCTCACTTTTTCTTCTCCGCACTTCCCCTATCTTAGACCCGGAGCCCATCCAGGACCCAGAGATCCAGGCTCCCAGAAGCTCCCAAAACTCTGGCCACAGGTCCCAACTCTCCTGAGCTGTTTGAGGAGTTCTGGCCATCCAGCTCAGGGACCCCTTCCCCACCCAGCAGCACTGAGGGACAAATTGGAGCCTCCCCACCACGCACCCTGACTGAGAGTGGGGACTCCGTGGTGGCCAAGTAAGTACCCACAGCCCTGGGAGGAAAGAAGGGTTTGGGGCAGGGGCAGGGATCCCATAATCACCATCACAACCACAGGTGTTTATGCAGCACTTTTAGGACCATACCTCATGTGTGTTATGAAGAGCTCTGGAGCTAGGCTGCCTGGGTTCAAATCCCAGCTCTGTCACTTACTTCCTGTATGATCTCGGCCTCAGTTTCTTCATCTGTAAATTGGGGATATTAATAACACATATCCCCTAGGGCTGTTTCAGCTTTCAATGAGTTATTGTCTGTAAAACCTCTGTAACAATGCCTGTCACATAGCGAGCACTTGGATTTGCAGGATACAAGCTCAGCTGCTGTAACAGAGTCTCTAATTGAGGCTTAAACAGGTAGCATTTATTTCTCCCTCATCTAACAGTCCGGGCAGAAGCAGCCAGGGCTGACAGGGCAGCCACTAGTTGAGGCGTCAGAGACACCTTCCTTCCGTCTTGTTGCTCTCCCATCCCGTGGCTCTGTGGCCCTTTCCTTCATGGACCAAAATGGCTCCCAACCACATCTACTTTCTAGAATCACGCATCCTCATATGTGTTGGTCAAGAACCTAGTTACATGGCCATAAAGCTACAGGGACACCTGGTAAATGTATCTATAGAAAAGTGGCTATGTGCCCAGTATTATTATTATATAGTCTCATATAATATTGTATTACTATATAAGAAAGGAGAATAGATATTGAGGGACAACTACCAGGCACTGCCTGGGCCTCCATAAACATTGGCTATTGTAACTATTATTATTGTTGTTATTTGGCTCCCCTCACCCGACCCACCTCCCATTCTCTGATGCTCACAGGTACATACACCGGTTCCGTCAGGCTCAGCCCACGAGCCGGGAGGAACGAGAGACTGCAGGCCCAGCCCCAGCTGACTTTTGGTGGCTGCGGCCTGAATCTCCAGACCCCAGCAGTCAGCTTGCAACAGGTACCTGCTTCAGCCCCATCCACTCCAGACTTAAAACCTTTCCTGATCAATGCCCCCAGCAGCCACTCCTCTTGGTCCCCATGATCAGTTGGGACTTCTCAGCAGGAGCCAGTGAACCAGAAGGAAGACTCAACACAGCAGTCCCAACTCTTGCCAAGATGGCCAGCGCATCAGAGGCTAAGGCTATGGCCCCCCTTGAGGAAATAAAGCAGGTGACATCCCCATCCACTCCTTCCCCTAGGTGCCTGAACTGACAGCACCAGCCCTGGGATGGAATTAGAGTCAATCCCCAATTCAAGGAAGATTAAACAAAGAAAGGAGGATTTGTTGGCTAATACAATCAAGAAATCCAAAAGTAGATGCTTTCAGGCATGGCTGGATCCAGATGTTTGAACAGTATGGGGAGGAACTCGACTCTCTTGGCTCTCTGTTCTTTGTTGGGCTCAATCTCAGGCAGGCTTTCCCCTCAGAGTAGCCAAGATGGCCCAGTAACTCTAGGCTTCCAACTTACTGACTTACTCCAGTGGAAAGAGAAGGCCTTCCCAATAGCTCCCTCTAGAGCCCCAGGGCTTCCTCTCATTCGCTCATCTTTGGATCAATCACCGTGAACCAGAGGACAGAATGTTGTGATTAGCCAGGCCTGGTCAGGAAGGTGGGGTCTGCCCTCTTCCCACAGCAGTGACTGCACTGAGGGGTGCGGATCCACAGAGGAAAACTGGGTCTCTCTTCCCGAGGAGGAGGCGGAGCAGATTCTAAGCCAGCATGTGGGGGTACCAGGTGGAGTTCAGGCCTGCACTCCAGGCCCTCTGTCCAGATGCCTTTCCCAGCAGCCTTCGGGAGAGGGCTGGCCTCTGACCCTCTCACCCCACAGAGCCTTAACACATGGAACTCATCCCTGCTGGACCTGGAGACGCTGAGCCTGCAAAGCAGAGCTGCCAGGCTGCTCCAGCGCAGGTGCCTCCCCTGCCCCCCAGCCTCCCCACTCCTGCAGCTCCAGGCCCCGCCCACCGCCTGAGACCCCTGTGGTCTCACATCTGCCTTCTCCCTACAGCAAGGCCTCTGTCTCCTCCTCCTCCTCCTCCTCCGTCAGCCCCAGTAATGCCAGCAGCTCCTCACTCCCCGTCAGCTCTGATGGCCTCTCGCCCTTCTCCATGGCCTTCATCCCTGACTCCAGCAAGGGCTCTGACCCCAGGGCACATGGTAAGTTCTGGGAGGCAAGGATCGAGGACAGTTGGTGCAAATCCCAGCTCCGCCACTTACCAGCTGTGTGACCTTGGGCCTCTCTGGACCTGGCTTCCCCAACTTTAAAACAGGGGTAATAATTGTCCTCCTCTGCTCTGGTGTGGTGAGGATGCAGTGAGTTGGTGCATGCACGGAGCACTTAGCACAGCTCTGTTACCGTAGCTAATCATTAGTGTGACACGTTCTCTCTCTGCATCCTGTCTGCAGTTCTGAACACAAAACTCCACAATCAGAAGGTTTTTTGCAGATTTGGCACCATACCTGACTTGACGGCAAAATCTGACCTAAACAGTATGAAGGATATTTATAATCTCTCTCTATATATATATCTCATTTAGGGTGAATATTCATACGTTTTGCTATGGATATTTTACGTTGAACCATATGAAATTTTTGTCTTGTAAGTAAAAAATGGCAGACTATTGGCAATTTCATATTGTTCAACCAAATACCAATGTTTTTGAGTCTGGTGTGGTGCCCCAGACCCCTGTCTGTGTTCTACATACCATGCCACTTTGCTAAAATACGCAAACTGTTGAACTCTCAAATTTATGCCCCCAAGATTTCATAGATGGGGTTAAGGACCTAGGTTACTATACCTGCCATCGTTGGTGTTACTGCTACTCTGTGCTCAGGTCCTGGGACACAGCAGTGGACAGGCTGATGCTCTCCCTGACTCCTGGGGCTCCCGTGCATGGGGACAGGGGAGTACAAGGAACAGAGAGGCGTTTGTGTGATCCAGCCCAAGCACTCACCTGTCTGGTTCTTCCCTCCTTCTAAGCTTCACCTTTTATTCATCTCTCCTTCCTGACCCTCAGTTTTCTCATCTGTAAAGTGAGGATAAAACTAGTACCTACTTCATGAATTGTTTTGAATGAATGAATACATTTATTTATTCATTCATCTAACAAGCATTGAATCCCTACTGTGTTTGAGGCACTGGGAGCAGGATTAGGGACTCCACAGGGAACCAAGCATACATGGTCCCACTGTCAGGGTTCTCACAGCAGAGTGAGTGTGGGGCAGACACTAGCTATATAATCTCACAAAGGTGAAATGTAAGCAGCAATGCGGGCCAGGCAGGAGAGGATCGTGATGCTGGGAAGTCAGAGAAGGCCTTCCCAGAAGAGGTGCTATCTAAGTGGAGACCTGAAGGATGGAGACGGGGACAAGAGCCCTCTAGCATGTACAGGAGGACTGAGATGGGAGGCAGCATGGTGCAGACAAGGGACTAGAAAAGGTGAGAGCGGGGGGTGAGAGTGGTGTGGGATAAGGTGGGGGAGACTGGCAGGAGTCAGATTACACTGGCTACGTAGGCATGGTGAGGCATGTGGTCCTTATCTTAGTACTGGGGAGCCACGGGACGTTCTGAGCAGGGAGGGGACATGAGCTTTCTTGGGTGTTAATAGACTCCCTCTGGCTGCTGTCACACCCAGTGAGAGATGCTGGTAGTTTGACTTGGGCCAGAGCCTGAGGAGCGGAGCAGAAGGAAGTGGCCAGGTTTGGAAGTAGAATCACAGATGTAGAGGGATGGGGAGGAGACAGAGGTATAAGATGATGCCCCCCTTCGCTGTACGGCATCAGATGGGGGGCTTCTGAAAGAGAATCGTAGCCCTCCTGATCAGCACTGATGAAAGGTGCTCTGGGTGATGGGAATGGTGTCTTTTTGCCCAACTGGACTGACGACAGCCAGTGGCCTTGCCCTTAGTCCCTGCTGGATCCCCAGCACAGGGCGGGGCACTGGCATGGAGCACAGTAAACAGTTCATTTTGCATTTATGCCACAAATACTGCCGTCAGGCCCTGTTCTTGACACTGGGGTATGCTAATGGCCAAACAGATAAAAAACGCTGCCCTTGTGTGGCTGGCATTGTGGAGGGAGAGATGAGCAATGAATAAAGTACAATATTTAGTATGTTAGAAGTTGATAGCGCTAAGGAGGAAAATGGCAGAGGAAAGAGGAGAGGGAGGGGCAGGGCTGGGGGCTGTTGCGGTTTTGAATGGGGTAGCCAGGGAAGGCCTCACTAGAGGTGATATGTGGGCAAAGATCTGAAGGATCTGAGGGAGTGAACCCTGGGGATACATGAGGGAAGAGCATTCCAAGCAGAGGGAACCACAAGTGCAAAGGCTTCTGCTTTTTCTCAGGAAAGAGGTGCAGCCTGCAGAGGACTCTAACCCAGGAGGCCCCTATCTGACTCTGTCTTCCCATGCTCCCTCAGCTGCAGGCGGGGCACAGACTGAGAGCACAGGCAGTAGGGAGCCAGGGAGGAGGCTGCTGTGGGGTTGGACCTGGCAAGGGCAGCAAAGGGGGGAGAAGTGGGCAGATTCTGGAGGATCCGTCCTATGCACTGCTGTAACCACAGTGTCCAGAGCGCGATAAATATCTGTGGATGCTGAAGAACTGAATGACGGCAGGTTGAGAAGCCCTGAGTGCTCTCTCCTCTCCCTCTGACCTTTCCCCGGTTTCCCACTCCAGAGAGGAGTTGGACTTTATCTGGAGAGCCTGTCCGAATAACCTTCTGGCACCCTCGAAGGGCCTGTGTGTAGGCTGCTGGGTTGCTCATCACCCCGGCCCCTGCCCTTACTGCCCATCCCTCTGCTTACCCCACAGCAACTCCAGCACCTATCCCTGCTCCAGCCCCAGTCTCCTCCCAGGCACCCCTGCGGCCAGAGGATGACATTCTGTACCAGTGGCGGCAGCAGCGGAAGCTTGAACAGGCTCGAAGAGGTCAGGGTGACGGAACCTGGGTGCTGCCCCGGACCCCTGCCCTCACTACTCCGGTGAGATGGGGAAGGGAGGAGCCTGAGGGGGCTGGAGGGGGAAGCCTAAGGGAAACTGGGGGAAGAGGAGCCTGAGGGGGACTGAGGACCGTCTAACCTTTCTCTCCCTCTCAGGTCCCTGTCCCCATCAGCCTACAGACCTCTCCTGCCCCTGCAGAGACCCCTGGTTCCCTGGGAACCCAGCCTCACTGCGTCCCACTTTGGGGCAATGTTGCCCGGCCTGGTCCCCCGGAGGCCTTCTATTTAGAAAGGCCTCCTATTCCCCCAGGGTTCTCTCCACACATCTTTTGGGGCCCCAGCCCCCCTGGGTTCTTCTGGGCCCCGCAGTCCGGTCCCTGGGTATCTCTTGGGGCCATTCCCCCTACGCCTCCCGCCTCCACCCCGGCGCCCCAGGTCTCCACCCTCGCGCCTCCCGCCTCCACCCCCGGACTCCCCTCCTCCAGCCCCGCGACCCCGGTCTCCACCCTCGCGCCTCCCGCCTCCACCCCCGCGCCCCCAGCCGCCCCCCAGGGCCCGCCCATCCCTGTGCTAAGCAGCCCCGCCCAGCCCGAGAGGCAGGGCCCCAAGCCTCGGAGAAGCAGAGCCCCGCGCCGGGACACTGCTGGCCGAGACACGGCCGGGGACGAGGGGCCCGGCCCGCAGCTCAGAGGCGCCCTGGGCCAGGTGGTAACTGCTCGGCTGTTTCCGGACGGCCTGGAGGACACGCCCCCTCACCTCGAGAGCCCGCCTCCACGCGAGACGCCGTCTGCGAAAGTCAAGGCCACACACCCCCAGACCAAGGTTTCGCCCCCTCCCTCGGAGGTCCCGCCCCCTCCGTCTGAACCACGGTTTCTGCAGGCAGAGACCCCGCCGGGTCAGTATAAGGCCAAGTCTCGGAATACCAAGGCCACGCCACCCCCAGTGGGGTCGGTGCTTTGCAAGGACAAACACAGTCCCTCGGCTGAAGCCGGGCGTCTGCAGCCCAGAGTCCCGCCCCCTCCGGCTGAGGAGCTGTCCTCGTGCGCCAGGGCCCCGCCCCCTTCGTTCAAGGCGGGGTCTCTCGAGGCTGTGGCCACGCCCTCCTCCTCTGCTGACCACGCCCCCTCAGAGGACCTGCTCTCGCAGGCCGCCAGACTTCTGGAGGCTGCCGAAGGTGAGCGGATGTGCCTGGCTGCCCGGATTTAGATGGCAGCCCAGCACCCTACGAGTCCGGCTCCCTGGAATTCGTTGTTTTGCCCCCAGACTCCGACGGCAGCGAGTTCCAGGACGACCCTGTACTGCAGGTGCTAAGGGTTCAGAGGGCAGAGCTGCAGCGGCAGAAAAGGTGACCGTGACCAGGATCTATGACTCTGGGCCTCTGAATCCTCAGAGAACCCCTATTGAGTGCCCCCCTCTCCTGAGCCCCTTTCCTGGAAATGCCCACGGCCCCAGACCCCAGCCCTGAGCACATACCTCAGCCTCTACTACCCCGGCTTTTTTCCAGGAAAGTGGAAGCCCAATTATCCCGCCTGCTGGACCACACTGAAGACCCAGGGTCTTGATCTCCTCCAGCCAGATGGCCCCCAGGTCCCCAAGGACTCAGCTGCCCAGGGAAGGAGCCTCTTTTGAGGCCGGACAACTTTGAATTGTACAAAGTCTCTTTTTCCCAATAAAAAATTTTATTTTTCATGGGACCAGCCCAGTGGTGTAATCGTTAAGTTTGTGCACTCCAATCGGGCAGCCCAGGGTTCGGGGGTTTGGATCCTGAGCATAGACCTACACACTGCTGTCAAGCCATGCTGTGGCCGTGTCCCACCATACAAAAGGAGGAAGATTGGCACAGATGTTGGCTCAGGGCCAATCTTCCTCACCAAAAAAAAGTTTTCAGATGACTAATTGTCTCTGAGAAAGGGCTTGTTCTGGAAAGGCCAAGGGTCGTGCTAATTTAGGAAATGACTCCACCCTCCCTTACACCCGCACCCCCCCCCCCCCAGTCCCTCACCATTGACACAAAATCTTTTGGTTTCATCCTCTTTGAGGGCAGGGGAGGGATTCCAGGTAAGACTGGGACTCACCTTATCTGACTCTCAACTCACGAGTGGATTGTCCTATCTCAGATGAGACCAAAGGGACTGTCCTCTGGGCATGAAGCTAATGGGGACTTCAGAGTGTTGGACAATGTCCAGTCCTCAATCCGCATCCTGCGGAGCCAGCAGCAGCATTTGGTGTGCCGATCCCTCCCTCCTTGAAGCACCTCCTTCCTCTGCTTCCAGCACCCTACCCCTCTCCCATCCCTGGTCGTGCCTCCTCATTGCCCCAACCTGTGACTGGCATGTCCAGGGCCCTGGCCTTGACTTCTCTATACTCATTCCCAGATGCTCTCGTCTGGCTTCGTGGCTCTAAGTCCCATCTCTATTCTGATAGTCCCCAAATTTCTATCTTCAGCCTAGACCTGGCCACTGAACCTCAGGCTCCTATATCCTGCTACATGCTCACCCTCCCCACTCAAAGGTCTCAGAGATGCCTCAAACTCCACAGGTCTTAAACTGGCCTCCCAGTCTTCCCCCATAAACCTGTTCCTCCCTAGCTTTCCTCAGCTCCATCTGAGCTGCTTGAGCCCAAGCCTCATCATCATCCTTCACACCTCTCTTTCCATCACACCCACAGTCAATTAACCAGCAAGCCCTGTCATCTCTTCCTTGAAGATCTATCCAGAATTTAACCCCTTTTCCCTCTTCCACTGCCCTTACCCCAGTCTAGGCTATCATCATGGTCTGGACTATTGGAAAACCTATTGTTTTGTCTGCAAATTCTTTGACACACTTCTTGTCAAAAAGTAGAGTCTATGTCCCTTCTCATTGAAACCGGGTAGAACTTTGTGACTGCCCCAACAAATAGAATGCAGAGGAAATGGTACTGCTTTAATGTTCTAAACTGGATTAAAAATGATGATACGATTTCCACCTGTTTTTTTCCTCTCTCTCTCTTTCTCTCTCTAACGCTTGCTTTGGAGCCCTGAGCTGCCATATAAAAAGTCCTGTTGCCAGCCTGGGTAGGAGTTTGGGTTACAGAGGTGCATGCACTTATCAAAACTCAGTGAAATTTGTGAATTTTATTTAACGTACAGTTTACCTCAAAAGAAAAATAAACTTTGAGCGCTAGTTAAAGATATGCATGCTGAAGTATTTAAGGGGTGGTATATCAATGTCTCTAATTTATTTTGAAATACATCCCAAAATTAATTAGATTAATGGATGAATAGAGTAATAGGTAGATGGGAGATAAAGCAAATAATGGTAGAATCTAAGTGGTGGGTATATGGGAGTCCACTGTAAAATTTTTCAAATTAGGTGTATGTTAGAAACTTTTCATAACAAAATGTTGGAGAATATATGATTAGGATTGTTTTGATATCTGTATTTATTTAAAAAGGGAGGATAGGATAGATTTCTGTTAGAAGTACTTCTGTATGTCACAGACACGGTAAATATTTGTTTAGACCCATTTTGAAAAAACCATACATTTAAATGAAATCAACAAGAAGGAAATAGCTGTTTAGATATAAGGAGAAATAAAAGATGTTTAGTAGTGGAACTGATCTAATTGGGGGTGGTGGGTGGGAGTGAGTGGGACCTAGAAGGATTCCTGAGGAAGTTACATTTCAGCTGAGACAGATAGGAATTAACTAGTTGAAAAGGGCCATCCTAATTACCATTGCTGAGTTACAAGTCACCCCCAAAACTTAGCGGCATAAAACAATCATTTTATTATGCTCATGGATTCTCTGAGTCAGAAACTTGGACAGGGCACAACTGGGGACATTTTGTGTCTGTCCATGAAGTCTAGGGGTTCCACTGGGAAGACAAAGGAACCTCCACAGCTCGGGGTGGAATCTCTGGAGCTTCATCATGCACCAATCTGGTACCAGGGCTCCGATGATCCCAAGGCTGGGCTCAGCTGGAACCATGGACTGTGGTGCCTACACATGGCCTCTCCGTGTGGCTTGGGCTTCCTCAAAGGGTAGCTCCTTCAGCACAGTCACAATGCTCACATGATGCCTCAAGGCTCTAGAGCTAGTCATCCTAGTGGACAAGGAAGAAGCTGCATTGCCGCTAACCACTAGCCCTGGAAATCACATAGCGCAATCCCACTATTCTCTGTTGGTTGAAGTTGTCACAATCCTGCCCAGATTCAAGGGGGAGGAGACATAGACTCCACATTTTCATGAGAAGAGTGTCAAAGAATTTGCAGTCATGTTTTAAAACCACCACAGAGGTTGACGGGTGGTGGGGAGGAATATTCCAGGTGGGGGGAACATCCTGTGGGAAATCCTGTGATGGGAATGAAGTCGGCAAGTTCAATGAATTGAAATAAGTAACTGTAAATTGACGCCTCCCCCAGCACTCCCTTTCTCTGATCACTGCTTAATTTTTATCCGGAGAACTTATCACCTTCTAATATTCTATATTTTTAAATATTTATTTTGTTCATTGTCTGTCGTTTCCCACTAGCTTTTGAGCTCCGTGTGGGCAGGGTATATTTTTCCGTGTTTTGTTTACTGACGTATTCACAAATTAAGTGATCAGAGTTTTTGAATGAATGAATGGACGGATCAAGGATGTACCTTCTGAGCTGAGGGTCTCGTTGAGGGCCTGACTAATGGGAGAGGCCTCTTTGAAAGGGCGTTGCTACAGAGTGTTTTCTGAGCCTGGCTCGGCCAATGGCTGGAACAATTGGGATTGGCTTTATGGGAGGCGTGGTCATGTTCTGGTATTGCCGGCTAAACATATTCCTAGGTAAGAGGAATCAAGGCTAGAGGCCGGCCTGTAATCAGCAGTAGAGGAGAAGGCAAGAATAACGTGCAGTGGGTAGGGCAAGGCCAAGTCGCAGAGTGCATAGGGTCATGTCCAGGCAGGGCACCTGAGCCAGGGAAACCGTCGAGCGGTGAATGCCCTCAGTATTCTGTGGGCGGGGTCAGGGTCAGGACTGCCAAGGTGGGGCTAGAGGATTGACTTTGAAAAGCTGCTTGGGGATGGAGAAAAGCCCTGAGGCCGTGGGAGAATCCAATTAAGTGTCAGAGGAGCGGTCACTGAGAGTGGACCAAGGGGAGGGCCCCTCGCCTCGTGTTAGAAGTGTTGGAGGCAAAGCATAAAGAACCTGGGGGCGTGTCTCAGGAGGGGAATGACAGCCAATGAAAAGCAGCCGTGGGCGTGGCGCTGTCAAACTTCGCAGGGCGGGACCGAAGACAGACCGAGGCAGCGAGGGGACCCAAGCCGAAGCCAATGAGAAGCCGCCAGGTGGGCGGGGCGTCGTCCTGAGGCCGAGGGTGGAGCCAATGAGAAGCGGCGCCGCGTCCTCGCTGCCCCCGCCCCGGTGGGGCGCGCGCCGGAGCCACGGGCGGCCGTTAGGGGCGGGGCCTGCGGCCGCCCGCGCGCGGCTCGCGCCCTCCCCTTTGTGTCGCCATGGCGGCGGCATCGGCGACGAGGACGACGAGCGAGGGGTCCCGCGCAGCCGGCGCCTGAGGAGGCTACGAGACCATGGTGGTGAGCAGCCCACGCGGCCGTCAGTCCGTCCGCGTGTCAGTCTGTCCGCACGCGGCCCCGCCCCGAGCGCCCCGCCCCCGGCCCCGCCCGAGCCCGCGGCCCGCGCCGCCCCTCACCCTCGTCGCGGTCCCTCTCGTCCCCCGGCCTGGTCTTGGGCCCGAGCCCTTACCCGGGCCCCGCCCCCTCAGCGCGCATCCCCTTCCACGCCCTAGATGGGGGTGACAGCGGCCGAAGACCGGGAGGAGGAGGGGCTGGTCCAGGGAGGGGCCTCGTATCCCCCGAGTGGCCCCCGCAGGCGCCTGTTGAAGCTCCGTGGTTCTTCACCAGCCCCCATCCCAGAGCCATCCTCAGAGTCTTCATCCCAACCTCCGCCCCTCCCTGGCCTAGCTCCTCTCCTCCTCCACCAGCCGCTTTCTGGTTCTTGAGCCCCACCCCCACTCCATCCTCAACCTGACCCTTTTCTTCTCCTTCTCGTCGTTCTCACCCCATCCCGGTCCCTCTCAACCATCCCCCCCTACCGCCATCAGCCTGAACCTTTACCTCAGCTTCTCCAGTACTCCACCCCAATCCCAAGCTGGCATTGTACCTCCAGCGTGATCCTTGAGTCCTCTCCATCTTCTTGTCCTCCTCCTCCCTCCCCCACTGTCTCCCTCGCCCACCATGCTGCTCCTGCTCATTCATCCATTCATTCCCTCCTCGTGGCTCACTTAACAGACATTCACTGAGACCTCTGTGCAGACCCCATGCTCCAGGCACAGAGAGCGTCAGATCCCATCCTGCCTTGGGGAGCTCATGGGCTGGAGGGGGACAGACCCGAGGACAAGACCCAAGGAGAAAGTCGGGATTACAGGGGTATGAAGGAGGGAGAAGCTAGAGCCTGGTCTGGGAAATCCCCATCTGGCAGCTGGTTAATTTATTCATTACATTCTACCGGGCCCCTGCTCTGCGACGGGGCTGGCACTGGGTATTGGGACCCAGAGAGGAATCAGGCAGAACCCTACTTGTAAGGAGCACCAATTCTGTGCCCAGCTCTGTGCTGGGCAATGCTGGGGGACTGGGGACTCAGCCCCAGTGCCCGATCCTGGAGAGGTCACAGTCTAATGGGAGAGATGGACTTGTCACCAGACAGTGACATCTCAGAGTGCTCAGAGCTGTGATGGGGGAAGCTCAGGCAGGGCCGTCAGGCCTGGGATGGGGGAACCTCAAGGGGTGGAAGAGTCCAGAAGAGGTACCTGATACAGCCTGAAGGGTCAGAGAGAACTTCCGAGAAGAGGGAACAAGAGAGCTGAAACCTGAGGAATGAGAGGATGGGGAAGAGTGTTTTGTGCAGAGGGTACAGCCTTTGCAGAGGCGTACAAGAAAAGGATAAGATGCTTTTGCTGGACTCTTAGAAGTTCAAGAGCTCTGAATGGAGGCTAAGGGGAGAGATGGGGCTGGAAAGGTAAACAGAGACCAGAGAATTCAGACTGCCTTGAAGACATCAGGGAGCCATTGCAGGTCCACCATCTATGGAGAGACAGGCAGATTTGTGTTGTGTGAAAATTATACTGGCTCTTGCTGTGAAGAAGCTGGCAGGAGGGAAGAGGTTGGAAGCAGGAAAACTGATAAGATGGTAGCTGTGATTGTCCAGATATCGATGGAAGGTGTGGAGAGGCACAGATGGGACATGACTGTACTCTGCAGGGGCTATGGGAGGATTTAAAATGGGGAGAGATGGCACCAGCCTGCTCTCTCCCTGCCTCACCCTCAGCCCCTGCTCTTCCAGCATCCCCACCCCCACCCCCCCACCCCCCCCACCCGCCTCAGACCACACACGAAGAAACAGGCCTATCCTCGGCTGGCTGTCACCTCCCCCTGACCTACTCTTCTACTCCGTGCTCAGGGCAGTGTGTAGAGCAATTCGGCCTCCAGGCCCGGCTGGCAGATAACAATGCTCCCGTTGTCTCTCTGCTCCCATCTCTGGGGACTCTGATTCTTCTTTCTGCTCTACAGGCCCGCAGCACTGACAGCCTGGATGGCCCAGGAGAGGGCTCCGTGCAGCCCCTGCCCCCTACTGGCGGGCCCAGTGTGAAGGGGAAGCCTGGGAAGAGGTGAGAGGTGAGGGACAGGCTCAGCTTAGGAGGGGGCAAGTGCAGGAGCCGCCAGTGACGTGTCACCTGTTTCCCAGGCTCTCGGCTCCTCGAGGTCCCTTCCCCCGGCTGGCTGACTGTGCCCATTTCCACTATGAGAATGTTGACTTTGGCCACATTCAGGTATGGGGGCTTTGCACCCAGGTGGGAAGGTGAGATCCCACCCAACCCTGATGCAGTCTCAGCCACTTTACCCCGGAAACTTCCCTGGGACTGGCTGCTCCGCCCATCTGAGCAGTCAGTGGCCAGAGTTGCAGGGCGGAAGGAGAGAGCTGTCCATTCATTCATTTGTTCTTTAATTCATTCAGCAACAACTTCTTGTTAGGTGTCAGCTCTGTACCAGGACCCAGTACTCTGACTGAGACATCCCCAGGCCCCATCTTTGGGGAGCTCCAGGAGGGGGACACAGACCCATCCCGAGATAGTGCCAGTCTGGGGAAGTCAGGACTGAACCAAAGCGAAACCCTCTCCTGGGCCTCTGTTTCCTTCTGCAGCTCCTGCTGTCTCCAGAACGCGAAGGCCCCAACTTCTCTGGGGAGAATGAGCTGGTGTTTGGGGTACAGGTGACCTGTCAGGTGAGGCCACTCCTGCCCCTTATCTAGCCTGGCGGACTGGGCACCATGGTCCTCAGCTCTGTGTAACTGTGCCCTTCTGTCCCCCCCGCCACGCCCATAGGGCCGTTCCTGGCCAGTTCTCCGCAGCTATGATGACTTCCGCTCCCTGGACGCCCACCTCCACCGCTGCATATTTGACCGGAGGTTTTCCTGCCTGCCAGAGCTTCCCCCACCCCCGGAGGGTGCCAGGGCTGCCCAGGTAAACTGCTTCTTGTCCCAGCCCCTGCCTCAGCTGTGGCATGTCCTCATCAGCAATGCGGGAGACCATCGAGGCAGGGGGATAGATAAATATTTAAACACTGGTGTGGCCCAAGCCCCACCCAGTCAGAGGCCTGAGAAAGGCAGCAGGGTTCTTGAGGCTCCCTTGAGTTTTAGAATCCTGGAGAGTTCCAGAGGGTTCCATGGGAGGGTCAGCATGGCCTGGCCAATGGGGGCACACAGGAGCTTGGCCTAGCCTGTTTATCAACTGATATGATATTTCAGTATCTCCCCTGGAGGCATGGGTTAGGGCAGGCCCTGTGGCCCAGTGGTTAAGTTCGCACGCTCTGCTTCGGCAGCCCAGGGTTTCGCCGGTTCGAATCCTGGGCGCAGACATGGCACCGCTCCTCAAGCCATGCTGAGGTTGCACCCCATGTGCCACAACTAGAAGGACCCACAACTAAAAATACACGACTATGTACCAGGGGGCTTTGGGGGAAAAAGGAAAAATTTTTTTTAAATCTAAAGAAAAAAAAAATTTCAGTACTTAACTCGTGCATTCAGGCTGAATTTCAACCTTGCCCAGAGGCGAGCCAGGGCGGTGTAAGAGGACACTGGGCTCTCTCAGGGTCCCCTCACAAAAGCCCACCCTGACCACCCGCCCCTAGATGCTGGTGCCACTGCTGCTGCAGTACCTGGAGACCCTGTCGGGACTGGTGGACAGTAACCTCAACTGTGGGCCCGTGCTCACCTGGATGGAGGTGGGCCCGAGTCGGGGCTTGGAGTTGAGAGTGAGCCGGGGATGTCTGAGGAGTGAGAACCATTGCAAGAGTGTGTGTGGGCACAGGAAAGGAAGGAGCGGAGTGGAGGAGGCACTGCACTTCAGTGTCTGTGTGGGTGCAGGCCTGCGAGAGAGCGAGTGCGTGTGTGTTTCAGCGGGTGTTGGGCTGTGGGGTGCAAGGATCTCAAGGTATATTGATTAGAAATGGGTTTGGCTGTGAGTCGCAGAACGCCTGGCTAAGAGAGGCGCAACCCAGCAGGTTTTCTGACGGCAAGCGTGCAGTGTCTGCTGTGCAGGATGGGGGTGCAGGGGTGTCCTGGGACAGGACAGGAAGGAAGGGGCTTTGTTTTGGATGGGGCAAGAATTTAGGTGTTTGACCAATAGCTCTTAGGTGGGGGACAGATGGTGGCCTCCATTGGACATGGAGGAACTGTCTCTGTCTTTATCATTGCCTTCTTCTTCTTCCCTGCCACATCCTGCCTTCATCTCAGCTGGACAACCACGGCCGGCGACTGCTCCTCAGTGAGGAGGCCTCGCTCAACATCCCTGCCGTGGCTGCTGCCCACGTGGTCAAACGGTACACGGCCCAGGCACCAGACGAGCTGTCCTTCGAGGTGAGGCCGTGGGGGAGCGGATTCCAGCCTGGCTCCCCACTTCCCCTGCTCCTCTGACCCTCCCTCCTCTCACCTGCCCACTCCCAGGTGGGAGACATTGTCTCTGTGATCGACATGCCACCCACGGAAGATCGGAGCTGGTGGCGGGGCAAACGAGGCTTCCAGGTGAGCCTGGCTTGGGGTGGACAGGTGAGACTGGGAAACCAAGCCAGCTAGGGTGGCGCAGGCACTGACCCCGACTCCTCCTCAGGTCGGTTTCTTCCCCAGCGAGTGTGTGGAGCTGTTCACAGAGCGGCCGGGTCCGGGCCTGAAGGGGGGTAAGTGCCCTGGGCCAAGTGGGGAGGCCCCCCTGCATCCTGTGCCTGCTGTCTATCCTTTGCACCCACTGTTTGCCCCACAGATGCCGACGGTCCCCCGTGTGGTGTCCCTGCTCCCCAGGGTATCTCCTCTCTGACCTCAGGTAATGGAAATAAGGGCCAGGGCCCTGCCCCCCATCCCCCAGACCAGTGGCTGCACTGACCCTGTGCGGGCTGCCTTTACCCCCACAGCTGTGCCTCGGCCGCGTGGGAAGCTGGCTGGCCTCCTCCGCACCTTCATGCGCTCCCGGCCCTCCCGGCAGCGGCTGCGGCAGCGCGGCATCCTGCGGCAGAGGGTGTTCGGCTGCGACCTTGGAGAGCACCTCAGCAACTCAGGCCAGGATGGTGAGGCCCGGGCCGCCTGCCCAGCCCACCCGGCCACCAGGATGCAACCTGCCCAGCCCTGACCCCGCTGCTCTCTCCCAGTGCCCCAGGTGCTTCGCTGCTGCTCAGAGTTTATTGAGGCCCACGGGGTGGTGGATGGAATCTACCGGCTCTCGGGCGTGTCATCCAACATCCAGAGGCTGCGGTGAGGCCCTCCACCAACCGTCCTCTCCACACACATCTACTGAGCGTCGTCTCTATTCCAGGCCCTGGGCCGGGTGCTGGAGACAGTTTTCAGGAGTTCAGAGGGCATAGAGCGGGCTTGGACAAGGCTGGGGGCCGGGAGGGCTTCCTCGAGGAAGTGACACCCTAGCTGAGGCCTGAGAGGTGAGGGCAGAATGAGCACTGGAAGCAGAGGGATCAAACTTCATTGAGCACCTGGCACTTGCCCAGCACGAGGTCCTGGGGACCTAGTGGCTCTGGCGACACCCAGAGACTCCGGCCCTCATGGGGCTTACATGCAGGAGGGACAGACAAGGAAGTAGGAGAGTTACTAAGAGGTGACAAGGCCTCTGGAGATAGACTGGGGTAAGGAGGATGGTAATACTAAGTCAGAAAGCGCTGCAATTTTAAATAGGGCGCGCGGAGAAGGTTTTCTGGGGGAGAGCTCACTCTGGAGGATGTGAGGGAGCAAGCCATGGGGATATCCTGGGAAAAGCATCCACAGTGAAGGGAACAGCCAGCGCAAAGGGGAAAGCAGCAGGAGATGATGTCTACGCAGTGATTAGGGGCAGAGCATGCAGGGCCTTTTTGACGACTGCTAGGATTCTGGCTTTTACTCCGAGGAAAGGGGGAACCACAGGAGGGTTCTGAGCCGGGGAGAGACAGTGTGCACAAGGGTCTTAAGAGTGGGGAAGCAGTGAGGCCCGAGCATCATGGCTGACAGGGCCGTGCAGTGAGAATGGAGCCGAGGGGAGGGGGAGGGGAGCGAGAGGAGACACGAGGTTTCCCCAGGAGCAGTGGGACACCACCAACACCTGGGAGCAGGGGCTGCAGGGATTTCAGCCGCATTTTCTGGTGACCTCTTGTGCCAGGAAAATGGCACAACTTGGAAGGAGCATGGTCACCTTCTGGAGTCAGATAGCCTTGGGTAGCTACACGCAGTAGGGTCTCCCACCTGAGCCTCTGTGAAATAGGCCACCCTGATATTTGGTACACAGGGTTCTTGGGGGCTTCGGTAAGGTTCTGCCTCTGAAGAGCCCAGCACAGGAAGAGGGTTGCATCCATCTGCGGACGCTTTGGGGGTGGGGGAAGGACACGGCCAGGTGGGCCAGCTCTGACTGGAATCTTCCTCCTCCTTGGCCTGGTGGCCTCAGGCATGAGTTTGACAGTGAGAGGATCCCTGAACTGTCTGGCCCCGCCTTCCTGCAGGACATCCACAGCGTGTCCTCCCTCTGCAAGCTCTACTTCCGCGAGCTGCCGAACCCCTTGCTCACGTACCAGCTCTACGGGAAGTTCAGCGTGAGTAAGGGAGCTGGTGCGGCCGGAGGGTGCTGGGACGCCTCTGGCCCGGCCCCCATCATGCCTGTGCACGTTCTCAGGAAGCCATGTCGGTGCCTGGGGAGGAGGAGCGCCTGGTGCGCGTCCACGACGTCATCCAGCAGCTGCCCCCGCCACACTACAGGCAAGCCAGGAGCACAGGGAAGGACTGGGGTGGGCTCCTAAGGAGCTGAGCCTCAGTGTACCCCTCTGCTCCCACCTAGGACCCTGGAGTACCTGCTGAGGCACTTGGCCCGCATGGCGAGACACAGTGCCAACACCAGCATGCACGCCCGCAACCTGGCCATCGTCTGGGCACCCAACCTGCTACGGTAAACTGGCAACTCACCAGCCCACCCCTCAGCTCCCTCACATGGGCTGGGCCTCAAGTCTGCCCCAGTCCTACCCCCACCCCAGGAACCCATTTCATTCAACACATAAAATAAGTACCTCTCGTGTGCCAGCCTCTGTTCTCAGCACGAGGGACAGAGTAGTAAGCAGGATCCTGTGCTCCTGGGCTCACATTCTCAGGGAGGAGATGCACAGTGAATGATTAACAGGAAAAATACAGAGCGCTGGCTGATGGTGATAAGTGGTAAGGGAAAGATTACGAAGCAGGGAAGGGAGATGTACGGGATCATGGCATTGTGAAATCGTTAGATAGTGTGGCAGGGAAGGTGTCAGTAAGAAGTCTCCTATGGCCAGCAGCTGGGTAAGCCCCAGACGATTTGATGGTGAGCAAGACAGGCAGGCTCTCTGTCCTGGAGGGGTCCGGTTCTTCTGGGGAGACACATAAATAAATAAACAAAATAGATAGTATATCAGATGGTGAGTATAAGAACTGTGGGGAAAATAAAGGCAGACCTGAAGTACAGAAGTTTACAATTTTAAATCAGGTGGGTGGGGAAGACACTATCGAGAGGGTAACATTTGAGTCAATACTTGCAGAAGGTGGGGGAGGGACTCGTACAGATAGCTGAGGAGGAGCAGTGAAGCAGAGGGAACAGCAAGTGCAAAGGCCCAGGGGCCGAGTCAGCGCCTGGTGTACTGGAGGACCAGCAGGGAGGCCAGCGTGTCTGGAGCTGAGTGAGAGAGTGAGTGAGTGACAGCTTGGGGGGAGGAGATGATGAAGTCAGAGAGGTGACAGAGAGGAGTGACTTATGGGTTGTGGGTCGTGGTGAGGACTTCTCTTTTACCTGGTGTGAGTGCAGCCAGGGGAGGCTCTGACCCCGGAGGGCCCTGACCTGACTGAAGTTCACAGGCCGCTCCTGGCTGCTGTGGGGAGCAGACTGCAGGGGACAGGGATGGAGCAGGGAGACAGGGCGGGGGCTGCTGTGATGGTCCAGGAGGCAGAGGATGGAGGCCGGGCCAGGGTGGGGCAGTGGGGAGAAGAATTTAGATTCTGGATAGATGTTGTGTGTGGAGCCCACAGGGTTTGCTGAGAGACTGGATGTGCGTGTGAGGGAAAGAGAGGGGTCAAGGACGATCCGAGGTGTTTGACTGGAGCCACTAGAAGGACGGGCCTGACACTGACCAGGATAGGCAAGGCGGGGAGGGAGCGGGCTTGGGGAAAGGCTGAGAGGCCAGCTCTAGGTGTGGTCAGTTTGATAAGGTCAGAGGCGTTGAATGACAGTCATTGCTTCCACTAGCTCCCCACCTTGCCTAGCCAGAACCTGCCGGCTGGGGCTCAAGGCACCCGGCCTCCCTCCCCCTACCCCCATCCAGGTCCATGGAGCTGGAGTCAGTGGGGCTGGGTGGGGCAGCGGCCTTCCGGGAGGTGCGGGTGCAGTCAGTGGTGGTGGAATTCCTGCTCACCCATGTGGACGTCCTGTTTAGTGACACCTTCACCTCCGCTGGCCTTGATCCTGCAGGTACGCCCAGCCCACCCCTGGCTACTGCCCCCTCGTTGTCAGGGCTGCAGTGGGAGGGCAGGTGGGCTCCCAGCCCTATCCTTTCCCCACTGAAGCTGGACCTCCCTCCTGGCTCCTTGAGGACCCCGCCCCGGCCTCTCCCTCCCCTGCCCCCCCTTCTCATTTCAGCTCCTCCGCTCAGGATCCCCACTTCTTGGCCCGGACATCGGTCTTCCTTCACCCCTTGTAGCTCCTGGGGGCGCTTGGGGCCCTGGGTCATCCTGGGAGGAGGTGGGAGGTCCCCAGACTTGACCGTGCCCCAGCCCCACCCAGACTCCCCTCCCCGCCCCGGACCCCAGCCCAATCAGGATTCAGCACGTCGGAGGGCCCTCTGGCCCGAGGTAACTGAAGCCAGAGCCGCTGCCTTCGCTGGCTGCTGGGAGCTGCCTCCTCATCAGCTCGTTCTGCCTCACTCCTCCTCTTCACCTGCCTGCTGCCCCCCCATTCCCGCCTGATCCGCCCTGGCCCCCTGCCTTGCCAGCCCGGGTGGGCACGCTGCGGGGCCGGGGCTTGGGCTGTGGCGCTTGGCTTTGCCTGTGGCCTTGAATGGCCCCCCAAGCTGACAGCTGCCCCCTTTCCCAACTCCCCAGGCCGCTGCCTCCTCCCCAGGCCCAAGTCCCTTGCGGGCAGCGGCCCCTCCACTCGCCTGCTGACGCTGGAGGAAGCCCAAGCTCGCACCCAGGGCCGGCTGGGGACACCCACTGAGGTCACAGCTCCCAAGACCCCAGCTTCACCTGTGGAAAGGTAAGTGGGATGCCAGGGAGAGGGGAGGGCCAGCCTGAAGGCCCCGGCCCCTCAGCCTGCCGCCTGTGTCCTCCCACACCCCAGGAGGAAACGCGAGAGAGGCGAGAAACAGCGGAAGCCCGGGGGTAGCAGCTGGAAGACCTTCTTTGCACTGGGCCGGGGCCCCAGCATCCCCCGAAAGAAGCCTCTGCCTTGGCTTGGGGGCACCCGCGCCCCACCGCAGCCTTCAGGTCAGAAACTGGACAGCCAGCGTTAGGGGGAGGCACTCTGCGTGCCCCCGTGACCCTCTACTTCTCCCTGCAGGCAGCCGACCTGACACAGTCACGCTGAGATCCGCCAAGAGCGAGGAGTCGCTGTCGTCGCAGGCCAGCGGGGCTGGTGAGCACAGGGTGGCCTGGGCCTGGGCCCTGATGGGGCTGGGAGGGGCTGCGGCCCTGAGTTGGCCTCCAGATGTTGTACTTCACCTTTGGGGGCCTTGGGTTTTTTGTAGTTTTTAATCTGGACCTTAGGTACAATGAGTTGGATAAATCATCCCCTTAAGTTCATGACGCCCTGTGATCCCTGGTCCATGCAGGGTCCTTTCCAACAGCCTTTTATTCATTCCTTTTGAAAAAAAAGTCAGTAATATAACGAACACCCCTAAACCCCCAGCCAGAACTGAAAGAGCCCCACTCCCTTACCTGCGAGCTCCTCCTCCCCCCATGCCGCCCCCCGACCGGGTGCGTCCTCTGCATTTGAGGGTCGTCATCCCCTGCCTTTAAAGCTTTGGCACATACAGCGTGTGGGTAAGTCGCATATCTGCAGTGCTGGTCATTGTGAGGCTTTGATTAAAGGGCGTCATAAGAAAGGGGCGCACTGCGTGTGGAGCTGGGCCTTTTCGCTCCCCGCCGCATTGCAGACCCCATCCGAGTTGGAGTTGCCAAGGGGAGCACAGGTTCCTTCCTGTCCCTGCGCTCTCCTACTCTGTGTGTGGGTGGCCCATCAGGAGCTGTTTGTCCTTCCTACTGCTGATGGATCTGGGTGGGGGCTCTGAAGAGCAGTCCCTGCCACTGCTGAGAGCCCTCCCCGTACCCAGGAGAGCAGGGGCCCTCTGGAGGGCACACGCATGTTCCGCTGCACAAGACGAGGCCCGGCTGTTTTGCAAACGTGGCCCTCCAGCAGCCGTGACTGGGATCCTGCTGGTCTCACGCTCACAGCCCATGCGGTTGTCAGACGTCATTCTTGCTTCTGGGTCGGGACTGGTTCTTTTCACGGACTGGCCACTTATTTCCTTTATCACCCTTATGTGTCCCCAACCTGCTGGGTTGTGTGCCCTATTCTCACTGAGGTATGGGTCTGTAAAGTTCTGACGCCTGATGCCTAACTGCCACCCCCCCCACCCTCTGCCTTTCCAGGCCTTCAGAGACTGCACAGGCTACGGCGACCGCACTCCAGCACTGATGCTTTCCCCATGGGCCCGGCACCTGCTGGCTCCTGCGAGAGCCTGTCTTCGTCCTCCTCCTCGTCCTCCTCCTGTCCTCCTCCCTCGGGGTCCTCCGCAGCTGGGCTGGGGGCACTCTCCGGTTCCCCGTCACACCGAACCTCAGCCTGGCTGGACGATGGTGATGAGCTGGACTTCAGCCCACCCCACTGCCTGGAGGGGCTCCGGGGGCTCGACTTTGATCCTCTTACTTTTCGCTGCAGCAGCCCCACCCCAGGGGACCCTGCACCTCCCGCCAGCCCGGCCCCCCCGGCCCCTGCCTCTGCCTTCCCACCCAGGGCACCCCCGCAGGCCCTCTCGCCCCGTGGGCCTGCCAGCCCTGCCTCGCCCACCGCCCTGGACATCTCAGAGCCCCTGGCTGTATCAGTGCCACCCGCCGTCCTGGAGCTGTTGGGGGCTGGGGGAACACCTGCCTCGGTCACCCCAACGCCAGCCCTCAGCCCCAGCCCAGGCCTACGCCCCCATCTCATCCCCCTGCTGCTACGTGGAGCTGAGGCCCAGCTGAGTGACACCTGCCAACAAGAGATCTGCAGCAAGCTGGCACTGCCTGGTCCCCGGGGAGCCCAAGGCCAGCACGGTGAGTCCTGGTCAGCCCACCTCAGCCCACCTCACAGACCCTGAGGCTGTGCCCAAGACCTGGCTGATGCCCCTTCCCATTCCTCTCTGCGTAGGTCCTGGTGTGGATTCACCACTGCTGCCCCCACCCCTGTCCCTCCTGCGCCCTGGGGGAGCCCCGCCCCCACCCCCCAAGAACGCAGCACGCCTCATGGCCCTGGCCCTGGCTGAGCGGGCTCAGCAGGTGGCCCAGAGACAGAGCCAACAGGAGCATGGGAGCACCCCAGCTGCTCCTTGCTCCCCTTTCCGCCGCTCACTGTCCCTGGAGGTGGGTGGTGAGCCCCCGGGGACCTCAGGGACAGGACCACCCCCCCACTCCCTAGCCCACCCGCGTGCCTGGGCTCCGGGACCCCCACCCTCCCTACCAAGGCAACCGACTGATGGGAGCTTGGTGAGGAGCCAGCGGCCCACAGGGACCTCAAGGAGGGGGCTCAGAGGCCCTGCCCAGGTCAGTGTGCAGCTCAGGGCGGGTGGGGGGTACAGGGATGCGCTAGAGACCACAGCCCAGTTCCCGTCTTCTGTCCCCTCACAGGTTCCTACCCCCAGCTGCTTCTCCTCAGCCCCCCGGGAGTGCCTGCCACCCTTTCTCGGGGTCCCCAAACCAGGCTTGTACCCCCTGGGCTCCCCACCCTTCCAGCCCTGCTCCCCAGCCCCAGCCTGGAGGAGCCCCCTGGGTGGCCCTGCCCCACTGGACAGGGGAGAGAATATGTACTATGAGATCGAGGCAGGTGAGGGCTCCTACCCTGGCCCCACCCGCTCCTGGAGTCCCTTTCGCTCCATGCCCCCAGACCGGCTCAATGCCTCGTATGGCATGCTTGGCCAATCGCCACCACCCCACAGGTCCCCTGACTTCCTGCTCGGCTACCCACCACCCCCCTCCTGCTTTCCCCATGACCATCTTGGCTACTCAGCCCCCCAGCACCCTGCCCGGCGCCCCACCCGACCTGAGCCCCTCTATGTCAACCTAGCCCTAGGGCCCAGGGGTCCCTCACCCGCCTCTTCCAGCTCCTCCTCCCCTCCTGCCCACCCCCGAAGTCGTTCAGACCCTGGCCCCCCAGCACCCCGCCTTCCCCAGAAACAGCGGGCCCCCTGGGGCCCCCACACTGCTCACAGGGTACCTGGGCCCTGGGGCCCTCCTGAGCCTCTCCTGCTCTACAGGGCAGCCCCACCAGCCTATGGGAGGGGCGGCGAGCACCACAGAGGGTCCCTATACAGGAATGGGGGGCAAGGAAGAGAGGGGGCTGGTCCCCCACCCCCCTACCCCACTCCCAGCTGGTCCCTCCATTCTGAGGGCCAGACCCGAAGCTACTGCTGAGCCAGAGCTGGGAGACGCCTCCCTTCCCCCTCACTGATCTTGACCCAACCCAAACCCTTGTTTTGTATTTTCTTGAGCTCCTGATCCCTACCCCAGGTTTCTAACTTTGTAACTTGCTTCTGATGTGGGTCCCTAACCTATTATAGCTTCCCTACCCTGGGCTGAAGGGGCTGTACCCATCCTCCCGCCGTCCTCCATCCTGGGGGCTCTTGCACAAATCTGAGGGCTGGGCTGACACCCTGTCCTCCCTCTTCAGGAGACCCCAGCATGCCCTGACCTGTGCACAGCGGGTGGGGGGACAGCTCCTTCCCTCCTCCCCATACCCCGCTAAACCATCTGACAAAATTAATGAATAAAAATGGTGAAAATGTGGCTGCTAATGTCCTGCTGAGCCCAGGCTCAGTGAATAAAGAGGCAGAGACAGATGGGTTGCTTTATCATTTTCTTTCCTTTTATCATTTCGGCAGGTGCTGAGTGGGGAGTCACTCCTGGGAGGCTCTGAGGGGCGATATGTGCAGAGAGGGAGGGGGCCAGGGGTGCCCTAAGAATGTGTGCCAGGAGGGGGGTCGCGGCTGGGCCTGCCTCCAAGCTGGCCTCCACTGTCCAGCTCTGCTATGATCTCCTCCAGCAGATCCATCCTGGGGAGTGGTCAGGGAGGGGAGGACTGAGGGTCACCTCAGGGATGATGGGGCCCAGGGGCCCTCCCACCAGAGCCCATTTCTCACTTCTGCAGGCTGGAGAAGAGACCTTCTCTGATCAGCCCAGGGCTGGGCGCCTGCAGGAAAAAAGGCTGGAGCTGCCACCCGGCAGCCACGGATGGGCCTGGGAGGCTGGGGTGGGGCAGGGGGTGGGCTCGGGGTCCTCTGCTTCCCCTGCCCTGGTGGCATTCCCTGCCAGCAGCCTCCAGGGTGTGGGAAGCCTCCCTGTGGGTCAGCAGGCAGGGGGTGGGCTCACAGAACTGGGCGTCCGGCGGGGCAGCCCTGTGTGCGTGCCGCCACAGCCCCTGCAGGGCTCGGATCTTGACAGAACTTCTCTGAAACTGTTCCACAGAGCCCTGGTCCCCAGCAGGGAGGGTGGGTCCTGGAGGCTGGAGTGCAGGGCAGGGCCCTAGGGGGAGCAGGGTTGGTCAGGGGTCACAGATCAGAGAGGGGACAGTTGGGGGTCCCAGGGGGTCCTTGGTCAGAGGACAGGCAGCCAGGGAAATTGGGGCTGGTGACAAGTGGGGGGAGGGGTCATCAGTTTGTGATCAGATGGGTGCTCGGGGCCCTGGGGGTATCCATACTGTTGAGCTGGGCTCCAGGCCATGGCACAGGCTGACCCTGGCTGTGGGGCTGTGGCCTGGGCAGAGGCCATGGCTAGGACTGGGGCTGCTGCCTAGAGTCAAGCTGCTGCCCGAGTCCCATGCTGGGCCCCTCTGGACTCTGCTGTGGCCCGTGACCTCAGGAGTCTCCAGCGCCTGCAGAGAGCGATGGCAGAGAGCTGGCATGGGTTGCCCAGGTGCCCCACAGTTCCCTCAGTCCTCCACATCCCTGCCCTGGCTCCTACCTGAGATGGAGACGGGCCTAGGGACATCACAGGGGGCACAGGCCTGGGTGTAGTCTTGGCTCTGGAAGCCACCTCATAGTAGAGTGTCTCTGGGGGGCAGACCAGTTGACTGGAATAGGGGGGCACAGCTGAGCTGTGCCCAGCACCTGCCACCACCATCTCCTTGCCCTCTAACCTGGTGGGGAACACTGGGGTACAGGGCACAGTGTGGTCCGGCCCATTGGGGAGCTCACCTCAGGAGCCGAGTCCTGTGGGAAGGAGGCTAGGTGTGGGGACATGGGCCCTGCCTGAGGTTCCACAGCTACCACCTACCCCTGCCAACCTGTCCTGTACCTGGGCCAGGGCCTCCCGCAGCAGGTACCGCGTACTCTGCAGGCTGCCCGAGCGGTCAGCAGGCCCTAGGCCCAGCCCAGCCCGAACCAGGGCCTGGTAGGGGGCTGGCACCAGGGGGTCCAGGGCCGGGCTCTCACCTGCCTCCAGTTTAGCCTTCACCTCAGGTCCCTGTCTCCCAGCCCAGGGCAGCTCTCCTGTGAGGAAGCACGATTGGGGGACCCAAACGGGCAGGGTGCCACAGTGGGGCAGGGTGTAGGGTCACTCACTGACCAGTGAAGACCTCCTGGGCCAGGATGCAGAAGCTATAGAGGTCTGAGGTGGCAGCAGGTGTGTCACCGCAGATGAGCTCAAGTGGCAGCCATGGGTACAGCTCGGGAGGTGGGGGCAGCCCTGGGCCTGGGCCTCCC
Organism: Equus przewalskii; assembly: GCF_037783145.1. Taxonomy (NCBI): domain Eukaryota; kingdom Metazoa; phylum Chordata; class Mammalia; order Perissodactyla; family Equidae; genus Equus; species Equus przewalskii. The sequence continues at coordinate 7,036,246 of NC_091839.1, forward strand.
CAGAGGCAGCCCTGCTGTGGCCTGTAGATGCCGAGGAGACATGAGCCAGTAGCCACTGGACAGGGACACAGGAGCAGGCGGGTGAGACAGGCACTCACCTGGGCTGTAGCCAGCGTTGGTGCAGTGGGCGCCCGTGCTCCAGGCTGCCCACCTTGGCCAGGCCTGGCCGCACCAGCTGCACAGCATGGGAGCTGAGGCCGCCATGAGCACGCCAGCGGGCCTGCAGGAACAGCAGGGCTTCCAGCACCTGCAGCAGCAGGTGCCCAGGCAGCAGACCTGGCGCAGGGCGGGGACCCCCCTCACTCGGTTCCTGTGGGTGCAGCACCACATAGAGGGAACCCAGCCACACGGGCTCGAAGAGAAGGCGCAGCCCCGACAGGTCCGCTGAAGGGCTCAGCGCCATCAGCAGCAACAGGTTGGGGTGGTGCAGAGTGCTGGGGGGAGGAGAGCAGGCCACTCATGAGGAGGCCCCAGCCTGCCTCGGGGGGCTGCTCCTGGGCACAGATCTGCACCAGCCACGGGACAGGAGAGAAACTGAGACCCCAGGTCCCACAGCCTGGCAGTCATAGAGCCAGCACCCAGTTGGTACCCTGTTCACGCTCCCCCTCCCTGCACCCAGCTCCCCTCCGCAGCCTACAAGATACAGCACACAGAACTGGGTACCCACTTGCCAGTGGGGGGATGGCCACTCCAGTAGGAGGGCTCTATGCTGGGTGCTGGCCCGCAGGTGAAGACTGTAACCGTGGCCACTGCCACTGTCCCTGGTCTTGTTTATGAAACACTTGAGTCAGGAGAGCAGGCAGGAGACTGGCCTGTGGGACTGGGCTGGCCCGGGGAGAAGGCTGGGGCTGGTGCACCTGCAGTGCTGAAGGTCAGCCAACAGCACGTCAGGCTGGCTCCCAGGTGCCGTCAGCTGCCGCACGGTCACAGGGTGGCCCCTCCACAAGAGGCTGGAGAATGGGGGCGGGGAGAGAGAGGACATCTGAGACACGGGGGGGGTTTCTCGCGACGGGAGCAGGAGAGTTAGACTCTCCCTAGAGTGCTGCTGGACCGCCAGGCGTGGGGCGTGGGAGGGGGCTAGCTCTCACTTGATCATGAGGGTGTGGGAGCTGCTCTTGTAGGTGCGCACAGGCTCGCCCTGGGCTGGCAGCAGCTCCTTGGGGTCCGCGAGGGGTATGCCTGTTACCAGCCCCACTGGCCACAGGCTGCTCAGCTGGGGATGAGGAGCACGACTATGAGGCACAAAGAGGACAGGGGTGGTCCCCAGTACCCCACCCTCTTTCACTTACTTGTCCAAATCCCAAGCCTGGGATTTGGCGGGGTCCCCTGATCTGCTCCGGCCTTGGTGCCCTGGGGTAAAGGGCAGTCCAAGGGTAAGTTCGGGGAAGCTGGGAATGGTGGGTGGGCAGGCTTCACAGTGTGGACAGTTACCTGTCCGCCTGCACCAGCCACAGCCGAGACAGGGAGCAACACAGGCTGCGTCCAGAGCTGGCCTGCAACTGGCCCAGGGATGCCGTGGGTGCCAACTCAGCACCATGCACTAGTGCTGATATGTTGACACAGCAGAGCTGTAACAGCTCCAGCACCTGGATGGGGGGCATGTGGGGTGAGGCAGGGTGGGGGTGCTGGCCCTGATGCTCCCACCCCACCCCAGCCACTGCTCACCTCCTGGCTCTGCTCAGCACCACCCTGCTCTGCCCAGTCCCGAGGCGTGCGACCCTGCTGGTCATGCAGACGCAGGTCCCCCCCTGCCCGCAGCAGCTGCAGCACCACCAGGCTGCGGCCCGAGAAGGCACCTGCATGCACAGGTGTGCTGCCATCAAGGCAGCGGCTGCAGAGAACAATGAAGGCAGGAATGGATTAGGAAAGGGATGGATCAGGGACAAGAGGAGACAGGAGGGGGCAGTGAGGGATGAAAGGAGTCACTATGAACACGGCAGGTGGATATCAGGACAGGAAGGGTCACCTGGGGACACAGTGGAGCCTTTGAGAGGATGAGAGGATCACTGTGAGCATGGGAGGCACCAGGAGAACGGGAATAGTCTTGGAGGACAAGAAGGCGTTAACTCAGAGGACAAGGAGGGTGGTTACTGGAGACAGGAGGGTCATCAGGGGATGGAAGAAGGTCGTGAGGGAGAGAGGCCTCTGGGGAAGAAGGCCCTGGCTCTCTGGGGCTCAGACTCAGGGCCCTGGGGGTGTGGGGACATCACCACCTGTCCACTTACTGGTTGGGGTTTGCGCCAAAAGCCAGCAGGAGCTGCACGGCAGAGCTGTGGCCTAGCAGCGCCGAGAGGAAGAGCCCCGTCTGCCCAGCAGAGTTCTCACCATCCACCTGGACAACTGAGGGGCAGCGAGGCTCAGGGCTGTCCCCGCCCCTACTCCAGGGGCAGAGGTCCTGGGGGCTGCCAGGAAGCACGTTTGCCAATTCCCAGCTCCTACAGTCCCACCTGGACTGTTAACCTTTGATGCCAGGCTCCATCTCTATATCCAGGAACCCCCACCCTCCAGCCTCTGAGGACTCTGCCTCAGAATCTGTCTCAACACAGCGCTTACCATTAAGTCCACAGAGTTGGAACACGGGGTAACATTTACCTGCCGTGCCGACATCCCTCCCCCATCCCAGAGGGGTCAAAATCACAGGAAGGTACTCAGGGGCCAGGGGAAAGTGGACTTCGTGGAGACCTTGGCTTACAGTGTCTCACGCACTGTCCAGGGCAGGCAGCCTCCACCCAGCTCTAATTCAGTGCATATATGCAGGTCCCATGCAGCCAGCATCCAATTCTTCAAAACAATCAAACTCTCTGGATTTCATCAGGAAATCTCTCAAGTTTATTTTTGAACACTGCATCTAAGAGCAGAATCCCGGTAGCAACCTCCTCTGCACCTCTACCTCCACGTCTTTGCCAATCTCCTCCCCCCATCATCCTGCTCAGATCCCCTCTCCCAAACCCCCATCTCCCCACTCATCATGCCCCAAGCCCTGTTTCTGCACACCCATCAATCTGGAGTTCCTCTTCCTCCAGGCTATGTCCCACATCCTCAAGGAGGGCAACTGCATGGCATCCTCGTCCCTGCACTCCTATGTCCTTGGCAGACATGGCTAATCAATCACACACTTGGTCCAACCCAGTTTGGTCTCTGCTGCAAAATCCCTCCAAATGTGATCCTTCAGGAACCTCTTAATATCACACTCACTGCATCTTATTTTACTCAGTAATCCACCATCTTTGCAATGGCATCCTAACTGATTTTCTGCATTCGTCTTGAATGATCCCTGCAGGGGATCTTTTAAAACACAAATCATTTCGTGATATAAATAATTATTATAATGATAATCATTTCATTTTACGTATAGACAATCTTATACAAGTTGTTCCAAAACAGAAAAATAGAAAAAGAGGGCAAGGCTCATTGTATGGGGCTAGTATCCCCTTAATTCCCAAACTAGATGAGAGTTTCTAGAACCAGAAAGTGAAATGATATATCAATTCCATTTGTGACTATATACGCAAAACTCCTAAATAAAGTAAAAGCAGTAACCCAATTTATTCCCAGAGAGCAAGGATGAGTCAACAAAAGAAAATCTATCAACGTAATAGAGTCATTCATCTATCAATAGACATCAAAAGAGTCTATCAACATTCATAGAGTAAAGGACAAAAATCACATTTAGCTCAGTAGATACAGAAAAAGCACTTGATAAAATTCCATACTTACCTATGATTAGGAAAAAAAAAACCCTCAGAAAACTAAGAATAGATGAGAACGTCCTTACTTGATAAAAATTATAAACCAAAACCCAAGAACAAGCATGATACTGAATGCAGAAACACAGACTCATTCCCTTCAATATCAAGAACAAAGAAAGAGCTGTCCATTGATAACAAGGTTTGGGAGTTGTGGCCAACACCTTATGACAAGAAAAAGAAATTAGAGTTTAAAGATGGAAGGGCTGAGACCACTGCCACCATCTGCAGATAACAAAACAGTGAAAGAATCAACAAACAATTACAACTATTAAACAAGTTTAGAAAGTGGCCTGATATACAATCAAATTACAAAAATCACTGAAAAAGAGAAATTGTAAATTGGGTAATGTTAATTTCTTGCCTACAACGCCAATGGTTTCCCATCGCACACAGAACAAAATCCAACAAAATTCACACTCCTTTTGAGGCCCTTTCATCTCTGTGTCTGCTGCCTCTTCAGCTTCAGTCCTCTCTGAGTCCCCTTGCTCCCTGCTGCTACTTACGCATACCCAGTTTGTTTTGACTTCAGGGCCTTTGCACTGGCTAATCCATCTTCCTCCAGCTTTTTGCATGACTAGCTCTTACCCTGTGGGACTAAAGTATCACCCCATCCGAAAGGCCATCCTTTCCAGCGTGTCCACCCATCCTCATCATTCTCTTAAACTCTCATAATAGATTTCATCCACAACGACCCAGAAGGTCATGTTTACCTTACACCCCAACACCGACAACAGAGCCTGGCACACAGCAGGTGCCTGGTACACAATTGTCGACTTGCCGACTGAAGTTGCACCCCCATGCTGCCCCTTGATCTTGCCCCACAGGCCGTTCCAGCAGCCAAACCCTCACCTCTCCGCAGGAGCCGGCTGAGGCCCCAGCCTGGGCCCCCAGCCACAGCCAGGCGATGCAGACGGCCCACCTGGCCTTCTGGATCCCGAACGGAGCCCAGTTTCACGGGGAAGCGAGAGCGCAACAAGGGCATCCTTGGCTCTGAACTGGGTCAGCTCCTGGGCAGGGATCTGCTAGGGGCGCTCATGAAGGCAGAAGGCAACGAAGGATGGGACCTCCGGGCGTGATAAAGACAGAGCTGGATGGAATGGGGGTGGGGGGCAGTCTGAGAAAGGAAGGGAATTCAGGAGGGGTCTGATTTGGAGGGAAGCATCTGAATGAGAAAGGGGGTGCACTCGGGAAGAGCTACATACCAGAGGGTCAGGGCCCTAAGGGCATCTGGGAGCCAAAGGGGATTTGGAAATCTGGGGGCTGGGGACTCCATCCAGGGGAGGGGGTATAAGGGCTGCCGGTCCAGGGAAGGAGTCTAGGGCTTAGGAAGAAGGTCTGAAGACCACCTCCAGGCTGGAGGAAGGGGGCCTGAGGGTCAGGATCTGAGAGGGGCTGGAGTCTAAGCGCTGTGAGCCGGGGTGGGGGGGGGGGTGGCCAGGGGAGGACAGTCCGAGGGCAGGGGGTGCGGGCGAGGGAAGGGGCCCTGGGGAGGGGTCTGAGGGACGAAGGAGCACTCAGGGTCTCCGGGTTGGGAGGATCTGAGAGTTGGGGGCCTGCACTGAAGTTCAGGGAAGCGTCCGTGTGCCAGGGTGGGGTCCACAGAAGCAGGAAGGGACTGAGGGCACGAAAGGGTCTGAGGCGGGTCTCTGTGCGCTGGGGGAAGGGTGCCCGGAATGGAGCCAGGCTCTGATAAAGGGGCGGGGCCAGACGGCTGTGGGGTGGGCGGGAAGGAAGGGACGCCGGGGAGGGAGGAAGGGGGGCTGGGGGCGGAGTCAATGGAGAGCTGAGGGCCAGGTAAACTCTGGGAAGGTTCTCAGGTCCACACCCCAGCCCAGGAAGCTCTGCACCTACCGTTGGGCTCCGATAGTGGTCACCCGTGACTGCCACGTGACTGCCACGTGACCCCGATGCCCTAGATCTGGCGGTCTGGGCGGGAGTCCGAGGCGCATGCGCATCACTGGCCTCCAGCCACGTTTGCACTTGCGCAGTAGGTTCCCTCCCCGAGAGGAGCCCCTGTATCCCTAGGGTGAGCCGACGGAAGAGAGCGAGGTCTGCCCGGGACAGTTAGGGCTGCGCCCTATATGTTACCCCTTCTTACCTCCGCCCCAGGACTTGTTGAGGTGGTGGGCTTTCCTCATCCTTGTCCTTGGCTGTCTTTTCCCGTGCTTCTCACCCACGCCCGCGGGCTGTTTCCTCTCCCTGTCCCTGCCCCAGGCTCTCCTCTTTGCCCCTGACCCGGGGCCGAACAGTGTCCTGGACACCTCCGCCTCGACGTCCCCTGGGACCCTCACACTCACCGGGGCCCACACGGGCCTAAGTATCTACCCAAAAGTGAGTTTCCTCCCGGATCCCAGTCTCAGGTTTGGCCCCACAGTTCCCTCTTCAAGCCAGAGCCCTGGGCCTCTCCCTGAGTGTCTCGTTCTCCTCCAGCCTGTCACTGGGTGGCCCATCCGCTCAGCCTCCTGACCGTCCTTTCCACCAGCCCCTCCTCCCTTCCCTACAGCCCCGCCCTGCCCCAGCTTCCCCTGGGCTCCTGCCTGCCTCCCCACTCTGGTCCACCCAGCACATGGCAGCAGGTGGAATCTTCCTGAAGCCACAGCTGACTCGTCCCCATCTGCTTGAAATCCTCCCGACCCCCAGACCCTATAACCCGGCAGCTGAGACTGCATGACTTGGCCCTGCCTGCTCCATCCTGTCCCCGGCTCCCCTTCTGCCTCACACTTCGCTCTGTCGGCAGGGCCCTTCTCTTTCAATGCTCTTCTCGATGTTCACTCGGTTATTCTTATGAATCCTCTGGGAAGCCCTCTTGATCACCAAGGGTCTCCTCGGGCCTCCCCACAGCCGCCATGCTTTCCCCAACATCGCCTGCTGCTCTGCCTGGGCTCCCCCATCACAGCCCTGACCGCTCTGGGCTGTCGCTGTCTGAAGATGAATCTGTCTGCCCTGCTGGACTGAGAGCCCTGTGAGGCCGGGCCTGGGTTGTCTGTCACTGTTGTGTCCCCAGCATTGTTTGCCTCAGAGCCTGGCTCAGAAGGAGCCTTGGTAAATGCTTATTAAATCAGAGATGGTTTGGCTCTTCCCTCTGTCCCTCCCTGGATGTGTGGCCTTAGCCCAGCCTCTTGACTTTGGGGCCTCAGTGTCCACTCTTCCTCTGTGCTGTTTGCTTGGGCATCCACAGGAGTGAGGAAAGTTCCCACATCGGCCACTGACGGGCTGCGTGGAGCGACCACAGGTCCATCGCAGGCTAGGCTGCCTCAGGGTTGTGGGGCGGCCTCGTTAGTCTCTGATCCATGCCCTTGCTGTGCTCTTGGGTCATCTAAGGGTCTCTCCTGAGCTGCAGAGCCCCCTAGCTGGGGCTGGCTGAGGTTGGGATTCCCCCTGCCCTAAGGAGGGACTTCAGTGCAGGGCAGCAGCTCACGACCTTTATTGACCACATGACCCCTGCGGGTGCTAACGGGGTCCGCCTAGGCCCCGCCCCAGCAGCCTGCGCCGAAGTTCTTGGCTGAGCAGCTCCTGTTCCCTGCGGGCGCCCCGCAGCACACTCCGGTTCTCCTGGGCCCTCCGGATCAGGTAGGGGATCACCTCCTCCAGGGAGCCGTAGGGGATGGACTTATACACAGCGTAGCCGGCTTGCCCTGGGGGGAGAGTGTTGGCAGGATGTGGGGTCATGTTTGGGGAGAGGCTTCCCCAGACCCTATATGGAACAGAGACTTCCATTTCTGAGAACGTGGCAGACTGGGCGAGTTGGACAAAATTCCCTACCGAAAAAAACTTGAGGTAAACGTTTTTAAAAACTTCTCAATGTTGTTAAAATGCTGCCAAGAGAATAATTTACTAATCCAAGAATTAAGAGAAAGTGAGATCTCAGAGAAGGAAAGGATGCACCAGAAGCACTCCTGCCCTGAGGGCAAAATTGAGCCGTTATTTGATGACTTCAGAGTTGAGGGGGTAAAGAAATGGAGCCCCAAAGCCTGAGTGGGGTGAGAGTCCTAAAGGAGAACTTCTGGAGTTAAGGAGTTAAGCTGAAACCCCAAAATCTGCACCGTCAGAGTTAACAAGAAGTAACGGTCCCCCGTCTCCCCACCCCCTACCCCGGGCTGGCCTTGACTGTAGGCAGAGCTGGGGAGAGAACAGAGACCATCTCTGAGAGCTCGTGGCCATGTATTAGTCCCCTCACATATTCCCAGCCCAAATTTGCATCCCTGGGATGTCTCAAGAAGCCTCAACTGTGAATTTAGGGTACAGGGGTTTTGTACCCCTTAGCGCCTGGTGGAAGAAAACACAGAGGCCCTGGGGAGCAACAGGGTGAGGACAGCAAAGGCCCAGAAACCAAGACGCCGTGACCAAGGACTAGCAGAAGTCGCAGACAGCAGATGCAGACACAGGCTTCAGGCCTTCAGCTACGGGAACAACAGACCTATCTGGAAGGGTCTGGCAGCTGGGCAGCTGCAGGGTCTGGATGGGAGCCTGGCCCAGAATTGCTGGGGATGGGAGAAGGGGTCTGGCTGGGAAGAATGAGGCCTGGGGGCTGGTAGGGCGTAGGGTGGGGTTGGGGAATGGGCCATTCACATACCCAGTGCCAGGGAGACGTGGTCACACATCCCCAGAAGTTGTCCAAAACAGACAGGCCCATCCAGAGGAATGCCCAGCTCCCACATGCTACAGAAAACGCCACGTGATCAATCCACACAGTGGGTGGAGCCAGAGCTGAACTTCAGCCGCTGCGCACCCATGTGACTGTTCCAGTTACTTGAATATTGAAGTACTTCCAGACTCAGTGATAAGTGACCACTGAGCCCCCTGACAGCTCCCAGTGAGTCCCAGCTCCTTCCCAGGAACCCTCGACCTCCTCGGGCCCCAGCAAATGAGAGGCGGTGCCTAGTGCAGCTGGGGCCACTCGGACCTACAGCATAGCAAGGGTTAAACGTTTTGAATATCCTCCCCAGAAGCCCTCTGAACTGCTGGCCACCCCACCACCCCCGCCCCGCACCGCCCCTCTCCTTGTTCTGAGTCCACTGCCCTCTGCCCGTGGACTGTGAGCAAGGGAGAGGAAGGGAGGGGCGTTCTTGTGGGCACCTCTTTCCCATCCCCCCACCTCATACCGCTTGGTTGCCTGTTGAACAGATTCCTCGTTGTGGGAAGCCACCATGAGGTGACACATGGGGCCACGGTGGGACACATGGGCCAGCATCAGCTCCAGACAGCGGCTGTAACTGCAGGGAGATGCTCCGTTCAGCTTATGGCACCTGGTAAGTGTGGGTCAGGCCCCAGGGACTGGGGGTTCCTGTCCTCAGGAGGTGCGGTGCCTAAGGGCAAGGACTCCGGAGTCAGAAGGTACCTCCGTTCCACTTGCACCTTCTCTGAGCCTCCTTACTCTCCTCTGCTAACTCGAGTGCACCTAACAGCCCTGTTGTGAGGATGCAGTGAGATGAGGGTGTACACAAAGCCTTTGGGACAACAGCAGTCTCACAGCAAAGGGCCACATCGCACACACAAGATGACATTTACCCAAGGGCGCTCACTGCCGCGTTGTCTACAGGACGTGATTAGCAATAACCAAGTGTCTGTAAGAGGGGAGGTGAACAATGGCACGCAGAGGATGGTGGAGTACCACACGGCGGTAAACAGAACGACGACGCTGTGGCACCCACGTGGAAAGGGAAAGAGCCTGGCAAACGCTTCCCGAGTTGCCGTGGCCAGGGGCCCCCCGTGGACTTCACGTGCGACCCTGGTGCTGCTGCACTGCCCTCCAGGTCTGTTCTCTGCACTTCTCTGCCCTCAGCAAGCTGCTTTTACCTCCCGCATCACCCACGGACTCATGAGCAGGAGAAGAGAGGTCCAGAGGACAGAAAGCTTGGGTATGTCGCCCTTAGGCCCCTCCCTGGCCCACTCTGACTGTCCCGAGTCTGGCCACACCTCCTCAGCTATAGCCCAGGGGTCCTCACAGCTTCCCATTCCTGTGGCTTCTGGGTGCCTCAACATTCCTTGTGGGTTCCCCTGACCTTGCCCACACACCACAGATAGTCCTGTCATGAAGTTTCCTTCAGTTAACCCCCCTGGTGTCTTTTCCTTTGGGGTCCTGCCAGACGCACATACGTTCACTCAGCTGATTCTCCAACCAACTCTGTGAGGTAGGTGTTCTGGTCATCCCGTTTTGCAGAGGGGGAGACTGAAGCTCAGAGAGGTTAAGTCTCTTATCCCTGGGTCACACAGCTACAGGTGGCTGAGCTGGGATTTGCACCTAGGCTGTCTGATGCTTCAGGGCCTGGACCTGTTATCGCTGGACTATTCTGCTTGAAAGATCAGCAGCTGAGTGGAAGAGCAAGGAGCAGTGTGTGGGCCTGATGCCTTCTGCACAAACACACTCAAAAATCATTGTGTTTGCCTGAATACACATTCAGGGACTCAGGAAATGCATCTAAGAAAGAAACAAAATTGGTTACCTTGCGGGGCACAGAGACTCCATGATTAAATGGGGATGGGGGTGGAAGAGAGAGATGTCATGTGTTCATTTTCATGTTATTTAGATTTTTTAATTGTGGATTTATTATTTATTCAAAATTTATATTAAGATATTGATAGTACTGTGCTGAAGAGGATGTGGAGAAACTGGAACCCTCACGTCGTGCTGGTGGCAATGGAAAGTGGCACAGCCACTTTGGAAAACCAGCTGGCATTTCCTCCAAAAGTTAAATGTGGAATCACCATATGACCCAGCAATTCCACTCCTAGAGAACCGAACTTTTAAGAAAATTGAAAATATATGTTTACAGAAAAAATGTGTCCATGAATGTTCACAGCAGCATTATTCACAATAGCCAAAAAGTAGAAACAATCCAAATGTCCTTCCACTGATGAACAGATAAACAAAGTATGGTATTTCCCATACGATGGAATATTATTTAGCCATGAAAAGGATGGAGGTGCTGATAGATAGCTGAGCCTTGAAAACATCATGCTGAGTGAAAGAAGCCAGACGCAAAGGCCACATGTTGTCTCATTCCGTTGATAGGAAATGTCCAGAACAGGTGAATCCACAGAGACAGAGGTAGATGAGTGGTTGCCAGGGCTGAGGGGACGAGGGAACGGGGAGTGACTGCTGATGGACGTGGGTTTCTTTTTGAGGTGGTGAAAGTGTTCTGGAGTTAGACATGGTGATGGCTGCACAGCCTTGTGGATATACTGAAAGTCACTGAACGGTACACTTTTAAATGGTGAATTTTTATGGTATGTGAATTATATCTCAGTAAAAAAAGTAATAAGGGTGCCAGTTGTTAAGCCTCTGGGACACAAATGTGCCCAGGAGCCCTCCTAGGCCTTGGGTGCAGACCTGGGCTCCGACCATGGCTGGGCCCCTTGCCCTGTAAGTTTGGGCGAGTCCCGCAGCCCCACAGACCTCTGCTCCACCCACTGTGAAGTGGACAGGGCTTGGGGGCCACCTTGGTTGCTACTGCGACCAGGGTCTGGCACATTTCCTGATCTAAATCAGGCGGTCGGCGAGTGTGTGGTGAATGAATAAATTCCTTCTTTGCGGGGCCGTGGCCTGGGGGTCTGGGGCGCTCACCCACATCTTGCCGCCTGCACAGGGTGATCTGAGGTGGGTAAGAATGCAGACTCTACAGCCTGTCTGCCTGGGCTCAAATCTTGGTCCTGCCACTTACTAGCTGTGTGACCTTGGGTAAGTGTTCCATCTCTCTGTGCCTCAGTTTCTTCCTCTCTGAAGTAGGGTTGATAATAATAGTACCTACTGCTTAGGATAGTTTATTTATTCATTCAACAGGTCTGTACTGAGCCCCTGCCGTGCAGCAGCACAATTTAAGCCCTGGGGGTTCAGCAGTGAACAAACTGGAACCCCCTGCCCCCGCCCCCGCCCCCACCCCGGGCCCACGCTGGGGAGACAGACAATGAGCAATTGAACACGAGACTACACAGAACCTCAGCTGCTGATGTGTGCTAAAGAGAAAAGTCTATCCAGGAAGAGGGTGAGTGTGGGTGTTCTAGTTTTTGACACAGAGGGCAGGGCAGCTCCCCTGAGGGGGGACCAATAAGTAAAGACCCAAGGAGGTGAGGGACTGAACATGCAGCTGTCTGGAGGGAGAAAGTTCCAGGCGGTGGGAACAAGAAGTGCAAAGGCCCTGGGGACCATCAAGGAGGCCAGAGGGGCTGGAGTCAGTGAGCGAGGGGGAGGGTGGGAAGAGGAGGAGTTAGAGAGGCGACCGGGAGCAGATCCGCGGGCCTCGTGGGCCACTGTAAGGATTTGGGGTTTATTGAGGGTGCGGCGGCAGCCGCGGAAGGATTTTGAACTGAAGAGGGACATGATTTGACTCAGCTATGAACGAACAGGAGGGGTGCATGTGGGGAACAGACTGGGCAGGGGAGGACTAAGGAGGGAGCAGGGAGCACAAGGAGCAAGCTGCTGTTCAGGTGGGAACTGACTGTGTCCTGGACCAAGGAGAGGGAGTAACATGTGGACCCACGGGGACGCTCAGCATCATGGGTGGTGAGTTCTAACTAAAAGTGAGATGTTATTTGTCTCAGAGGCCGGCCTGGCCCAGTCCTACCTCTGATTGGTAGCCTCGTAGTCAGGCTGAGTGGGATCTTGGGTCCCCTGGAGCCGGGCCACCTCTCTCTCCTTGTCCAGATACGCCCCTCGGACCAACTTCACTCCAAAGGCCAGGCCGGCCCTGTCTGCAGCCTCAGCATCCCGCCTCAGCCGCTCGTGTGTGTCCTGGTGGGGCACACAGGCAGCTTCGGGCGGGGCGCTGGGACCCCAGCCCACAGCCCCCCGAAGCACCACGCACCTTCAGATAAGCCTGGTAGGTGTTCCACACCCAGGGCCCGCCTTCCCCGGGGCGGTTCCAGCGCTCGGCCAGGGCGGCCACCAGCAGAGACAGGGCAGGGTTCAGCGAGGTGTACTCAGCATCCACCAGGAGCCGCACGCGCTGGGCCTGGGCATGCTGGGGGAGAGAGAGGCTGTGATCCGGACCCCAGGCGCCCAGCAGGGGCAGCACAGCCAGACCACTGCAGAAGGTGTTACCTGTGCCACCCGGTGCAGGCGGCTCAGAGAAGACTGGAGATGCTGGTTTTGCTCGGCATTCAAGCAAGAGATCTGGAGGCCCTGGGGGGACAGCAGGGGAGGCAGAGCAGTCAGGGCTACTGGACCCTTCCAGGGCCGGAGTCTCCTCTCCCCCACCCCCAGGAAGGGAAAAAAGTTTAGAAATTGTTAGAAATCTGAAAAGCAGCCAGCTATGTATCACATAGATGCTATTTATTGAGCTATAATACCCTGGTTAAGAGACCCAGAACCTGAGTTTGAATCCTGGCTCCACCACTTACTGTGTGGCCTTGAGCAAGTCACACCTCTCTGGGCCCCAGTTTTTCTCCTCTGTGAAATGGAGATGACAGTAGCATCTACCTCATGCAGTTGGTCTTTTTGGTTTGTGTTTTTTTAGCGGTTAACATTGTAAATTTTATTATGCATTTTTCATATTTCTTGCAAAAGCAAGTCTACTGGTAACAATTTTGTTTGTCTGAGAAGGTCTTTATTTCTCCTTCACTTTTAAAGGATAATTTTTTTTTTCCTGAGGAAGATTTGCCCTGAGCTATCATCTGTGCCAATCTTCCTCTGTATTCTATGTGGATTGCCACCACAGCATGGCCACCAATGAGTGGTGTAGGTCTGAGCCCGGGAACTGAACCTGGGCCACTGAAGTGGAGCGCACCAAACTTACCCACTATGCCATGGGGCCACCCACTTGAAGGATAATTTTGCAGAGTAAAGAATTATAGGTTGGTGGTTTTTCTCTCAATACTAAATATTTCCCTCCATGCTCTCCTTGCTCGCGTAGTTTCTGGGCAGTCGATGTAATTCTTACCTTTGCTTCTCTCATAGGGAAGGTGTTTTTTTATCACTCTGGCTTCTTTCAAAATTTTTTCTTTGATTTTCTGTAGTTTGAATTATACGCCTACGTATAGTTTTTTTGACATTTGTCCTGCGTAGGGTTCTCTGAGCTTCCTGGATCTGTGGTTTGGTGTCTGACATTAATTTGGGGGAAATTCTCAGTCATTATTTTTTTCAAATATTTCTTCTGTTCCTTTCTCTCTTTCTTCTCCTTCTGGTATTCCCATTACACATATGTTACACATTTTGTAGTTGGCCCACAGATCTTAGATATTCTGTTTGGGTTTTTTTCAGTCTTTTTTCTATATGCTTTTCAATTCTGGAGGTTTCTATTGAGACATCCTCAGCCACGTCCTGTCTACTAATAACCCCATCAAAGACACTCTCCATTCTTGCTTACTATTATCTAAACAGACCTCTAGCCTTTCTTTTCAGTTCTTTCTTAGAATTCTTAACCATCACCCTCAACACCCACTCACGGGCAGTGGGTGAATGTTTCCCCAAACACGTACGAAGCACTTAAGACCCAGTGGCACATTGTAAGCAATCAGTAAGTTCTCCGCTATTAATTTATTGTTTAAAAATCGCTTGCTTGCTTGCTTCCTTCCTTCATTAACATATATTTATCGTATCCCGTCTGGGCACCAGGGGCTGGGGAGATGGCAGGGCACAGGAAGTCATGAATTGTGCTGTGGAACCAGTGGATGTGGAGACCAAGGATGGGCGGAGACTCAGATCCGAGATCGGGGGAGGTAGGGCTGCCTCTGAGATGGGGACAGGAAGGAGGGGCAGGTGTGGGGAGACACAGAGACCAGTATAGGGCCTGGTAGGTGTGAGGGTCTGGGGCATGTCCAGGAGGTTCATGGGAAAGGCTGGGGCTGGAGACAGAAACAGGGGCATCATTAGTGCTGGGTGGGAAACTGAGGCTGTGGGGGTAGGTGGGGAGGCCCCTTCGAGGGGAAGAAAGAGTGAGGCAGGAGGGAGCCGGGACCCAGCCCTGGGAAACCTCTTATTTAAGAGATGAGCAGAGAAAAACCTAAGACAAACTGAGAATGAGCCAGCAGGATGGAAAAGGAAAACCAGGTGGGATGTCCTGAGGAAGCCAAGGAAGCAAATGACAGAGGAGGAGGAAGGCTCCCCCCGCTCAGGTGCCAGCCTGGCGGGGGCTTTCATCCTTAAAACCTCCCTGGGGAGAAGTTACTATCACTGTCCCCACGTGAGTGCACTACATCTCATAAAGAGATAAAACACGTTATCCTCCAAAGCTGATCCTCTGAAACCGCAAATCCTGCCTCTATGTGTTCTGGGACACATTTTCAAAATTAAAAATTAAGTGCCAGCCCTGGTGGCATAGTGGTTAAGTTCAGCGTGCTCCACTTTGGCAGCCTGGGTTCAGTTCCCAGGCACAGACGTACACCACTCATCGGTGGCCATGCTGTGGTGGCGGGCCACATGCAAAATAGAAGAAGATTGGCACAGATGTTAGCTCAGGGAGAATCCTCCTCAGCAAAAAAAAAAAAATAAAAAGTAAAAATTTAAAAAAGAAACATCAGCATGTCCCCTGCAGCATTGTTTGGGGTGGGGGAACTCCGAGGCCACCCGGGTGTCCATCCCAGGAGTCCGTCCCGGGAGAGGTGAACCTCACGGCTAGAAACAGCAATGAAAAGCAATCAATTCTATGTATGCAAAGAGGCTTGGATGGATCTTAAAGTCAGAGCGCTCGGTGGGAAAAGTGTGAAACAGAACGGGAGAGAGAACACAGCAGCATTTGTGTGCGTCTTTACACACACCCCAGGCTGATGGAGGAGGGCCGGAGGGAGCTTCTGCAGGGATGGGAACGTGCTTTCACTTGACAGGAATTTGAATTGCTCAGGTGTGTGTATTGTCAAAGCTCATTGAAAGGTGCATTTACAATGTGTGCATTTCCTTGTGTATAAATTTTACCGGAGAAGAAATCAAGTCCTGTAAGTGACTGTCCAGCTCTAGTTAGTGATGCACATCTTGAAGCATCTGTGAGGAAGTGTGGATTGATGGGCGGAGAGAGGGATGGGGAGAGACAGGTACGATTTAAAGCACATGTAGTTAAATGTGCACGATGGCAGGTCTATGGGCGTTCCCTGTAAAATTCCTTAAACTTTTCTATATGTTTGAACATTTTCATAAAATGTTGGAAAAAATATGCTCCCAAACAGTATACACTTGGCAAAACAAGATCACAATAATGAAGAGATCCATGGTATACAGGGTGAAGGGGTTGCCAGTGGCAGGGAGGGTAGAAATAGAATACGGAAATAAAAAAAAAAAAAAAAAAAAGAAATGAATGAACCAAAACCCTACTGGTCTAATGATGACTTCCAGCCAGTACACACTAGCATATCTGAGTGATTGCTAAAAGATCGATAGGCTTTCTTCTGTTTGCTAAAAGCTCCCAGCCCCAGGGGCCTCCCCTGGAACCCACAATGGCCTGTATCCCATCCATTCTGACTGTGCCCCCGGGCTCAAGCCACGCTTCTTCTGATTGTCTCCAGCCTGGGAAGCAGTGGTCATTAGAACATCCTGCTTGCAGGTGCCTGCTGCTTCCAGGTCCAGGGGACTCTGCCCCCGACATTCCCCACCAACCATCCAGTGTCCCCTAGCCTGAGGTCCTTACCCGCCCAGAGTCCATGGCTTCTGCCAGCCTCTCGGGGCTCAGCTCCCAGGAAGCCCCCAGCCTTCTGACCCATGAGGTTAGCTCCCTCTGGAATGGGGTGATGGGTGGGGTAGTGAGGGGGACTCAATGGGCACCTCACCCTCCTCCCCCACCGTCCTGACCGTCCCTTACACAGAGCCGAGTGCTGGTCAGCGCCGTCATCTTCAGCTGCATGAGGATGTTCCCAGTCGGGCCAGGGGCCTCCAGGAGCCCTCGTGACAGGTCCACGCACCGTAGCATGGCGCTGAGGTTGCCTTCGTACCAGGCCTCACTGCCCAGCCAGCAGGCGTCAGGTCCCTGAGTCCACTAACCCCCTCCTGCCGTCCTACCCCCTCCCCAGGCCCTGGTCCCCTACTCACCCAATCTTGACAGCCGAGTCCGGCTCCTCCTCAGTGGGCACTGCCAGCAGGGGCCGGAGGCAGAGGGTCTGGAGCTGTTGGACACAGCCCCTCACCTCCTCTGCCGTCTCGCCAGCCACAAACTGCCCGTAGATGGATGCTCGGAGAAGTGCGCCCGAGAGCCGGGAGCCCAGGAGGCGCTGAGACCAGGCCTGGAGCTGGGGTGACAGGGAGCGAGGGCTCAGAGCTGGGCCCTGGGGAGCCTCTAGGACAGTCCCCAGGGTCACTGCTCACCGCCAGCCCATGGGTGACCAGAGGGGGCCAGCCACACAGCCGTAGCACCAGCAAAGCCCGTGTGAGCTCTCCTGTGCGCTTGAGGTGGAAGGCCCCCCCGTCAAAGCTGAGGGGCTGCCAGCCCCCAGCGGAGGGGCCGGCTTGGGGACAGAGCACTCGGCACGTCCAGAGCATCAGGATGCCTGGCCACTTCCACACCGGGTAAAGGGGCTTGGGGGCAGCAGGTCTACCAAGTGCCCCTTGCCCGGCCAGACCAGTGACAGATTAACCAGGCAGTAGCCAAGGAAAGGCAAAGCTTCGGGATCACAGGCTCCTTGGGGGGTAGTTAATTATTAACTGATGGGAACAGAGTTCAGAATAGCGGGTCAGGAAAGGAGACCCCCAATAACAGCCCCAACAACTCTCAGCATCATGGCTCACAATTATGAGCGGCCCACCATGTGCCAGTGGTGCTAAGTGAGAGGGTGGGCTCTGCAGCAAGGAAGTTTGGCCTTGTAATCTTGGGAAAGTTACCTAGCCTCTCTTGTTACCATTGCTTCATCTTAAAATGCAAGTGTGGCATTATCGAATAAATTTGAAAATGCACATAACCCATAACCCAGCTGTTTCTTACTACATACATTTCCTAGAGCACTTGAACATAAGTCAGGAAACATGTACAGGAAGGGATTTCATAGCAGCACTGTTTATAATAGCCCCAAATGGGAACCACCCAAATCTCCATCAACCAGAGAATGGATAAATACATTGTGGTATATATATATATATTTTTTTTTCTTACAGTGGAATACTATACAGCGATGAAAAGGGAATGAATTACTGACACATGCAATCACATGGGTAAATCTCACACACATAATGTTGAGTGAAAGAAGCCAGACGTCAAACAGGACATGCTGTATTATTCTAGTCAATAAACTTGAAAGCAGGGAAAATGAAATGACCGTGAAGTTTTGGGGATACATACGTGAGTGGTCAAACTATAAAGAAAAGATAAGCAAGGAAATGATTGTCACAAAAGTCAGAGAGATAGTTACCTTGGGGGAAGGGAGGAATTGCCACTGGGGAGGGGCACATGGGGGCTTCTACGTCCTTTTTTCTTAACCTGATGATGATTCACAGTTGTTCACATTATTTTTTAAAGCCATCCATCTAAATTTTGTACTCCTGAAGGTATAATACATTTCACAATAAAAGTAAAAAAATCAATCATAATGTCAGTCGCATGGGGTTGTTATGAGGATCCAATGAGTTCTTGAATACACAACCTGGTATAGAGTAGGTGCTCAGTAAGTACTGGCTGTGATCCTTAAGTGCTGCATATACACAATTGCATTGGTGCCTGTGCTCCAGATGAAGTACAAGCCATTAATCACCCCTGTGTTGGGGTTTCCCCGAACCACCTCCAGTTCCATGAGTCACTAGAAGGACTCACAGAACTCAGAAAAGCTTTTTTACTCACGGTTATGGTTTATCCCAGTGAAGGGACACTGATTAAAAATAGCAAAGGGAAGAGATGCGTAGGGTCCAGGAGACGCCAGGCACAAGGTTCTAGTTGTCCTCTCCCAGGGGAGCCAAGCGAATGGTCTTCAATTCTCCCAGCAACGATGCGTGAAGGCACACATACAGCATTGCAGCCTTGGTGTCCAGGCTTTTTATTGGGGGTCAGTGACATAGGCACAGCTGACCTCCCACATGACTGGCCATCCAGAGGGCAAGCTGATACTGCACGGCCCAAGGTCCCCGGATAAATAAAGACACTCTTATCAAGCAGGGTATTCCAAGGGCTTAGGAGCCAGGCAAAATTAATTCTTCACTGCACAGCAACATTTCACAGATGTGAAAAGTGGAGGCTCAGAGAGGTAGAGTTACCTGCCTGAAGTCACACAGCCAGTTGGTGGCCAAGTGTGTGTTTAATGACCTTGTCCCCTGGTCTCCTTGGCCTCAGGATTTTGACCACCTCTTTCTGCAGCCTTTTCTTCAGTACCCAATTCACAGAACTGAGTGACGAGAGTCAGACTATAAACCCAGCAAAGCTGGAGCTAAAAAAGTCTTTAAACTTTTTTTTAAATTACATTCCCAGTTCATATTTAACAATTAAAACGATATGAAAGGGAGCAGGGTGAAAAAGTCATTTTTCTCCCACTCCTGAATTTCAGTCCCTCAATTTCCTCCCTCTAAGGCAACGGGGTGTTTTTGAAAAGACAGTTTGTGCGTGGAACGTGCACCCATGTATCTCCTTTATTCACGACATAATGAGAAAATCGCACTCATCTCTTTGCACATTGATTTTTTTAAACTTAACAATGCATTTTGGAGGATCACTCCCATCTCAGCACATGTAGCTCTGTCTCAAATTTGAAAGATCCTGTTATTTCTTCCCTTCATGTTTGATGGAATTCACCAGGAAGCCCATTTGGGCCTGGAGTTTTCTTTGTGGGAAGGTTTTTAATAATGAATTCAATTTCTTTAATAAATGTAGGGCTTTTCATATTTTCTATTTCACTTTGTGTCAGCTTTCATACCTTGCGTTTTTCAAGGAATTGTCATTTCCTCTAAATTGTCAAATGTGACTACGGAGTTTGTAACGTGAACCTCGCTTTCATTCTTGGTATTGGTAAGTTCTGTTCTCTCTCCTTCTGATGGGGCTGGCTGGGGATTTCATCAACGTGCTTGATCTTTTCAAACCACCACCTCTGGCTCTGTTTCTCTGTAATTTGCTGATCTGCCTCATTTTTAACATTTGCAGACTATTCTGTTGTATGGACTCCCATCATTGATGATTTGTTCATTTTCCCTGACATCTTAGTACAAAAATTTTCAAACAAACAAAGTTTATAGAATGGCTAACAAGACCACTTATACCTCTTCCACTTCGATCAGTAACTGTCCATTTTTGCTTTTTCTCTCCTCTTTCCCTGGCTCTTAATGTGTTTCCCACAGAACCCTTTGAAAGTAGGTTATAGACCTTACGGCATATCAGCTTGCATGTCCTGAGAATAAGAATGTTTCCTGTGTGCCCGCACCACCATTCTCACATCTAAGAAAATGCCGTTGATCCCTTAGTACGTGATATCTCATTCACGTTCAAATTTCCCTAATTGCCTCCAAAACGTCTTTTATAGCTGTTTTTTATTTTTAACCAGAGTCAATCCAGGTTCATGCTTTGCATTTGGTTGTTACGTCTCTTTAATATTGGGGGAATTTTTTGGGTACAGTCCTCAGGATATTTTTTAACAATATTGATTTTCCGAAAAGCCCAGGCCAGGTGTCTTGTAGAATGCCCCACTATTGTATTTGTCTGATTATACCCTTGTGGTGTCATCTAACATGGTCCTGTATTCTCCGTATTTCCCGTAAACCGGAGTTCTGGTCTAGAGCTATAATTTATCAGATCAGACTCCTACCAGTGACCATTGGGTTGTCTGCAGAGCCTCCAGGCCTGGGCTCCTAGCCGCCACGTTATTAGGCCTTCCTGCCCCTCCACAGCCCTGCCAGGAGGGGAGGAGAGAGGGTGAAGGGCTAGGTTCTGAGCCTTCGCACACTTGCCAGTGGGGGATTGAGGCCGGCATTTAGGGAGATGTAGGGAGAGGAGAGAAGCCAGGAGCAAAATAGTCTTTGGGGGCTAGATTGTGAGGGACCTTGAGTATTTATTATCAAGGGCTGATTTTACCTTGGGTGCCCTAGGGAGCCACGGAAGAGTCTAGGTAGGGAAGAGCGAGGCTCAGACTTAGGTTTTCAGAAGATCCCCTTGGCTGCTGAGCAGAGAATAGATCAGAGAGGGAGACTGAAGCCAGAGAAGAGGCTGAGGCAGGGACAGGGGCTCAAGGATGAGGCTGGACCACACTGGGGCTGGAGGAGCAGAAAGACACACAAGGGGCCTTGTGGATGGGTGGTAGGCAGAGCCCCCAAAATTCCTCATGGAAACCCCAAGTCCCGGGGTGACAGGCATGGAGGATCTGATCAGGAGCAGCATCTGAGGGATGCTGTTCCCTCATCCTGGCCCCCAAAAACTTTCCCAGGGGAGCCCCACGGCCCAGGGAATCAAGTACAGGGACCATGGCCAAGGGTGGGGATCAGAGACATCTGCTGTGACCCTCTCCCAGGTTTCCGTGCAGTCGCTACACGCCCCCGCCTTGCCTGGCGGTTTTGTTATGCTTGGTTTCCTAATAGGCTACAGGCCGCAGGCACAGGCAGCCCACATCAGGCGCTGAAAAACTGTCTGTGGGATGAACGGAGGGAATGAACTGACAGTGTGTCTCACCCTCTGGACCACTCCCTGGTCCACCCCCAGTGTCCGACTCCTCCCGCAGGCTCCCATCTCGGGGAGGCCCCCCTCCTGCTCCCCATTGCTCTGAGGAGGAAGAACAAACCCCTTCAAATGTCTACATGGCCCATCATCAGTGACTCAACCTTGACATCACTTGGGGAGAGTATTTTTATTTTTTAAGTTATCATATTATAAAAATAGCGCTTTTCCTTCGGTGTACAGCTCAATGAATTTTGACACGCGTATAGATCCATTTAACCCTCACGGCATCAGGAAGGAACAGTCCCGTCATCTCCAAGCACTCCCGTTCCAGCCACACCATCACCCCACCGTAACCCTGATGACCACTGACCTCTTTTCCATCACGCATTTTTGTCTTTTCGAGCAGGTCAAATACATGGAGTCACGCAGAACGTCATCTTTGAGACTGGCTTCCTTCACTTACTACAACGTCCTTGAGGTTCTTCTGAGTTTTTGTGTGTCTCAAGAGCTCACTCTTTTTGCTGCTTGTGTAGTATTCCATTGTGAGGATCCCCTCAGCTTGTTTATCCGTTCATCTGTTGAAGGATAATTGTGTTGTGTCCAGCACTTGGTGAGCTTTTAAAAATCCTGATGTTTGGGCCCCACCACCCCCAGAGAATCTGAAATAACTGGTCATGGGCATCGGGAGTGTCACCAGCTCCCCTGGTGATTAAATGTGCAACCCGGCAAAGACACGCAGCTCCCACAATCTGGCCCCTTCACTTCTCTAACTTAGCTCCTAATCTCCCCTACCCTTCACCCTCTTTTACTCTTCATCGTCCCTCAAACACACCAAGCTTCCTCCTGTCTCAGGGCCTTTGCACTTGCTGCCCCTTAAAACTCTTCCTTTCCTCGTTTGTCTAATTAACTCTAACATGTCATCAGGTCTCAGGATCTAAGCTAATCCCTCAACGAGCCCCTCCTGTGAGGGGAAGTTTTCTAATTTCACACTCGAATGCCAGCCTTGTAGTTCCTGAGACATTCATTTATCTTGGAGGGAACACTTAGTTCAGGTCTCTCCCCTCAAAAGAACGTGAGCATCATGAAGACAGGGGCCACATGTGTTTATGTCATTAATTTATCCCCAATGATTAGCGCAGAACTTGATTTTTGTTGAATGAATGATTTAATGGATTTCTTTGGCATTTGCTGGACAGAGGACTTGAAAATTCCTTCTTGCAGCAATACAAGTGGATTGTGGATAAGACCCACTTTTTGGGGCTGGCCCCGTGGCACAGCGGTTAAGTTCGCACATTCCACTTCAGTGGCCCGGGGTTCACCGGTTTGGATCCTGGGTGCGGACATGGCACCGCTTGGCACGCCATGCTGTGGTAGGCGTCCCACATATAAAGCGGAAGAAGATGGGCATGAATGTTAGCTCAGGGCCAGTCTTCCTCAGCAAAAAGAGGAGGATTGGCAGCAGATGTTAGCTCAGGGCTAATCTTCCTCAAAAAATAAATCAAGATCCACTTCTTGAGTCATTGTGATCTTGCAGGAAGTAGAGGAGACCCCAAGAATCAGCCCCTCAAGAAATCATGACCTGGCCCAGCCCTGGTGGCCTAGCAGTTAAGTTTGGTGTGTTCCGTTTCAGCAACCTGGGTTCAATTCCAGGGTGTCAACCGACAACATCGCCTGGCAGTGGCCATGCAGTGGCAGCAGTGCACACACGAAAAAAAGGGGAAGATTGTCAGTGGATGCTAGCTCAGGGAAAATCTTCATCAGTAAAAAAAAAAAATGAAAATAAAGAAAGAAATCATGACCTGGCAGGGGGTAGGGCAGGGGACAGCAGGGAGAGGTGGAGTTGCCATGAGAGCAGCTGCTGACAGCAGCACTGCTATCCAGGTGCGGAGTCATGGGGCATCCGAGAGGTGGAAAATCTGGACCTGGTGCTTTCAAGTAAAGCCAAGACCCCGAGAGGGGCGGAGACGGACCCAGGTCAATGGCGCCCATAAGCACCACCAGAACCAGAAGCAAATCCTCTCTGGAGGAAGGCGTCCCCTGTTTAAGTTTGCAGGACTCCCAGTGACCAAGATCAAGCAGTAAATTCACACTCAAAAATCACCACGCACACAGGAAAGTAAGCCAGCACGAGTGAGAGCCAGCAGAGCAAACGGCTCGAGGTCTCTGGGGCTGCCAGATCAACCTCCCCTAAGCTTGGCAGCTTAACTTACTGTCCTTACAGATCAGAGACTTGAGCAGGGCCCAGCATTGATGGCGTGTCTCTTCTCCACGCAGTACGAGCTGAGGCGGCTCAATGTGGGGTGGGAGGGCGTGCTTTGAAAATGCTGTACTCACGTGTCTGACCACCTGGTGCTGGCTGTGGGCTGGAAGCTCAGTCGAGGCTGTGGGCTGGGGCCTCAGCTCCTCTCCACAGGACGCTTGGGCTTCTTGACAGCAGAAGTAGAGTGAACATCCTAAGGGAACCAGGGAGAAGATGCACTGCCTCTTACGACACAGCCTTGGAAGCCACACAGTGTCTCTTCCATCGTAGTCATAAATCTGCCCAGACCAAAGCGGGGAGCGCAGAGCCTGTCTTTCAGTGGATAGTCTCAAGTCACTCTGTAAGAAAGGCAAATCTCGGGGCCATCTTTGGAAAATACAATCTGCCACGACAACAAACAAAAGATTCGGACTTGCAAGAATTCAGCTATTGGAATTGTCAAAATCACACTATAACCTAGCCCTTTGTAAAATGTTTAAAGAAATAAAATGCACAATCACAAATATAAGCAAGCAACAAGAGAAAATCAGGAATAACAAAGTGGATTTGAAAAATAAAATGAAACATGGAACTTCAAGAGATGAAAAATGTAGTAAATGTAATTTCCAAAATGAAAATTAAAAACTCAGTGGATTAGACATAGCTCAAGACAGAACTATTGAACTAAAAGATCAGAGGAAATTACACAGCACAGAAAGACGAAGAGGTGGATATATGAAAGAGAGACAAAGATACATCAATATCTACTGAAAGTTCCAAAAGCAGAAAGTTGGGAGAATTGAGGAAAGGCAGTCTTTGAAGAAATAATGGCTGAGAATTTTCCAGAGCCGATGAAAAATATGAACCCACAGTTCCAAGAAGCAAGCATATCCTAAACTCAATAAATAAGAAGAAATCCATTCCTACACACGTTAAAATGAGATTGCACAACATTGAAGATAAGCAGATCTGTTGTTTATCTCTGCATCCTCCAGAGTATAGCGTGGACTAAATGACCCACAAATTCTTATTGAATAAAGAAGAGTATCCCCAGCTGAGATCACAGACAAATTAAACATAAGGAGGTCAAAACAACTATGGTTCATAGAGGAGAAAAGCTTTTCTTTTGACATACCTACCGTAAACAGAAAACTAGGGTTGGGGGAAAATGAAGTTGAAAATGACAGTGTGGGAGCGGGAGAGACCAGGTGGGTCATCTTGAGGGCCTGGCAGAAGAGACAGAACACAATGGGCTGCTCAACAGCAGTCAAGGAAGGTTCTTGAAAGAAGTTCCCAGATGGTCCTTCTGTGAGTGGTCACCCGTTTTGTGGTGAGAGGGAAGGGGGCCTTTAATCTTAGCACAGCGGCAGAGTCCTAGTGGGAGAACAGCTCTGGGGTCAGAGTCCTCTCACTGGTTCTGGCCGGGTCACCTGATGACCCCTAGACCAATTACTGGGCCTGGAGCATAAGATCCTCTGACGGGCCAGATGGGAGGGATACGCCTTTTCATGGAGCTCCAAGTAGAGTGGACCAGACACAACGCTCAAAGGTGCCCTGCACTCATGAATGGTTCTGACGTTCCAGGAGAGAATACACAAAAAGAACTTCGAATGGGGATTGGCATGTGGGAACAGCTCATAAATGCTGTCTGTTTTTGTTGGTTCAATGAGTCAACAGCTTCCTATTACCCTTAGAATAAAGTACAAACATGATAAGATGACCGTCGTGATTTATCCCTGTCCATCTCACTAGCCTCATTTCCTACCACTCCCTGCCTTGACCGTTATTCTCCAGCAACAATTTTAGGAAAATCTCTCCCGGCGCTGTGCTCCCGCGGTCGTCTATGCCTCCATGCCCTGCACAGCTACTCAGCCTTAAATGTTGGGGCTCAGTGACCAATGACCATACAGAGGACACTCCCGCCACTACCACCACCACCGAGTTTTATCTCCAGCACAGAGCCCTGCTGAGCTCCAGACCCCAACACACAAGCGCTTACATAGAATCTCCGACTAGATTGGTTCTTCTCAAACGGGGCGGTACCGCCCCCTGGTGGGAATTTTGGAAATCTTTGGTCGCTATGCAAATTGGAGAGCGTTACACTTTTAGAGGTCAGGGACCAGGAGGGCTAGACACTGGGTCGGCGTCCCGAACAACTTAAAGATGTTCTTTTTTTTTTTTTTTTTAAGATTTTACTTTTTTCCTTTTTCTCCCCAAAGCCCCCCGGTACATAGTTGTATATTCTTAGTTGTGGATCCTTCTAGTTGTGGCATGTGGGACGCTGCCTCAGCATGGCTCGATGAGCGGTGCCGTGTCCGCGCCCAGGATTCGAACCAGTGAAACCCTGGGCCACCTGCAGCCGAGTGCACAAACTTAACCACTGGGCCACGGGACCGGCCCCTAAAGATGTTCTTAAAGGCGTTCTCTGAGAAAAAAAAAAGTTTCTAATTATCTGAAATTATTAATATAACACATAAACTTATGCATGACAAATTTTGGTGTGGTTTAAAATATACTTTTTCTGAAATGAAACTATGGTGTAAGTGGAGTTGAAGATTGTGATTTTTTTTGTTCAGAACAGGACCAAGGGTTGTTCACCATATTGGAAAATCACAATTCCAACCACAATGCCATCTAAGAGATATAGGGAAAAAGTTTTAAGACATACAACACACATGAAGAAATGTGCACATATGGCAAGTGTTCAGTGTGATAAGGTTTCAGAAAGTGATGTCTGTATGACTAGCCCCCAGGTCAGGGTGCTGGTTACACAGTCCCCTAAAAGTCCTGATTGTGCCCCATTCCCATCACTCTCTCTCTCACTCAAAGATGACCACCGGTGACTTCCAATGTCATAATTTAGTTTTGCCTGTTTTTAACTTTAAGCAGATGAAATCATATATTATGTTCTCTTTTGGGTCTGACTCCTTTGGTTCAATATTAAGTTTGTGAGATTTGTCACGTTGTTTATCAGTAGTTCACTTATCCTCGTTGCCATGGAATCCATTGGATGAATATCCAGTTTAGTTATCCATTCTCCTTTGGTGGACACTTGGCTTGTCTCCAGTTTCTTGTAGCAATGAGCTTTCTAGTTCACATCTTTTTGTTCACCTATATAAGCATCTCTATTGGGTGTGTACCTAGGAGTGTAATGATGGGGTTGTAGGGTATGGAGATGTTCAGAATTAGTACATACAGCCAAACAGCTTTGCAAAGTGGGTGTATTAATTTACACCCCCATGAGCACATGGCTGTGCCTGAGCATTTTTGTTTACTTTTGTTTTTCTTTGTTCTTCTTGACCTTAGGGACACCGGACAGATTAACCATTATCCTTGGTTCATGATGCATTCTGGCCCACGGAAAGCCCCCTCTCTGATAGTGAGAAATCTGGCCATTGTTAATATATTTATTGCTTTGATCAATGCCCCTGTATTTACCTGACCTCCCGGCGTGTCTGCTGCCCCGTCCTGGCACCAGCCCTCTACGCTGGGGCTCTGATAGCCTGCACAGCTGCCCTGCTGTGCACACCCCCCAACTCCGCTTGGGCTCTGACACCTCCCCCAGGGCTGTCATGGCTCCCCACTCAACACACACACACACACACTCGTGCAGTCTCCAAGGTTGCTTGAGCCTCACAAAATACCATTAGGACTGAAAACCATTACCTTTTTTTTAACCCTTGCTTTTCACAGTTATGGTGCCCTATGCATTCATCACCTTGATGACTTTCTTTCCTATGTCATCAGATTTGTATACTTTGTTAATGTCAAAGAACATAGTTGTGGCTTTTTAAAAACAGAATCTCTATTTTACATTTTTTTCATTCATTTATTCTCCTTTCATTTTCTTACAGCTTCTGTTTTCTTTGGGTTTATTTTATAGTTCATTTTCCAGTTTCTTAAGACAGTCACTTTGTGACTTTGGAGCTTTCTCCTTTTCTAGGATAAGTATTCAAGGGTATGAATTTCCCTCAAAACACTGCTTTTGGTGCCTCCCACAGGTTATGATAGGTAGCATTTTCATTTTCATCCAATTCTAGATAATCTTCATTTCTTCTCTTATTTCTTTTTATTTTTTTCGTTTTTTGCAGAGGAAGATTTGGCCTACGCTAACATCTTTTGCAGATCTTCCTCCTTTTTTCTTCTCCCGCAACCCCCAAATCCCCAGTATGTAGTTATGTATAGTTGTAAGTTCTTCTGGTTCTTCTTTATGAGCCGCTGCCTCCACAGCATGGCTAGACACATGAGTGGTGTGGTTCTGCACCTGGGAACCGAACCTAGGCCACCGAAGCGGAGCACACCAAACTTGAACTGCTAGGCCATCAGAGCTGACTCTCTTATTTCTTTTTCTTAACCCAACTTGGGCCAGCCTGATTCGGCCTGTCTGAAATTTGGAATAAAGGCACTACGTTTCAGAGTCGGGCAGCTGTGTGGTGCTGGGCTTCAAGGTGCTCTGGAAGCGGGGCAGTCAATCCTGGATGAGCAATGATGATGGACAAGGAGAGCATGGAGGAAACCTGCTGAGGGAAGCAGTCGGAAGGCAATGTGACCAATGAAAAAAGAAAAGAACTGGGCAGATTTACACAACCCGTGAAACCCCGCGGCACTTCCTATTCTTTGCTTCTATGACGGTGTTGTGCACATTTATAATACATATTTTTTATTTTAACTTTTATTTTGACATACTGTCAAACCTATGGAAAAGTTCTAAGAATGCTACAAAGAATTCCAATACACTTCACCCACATTCCCCAAATGTCAACATTTTCCACTGTTTTATCCATTTCTATCTCTGCGTATAAACACATATTATTTTTTCTCAGCTGTCTGAGAGCAAATTGAAGGCACAACGTCCTTTAATGCTACGTGTATGAGCGCTCATTTCCTAAGAATGGGGCACTGTCTGACACCACCGTCGTATAATACAATTAACACTGATACAGTATTATTGTCTACTCTACAAGCCATGTTCAGTTTTGCCAATTGTCCCCACAATACCCTTTACAGAAATTATGTTTTGCCCTAACCCTAAGCCTAACCCCTAACCCTAACCCTAACCCTAACCCCTAGCCCCTAACTCTAGCCCTAGCCCTAGCCCTAATCCTAGCCCCTAGCCCCTAGCCCTAGCCCCAATCCTAGCCCCTAGCCCCTAGCCCTAGCCCCTAACCCTAAACTCTAAACCCTAACCCTAGTTAGTTGTCCTGTCTCTTTAGTCTCTTTGAATCTGAAACAAGTCTTCAGTCTTGTGTTGCGTGACCTTGACATCTGTGGAGATCACAGGCCAGTTATTTTGTAGAATATTCCTCAATTTCGATGTGTCTTTCTCATGATTAGATTCAGGTTATGCACTTTAGTGTGGTGGTCTCATGGTTAAGATTCAGGACTCTCACCTCCATGGCCCACGTTCGTTTCTGGTCAGGGGACCACACGGCCCGTCTGTCAGTTCTCATACTGTGGCGGCTGTGTGTTGTCATGATGCTGGAAGCTTTGCCACCAGGATCTCAAATACCAGCAGAGTCACCCACTGTGGACAAATTTCAGCGGAGCTTCCACACTGAGACAGACGAGGAAGAAGGAGCTGGCCACCCACTTCTGACAAAACCAGCGGTGAGACCCTAGGAACAGCGGTGGGGCATCGTCTGATAGAGCGCCGAAGGTGAGAGGATGACGCAAAAGACCAGGCAGGGCTCCACTCTGCTGGACACAGCGTTGCTAAGAGTCGGAATGGGCTGGCAGCATGACCAACAATGCCCCTAGGTCAGGAATATCATTGATATATCGTTGTATCCTCAGTATTTCAGATCAGAAGGACCTTGATGTCGTTTTGTCCATGACTGGTCATGTCAACTTTGATCATTCGGTTAAGGTGACATCTCTTGGGTTTCTTCCACTGTGAAATTACTTTTTTTTTTTTTTGGTAACTAATAAAACAAATGCTCTTTTAGCTCTACTACCTTTAGTGAGTTTCTGCCCCTTGTAACTTATTCATTTCTGTATCAGTTAACTGAAGACCCATTCAAAATGGCTTAAGAAGGAGGGTAATTTATGGTTGCAACTAACTGAAGACACTATTCATTTTGTCCTAAGGGAGAAGGAGCATTCACAGTCTAGGAGTACTTCTGACTTCAGGTGCCTTTGGATCCAGGGGCTTGGTGTGATCATTGATACCTATATAAATTAAGAGGGGCTAGATTTTCAGCAGACAGAAGCAATAGATGTTTGCTACATTGATTCTGATGATAGCAAAGAGGAAGAAGTAAGAAGTGCATGAATATACCCAAGATACAACATGGTGTTCCTTTGGCGAGCCTTACCCAAGTGGTTCATGTGGTGCTGAGCAAGCCACGGCCTGGATTATCAGCATATTCCGTTCCCTGGCCACAATGATTGGTTCAGGGATGGGCATAAGACCCAAGCTGGGCTGATGAAAGCCCCAGGACTTTCCAGAACTGTTGGCAAAAGAGACATTCTGGCTACTGAGCTTGTGGAATGCCAGTCTAGAACTGTAAGTGGTCATTTTTGTCTTCCAAATGAAGGGTCTACCTGGAAAAGAAGTTAACACAGAAAAAAACAGAACAAAGAGACATAGAGAGATATACCCCTCATGGCTTTTGTTTCAATGCTGGATCCAGCAGAGCTTGAAGCCAACAATACACCTGGGATCATCAGCTATAAGAGCCAATAAATTTACCTTTCCTGCTTTGCCAATGTGGAAACAGAATGTTGTAGGTTTCTTCTTTGAGAAGGAGAAATACACAGAAAAATTCTGCTTTTAAGAATGGAATCATCTTTTAATTAAAGGGAAATCATTTAGCCCCTAATGTATTTGTGTATTCAAGTGCTGTGATGTAAAAACTTATTTTAGTCTGCACTGATAAAAAATAATACATGGACAAACGTTTGAATTTAACAGTCTTGACAATATGATTCATCAGGTGAAAGTGGAGGCCTAAAGAAAGGTTATATTTTGTTCCCCAAGGAAATAGACAGATTTCTCAGTTATCTTTCCTGCTATTCAATACAAAGAATAAGAATTCTCTTGCTGGGCTGCTTTATTATTTATTTTTTAAAATCTCCTTTGCTGAGGTGTAATTTATGTACCATACAATGCACCCATCTTAAGTGTACAGTTCAATGAGTTTTGAGAAATTTATATACCCATGTAACCACCACCACCATCATAATAGGGAACATTTCCATCACCCCAAAAACCCCCTCATGCCCTCTGGAATCAATTCCCTCCTCACGGCCCCAGGAAACTACTGATCTGCTCTGTCACCATAGATTAGCTTTGCTTGTTCTAGAATTTCTATAAGTGAAATCGTACAGTATGCATCCTTTTGGGTCTGGCTGTTTTGATAGTCTATTTACTTTCTCTTTATAGAGTCTATGTTTACATGTTTGTCATAGTTCATACATCATGTTTTAGATAACTGTGGAAAACAATAAAAAAGTAGGACATAGTGGTTCATAAATTCCATTTATTCTTATTTAGATACAGTTGAACTCAAAATGAACTAAGTTTTTAATGTCTTTTCCACTTCTGAAATTTTTACTTTAAAAAAGCATAAGAGACCCTCAGAATAGATTTTCGAGATGTCTTTTACAATTCACGGTGTCCCTTTGGAGAAGTTTAGTTTCTAAAGCCAACCCCAAAAGGAGCCTCGCTTATACTTTGACCCCAGCTTGAATCATCTTCTGTCTCTTACAACCCTCCATGTCCTCTCCTGAATAAGTCCAGTCCTTTGTGTCTTATGGAGCTCACTTAACATGCTCAACCCCAGCTGGACTGGAAAGGACCATTGGAAGATTATGTCCTGCAGGTGTAGGAAAAGGGTGTTGAGAAGGCTTTCACACCAGATGTCCCCTCAGCTCAAATGGGAGAGAATCAGGTTCCATAGGGTCAAAGTTTTCTGCCACCTGATCATAGATTCCTCTTGGATCCTCAAACTTGTCTTCAGGCCAGCGGGGGTCATAGGGGCCCTGAGAGGCAAAGGTGGAGTTAGAACCATCGAGAGATGCCCTGTGGGTCATCACTGAAGCTTTGGGGGGATACACACTCCTGCTCAACTTCCCAGGAAAAAAAAATTGTGTTTTAGCTTCTAATTATGGGGAAAAAATTCTAACGTATACAAAGAGTAGAGTGATTATAATGAACTCCCATGTACTCCTCACCTAGCTTCAACAACATCAACCCTGCGTCAATCTTGATTTATCTATATCTCTATCATCTCATCCCCACCTCCACTAACTGGATTATTTTTAAGCAAGTCCAAGATATCCCATGATTTCTTGTCAAAAAAAATTTAAATGTCAGAAATATGAAATGTTTAAAAGCCAAAGATAGCAGCTATGGGAACTGTGGAATGTGAGTCATGATTCCGTTAGTCCTATGATTTCCAAAACATTTTCTCATCAAAATAAAAGAGAAAAAAGACCTCGTAGGATGGTCTTTACTGGGAGAAAATGGTTGTTTTAGGTCAGCAAACTTTAGAGCAGATTTGCCCATGGGCCAAAATATGGCCTGCCACATATTCTCGTATGGCCTGAGAGCTGAGAACAGTTTTACATTTTTTAATTTGGGGGAAATATCAAAAGAAGAGTATTTGTGACATATGAAAATTACTGTATATGAAATTCAAATTTCAGTGTCCAAAAATAAAGTTTTATTGGAACTTAGCCACACTCGTTCGCTTGTGTATTGTCCATGGCTACTTTTACACTACAATGGCCGATTTGAGGAGTTTTGAGAAAGACAGTATGTCCTGCAAAGCCTAAAATACTTGCTATCCAGCCCTTTACAGAAAAAGCGTGCAGACTGCGTCTGTGCTTTAGAGGGGCATCCGGTTCAGCACCGCGGACAGCACTTCGTGCCTGTATTTCCACGCTGGTGGGAACAGCGCCTCACCTGGCGCGATGTTACGGAGCGAAATCCTTAGCCCAGAGGGGCCAGAGCATTGGCCAAGGCCACACGGAAAGTCAGCGGTTCTGTCCCACCTCCCTCGCTGTGGGTTAGCGGGTGGGGGCTAGCTGAAGGTCAAAGTGCCTGTCTGTTGCTTTTGCCTGCCCACCACCATCTTCACTTCCCTCTGGGCTCTCTGTCCCTCCCCACTCTCAGCCCAGTGGATTGAATGGGGCTGGCCCTCACTCCCCGATGCCAGGGACACATAGTGATCCAGACCTGTCCAATTAGCATAGTCCATCCCAAGCCTCCGTGATTGGTTCAGCGATGAGTATGTGACCCATGCTAGACCTATAACTGTCAGCACTGGGGCTCTGGGGATAATGGAAAAGATACATTCTCTTTCTTTGGAGGTTTCTAATCTAATATGACGCAAACCTGGATTTGCTAGGGATATATTTAGGGAGGAAATTCTGGGTCCAGTTGGGTGGGCCTGAAGACAATTCTATCCCTTGACTTTTCAACTGAGTGGGCCAAAAAATTCTTTCTCTATATCTCTTTTCTTAACCAGTGTAGTATAGGTGGCTAATTATCCAATGAAATGCATGCCTTCCTTCTTCCACAGTGATAGAATTGTATCAAGGCATATAGCTGCCAAGCTAGACTACGTTTCTCAGCCTCCTTTGCCATTACGTGTGGCCATGTGACCACGTTCTCACCAGCGGAATGAGAGCAGAGTGTATCATTTCCAGGCCTGGACCATAGGAGGGTTGTACCTCCACCACGTTCTCTTTTTCCTTTTCCCACAAGCTGAAATCCCCAGTGAACTGGCCCATCCAAGCAAACTTGCACAACACACTAAGGGATACCAGAGGAACACAGTGGGAAGAACTCGGGTTCCAGAATAACCACATGCGACAGGGCCACTCACCTCTGACTGCTACCTGAGAGAGAAATAGATGGTCTGGCCCCTGGATCATGGCCAGGCCTCTTTGTTACAGCAGCTGGCTTACCCTAACTAACACAAGCAGTAGGAGGTGGGTTTCTCCTCACCATCTGTACTTCATCATAGAGGTGTCCCCAGGCCCCAGACGGGGCGTACAGTCTTTCCACCTCATCATACAGGTGCCCAGGAAAGGTCACATCCTCCGCTTCAAGACCTGTGAAAGCTGGAGTTGGAGTGGAAGGAAGGGATGATCATGGCACCCAGTCTGGATGTCAGGGGTGGCTATGAGTGGGGGAAGTTCAGATGTGCTCTTGACTCACCTCGGGGATAAGACACCTCCTCCAGCGTGGGGGGCAGCTGGGGACTGAAGTCCCTCGTGGAGTGGTAATATGGCTCTACGTCTGTTGTGCTCACCTGTAAACCACCCCCCCCCCCAAAAATAAACCAGATAAAGTTCTCCCATCCTCTGACTCCATAGTTCCTGGAAAGGGCAGGGATTCAGCTGAAGCTAATGGCAGAATTTTAGTCACTGTCAGTTCCCTGCCAGGGGGCTGTCAGGAACACCCTCACTCACCGTGGAGCTTCGAGTGTCCCGGTCCCCAGTCCACTGGCTCTCCTCATATTCATTTCTGACTCGGTCCTCCTCCGACCTTCCAGGATGGAGGGAGGCAGGGCAGTTGAGTGCTGACCCTTGGACACCTGTCGCTCCAAACCTCCTGCCTCCAAGCCTTCCTTCCAGAAACATATCCCCACTTACCCCGCCTCTGTCTTCTCTGAGATGCCTGAGGGAAGCAGAAAAAGGAGTCAGAGACTCCCCCCAGAGCCCACCCAGCCTCGGGAGACCTTCAATACGCAGCAGCCCCAGGGCTCCCTGTCACCCTCCATCCCTGCAGAGGAAGGGTCTCTCCTCACCCTCAGCAAGACGCCTCAGCCTCCGCCGCCAGAAGAATCCCAGGATACAGGAGGCATTAGAAAGCAGCAGAAGACCCCCAACAGCAAACAGCACAGGCAGCAAGGGCAGCTCTGAGGGTCCTGGGGGCAGAAGGTACCACTCGGTGAGCCCAAAACAGCTAGCTCTAGGCCCAGAGCAGGGTTCTTTGGGAAAGCCTGTCCCTGACAAAGCAAAGCCCCACTTCCTAGACAGGGAAGAGGGTGGGCAGGGGTTTCCATGTCCACTCCTTCTTGCCACCCCAGGGCAGGTGGCTCTTTTCTCAAGTCAAGCCACTAGCAGCGGGGCCTACCTTTGCCTGAGCCCCACGTATGGACTCAGGTGGGGCTCCAGCTCCTTAGCTGGACAC
The DNA here is from genome assembly GCF_037783145.1 of Equus przewalskii. Taxonomy (NCBI): domain Eukaryota; kingdom Metazoa; phylum Chordata; class Mammalia; order Perissodactyla; family Equidae; genus Equus; species Equus przewalskii. The sequence continues at coordinate 7,070,854 of NC_091839.1, forward strand.
AAGACCTTCTGTGATATGGCCTCTTCCCACATCTCCAGCCTTGCCCATCAACCATAGACTCTGGTATTCACCCTCCACCCACACAAACTAAACACTGGCTCTTTCCAGAATTACTGAGGCAAACCCACACCACCGTTAAGGCTTGGAACAGCCAACTGTCTGTCCTTAAATGTCCTTTCTTCTCAAATTATATTCACTCTTCCAAATCCAACTCAGATGACTTCTTCTTTGCATAAACTTCCATCCCAGATGATACCAGACTCCTCTGCTGTATCCCTGAGGACAAGACTAAGTCCCTGTAAGTAGACAACTGCTCAGCATCCGTTTCCCCGTCTTCTGCTAACAGCACTCATTTCCTTCAAGGAATCAGCTGCACCCCCACTCTCATCTGCGTGGCTCTGCAGGACTCCATGGAGGACATGTGGCCCAGCCTCACCAATAAGAGCACCCGTTCCTCTTTCCACAGTGATCGCCTCAGGGACCGGCATTTGACCCAAGGTGGGTTTTTGCCAGAATGTTTAGGCCACTCTTCTGCTGGCTGCTAAGAAGTGGAACAAAAGCTGGAGGTGTGGGGGGACTTCTTTGCCCTCTTGATGGAAGGACCTGAGAAAGAAACCTTCAGAGACGAAGGCAGAGTTGAGAGGGGAAGAAATAGATCCTTGGTACAAATTTTGAGCGCCTGAATCCAGCCACATTTGGAGTTTTCAATTTCACGAGCCAAGCAATTCTTTCTGCTGCTGACAACAGCTGAATTTCTGTCACTTGCAACCTTCTTTTCAGGCTCTGAAGGGGATTGTTTGCAAAATGGTCATAATTCTTTGTATTCTTGAGTAGTCCCCTTCCACACCGACTCTGAGTTGAGCCACGTCTCTCACTTCAGCCAATGAGACAGTAGCAAATGTGACAGAATCAGAAGTGGAAAAGTGATTGCAAATTGGAGCTTGCCCTCTCTTGCTGCCCTTGGGACTCCTGGGACCAGCTCCATGTGAAAAAGCCAAGGAGAGACATGTGGCCAAGGTATCTTCATTGACCCACCCATATCCAGACTGTCAGACAGGTGAGGACGAGGCCATCCTAGACCGCCAGCCCCAGCGGAGCTGCCAGCTGACTGCAGCCCAGGCCAGAACTGGTGAGCCACTCATACAACCATGAGAAATAACGTTTGTTGCTGTAAGTGCCCGTGGTTGGGGTGATTTGTTATGCAGCAAAAGCCAACTGACACCAGCTCTGAACAGGGCATGGAATCAGCTTATTCTTTTAGAATTAAACTGAACTAGGAAGAGAGAGAGTTGATCACCCTCCAAGCAAGAGGAAGAGCTAAGGATATGAGTGCGGGCCTACAGGGACAGAGTTAAGTCTTGAGGGACTGTGACCACAAGGAAAAGGAGGCAGGTTAGAGACCAGGGAGTTCTATTCTCAGGGGAGAGAGGGGTGTTCTGGGGCCTTGAGGACTTGCCTGCAGGCTGCTCTGTGGGCAGCTGGTAGTCAGGTTCTCCAGAAGGCTGATCTAGACCTGGGAGGTGGATATAGAGATTGTGAATTAAAACCAAGAATCTGGGATAAGCCTTAAATATTTCTCAGTCTCCTATTAAGCTTTCAACCCATTTTGAGACTCATGGGAACTGATTTATGGCTTCTTAGGAACATTTCAAAGAGACCTGGAAATTGCTGATAATAATGGCAATACTATTAATTGCCATTCTAATGCCAGTAATAATAATAATTAATTATTGATGAGTGCTTTATGGTGTGGAAGGTCCTTTTAACCTGAATTGTCAATTTTGGAGGTTAACCAAAAAAGTTGCTGGGCTGTCAGGATGCACTGAAGAGGTATATGTTCCAGAGCCAGGGAGGTGAGTGTAGTATTTTATGTTTTGGGGCTCAAAGGAAAGACTGGAATGGGGGGCAGGGGAAGAGGAGGAAAGATTGTAGGGATGGGAAAGGGTCCTTACTTCTATGGGGAAAAGGCTGCTCTTTCAGGAAGGGAAAGACAGAAAGAGAGAGACTTCATGGGGCAAAGTAAACCGAAGGTGAGCAGGAGTATTTCTTTAAATTAGCATTTACATAGCACTTACTTTGTACAGGGCCCTGTTCTAAACACTTCAGATTTATTAATTTATTCCTCACAACTGTCCAAGATAGACCTTATCTTCAGAAATTGAGGCATACAATATACAACTATATACCAGGGGGCTTTGGGGAGGCGAAGAAGAAGAAAAACAGAAGGTTGGCAACAGATGTTAGCTCAGGTGCCAATCTTCAAAAGAAAAAAAAAAGAAAATGAGGCATAGAGATCTGAGATATGCCTTATTTTTAGAAACTGAGGCTCAAAGATGTTAAGTGCTTGCCTGAAGTCTCCCAGCTAGGAAGTGGCAGAGCTGGGACTCAAACCCAGGCTGGTCTGAAGAGGCTCTGTGTGGCAACCACTATACCAGAGTGTCTGTCAGAGGCACAATGTTCTTACTAGTCATTTTCAAAGAATCTGTCCATTTCATCAAAGCTGCTGAACTTATTGGCATAAAGTTGTTCATGTTCCCCAATTACCCGCCCAGCGTCTGTAGGGTCAGTAGTAATGTCCCCTCTTTCATTTCTAATATTGGTTAAGTTGTCATCTCTCTTTTTTGCCCTGATTACCTTTACGAATGCTATGGATCTTTTCAAAGAAGGAGCTTTTGGTTTCATTGATTTTTCTCTATTGTTCTTCCGTTTTCTACTTCATCAATTTCTGCTCCTGCCTTTATCATTTCCTTCCTTCTGTCTACTTTGGGTTTAATTTGCTCTTCTTTTTCTGGTTTCTTAAGACGGAAACTTAGAGCATCAGTTTGAGGCCTTTTTTAAAATCCAATATGAGCATTTAATGCTATGAATTTCCTGCTAAGCACTGCTTTAGCTGCATCTCACAATTTTCTCACGTTTTCATCTTCATTCAGTGCAAACTCTCTTCTAATTTCCCTTGTGGCACTGATCACATTCAGACAGTATGTTTTCGTGGTTAAAAACTGTCTCTGGAGTTCATTTGCCTCAGTGTCAACCGCATCTCTACCTCCCTCTAGCTGTGTGAGCTTTGACAATACGCTTAACCTCTGCTTAAGCCTCAGTTTCTTTATCTGTAAAAGAGGAAAAGTAGTATCGACTTCACTATACCACCCGATAAGTCCTCTGAGGAACTCTGCAACCTGCCCAAGACTGTCCCTTCCCACCTGGTGTGGTGATGCGGATCTGGGACCCCTTGTCGGCTAGTCCGCTGTCCCCCAGGGCGTTGCTGGCCAGCAGCCAGACCCTGTATCTCGTAGAAGGCTGCAGCCCAGTCAGTGTGAAGGTGGTGGCCTGGGGAGGTAGGACATCCACGTAGAGGAACCCTGGAGTCCCCAGAGCCTCATACCTGTAGAAGAGGGAGGGCAGTCCTTCAGGGTGGTGCCCCAGCCCTGTGGCTTCACCCCTTCCTGCCTTCACAGGAACCCACCTGATCTGGAACCTCTGTGGCAGGCCTCCATCAAAGCCCGGCTTCCACTCCAGCCCCACCGAGTATGGGGTCATGCTCACGACCTTTAGTCCCGACGGAGGATCAGGGCGGCCTTTGAGGAAAAGGATGGGAAGAAGATACAGAAGGATTCTGGAAGATTACTTCCAGATTTTTCCTAAGAATGATTTTGAACATGCAGTCGATTCTCATTCTTCGTGGTGGTTTTCTTCTATAAAGTCTCTGTGGACACCGAATTAGCAAAAACCCAACTATTGCTTCCGGGGTAAATGAGGGGTTAGGTTCCTGCCAGCCGATAGTCACAAGGTTTTCACCAACCAATCAAAACATGATCTTGTTTGACGTGTGTTTCTGTTTAAAGACACCTTCTTTAATACGTGTCGTTGGTTCATTAACAGTGTGCTCATGGCCAACAGCGCCATAACTCACGCCTGAGCAAAGCTCATCCCACACAAGTGTTTCCTCCATATGGCACATCATGGCCTCCTTGCTCTCAGGAACACTAGACAGCACTGTGCTTGGGACCAGTTCAAATAGCAGCATCACTAATAAAAAGCACAAAAATGCAAACAAAATGTGGCACTAAGGACACATTTTTGTCTGAGAGCTGAAACAGGAAGGCAGAGGGTCGCCTGGTTCTACCACAGCTGACAATGTGCTCATAAGATCACTCGAATTTTCACCCACTCTGTACACGTCCCTGAGTGGCTGTGAAAGCACCATGAGAGTTGATCTGGGGGTGACATGTGAATTTTAGGGACTAGGCAAATTGCAAATACAGACTGGACAAATAACGAGAATGGACTGTGTCACATACATGTTCCTTGCAGCAGACTTCTTGTGCCTAGCTCGCATTCATTCCCCTCGTTTCTTCTGGATACAGAACCCTGAATATCCTTTGAAGAACCACCTGCCTGCATTTTCAGACCACGTACTTCCGACAGAAGTGATGCCACCCCTTGTAGGATGGACATGCGACCCGGCCTGGCCAACCAGAGTGTCGCCTTCCCCTAACAACATTATTGGTTCAGGGATGGCCCGGGAGCCAAGTAGAGCCAATGAATCTTAATTCTGGTACTTGCACACCACGGTTAGGAAGAGAAAAAATTCTGTTTCCCCTGGGAAGTCTAACAGCCAACTATGAGGAGCCTTAGAATAAAGCTGACACAGAGAAAAGCAGACCTGAGAGATGGAGAGCTCTTGATGATGGCTGAGTCTAGAGCCAGCTGCTCCTGAAAATCTACTTCTCGATTATTTGGGCCAAAAAGTCCCCTTTCATCTTTTATTCTTTTGTTGTGCATTTTCCTGAAGATCCAGTCTCCTTTAGGATTTTCAGGGCAGGCAAAAACTCCATCCTCACTCAGTGTGGGGCCAACCAGAGACTCAGGGATTGACTGAGGGAGCACCCTCCCAACCCCGCGACAGGCGCCTCCCACCGTACTGATGCTGACGAGTTGAATGTTGATGTGGTCTGAGCCGAGGGGGTTGGTGGCTGTGCAGGTGAAGAGGGCATAATCCTGGGCTGCAGACACATTGGCAATGGTCAGGAGACTGCTGTGGACCCCACCCTGGTGGTATGTGTGCTCCGTGTACCTGGAGAGGAGGTGTGGCAGGGACTCAAGGACGGTAACTGGGACTGGAGGTCCAGAGTCGGGGCTGGAGGGCTACCTGGCTGGACCTGGGCTCACCTGGGATCCTGGAGATCCAGAGGGACTCCATTTTTTGTCCAAGTAAAGACAACGTTGGGGACTCCTCGGGCACGACAGTGGAGGGTAGCGGAACTGGTGCTGTCTCCAGCTGCAGCCACCTTACTTAGGGGAGTGGGGTGCTCCACCTGGGGGGCAACTAGGAAGAGTTGGGGGTCAACAAGAGGCATATGGAAGAACATGAGAGAGGTGGGTTTAGTGGCAGGCCTTGAAGTCAGGGGTTTGGGGTGTTACTCACATCTGACAACAAGACGGACTAGCCCTCGGGCTGGAGGTGCCACTCCATTGTCTGCAATGCACTGGTAAGCACCAGCCTGGGTCAGCTTGGCCTGGCGAATCTGAAGACGCCCTGTGGATCCCTTTGACGTCATCTCCATGTCATCCAGGCTCCGGTCCTCCTCCTCTTCTCCCTAGAGGCCCAAGACTCGAGAGTTGACCCCCCAGTTTCATCACCCTCCAAACTGGGTCCCTTCTGTAGCCTCATTCTCCCAGTCACAATCACCTTCCACAGAGCTAGCAAAGAAAAATCCCCCCTGTCATCCATCCAACCATCCATTTATCCCATCATTTGTGCATGGATCCATTCATTCATCCACCAATCCAGCCAACCATTCACCCATCCATTTATCCAATCATTCATGCTTGGAACCATCTATCCACCCATCCATCCATCTATTTAACCATCCACCTAACCATTGATTCATCCATTTATCCATCCATTCACCTCTCCTTCCATCCATTCATTCATTCACCCAACCATTTGTCTTCCTTCTCTCCATCCATCTATCCGCCCTTCCATGTCTCCACCCACCCACCCCATCTATTCACTTATACGTGCACACACTCATAAGTTACATGCCTCTGTTCATCAATTCACCCAGCTACCTATTTACCCATCTCTCCATCTCTTCATTGATCTATCCACCCATCTTCTACATCCTATCCTTCTACAGATATCTTTCCACTGATGACATATCTATCCATTCATCTACTCTCTAATCTAATCCATTTTACTACTCATGTCTCTTATTCAATCACCTAGCCACCCTTCTATTCATCCACTCACTCACTTGTCCATTTGTCCATTTGTTCTTTCATCCACACATTCATCCATCCACTTGTTCATCCACCCACCTACCTATCGATCCATATATCCATCTACCTGCCCACCCACTCACCTGGTTATCTATGCACTCATCCACCCATTCATCTGCCATTCAACAATTAGTTCAATTAGCCCTGACAAATATATGGTTACACAAGGTCATATAGATGTGACTCCTCCTCCCAAGGAACTCACAGTCAAGAAACCATATCCCCCAGCCTCCACTTCCATTTAGCAAGGGTTGTTTCCTCACCAATCTCTCCCACTGGAACATCCCCGGAAGGATGGGGTTGGCATCCACAGTGCAGACTATGTCCACAGAACCCCCAACATTCACCTCAGTGGGGTCCTGGAGAGCTCGGATGGCGGGGGCATCTGGAAGAGACAGAGGCTTGGGGGAGGCACTTGGGCCCAGATAAGCCATGGTAGGAGAGGGCCCCAGTGGGAGAGGTGTCTTAGAGGTGCCCAGGAAAGACACGAGTGTAAATTCAGTCTGCCCTTTACGTGGAGCACTTGGAGTAGAGTTCTCAGGATTAGTGAGGTTGTCCACACCCTCTACTGTGCCTCTGTGGTGACATGAGTAGGTCTGGTGGACTTGCAGAATTGTGTAGGGGTGGGGCTTCCACAGTGGGCTTGGCTTCCTGATGGGAGCAACTCCCGTGTAGGTGGGCTCCCTGTCTGGGCAGAGACTCCATTCTTGGTCTCTCTAGTGGGCAGGGCTCCCAAAGTGGGCGTGGCTCCAACCCAGCAGGGCTTCCAGAGTGGGAGCTTATGGGATGGGTGAAGGTCCCTAGGTGGGCGGAGCTTCCACAAAGAGGAGATTCCCCAGTGGGCAAGGTTCCCCAGGTGAGGGTGATCTACACGGTGGGCGGGGCTCCCACAGCTCCCTAGTTTCCTGGGGTTGTGAGGGGGCTCACAGTGGACATCCAGCCGCACTAGCGCTTCAGCGGTGCCCTCCGAGTTCTGGCAGTGCAGCTGGTAGAGACCATCATCAGCGCGGGTCACATTCCACAGCTGCAGAGCTCCACCAGACAGGATGCGATGCCGGGGGCCGCCAGCTGGGAGAGGTCAGGATGAGCAGCCCGCCAGGCCCTCCCGTCCCGGAGACCTGCGCCCCTCTTCATGCCCATTGTGCACACCTGGGCTGAGGCGGTAGCCGCGGAAGGTCCAGTTGAAGGCCTCCGGGGCGGGGTTGGCAGACACGGACACCGGCAGCAGTGCCTCGCCCTGCTCCACCGCCGTCACCACAAGCACCTGCTCCCCCAGGAACTCTGGAGGGTCTGCGGAGGGGCACCACCAGGAGTCAAGACTGTTGTTAAGGTTAGGGTCTGGGAAGGCTTTGAGACCAAACACAGGTACAAAGGGTTAAAGTCAGGGTCACGACTAGATCAAAGTGGTGGACAAGGTAACAATTAAGTTCAGAGCTGAGCTCGAGGGTTAGGTTCAAGATAGCGGTTAGGGTCCGGTTTAGGAAAAGGGTAGAGACCAGAGTCAGGTTTAAGGATGAAGAGAGGGGTCAGATGGGGGTCATGATCAGGAGCAAGGATAAAGGACAAAGGCAAGATGCAGGTTGGGCAGGATAGGAGTTGGTGCCCGGCCAGGGGTCAGGAAAGTTTCAAGATTTAGGATGGAGGTCAGGAACAGTGTCAAGGTGACGACCCAAGTAGTATAGTGTCAGGAGGGAATCGAGAGGGGTTCCAGGCCGGCGCACGTACACAGCACGTTGAGGCGGTAGAAGGCGCTCACGGTTTCTCTCAGCTCCGCGCTGTGGGCGCGGCAGGTCACGCGGTGGCCGTGGTCGCGAGATGACATCCTCAGAAGGACGCTCCTGGCGGCGGCGGAGCCTCTGAACGGGGCGCTCCGGGCCCGGGCGGCCACGCCTTCCAGCCTGCGGACCCGGCAGAGGGTGGTGGGGTCGGGGCGGGGCGGAACTCGGACCCAAGGGGAGCGCGACCAGAGCCAGGGCTCGGCGAGGCCACGTGCGCGCACCTCTCCCCCTCCTTGTCCCACGACAGGTTGACCGGAGGGTTGCTGCTCACGCTGACGCACGTCAAGTTTAAGGCCTCCCCGGGGCGCAGCGCCGACGCGTTGGCCAGGATCGTCACGTTAGTCGGGGGGACTTCGAGAGCGGGTCGGCGGAGGGAGGGTCGGAGGTGAGGAGGAGGCCCGGCCTGCTCCCTCTCCGCCTCCACCCCAGGCCCGGCCGGCCCGCGTCCCCTGCCGGCCTGCGCGTCCCGGCGCTGCGGCATCGGCTGTCCCCTGCCCGGCACCGGCTCGGTCCCCGCCGCGGCCAGCCCGCCCTCCCCTCGCCCGGCTGCGCGCCCTCACACTGCACCACGAACTGCGTGGACGCGCTGAGCTGGCCCGCCTTGCACGTGAACTTGGCCTGGTTGTCCGACGGGCCCGTGACCAGCACCAGCTCGCGGGAGAAGGTGCTCCCCGACTTCTCCAGGCTCCCCAGCTGCACCCGCCGCGGCTCCTGGGGCGGCCGCGGCTCGGTCACCGTGCGCGAGTCCTGAGGGCGGAGACTGACTGCAGGACCGCGGGTGGCCCTGCCAGTCCCCCCTGAGATGCCCCCACTGGGTTGGCCCCACCAGCCCAGAGAAATCATTCGTGTGATGCGGAAAAGGCGCCCCCTTCCGCTGGCACTCTGCTGGGGTGGGGGAATGGGGACTGGAATCCAGGGTCCCCGCCCCGAGGTGTGGCTGCCTGACCCCGCCCCCAGCCCCTGCCCCACCCCCGCCCCGCCCGCTCTGCTCCCGGGAGCCCGCGATGCTGGTGCCCCTTGCCGACCCTCAGCCCACTCCTCACTCTCCATTCCCCCCTCATTTACCGAAAACCGTGTGCCGGGAAACTCCCTTGGAATTCCCAAGCCTTCCCAGAATTCCTTCATTTTCCCTATACTTAGTTCTTTATCTTAACATTCCCTCTTTCCCAAAAGATTTCCTTTGAGCTTTCCCTTAATTCCATTCTCTTTCCACAGATTTCTGACTCCTTTTCCAATATTTTCTTATTATCCCAGTCTTTCTTTTACTAGAATCCTTGGTATTGCCCAAGTTCTTGGGATTTCCCTAGAATTCCATCTAATTAAGTGGGATTCCATTTCATTCCTATAATTCCTAGTCTTTCCCCCCAGAATTTCCACTAGCTCCCTAACTTGCTTGGATTTTCCTAGAATTCTGTCAGAAGGTCTTTTAATTTTAATAGAATTTCACTTTCTTACTCACAAATCCCAAGAATTCAATTTAATGTAATGGGTTTTCAAATGTTATGTGGAAATACTAGTCCTTCCCCCAAATTTCGGGCCTTTGCTCAGACTATCATTGTCTTTGTTCCTGGAATTCTTAGTTTTTCCCTAAAATTCCTGTCATTTCACCTGAATTCTGATATTTCACCAGGATTTCCTTGAATTTTAATGAAATTAATTGGCTTTTCTCTAGAATTCCCGATCCTGATCCAGAATTCCTTCTTTTATTCTAGAATTCACACTGTTTTCCCAGAATTCCCAGAATTTTCCTAGGACTCCATTTAATTCTCATGGCGTTTGTGTCTTTTTCAATTTCCTGACCAAACTCAAAATCTGTAGTATTTTTCACCAAATTCAGGTTTTTGCAAGATTTCCCAAGACTCTGGAGGAGACAGGGCTTTCATCCTTTGCCACGTTCCTGGCCACCCCACAGCCCTTGCTTGACACCGACCTTGTACCAGGTGAGGGTGGGGTCTGGGTTGCCTCCAATGGCCAAACACACCAGCCTCACCCGAGTCCCAGCCCGGAGGCGCTGCCCCACTGGGGGACCCTCGATCCACAGCTTCTGGGCAGGATCTGGAGGAGAGCCAGGAAGAGGGGCTTTTCTCTCTGGGCTGAAGCCTTGGGCGGGGTCTCTAAGGCGTGGGGCACCCCCAGGCATGGGTGGGGCTCACATTTCACGTTCAGTGTGAGCGTCTTCTTGAAGGTCTCCTTGGTAAAGGCATCACTGAAGGCCTCGCACGTGAGGGTCAGACCATTGTCCTCCCGGCGCACGAGGAACGTCAGGTTGGACATGGAGATGTGGCCACCATGCAGGCCCTGGCAGGGAGTGAGCTTCAGACTTGGGGACTAGGGTACCCCCATCCATGGCACCGGAAACCTGGGTCCACCCCAGACCCCAGCAGGGACATATGAAGCGTCTCCATCCCCTCCTTGTCAGACCCAGGAGGCCCAGGCCCCAGTCCATGCTCCCCAAGGACCAAGGCGTCCAGGCTGCCAGACCCTTCCTCTCCCAGATCCAGGAGCCATGCCCTCAGCTCCCTCCTCCCTCAGACCCAGGAGCCTGGCTCCCGCCTCACATCCATGACCGTCTCCTCCGTGGGCTGCAGCTGCCGCCAGCCCAGCCACCATCGCAGGAGAACGCGAGGGCGACTAGACTTGGTGATGCAGGAGAGCGTCACGTTCTTGTTCTCAGACTGGGATGCAGAACCCAGGATGGTAATGGCGCTGGGGGGAACTGCAGAGACAATGGGCGGAGGAGAGATGCCAAGCTGGGCTGGATTCCTCACAGGCCAGCCCAGATAGACAAGAGACCGGGGACAGATGCCAAGGTCTTTGGCATCAGACAGGCATGATTTGGGGGCACAAACAGATGGTTCTCTGGGGCGTGGACTGACAGATGGGCAGCTGGCACCAGGACTCACAAGTGACCTGTAGCATGACCCCACGTTCCTGTATCTTTGTAGATACGCTGTTGTGGGCCTCACAGCTGAGCCTTGCCCCGTGGTCTTCCGGCCGCACCATCATCACTAGCATGCTGCGGGCCACCGAGTGAGCATGCTCCGTGCCCCATGCTGTGGACAGAGGCTGGCCATTCTGGAGACAGAACAGCCCTGAACCAGCTCAGGGCCAGCTCCTGGCCCCTGCCCTTTGCCCCACCCCTGTGGCTGTTTCTGCCCTCACCTTCAGCCACTGCAGTGTGGCTGGCGGATTCCCGCCTCGGGACATGCACAGCAGCTCCAAGGTCTGCCCTGCCCGCACGTGCCCCTCGTCCAGGCCCGGCCACTCAATGACAGGGGGTCCTGGGGGGACTGGGGAGCAGGAGTCATTCAGTGGGCCTGGGGAGCCCATCCGTTCTTTCCAGGCTTCTCAACCTGCTTCTGAACTGCGCCCCCCCCCCCCAGTTTCTCCTTGATAGTCTGAATCTTCCATAATCCCTGTGCCCCCCCCAGGCTCCCTGATTCCCGCTCCCCATTCCCAGTGCCCACAGCTGACTCAGTTTCCCACTTACACAAAACATTCATGGTGACTGAGACCTTGATAGGGGTGTCCAAAGCTGGGCTGGACCCCTCACAGACCAGTAACTGCCCATTATCCGAGCTCTGGGGTGTCACCCTGGATGAGAAATTGGGATTCTGGAGTCAGAGTCATCATCTGAAATTTAGGGAGTCAGGGTGAAGAAGTGGGGGTCCCACGTCCCACACCTGGTCTAAGTCTCTATGCTGGTTTCTTCTAGGATCTGGAATTTCGTGGAAGAGATTTAGGGGGTCAGCAGTGAGAACTGGGGTTCCAGAGGCCCACACCTGGCCAAAATCTTTGTGTTTGATACTCAGGAATGGGGGTTCCCATAACAAAGTTTTGGAGTGTCAGGTGAAGACTTGGGTCCCAGGTGTTCATACCTGGCCCAGGCTTTCCTGCTCGAATCCCTAGGATATGGGGTTTTCAGGGAGAAGTTTGGGGGTCATCATGGCGGGGAGGGCATCCCAACATCCGTACCTGACTTTGGCCTCTGTGGTGAAGAGTTTCTCCTGGGACCCCGCATTCACGTTAGCAGAGATATCCGGGATTACCTGTCCACCTTTGGGTAACAAGAAGGCTGGAGGAATGCCAGGCTCCGCCCAACATAGACCTTGGGGAGCATGGCCTGGAAGTTCTCAGGGTAGACACTCTGCTCCCTCCCTCCTGGCTCTGGGGGAAAAGCACTAACTCTGTCCCCTCCACATCTCCAAGCCTCGCTGAATACTGGGGTCCTCAGGGCTGGGGCCTGAGTCTCCCCACTCCCCTCCCCTCCTTGCTGGGTTGTATCACCTCCACCCCATTACCTCAGCTCCTTGTTTCTGCACCAACAATGACACTCATATCTCCATGTGGAGCTTCGGCCTCTCCCCGAGTCCCAGACCAGCAGTCCTGCCATCTCCTGGGTGTTTCTCCCTGATGTCCCCTCCCATCCACAGGGTCCCACACTGTCCCCGGCATCTCCCCAGGCCTGCTCGTGCATCCTCATCTCAGGAATGTCGTATTTTCTGGGCCCCTGGGAGGTCACTGGCAGGGAGACATCCCCTCCCACTCCCGGGGCTTCACGTTGCCCCCACCAATTCACCCACACTCACTCTGGACGAAAGTGATGTCAGGTGCTGGCTTTGCGTCCCCAGACACACAGCTGACCTCGTACTCCTGTCCAGCCACCCACGTGACCGTGCTCCCTGCCTCGGGGGTCAGCTGAAGCACCTTGGGGGGCACTGGTGAGAAAGGGTCTGGGGTGAGAGGCCACTCCAAGAGGGAGATGAGAGTTTGGGCTTTGGGGCTCATTGCTCATGAAATGAGTTCTGCGCCCCTGGCCTTGGGTAAGGGATTGGACTCTTGGATCCCAGGGTAGGAGAGGGCTTGGGGTCCAGCCTCCTGGGCCCTGGGGGGTCTCTCATCCATACCCAGCACGGAGAGAATCACTCTGGGAGACACGAGCTCCGGGCCCGTCTCTGAGCGGCTGACCTGGCACTCGTACTCTGCATCGTCGCTGAGGTCGCAGGCTTCAATGTGTAGGTGGAATTCACCTGCAGGTGGGACCAAGATCAGGGCCACGGTCAGCCTCTGCTGGTGGCTCAGGGTCTCAGGCTCTGACCCCTTACCTCTAGCAGGGTCCCCTTCCAGGCGGTACCGCGGGAAGCCAGGGATCCTGCGGTCAGGGCCGAGAAGGAGCCCATCTTTGGCCCATTGCACAGCACTGCCAGGGGCACTGACCCCACACCGCAGCTCCGCAGCGGCCCCCTCCACCACCGTCATGTTCTCAGGCAAAGCCCAGAAGCCTCGGGGGGCTGAGGCAGGGATCGGCAACTGGGCCAGGCCTGGGGACACAGGGGGGTCAGGAGGAGAGAGCAGAGGGTCTGTCTGGAGAACGTGGGTGGGAAATGAAAGCGACTTGGTGCTGGGTCATAAGGCCAGGATCCCACTCACCTGTGGTCAGCAGCCCCATGAGGAGCAGGGGAGCATTGACGGGGATCCTCAGGGCCATCCCAGGTCCTCTGCCTGTAGCCCCAAGCGCCCATTGCCTGCCCCCTGCGTCTGCCTCTGTCTGTCTCTTGGTCCCTCGTTCTATGTCTGTCTCTAGCTTTTCTCTTTGTCTCTTTCTTTCCATCTCCTCTCTCTCTGTTTTTCTCTCTTCCCCTAAGTCTCTCTCTCTCTCTGCCTTCCTATCTCTCTCTCCCTCCATAAGTACCCTCCACTCTCCTTCCTCCCGCCCCTGTCTTTCTCTATCTCTGTCTCCCTGTCTAAGACACTCTCCTTCTCTCTCTCTCTCGCTCTCTGTCTGAGTCTCTATCTCCCTCCCTGTTGGTCTCTGTTTCTCTTTCTTCTATCCTGCCACCCCCAGCCCTGCTCTCCTCCCACCGCTCACAGCACCTCAGGGAGGACCCGCTGTTCAGAGTCCAGCAGACCCCATGAGCCCAGGAGAGCGATGAGGCTGATGAGGTCAGGGGCTGAGTTGGGGCCGTCCTCGGACCCAGCTTGGTCTCCTCCTCACACTGCTCCCTCCCCCAGGCTCCTTCCCGGGTCCCCAGCTCCAGGCCTCTGCCCAGCAGGCTCCTCCCGGCTGAGCTGGAACATGAAATCCCCTGTCAGCACATGCCAGGCACATTCCTTGGTGCCTCCCTAGCCCCCATGACCCCAAGGGCCTGGCTGGGGCCAGGGACAAGGGGGAGTAGTCAGACCCAGGCAGTCCCAGCTCAGCGTGGGGAGCAGGGAGCCGGCCGGCTCTTCCCTGCCCTGGTACATGACCTTGGTAAGCCCCTTCCTTCCTGGAGTAGATATCAGCCCATGGTGACACCAGATATCTCTGCTGGGGAGTGTGCAAGAGTGTGTGTGAGACACTGGGAGAGTGCAGATACCTATGTGCAGTGTGTGTGTGAAGTGCATGTGAGCGTGTGAGCATGTGTGTGAGCGTGGGGAAGGTGAGAGTGAATTGTGATCTGTGAAAGCATGTGCAGAGTGTGTGAGTGTGTAAGAGTGTCTAAGGTGTAAGTGTGCAGAGTGCAGGGCAGTCAGAGTGAGTGAGAGTCAAAGGCAGGGTGCAAGACCCCCAGCACTAAGTGTGCGTATAGCACTGAGCCAGCGGAGGAGCTCAAGTTCATGTAGCTTCCCTCTGTCTCTCCAGTCTCTTCTTTCCTCCTCTGTGTCTCTCTCCCCCTCCCTCTATCTGTCTCAATACATCTTTCTATCTTTCTCATCTCTTTGAGACTCTCCTCTCCGTTTCAGTGTCTTTCTCTCCCTCTCTCTCCGTTAGGTGTTGTCATCTCCATCAACCTGTAACTATTTTACTGTCTCTCTCTCTATCTGCCTCTACATGTCTGTTTTTCTGTTTTTCTGTCTTTCTGTCTTTGTTCTCATCTCCCTCCACTCCATACTCTCTCTCTCTGATACACACCAGGAGCTCAATAAATGTTTGCTCTCAGTCAACTTTTGACTATGTCTCTTTCTTGTGTTTGTTTCTCCATCTCTGAGTCCTTCAGATGGTCAGATCTTCGAATTTGACAACCATATGCTGGCTGGCCTGCCCTCCCCACCCCAGTTTGCGCATACACGCTCACAGGGGATAAGCTTCTTCTGCCTGCTTATCTCCTGTAGGAATTGGAACTGCTCGCTTTCTCTCTCTCTCCCCCCTCAACTCCCCTCCCTGGTCCTCCTCCAGGAACCAGATGAAGCATCTGGCCTGAGCCCCCACAGCTCCATCCTTGATGCTCCCTCTAGTCTTTCTCCTTCCCTCCCGTTATTGACTCCTTGCCCTCCTCCCACGTTCCCTCTCCCACTACCCTCCACACCTCCTGGGGAATGGGCTGGATGCAGAGCTGGAGGTTCTGTTATAGGGGCCCTCACCAGATGGTGTCCCTTGGGGCCAGGGCGAGAGCTGTCAGTTGCTGGGATCTTTAATTAGCACAAACCTTCCACCCTCCACCTTGGCTGTTTTCCTTCTCTGGTTGCTCCTGGGACCTCAGGCTCTATGCCTGTGGCCCCAGAGAGCTGGGAAGGGGAAGTGAAGTCAGGTGTCTGGAAAAACAGCCTTACTACCTGACTTCCTCCCCAAGATTCAGGAGTCCTGGCCCCAAGCTCATCATCCTATTTCAACATCCAGGAGCCAGGAGTTCGAGTCCTCAAGCCTAGCAGTCTGGGCCCCCAGGATCCATCCCTCTCAGACTCAGTTGTCCAGGTCTGCAGCCCCTTCTCCCCAAAGACCCAGGAGTTCAGGCCTCCAACCCTTCCCCCCATACACACAGG
The DNA here is from genome assembly GCF_037783145.1 of Equus przewalskii. Classification (NCBI taxonomy): domain Eukaryota; kingdom Metazoa; phylum Chordata; class Mammalia; order Perissodactyla; family Equidae; genus Equus; species Equus przewalskii. The sequence goes on from NC_091839.1 coordinate 7,086,657, forward strand.
ACTTAGGGCAGATGTTCACTGTTGATTTTCAAATCCTCCTGGGTCTGTGTGGGGGTGGGAGAGAGATTGGTGGTTAAATCCACTGAACTCTCAGACTTAAGACCAGATTTTCTGACCCCCTGTCGTCCTCTCCCAACTGCACCCTGCCACAGGCAGGGGACCTAGTCGAGTCCCCAACTCCTCAGAAACTAGCAATTCAGGCCATTGGTGTCTCAGTCAACAGAGGTCTGAACCACAGACTTAGAATCCTGGGAGTCCAAGCCCCTGCCATGTAGGGATGCAAGAATCTGAGCTCAGGAACAACGGAGAACCTGAGTGTGGACCCCCAGTCCCTACAGGTTCAGGAATGTCAGACCCAGGGTCCCAGGCCCCCAGGTCCCCCTCAGTGGGCTCGGGGTCCCGCCCACCTGCCCGGCCAGCTGCGCAGCGCACTGGCCTGCCTGCAGCGTGGGAACGCCCCAGCTGGGCGGCAGCAGCCGTCAGGACAAGCTGTGCGGTTCCCAGCCTCCCTGCCGCCCCCAGCCCGGCCCCGCGCCGCCCAGCCGTCGCCCGGCAACCACGGCCTGAGCCCGGACTGCGGGGTCTTGGCAAAGGAGGGGCTGGGGGCCTGGATCTTCGGGCCTGCTTTGGGTTGCAGCGGTAACAAGGCAGGCAGACGGATAGTTTGAGGAGGGGTTTTGGGGTGGGGAGATCTGAACCCCCCTCTTCTCAGGGGTCCCAGCTACCCCTCAGGTCCCCCGGTGCCCTCTTCCTGACCCGCAGGCCGAGGGGAGCCTCTGGCCCCGCCTCCCCAGGGCGCGGAAACTAGCGAGGCCCCAGGGGCTCCCATTTATAGCTCTGTTTCCACTCAGCGCTGTCCCTCCAGGACCTGGGCTGAGCAAGTTTCTTCCACTCCCTCGCTTCCCTCCTCCTCACTCCCGGGCCCCCTCCCCCCCCAACCCTGGCAGGATGCAGGTGTCCAACCCAGCCGGGACCCCCTCCTTCAACCCAGGTGTTCCGGCTCCCAGACCCCAGTTGGGCTGGGGCGCTGGCCCGCCGGGGGGACCCCGCCCTGCATGCCCCCATTCATCCGCGTCGTGGCCTCGGGAGTTTCTCAATGGGAAGAGGGCGGGTCTCCCAGGGGCGGGGCGAGCGGGATCCGGCCCTCCCGGGGTCTCTCCCAGAGCCAGCGCGCGGAACCGGTCGGGTTTCAGAGCGTCGGAGGCTGCTGCTGAGCGGACTCGGGAACCTCCAGGCCGGAGACTAGGGGGCGTCCAGCCTGGGGCGAAGGGGGCTCTGGGCCAGAGTGGTGGGAGGTGTACTGCCGAGGAAGGAGTTGGCAGGGAAGCCAGTGTGAAAACAAGTCTGCGGGATCTTGGGGGCCACACTCAGGATGCTGGTCCCCGCCCTCCTCCTCCTCTTTCTCTGCCTCAGAGGGCGTGCAGGTACCGCGAGGGGAGGGGGATGGGGGGTGAGTAAATATGGGGGAAGATTGTTTGCCAGTCCCCGCTTTACTGGGGTGATGGGGCTGAGGGCTCCGACTCCTGGGTCTGAGGGAGAATTCTGGGGGCCTGGGCTTCTGGGTCTGAGGGAACAAGGGGTTGGGGACCAGACTCCTGGGTCCTGAGTGAGGGAACTGGTGAATGTGCTAAGCTCAGCTGTGCTGCCCCCTATTCTCCTAGGCGGATTGCCCCACTTCCTGCAGCAGCCCGACGACCTGGTGGTACTGCTGGGGGACGAGGCCCGGCTGTCCTGTGCCCTGGGCGCATACCGGGGGCTGGTTCAGTGGACTAAGGATGGGCTGGCTCTAGGGGGTGAAAGGGACCTGCCAGGTGAGGCTGTTCTCTCGACTCAGGGAGGGGCTGGCTGCATAGTGAGGGTGCTGGGCTTGGGATGTTAGTGAAGTTTCGATTTTGACATTTTCAGGTTTGGAAAATTAATGGACTCAAGTAAACATTTGGGAGTCCTGAATTTTTAGCTTCTTTGAGGATGACCCATAGGGTTTGGGGATTTTTATTTTTACTGGAAAATAAATAAATGCAGAAAAGCACATAAAACATAAATGGGGGGGCCGGCCCGGTGGCGTAGCGGTTAAGTTTGCACATTCTGCTTCTCGGTGGCCTGGGGTTCGCCGGTTTGGATCCCGGGTGCAGACATGGCATCGCTTAGCAAAAGCCAAGCTGTGGTTGGCATCCCAGGTAAAAAGTAGAGGAAGATGGGCATGGATGTTAGCTCAGGGCCAGTCCTCCTCCGCAAAAAGAGGAGGATTGGCAGTCATTAGCTCAGAGCTAATCTTCCTCAAAAAAAAAAGATATTAAAAAAACATAAATGGAAGATTTGCCAAATAATTATAAAGTAGACATCCATGTAACTACTACCCAGGTCCACTGCCAGGCCCCCGGAAGCCCTCCTTATTCCTTTCCCCCACTCCCTCCTTACCCCAGAGGTAGCATCTAATCTGACTTTTGTTCCTTAGTTTATTTTTTTATTGTAGTCATTTGTAACATCATGCTGACTTTTATGGCAGTTGTTTTCTTGCTTTTTTTTTTCTACTTTACCCCCCCCCCAAGTTTGCAGTGACTCTGGATTTGGAGAGGGTCAGTGTCTCTCTGGCCCAGCATCTACTTTTGGTAGTGTCTTTCTGGTGTGGGACGTCTGGGGATGGAGGCCTGGGGCCAGGAACTCAGAACCGTGGCACGATTGCCTCTCCCCCAACTCCAGGATGGTCCCGGTACTGGATATCAGGGAATGCAGCCAGTGGTCAGCACGACCTTCACATTAAGCCCGTGGAGCTAGAGGATCAAGCATCGTACGAATGTCAGGCTACACAAGCAGGCCTCCGCTCTCGACCAGCCCAACTGCATGTCCTGGGTGAGGACCCAGCCCCCCTTTCCCCCGGGAGCCCAGGGGGACAGCCAGTGCTAGCCGGGAGTATCAGAGTCCAGGGAACCCAGAGGAGTGGTCTGTTAGAGCTGGGAAGATCAGGGTCTCTGGGCCCATGATCCAGCTCTGACCCTAGACCACCCCACAGTGCCCCCAGAAGCCCCCCAGGTGCTGGGTGGCCCGTCCGTGTCTCTGGTTGCTGGGGTTCCTGCGAATCTGACTTGTCGGAGCCATGGGGATGCCCACCCCACCCCTGAGCTGCTGTGGTTCCGAGATGGGGTCCGGCTGGATGGGACCACCTTCCACCAGGTCAGATCCAAGGCCCTGTGCTACCCTTGCCCGCACAGGGAACTTGGGGGGTCCACTCCCACCACAGGCTCATCCGGAGGAGAAAAGGTCATGGGAGGGCAGGGGTTCAAGGGCTGGGACCCTTGGTATGTGGTTAAAGGTAAGGACTCTAGGACTAGACTACTTGGGTTCAAATCCTGCCTCAACCACTTGCTAGTTGATTGATCTTAAGTAAGTAACTTAACCTCACTATCCCTCAGTTTCCTTATCTGTACAATGAGGATAATAGCAGTATGCACCTCATAGGGTAATTGAGAGGATTAAATAAAGTAACCCCTATAAATGCCTAGAAGAGTGCTTGCCACATAGTAAGCACTATGTCAGGGGTAGATGAAATCATTATTATTATTGATAACCTCCAGACCCTGCTGAAGGAAGGGACCACTGGATCAGTAGAGAGCATCTTATTCCTGACCCCTTCCAGCCGTGATGATGGAGCCACCTTGGTCTGCCGGGCCCGGAGCCAGGCCCTGCCCGCAGGGAAGGACACAGCTATCACACTGAGCCTGCAGTGTGAGTGCGGTGGACCCTGGGCCCTGAGCTGAGGTCCTGGGGGAAAGAGGAGGTTGGGGCCTGGACTCTAGGGTCTGAGGAAGGAGGGAGCTGCAGATCTGGGGTCCCTGGGTGAGTTGGGGACTGGAGGTCTGGACTCCTAGTTCAAAGGGAAGAGAGGACTGGGGACCCAGACGTCTGGGTTGGAGGGGCTGGGAACTGGACTCCTAGGCCATCAGTGAAGGTGTTCCAGGTCCTTTCCCACTGCTGACTGTTCACCCACCTCCACAGACCCCCCAGTGGTGACTCTGTCTGCAGAACCACAGACTGTGCAAGAGGGAGAGAAGGTCACTTTCCTATGCCAGGCCACGGCCCAACCTCCTGTCACTGGCTATAGGTGAGGACAAAGATCACCTCTTCCCAGCCGGGAGCACAGGCTTGGGGGGAGCTTGGGCTGGGTCAACTCTAACAGCCCACCTCCTTCGCAGGTGGGCAAAGGGGGGCTCCCCGGTGCTAGGGGCCCGCGGGCCAATGTTGGAGGTCGTGGCGGACGCCTCTTTTCTGACCGCACCGGTGTCCTGCGAGGTCAGCAACGCAGTGGGTAGCGCCAACCGCAGCACCGCGCTGGATGTGCAGTGTAAGCTGGAGCGGGGCCGTGGGTGTGGCCATAGTGGAGAGCTCGTGTGAGCCCGGGACTAGAGTGGGGCGTGGCTGCCACCCGCTGTGGGAGGGGGTGGGGCCGGAATAGGTTGTAGGTCGGGTTTGGCTGCGCCGGGTCAGCTTCCAAGTGGAGCAGGGGCGGGGCGAGGGCGGGGCGAGGGCGGGGCTGGGCGAGTGAGCAGAGTAGTCGTGGACAGAGGGTCTATACTGGGGCCCTTGAGGGCGTCGTTTCTGAGTGGCTGATCCCGAGTCAGAAGTTGCATCCGTCCCCGGTCATGTGACTCCTACTCTCCTCCAGTCGGGCCAATTCTGCAGGCCAAGCCAGAGCCTCTGTCGGTAGACGCGGGGGAAGACGCCTCCTTCAGCTGTGCCTGGCGCGGGAACCCGCTCCCACGGGTAACCTGGACCCGCCGCGGGGGCACGCAGGTGAGGCCCGATCTGCGGCTTGTGGCGGTGGCTGGCGGTGGACGGGCCTTCCTCCCAAGGTCCTGCCCCTGATGCCCCTTCCCTATCCCAGGTGCTGGGCTTCGGGCCCACGCTGCGTCTTCCGTCAGTGGGGCCCGAGGATGCAGGCGACTACGTGTGCAGGGCTGAGCCGGGGCTCTCGGGCCGGGGGGGTGGCGCTGCTGAGGCTAGGCTGACTGTGAATGGTGAGAAAGCGGCGCCTTCCAGAGGCCGGGGCAGGTCCTGGGACGCCGAGCGGGCAGAGTGGGTGGGGCTAACGGGATGGGCGTGGCCTCTGGAGGAGGAGCTTTGTGGGGGCGGGGCCTGGGTAGGGGCGGGCCCTGGTGAATGAGTCTCCCAGGGGTTCAGAGTTAGTTGAGGGGCGTGGCCTGGTTGGCTGTGGCTCCTGGAGGATGCCCCAGGTCTGACCCGCCCCATTGAGGACGCGCCTTGGGGAGGCGGGGTCTCTCATCTGATTGGTCCACAATCTCCAAACCAGCTCCCCCGATAGTGACCGCCCTGCAGTCTGCTCCCGCCTCCCTGAGGGGCCCCGCCCGCCTCCAGTGTCTAGTCTTCGCGTCCCCCGCCCCAGAGGCCGTGGTAAGGAAATGTCCCTGCAATCATGACCCACCCAGCCGTGATCCCTGACCTCCCAGCCGGACCCCTAAAACTGCCATGACTACCTCTGACTTCCCGACACCCTGCCCGCCCTCTACCCGCCTCCCCAGGCTCCTCAGTGACCTCCCTCTTTTGTGCCCCCAGGTCTGGTCTTGGGATGAGGGCTTCCTGGCAGCGGGGTCGAGGGGTCGGTTCCTGGTGGAGACGTTCCCAGCTCCGGAAGGCCGCGGGGGACAAGGTCCGGGTCTGATCTCTGTGCTACACATTTCTGGAACCCAGGAGTCCGACTTTAGCCGGGGTTTCAACTGCAGTGCCCGGAACCGGTTGGGCGAGGGAGGCACCCGGGTCAGCCTGGGCCGTCGAGGTGAGACCCTGGGCCTGAGGACCCTAAATCTGAGGGTCCCAAACCGCAAAAGCTCTGCAATCCCCAGACCGATGACCCCCAAATGCAGAGACGTCCCAAACCTTGCGAACCTCAAAACTATGAGTCTCTTGAATCCTGAGACCCCCCCCAAAAAAAACAATAAATTACCTCAAATACGGAATCCTAAACTGAGAGACCCCTCACACTTAGGCCTCCCAAAAACTGGAACCTCCAAATAACCCCTATAAACTCAAAGACTCCTTAATGCCATGGAGTTTAAACTTGTGGGACCCCAAATTCATGAGCCCTTAAATCCAAGGACCCCAAGCTAGAGGACTCCAAACCTTGGAAATTCCCAAACTTGGAGACCTTCTGAACCCAGAGAGCCCCAAGCGACGCCCTGAGCCCCTGTCCCCCAGTTCCTCCTCAGTCTTCTGCTCACCCTCCTCGGGACACCCCCTCTTCTCCCTGCAGACTTGCTGCCCACTGTGCAGATCGTCGCTGGAGTGGCTGCTGCAGCCTTGACTCTCCTTATGGTCATCACTGGGGTGGCCCTCTGCTGCTGGCGCCACGGCAAGGGTCAGCTCCCAAGCCCCGCCCCAGCGCCTCCCCTGGCACACACTCACCTGCCCACTGACTGGCTGGGCCTTGGGACCTGGCCCCAGTCCCACCTCTCTGGCCCCTCACGGGCCTTGGCTCACCTTCAGGCCTGGTTCCTCCCTTAAGTGTTAACTCCATCTCCTCAGGGTCATGCTCCTTGCCTTCCCAGACCAGAGTTCTCATCTTCCCAGCTTCCCAATCTTATCCGCCCCAGTCCTCTCTCTTCCTGCTCGTTGATCTCCCCAAACTATAACCCTGCCCCTTTGCTTACCTCTGCCACCCCACTGTCTCTGGCCTCAGCCTCTTTCTCCAAGCAAAAGAACCTGGTGCGAATCCCAGGCAGCAGCGATGGCTCCAGTTCGAGGGGCGCCGAGGAGGAGACAGGCAGCGGCGGGGACCGGGTAGGATGCCAGGAACAGACTGAACTATGCCTCTAAACCCAAATAGTAACCCAGACCCAAATAGACCCCCAAACTCAAATAGGGCCCTAGTCCCAGCAGTGACTCCAGACACAAATGTCCCCCAAGTCCAAATATGCCCCTGACCAATTACTCCCTAGACACAATATGTCCCCGGGGCCCTTTGTTGTCCTCAATCCAGACCCCAGCTCCCTGGTGCTCTTGGTCCCTCCTGCCTGGCCTCCCCTGTCCAGCTGAGGGTCCTTGGGTCTGTCACTGGGGCAGGAGGATCCTCTGACCACTCCCTCTCACTAAGCACTCTCCTCCAGGGCCCCATCGTGCACACGGACCACAGTGACCTGGTTCTGGACGAGGAGGGAACTCTGGAGAGCAAGGTGAGCATTGCGAGGGGAAGGACTCCCTTCACTGGGTCTCCAACTCTCTCCCTGCTTCTGTCCCCTCCTTTCTTGTTCTGTTGTCCCCAGAACCGGGGCCTTGCCCCCCTCCCCTGCCCCCCCTCCATCTCACCTACCTCCACAGCCTCAGTTTGCATGTCTGCTGACTGTGCCCACATAGCTGTCCCAGCCTTGGCCTCTATCTTGGGCCCCAGATCAGGGTTCACTCTGCCTGTGCTTTCCCCATCACAGCCATGTTTCAGGCCTCCTGTGTGCCTCCCCCAGGCCCCTTGCACCTACAAGGTCCCACACTGGCCTTACATCTCCCCACACCTGCCGCACCTTTGGGGTCCCATCTCAGGACAGCCCCACTGACCCCAGGCTCCAGTCCAGAGCACTTCTCTCTCTCCTCTGTCCCTAGCACATGCTATCCTCTTGGCCTGAAACATTCCCACCTTCCTTCCCATCCCTACCTGATTCTCCCCTTCATTCCTCCGGTCTCAGCTCAGACATTTCTTGTTCTAGAAAGCCTGTGCTTCCCTCCTCACAGCCTGGATCCTTCACAGCCAGGACCACTCTGACCTGGGCTTCCCCATCAAGCCCTATCACTCTTCCTGTGTTTCCACCATCGCAGCCCCAGACACTCTGCCTCTACTTCCCCCCTCACAGCCCTGACCCCTCTGGGCTCTGTCTGGTGATTTGTCATTTCCCATTTGGCCTGGGATCTCCCTGAGGACAGGGCCAGGTCTCTTCTAGTGGTAGATGTCCCAGCACAGCGCAGGGCCTGACTGTAGGGCAGATGCATGAATGAATGTCTTGGTCCCTCTCTTGTTCCCTCTCATCTCCTTCCACACCGCCAGCCCTCAGCAGGCCTATGTCCCTCTCTCTTCACCTTCCTCTGCCCATCTTCTTCTGTCCCTTTGTCTCTTGTCACTATTTTTCTGTCTTACTTTGTCTTTCTATCAATCTATTTGTCTGTCTCTCTGTCTCTGGGTCTCTGTCTGCTTCTGCTTCTGTCTCTTGTCCGTCTGTCAGTCTGGCTCTATCTCAGTGTGTTCCTCCATCAGTGACCCTCATCCACATACCCTCACATAGCTTACCTAGTCCCGTTTGTCCCCTCAGGACCCAACCAACGGTTACTACAAGGTCCGAGGAGTCAGTGTGAGCCTGAGCCTTGGTGAAGCCCCTGGAGGAGGCCTCTTCCTGCCACCCCCCTCTCCCCTTGGACCTCCAGGGACCCCTACCTTCTATGACTTCAACCCGCACCTGGGCGTGGTCCCTCCCTGCAGACTGTATAGAGCCAGGGCAGGTTATCTCACCACACCCCATCCACGAGCTTTCACCAGCTACATCAAGCCCACATCCTTTGGACCCCCAGATCTAGCCCCCGGGACTCCCCCCTTCCCATATGCTGCCTTCCCCACACCCGGCCACCCACGTCTCCAGACTCATGTGTGACATCTCTCCAGCTGAAGAGTCCTAGGGTCTTCAACTTGCCATAATGGTTTGTCCTGATTTCTAAGAACCAGAACAAGTTGGCGAACTTACTCCTCCAAAATTGAACATTGAGAGGAGGGAAAGATTGCTACAGTTGTCTGGGTCATTGATGTACAGTCAGCTCAGCCAAAGGGAACGTCCCAAGTGGGAGCAAGATGGCCACTATGCCCACCTCTCCCTGCGTGGGAAAGAGATTCAAGATGGCAGATGGGCCCTTTGAGAGGGATGGAGACAGGGGGTGATGGGAGTTAGGGGCAGGGATGGAAGTTGTTTCCAGACACTGAAAGAAGGTATTTCAAGATGACTACCTGCATTGAGAAGAAAGGTAACATAGAGCAGATTAAGATGGTAGCCAGGCCAGGCCATGTGCTGAAGGGCACTTTGCTTCGCCAGTGGAAGTGCTGCCAAGATGGCCCTTCACTCCCTGGGAACCCAAGATGGCCACCATCTTGATTCCTTCCATCTTCCTTAAAGAAGAAGAAGTGGACCTGGAAGAAAAGGAGTGAGGATAGGGCGAGAACTGTCCCTGGAGGTGGGGGAGGGGAATCTGGGGATGAGAATATTTATGTTTAATAAAAAAAAAGTCGAGAAGTGAATGTGTCTTAGGGTTCTCCTGGTGTTATTACCCTCCATCAAGGAAGCGGTCCATCCGACCTGCCCCAAGGCCCTTCCTACACCCTAGGCTCTGAAGTGGCTAGCGGAGCAAATCTGTGAACTCCTCCCAGCTCCTTGCTACCCATTTAGCACTCCAGGCTCTTTTATTCCACAGCTACACAAAGATTCACACACCTGACGGGGCTGCCCCGGTTGGCTTGGGTAAGACAGAATTCAATACTATCATTTGAGGAGACAAGGCAGTGAGCCCTGAAGGGGAGGCGGGGAGGAAGAGGCCAGGGATGGGAAAATACAAACGTCCTGGTCCTTCGAGCAAGGATGGGGTCCTGGCCCTTGCCCTGAGGTGCTGGGTACCCGACTCTGGTCATCCTTAAAGAAAGGGCCTGGGGGCTTTGGTGAGTGGATCCTTGAGCTAGGAATTAAAGGTCCAGACACCTGGGACCTCTGGGAAGCAGAGCAGAAGGCCTGGACTCCCGGGTCTTAGGGAGGTCTCTGATCCCGAGAGAGAAGATGCCTGGGGCCCAGACTTCTGGATCTGAGGGAGAAAGGGACTGGGTCTCAATTGATGTGTTCCTGATTAGAGAAATTTGGGAGGCCTGAATTCCTGAGGAGGAATGGGGGCGGGGGGGGGGGGGGGCGGGGGGGGGGGAGGAGTGCCGTCTCCAATGCTGGCGTGCCTGGAAGAGGAGGAAGGTGATTTGTGAGTGTCTGGGTCCAAGGGAGAAGAAAGCTGGGGGTGAGGGTCCGGAGGGAGGACTCAAAATCCACCACGGTGGGGCCCATGGCCTGGACTCCTGGCTGGCTGGGCCCTGGACTTGGGCCGGGCCGCCTGGCATCTCGGGGCGGGGACCTGGCGCGGGCTCCCCCCAGGTCCCACAGCGCTCCACTCTGCGCAGAGCTGCCACTCTATTGTCCTGGCCGGGAAGGCGGGGCCGGCGCGGGGCGGGGCTGGCGGCGCCGGCGCAGCCCGGGGGCGGCGGGAGGAGGAGGCGGCGGCGGTGGAGCCGGGAGCTCCTGTCACCGCTGGGGCCGGGCTGGGCCGGGCGGGAGTGCAGGGACGTGAGGGCGCGAGGGCCGGGACATGGGGCCCGCGAGCCCCGCCACGCGCGGTCTGGGCCGCCGCCGGGGTCCGCCGCCGCTGCCGCTGTTGCTGCCACTATCGCTGCTGCTTCTGCGCGCGCAGCTCGCCGTCGGGAGCCTGGCCGGTGGGAGCCCCGGCGCGGCCGAGGTGAGCCCCGGCCGGGTCCTGGGGGATGGGGGAAGGGGCGGGACCGGGCCTCTGGACCCCGACGCGGACATATCCAGGGCAGAAACCGCAGTCTTTGCAGCCAGGTGGCTGGCCCCAAGGCGCCCCTAACGGCACTAGGCATTCACGAACCCAGGCCCCAGCTCCCCCATCATCTGCCATCTCAGCCCCCTCCCGTCCTCAGCAAAGGGACTGGCTTTTCCAGAGCCCCTGGTCCCAGAAGTCCAGCCCCCTCAGACCACCGTCTCGACCTACGTGACTCAGCCCAACCCCTTCCCGCCTGAACATAGGACCCATCAGGCAGGAAGGCACCTGGATCCAAGAATCCGGACACCTTGCATTCTCTGCACCCACTGAGGGCCCCCACAGCCTCCCAGAACCCAGGAGTCAAGGCCTCCAGCCACCGCCCCCTGACCCAGGATGTAGCTCTCCAGCCCTCAAGGACTGGTGTCCAGGCCTGCAGGGCCCTGAAGCCCGGCCTTGTCGTCTTTGCACCCGAGAATGGGAGCCTGAGCTGGGGATGGAGGGAGGAGGGGCCAGAACGCCTGGGTTCTGGCCGCCTCCCCCGCGATTCGGGTTTAACCCCTTCGGGCTCCAGCGCCGCTGCGTCGGGGGTGGGGGCGGAGCCTGTCTCCATGGCAACCAGGCCGCGAGAATCCAGGGGGACCCGGGTCGCCATAGCAACAGGAGAGCTGGGGCGCCCCCGCCCTGTGGGAGCTGTTTCCCGGGGAACGGTCCCTCTACGGAGCCGAGTGTGCAGTGCTTGGTGGAGGAGGCTGCTGCTGGGGGTCTGAACATCTGAGTCCTAGGGAGCAAAGGACCGGGTAACCCACGTGCCAGCGTCCCCTGAGCCCTCACTGACCCCCTCCGCCTTCACCCCAGGCCCCGGGGTCGGCCCAGGTGGCTGGACTATGCGGGCGCCTAACCCTTCACCGGGACCTGCGCACCGGCCGCTGGGAACCAGACCCACAGCGCTCGCGACGCTGTCTCCGGGACCCACAACGCGTGCTGGAGTACTGCAGACAGGTGGGCTGGACCTACTGGGAGGGGCGTGGTCGGCGGCAAAGCGGGTCCAAGATGGGGTGGGGTCGCCCATAAAAAGCTAGATATGCAAAAGACGTGGTTCAACTGGCTGAGGGATCTAAGAAGAGAGGGGAAGCTAGGAGGCGTGGCCAACAAAGAGGCGAGGTGAGGATAGGGCAGGACCTGTTTTTGAGAAACCAGGTCAGGAAAGGTGGAGAACTGTGCAAAGACCAGCTGAAGAATATATCCATCCTGTGAAGAGACGGAGTCTAGTGGTAGGGTCCTTAAAGAGTAGGGTTAAGTGGGCGTGGCTAAAGGAAAGGCAGGGCTAAGACAAAAAAAACCTATGGACCAGCAAGATAGGGAAAGGGGCGGAGTCCAATGAGAGTGGATAGCGAGGAGGCGTGGCTATAGAAAGGCAAGTCTAGTACACAGAGAAGGGACGGTTACTGAGAAGCCAGACTGAGAAAGAGGCGAGGCTTAAGGGAGGGCGGAACCTATGGGGAGATGATCCTGATTGGGGAAGGGAGCAGAGGTGACAAAAAGAGAGGTGTGCTTAGAGGAGGGACCTTTGTAACAAAACTGGACAGGCAAAGGGGCGGGGCCTAAGGTTAGCGGGGCTTTTAAGAGAGAGCTACTAGGGGGCGTGGCCAATAGGCAGGCAGGCGCTTAGATATCTAAGACAGATTCTGTGGAGAAGCAGGACCTGGGGCGGAGAGGTCCTTCTGAGCTTTGAAAAGGGACATGGCCAGTGGAGAGGCGCGGCTGGCAATGGGTTGATCGCCCCCAACCGGTCCCCGCAGATGTACCCGGAGCTGCAGATTGCACGTGTGGAACAGGCGACACAGGCCATTCCCATGGAGCGCTGGTGTGGGGGTGCCCGGGGTGGCCGCTGTGCCCACCCCCACCACCAGGTTGTGCCTTTCCACTGCCTGCGTGAGTCACAGGCTAGGGGAGGGGAATGGAGGTCGGGGGTCTCCAAGGGTCAGGTTTCTGGGCCCCAGTCTTGGGTCCACATTAGGGAGCCGGATGCCTGGGTCTGGACTGGGGCAGAGAAGCCTCCGAGGATAAAACTATCTAGATTCCGAGGAGGGTGGGGCCAGTGGCTGTGGGAGGGTCTCTCACTCTGGTGTCCCCCATTCCCCAGCCGGTGAATTTGTGAGCGAGGCCCTGCTGGTGCCCGAAGGCTGCCGGTTCTTGCACCAGGAGCGCATGGATCAGTGTGAGAGTTCAACCCGGAGACACCAGGAGGCACAGGAGGTGAGGACCCTGGCCCATCCATCTGCACTCCCCAGAACCCGAAAGTCAGGTCCCCTAACACCCTGCTCCTCCAGAACCCAAGAGTCTGGGCCTCCAACCCCCTCTTCCCACAGAGACAGAACCAGGAATCTAGGCTCCCAACCCCATCAGCCCCCAAGACCCAGGCATCCAGGCCCCCCTCCACCCTCTCCTACGTCACAATCCTGGCAACTGGGCCCACTCTTCCCACAGGCCTGCAGTTCCCAGGGCCTCATCCTGCATGGCTCGGGTATGCTTTTGCCCTGTGGCACGGATCGGTTCCGAGGTGTGGAGTATGTGTGCTGCCCCCCTCCGGTGACCCCCAACCCGTCCGGGACAGCAGTTGGGTGAGTGGGAGGGAATCCTCCATGCCCACCCATCCCAAGGCTCCCGAGGCAGGAGATGGAAGCCTGGGGGCCTGGGCCCAGGTTCTTACTGCATCGGGTCTTTCCCTGCTCCCTAGTGACCCCTCCACCCGGTCCTGGCCCCCGGGGAGCAGAGTAGAGGGGGTTGAGGACGAGGAAGAGGAGGAATCCTTTCTACAGCCGGTAGATGACTACTTCGTGGAGCCCCCACGGGCTGAAGAGGAAGAGGAAGAAAAAGCCCCACCCTCAAGCTCCCATACCCCTGCAGGGGTCAGCAAAGGTGGGGCAGTCTCTGAATCCCGAGGCCCCCTCCACCCTGGAGGGAGAATGATTTGAGGGAGCCTTGGTGGAGGGGCATCTTTGGGAGGGGTCTGTGGGGCTGAGGCCCAAATGGGGGGAATGGAAGGGATGGGAATAGCTTTGGATAACGTAGAGGTGGAAGGGCTGGCCTGTGAAGAATGCAAAGAGTGAGAGTGGCTTGGGGGTACCTGAAAGTGGAGGAACCGTTTGGTAGGTCTTGAGGATTATTTTGGGAAAGCTTAGAGGATGGTGTAATGGATTCCTAAGATTTGTAAGAACAGGCCCAGTCCACAACTACATCTCCCATGATGTCAGATAGCAGCTATGGCTAAAATGGACCCATGATGGTCTCCAGTGTGCTCTAGGAAATGTAGTTCTCAAGGTAGGAAAAGTGACCTGGAGATGAGCTTCAGTCTGACTCCGATTCCCGGGCTCGCAGTGACTCCCACCCCAAGGCCCACAGACGGTGTGGACGTGTACTTTGGCATGCCTGGAGAGATCAGCGAGCATGAGGGCTTCCTGCGGGCTAAAATGGACCTGGAGGAGCGTAGGATGCGCCAGATTAATGAGGTGATGCTACCGGGGGCCCTAGGATCCCCTACCACATGGAGCTCCCTAAATACCAGGAAACTCCTCAGAGATACATTGAGACAACCTCCAAGGGCTTGCCAGGCCCCCATCAACACCTAGCCCTCACCACCACCCCTAAGACGACCTTGACCCATGTAGAATCCCACTGAGATGCTACCAAATGCTATGGGAACTCTGGTCCACAGTATTCTTCCACTTTAAATTCCTCCTGAGTCTTCCCTCTTGGGAACCCAAGAGCCTGTGGGACTAAAGGGATCTGGAGCCTCCAAAGTCTTGAAGAGGGATTCAGAGACTCAGTGAGTGGATCAAGGTGGATTCTAGGACACTGAAGCCCCCCTTACCCCCAGGTGATGCGTGAATGGGCCATGGCGGACAACCAGTCCAAGAACCTGCCTAAAGCCGACAGACAGGCCCTGAACGAGGTAGGACAACCTCCAGCGGGTCCAACTCATGCCTGTCGAGGAGCTGGGGCACACCTGGGCTCAGCCTGACTCAGACCTTGTCCCGCCTCATCCATTTCCACTCCTTCCTACTTATATAGGCCTCTCCTGGCCCCACCTCCCTACATCTGGCTCCACCCCTCTTGGCTTCCGTCTGACTGGACGTTGCTCTTTCCCTCCTCCGATTGGCCATGTTTTGCCCTGTCTTAACTTGATCCTTACTCTGAGGGCTGGCTGTGAAGTTGTCTCAAGCTGGGCCCCCTGTAGACCCAGCCAGGTCCCTCTCAGCCTCTCTTTGATGCGGTCACATCCCTGTTAGGCCCCGCTCCCTGACTCTGGTCCTGCCCCTCTACTCTCACTTTCACTCAGTCCCTCCCCAGCAGGCCCAGCCTCCTGACTCGGTCCCCCCCTCTCAACCTCACCTCGGTGCAGCCGTACCCACTGTGGCCCCGCTCAGGTTGACCCCAATCCCTGACCCTTGCTCCCACCCTTCTCAGACTCGCTGGGGAACAGCCTGGCTCCAGTTGGCCCTGCCCAGGCCTACAGCACTACCTTTCCTACAATACTTGGTCTCTTTCACCTTGACACAGGCCAGCTCTGTTCCTAGATTGTTCCCACCCAATACACTTTACGCCATCAGCTTGGCTCCCAGTAAGTCCGGTGCTGTCCCCACCCTACCTGGCCTGTAGCCCCACCCCTTCCGGTCAGTGTCCTGTGATAGTCCCACCTCCAGGTTGACTCTGCCCAGACCTAGGCCCACTGCTCCCCCACCACCACTTGGCCCTGTAGCCTGCCTTTCCAGACTGCCTTTGACCCCGGCTTTCACCCATCTTCGTCTCTCCTGACCTTGTGCCCACCCCGTTGCCAGCACTTCCAGTCCATTCTGCAGACCCTGGAGGAGCAGGTGTCTGGTGAGCGACAGCGCCTGGTGGAGACCCACGCCACCCGGGTCATCGCCCTTATCAACGACCAGCGCCGGGCTGCCTTGGAAGGTTTCCTGGCGGCACTGCAGGGGGATCTGCCTCAGGTGTGGGGGCTGTGGGGGCAGAGGGCAGAGGGTGAAAAGGGCTGGGATGGGTGAAAGCAGCCTTCATCCCTCCCACAGCCAGAGCGCGTCCTGCTGGCCCTGCGGCGCTACCTGCGGGCGGAGCAGAAGGAGCAAAGGCACACACTGCGGCACTACCAGCACGTGGCCGCCGTGGATCCCGAGAAGGCCCAGCAGATGCGCTTCCAGGTGCTCAAATTCTTCCAGCTCCCAAATGCCCTGCTATCCCTCAGACTCCTCTCTTGGCCCTCAGACCCCCTTTCTGTCCCTCGGACCTCCTTCCTATTCCTGGAGTCCCCCGTTCTGTCCCTTGGGACCCTTTCCAGTCCCTTGGACCCCCACTTCCCAACTTAGAACACTGCCCTCCCCACACCGTAGACCCCTTTTTGTCCCTTGGATTCCTACTTCCTGTCCCTTGACGCCACTTCCTGTCCCATGGATCCCTACTTCCTCCCCCAGAGTCCCCCTCCTGTGCCTGGAACACTGTTCCTGTCCCTCAGCTCTCCTTTCTCCCTAACCCTGCTTATTTTCCCTGGAACCCCTGTTCTGTGCCTTCAGATCCTAATTCCTGTCCCTTGGACGTCCTCTTCCTGTCCGTGAATAATCCATTCTATGTTCTTGAACTCCAAGTCTTACCCTTGAACCACATTATTTCTATATGACCCTCCAATCCCACTTCCTTTTCTGGACCCCCCTCAAACTTCACTTTCTATTCTTCAGACCCTACTTTCTGCCCCTCCTACCCACTTACCTCCGCTTCCTTTCTTCTACGCCATGTTCCTTGTGTCCTGTACTTATTTTGTCTCCTGTGCCCTGCTTTTCCTAGCGACTGCTCCTTTTCCTTCTACTTTACCTCCTTTCTCAAGCCTCTTACTTCCTGTCTTCTATACGTCTTTTTCTTCTTTTTATATTCTGCTTCTCCTCCTCCAGTTTCCTTCCTCTGGTGGCCCAGTTCCTGGCCCTTGTGCCCTGCCACCTGTCCATTATATGTGCTACTTGTCCTCGGACGCTATTGACCTGCCTCCTTCACCCTGCCTCAGTTTCCCCACCTCTAGCCTATACTGCCCCTTCATACTTCATACTCCCTCCCCCACAGGTGCAGACCCACCTTCAAGTAATCGAGGAAAGGATGAATCAGAGCCTGGGGCTTCTTGACCAGAACCCCCAGCTGGCTCAGGAGCTGCGGCCCCAGATCCGTGAGTGCCTGTGACCCCTGGTTCCCATTCTAGATCTCTAAGAGCAGATCCTGACCCCCAACTATTCACTCCCACCCGCCAGTTCAGTTATCTATTCCTATGTGACAAACCCCAGAACTTAGTGACTTGAATCAACCAACTTCTTTGCTCGTGATTCTGCCATCTGGTCTGGGTTCTGCTGGGTGCTTCTCCTGCTGGTCTTGCCAGTGGTCAAGCTCGTAGCTACATTTGGCTAGCCGATCAGTTCGGGCCTGGGACTCTGGCACAAAAGAGCCTTTCTCCCTCTCCGTGTAGGCTTGGGGTCTCTCTTCTCTGGAACCCCTTCACATGGTCTCTCCAGCAGAGTAGCTGGACTTCCTACATGGTGGTTCAGGATCCCCACAAAAGTGGAAGCTGCCAGGTCTTCTTGAGGGTTGGGTCCACATTCTATTGGTTAAAGCAAGTCACAAACCCAGTCCAGATTCAAGGAGAGGGCCTACACAAGAGCATGAGTACCAGAAAGCGTGACCTCCCACAGCTCCCAGATCTATTGTGACTTCCTACTGGATGTCCCACACCTAACCCGAATTCCCCTACTCTTTAAGGAGGCCATTCTCTTCAAACTTCAGCCTCCATCCTCCCTGCCAGGGCTGCCTCCATCTAGCTCCCACTTCCCCAGATCATACTCGGGCTGCCCCCAGTCACTCAACTGTTAGGTGCCATCTGCTCACCCAGTTTTGTTTTGTGAGGTCCCTGTGCTCACGACCTCAGCCACCTTTCTGCATGTTCCCCTCAGAGGAACTCCTCCACTCTGAACACCTGGGGCCCAATGAATTGGAAGCCCCTGCCCCGGCGGGGAGCAGTGAGGACAAGGGTGAGCTGCAGCCTCTGGATTCCAAGGATGGTGAGTTAACCCAAATATAGGTAACACCAGACTTAGGGGACAGGCCCTCAACCTCAATCTAATCCCCTAAAGTCAGGGGTGTCTTAGTCGCCACAGTGAGTGGGAGAGGATGGGAAGGAGTGTCTAAGGTTGGGGAGGCCTCTGAGGATCCTTGGTCCTCCTTCTGTGGCCCCTGGGAGGGTGTTTCTCCACCTTTCTTCGATGATGCCCTCCTCTCTTCATTGTTCCACCTGCCTTGCCTCCCCCGGCTGCCAGCAGACACCCCCATGGCCCTTCCAAAAGGTGAGTATCTCACAGAGTAGACCCCAGCCACCAAATCCCATTGAGTCCCTGAACCCGGAATGGAAAAAGGGCCCACAGGTTGGGAATCTCAGACCTCCTGGGGTGGAGTCTGGTGCCCCCTCTAACCCCTTCCTCAGGCGAGGGTAGCACCACTCTGGACTCTCTGGAATGAGATAGCACTTGGGGGGTAGGGTCCACAGAACAAGATGCTGCATCCCCTGGGAAAGAGAATATGTCTCCCCTGGAGCAGTATGAGCGAAAGGTAAGTTAGTCAGACCTGCGGGCACCTGAGGGAGGACGGGAGAGGGGCTGGACTCCTGGGCCTGAAGGAGGAGGGTGCTAAGGGTTTGGATTCCTTGGCCTGAGGGAAGAAGGGACTGAGGACATGGACTTCAGGGTCCTGGGAAGAAGAGGGCTGGGGGATGCCCTCTTGGGACCCAGGGGAGGAGGAGGCTGGGGCCCAGACTGACACCTCCTGCTCCCCCAGGTGAATGTGTCTGTTCCAAGGGGTTTTCCTTTCCACTCATCGGAGATTCAGAGAGATGAGCTGGTAAGAGGAGGAATATTCTGGGTACCTAGGGGGAGAGGTCAGAGGTCAGTGGCTAGGCTGTGACTCCCAAAGCCGCCTAGGGCCCTGGTGAGCCTCTAAGGTGACCCCTGCCCCATCTCCTCTCCCCACAGGCACCAGCCGGGACAGGCGTGTCCCGAGAGGCTGTGTCCGGTCTGCTGATCATGGGAGCGGGTGGGGGCTCCCTGATCGTGCTCTCCCTGCTGCTGTTGCGCAGAAAGAAGCCCTATGGGGCTATTAGCCACGGAGTGGTGGAGGTGAGAGACACAAAGACGTGGAGTGGGGTGGAGTTCCAAATCCTGGGCTTGGAGTGGCTGTGAGATCTGTGGTCAGGTCCCCATGCCCCACTATCCCTCCGCTGTCCCTTTGCAGGTGGACCCCATGCTGACCCTGGAGGAGCAGCAGCTGCGTGAACTGCAGCGTCACGGCTACGAGAACCCCACCTACCGCTTCCTGGAGGAACGACCCTGAACCAGCCCCCTTCACCCCTTCGGCTGAGCCCAGACCTTCCCTCTTCCTGGAGCCCCAGAACCCCAACTCCCAGCCTGGGGGAGGGGTCTTGAAAAAGTTCATTTCCCCTTGTGAGGGGGCTGGAAATTATTTTTCCTTTCCAATTCCAAATTCCATCCCTAAGAAGTCCCCAGGTATTCCCAGCTGCCTCCCTGCTTGGGACCTCTTCACCTTAATTTATTTTGTACGTTAATTTATTGTTCCTTAAGGTGACCACTAGCTTGGTCCCAGTGTCTGTTGTTCCCTGAAATTCACCCTCCCACGTGTCCCCCACTAACATCCCAATAAAGTCCTCTTCCCCACCAAGCCATCCTGCGTCTCTGTCGGGGAAATCGGTGTGTAATCATAGCTCTCAGCGCTAGTGTGCATCCTTGCCGGGCCCTCCTCCACCTCCTTAAACCGGAGGAGGGATCTTTAAGTCTGGGCGGGGCCTGTGGGAGGGGGCGTGGCCCGGAGACCTTGGACAGCCTCTCACGCCCAGCCAGGAGCTTTCCGTGGTGCTGAACGGGCCTCGACTTCTAGGCCTCTATCTGCTGGGTCCCAGGGTGGACTGCGATGAGGCTGGGCGCTGGCGAGTTTCCCCGGCCTTCTTCTTGCCCTCACACACAATCACACACAGCATCCCCCCCTAAGCTGAGAGCCCGATGAGACACTGGTAATCTTGAACCGCTCTTCTCATTCGCAAGTCTTCATCCCTTCTTGGGGAGGCAATAGGAATTCCTCTGGGGCGAGGAAATTTCAGTCACATGTTCCAGAGAGGGTTACGTGGTGTTTGCAAGTGCCTATTGGAATTTATACCCTCACGTGTCCCATTTTGTAACATGTTGGAGTTATTACTCTGCGTGAGCTGTTACCTGTCCCGTGAGGGTTGTTGTGAGGATGAAAACGGTTAATATTTATAGATATTATTTTATAATATCTATATTATATATTATTTTATAATAGCTATATTATATATCTATCTATATATTATATATCTATATTTTATCTATATGATAAATATAGATAATATTTATAGGTTAATAGAGACGTTAGAACTGTGCCTGTTACTTCACAGGTAATTGTGGGATAAATGTTAAAATGGTATGGCAGCAAACACCCATATGGCGCTCGCTCTGTGCCCAGCACTGCTCCGAGGGCTTTACATACATTGGCACACTTAATCGTTACTTCTCCTCCGTGAAGTGGGCACTACGACTATCCTAATTTATAGATTGGGAAATGGAGGCAAAGAGAAGTTACATCATGTTCTCAAGGTCACCATCTAGGAAGGGTCGGAGCTAGGAATTCAACCCAGGAAACCTGGCTCCAGCACCCATACAATTGGCCATTTTGCTAACCTGCTGCCTAATAATTCGTGGCTGTTCCATATGGTGTTCAGGTTGTGCACTGCAAAATTCCAAGTGATATGGTTCACTTCCTAGACATTATAGATTTGCACTTTTACCACAATTTCCCAGCAGATGGCAGTAGTGTGCCATGTTCCTTTGTCAGCACAGCAGGCAATTTTGGGACGAATGACTTAGGAGGGAGCACCTATTTCTAATCCTCCCGAAGGACCTATGAGCTCACAGTGGCTCTTCAAAATGTGTACATGTAAATACAGGTCATGTATATTAAATACAGGCCTGGAGGTATTAGGAGGAAGATGCCTACACGATGCAAATTGGAGGCAATGCCACAGCTTCATTAGAGCACCCAGTGTGCAGTAGCATCTGATCCTGGTTATATCTTCAGGTGTACGCCAATGACCCTAGCAGAAATCTATGACCAGCATCACCAGCAGGGGAAAAGCTGCGTTTGGGTTTGCACAGCCAAGGTTGATGAACATGCTAACAGTGGGTGAAGAGCTCCAAGCAGGTGGGATGGGAAATGAAAGGCCATTTTGCTCCATGTGCTCAGTGCGTGATTCTTTAATGTTTACCTTTTAATGGCAATACTTAGAGTGATTAATTTAAAAACATTGTTATTATTGAAATTCCAGCAGGAAAAATAATTTTACTATTGCTCATTTGATGTCCTTGTACCCCTAAGCCATTCTTGTTTTCCCACTGAAAATAATGTTAATTCTTTTAATAACACGAAGTTTCTTGGAGACATTTTATCAATGTCAGTGGCATGTGTGTGTATGGATACATATTGGGATATACATCTTAGATCTCAGCAGAATCTAAGATGCCATTAATGATAAGAAATAGTATTATTTTATGTACCAAAAGGAAAACAAGGCAGAAATTAAACTATGCCACATAATTGACTGTAAGATGAATTTCAATTAAGCTCTTAGAAGAGGTGACATTTACAGTGTATTTCCATGAATTCTTCACGGGCCAGCTGCCTCTATGTGAGTACACAGAAGAGCTCACGCATGCCGGCACAGGGCAGCTGATGCAGGAGACTTACACTGGTGGCCCCTAACAACTCCACCTCCCAAAATTCATGCCCTTGGGTAGTGCTCCCTTCCCCACCAAGTCTGGGCTTGGCCACGTGACTGATTTTGACCAACGGGAGGTCAGCAAGCACGATGCAAGCAGGGCCTCATTCTCTTGGAACACTCCCTCCGGGAGCCAGCTGTGAAGGGATGCACCCACCCTCCTGCAGAACCCACATGGAGAGAGATGCTCAGCCCACTTCCAGCAGTTCCGGCCGTCTCGGCTGAGGTATCAGACACGTGAGTGCAGCCGTCCTGCCTGATCGGGCCTCCAGCTGACTGCAGACACATGAGCGACCGAAGAAGATAGCAGAACTGCCCAGCTGAGCCCAGTCCAGATCACAGAATCATGAACAAATAAGTGGTGACTGTTTTAAGCCTTACATTTTGGGGCAGAGGCACCAGCACACACCCTGAAGTGTGCTTGGTTTGTTGTCCATGAGGCTCTGAGCAGTGGGGGGCTACAGTGGGTCAAGGGCTGTCTGAGGTGGCAAGATTGGGATGGAGGCCAGAGCAGAGGCTGTGGGGCAGGTATGAGAAGGGGGCATTGTGGAGGTCTTCTGTCTGCCTTTCAGTTTCTCCAGAAGCAGATGCTGAGGCAAGGATGTGAGGACAAGACTATTGGAAGGGGTGGAGAACTTTGGTCAGGTGGGTAGGAAGTGACACAGAAAAGGGAAAGCAGACAAGAAAGGGTATGTTATCAAGCGAGAACCACTGTGGGGAAGTGGAGCTTAATTCTGCAGGGGAACTTTGAGAGCCAGTGCAGACCACGCACTTGCGAGTTCTCCCACGGAGAGGTGAGGGACCCAGGGTGTTTATACACCATCTTGTCAGTCCCTGGTAGGGGGCTGCGGGAGGGGGAAGTGGCAGGAACTCCCTGGCATTCAAGGTTTGCACACTCATACCCAGGGCAGAGCCACAAACAAAGATTCCCTCGCTGGCCTCAGCCGTCAGAACACCAGGTGTCGACAGGGTGGCACCCACAGTGTCTGCTACGCGTCCCACCCAGGCACATTCATCTGAACCTGACTCCTCAGCCAGGCACCAGCCACTCCCCTGCACCAATGCCCCCAGAGACCAGATGACAGTTCTAGTCCAAACTGAGTTTAATAGGGAGTTTCAGACAGGGGAGGGGTTCACTGGAATGCTGAGGTCTGGGACAGGGTGGGCCCTGAATTAGAAAGCAGGAGAACCTGGGACTCTCAGCTAGGACAGTCCTTCCTACGTCTCAGAGTTAAGGACCTGCAGGGGGTGGGTCCTGGGGAGACTGGGGGGTCTACTTGGATGCTACTGGGAGATGTTTTGAGATGCCCCAAGTACCATGGAGGGGAATTACATCTGGGGCTCCAGGTATGACGAGCTAAGTTAGAGGAGGGGACCCTAAAAGATCCCGGTGGGGAAAGGGTTAGGGGTCCAGAGTGTTTCACAGAAACAATCAAGGGGCCTCGATTTCACAGAAATCATCAAGAGGGCTCCTTGCAGGTGGGGGAGGGGTATTACAACACCCCAAATATTGGGGCCTGTTTACCCCCCAGCAGCCATTTTGGGGTTTTAATGTAAGACCCCAATGGCAGGACATTCCACATACATTATCACGGATTTGCAACATTCGCATACGCTGGCTGTCCCACAGGACGGTGGGGACTGGAAAATCAGTCCAGGTTCTGGGTTTGAGTCCTAAGAGGACAGGCCTGGGGGTGCCACACGGCTCCTCTTCAGTAGCTGCCGGAGCTGGGGACGAGACAGGGCAGGCGGAGAAGTTTGGGAGGTTGCCAGGAGAGGTGGGGGAGGCACACCCAGAGAAGTTGGGGCTTAGAGAGGGCGAGTGGGGTCGGCTGGGTTTGAAGGTCACGTTCAAAGTCAAGATTTGGAGTTGGGGGTGAAGGTCAGGGTTCACACATTGAGGATGAAGGGAAAGGTGTTTGTTGGGGGTTCCCACCTGGCGTTAGTATTGGGGACTGGGAGTCAAAGAGTAGAAGGAAAGGGTCAGAGGTCACATTTGGGGGTCAGAAGTCCCATTGTGAGGTCAGGACTCAGGGTCAGGGGCAGAAGGTTGGAGGTCATACTTGGGGATCAAAGGTCACACCTTGAGGTCAGGATTCAGGGTTAGAAGCAGCGGATACGCTTTGAGGTCAGAGTGGAAGTAGAGGTAAGGACATGCCATTACAAGGTAAGGGAGCAAACACTGGGGTCAGAGGTCACATTTTGAAGTCAGGGTTGAATAAGGGTCAGGAATGGGTGGGGTCGGGGGCTCACCCCGTAGGTCAGAGGCCACTCTGCAGTCAGGGTGGGCTTGGTGCTTACCCCCTCGGGGCCCGGCCCGGGCCGCAGCAGGTGGACAGGCTGCTCGTTCTCCAGGTTGCGCAGGGTTGGATCTGCCCCAGCTGCCAGCAGGCGCCGGACGATGGCTTCCTGGGGCGGCCCAGGGGGCAGGGCAGCCGCCATGTGGAGCGCTGTGTTCCCATGGGCCTGGGGACAGTGAGGGGAGGGCTGATACGGATTCAGACTCAGCTGGTCTGGGACCTCAGCAGCACACTTCACATTCTGCCACATCCCTGTCCCACATGTCCCCTTTCACCTCCCAGACCGCCCTCCACAACCACGTTCCACCCACCCCTCTGTCCATGTCTTACACATCCCCCAATCCACGTCCACATGCTACACATGTCCCACACATTATCCCCTCCATGGCCACAGCCCACAGGACTCCCAACATCCCACTGCCCTTCTCTGCCATATCTCACATAAGCTGCACATTCCAGACTAGGCCCCCACCTTCATGTTGACAAAAGCCCGCAGGTCTCCCCGTGGCAGCTCCAGCAACAGCTGAACCAGGGTAGGGTTGGCGGCCTGCACGGCCAAGTGCAGAACTGTCTTGTTGCTCTTGATCTCCTGGAGGGAGAGGAACAGCAGAGGTCAGGCCAGTTCTCACACCCAGGCCCCCTCCCACAGAACCCAAGAGCCTTTAGAAGCCCTGTCTCTCCTTTGCAAGCATCCAGGGGTGCCTTATACAGTTGTATGTGTTGTGCACTATACAAGAGTACAATGTCATGTGCATCATAGAACTATACATTTATCATGACAAGTTTCCAGCCCAGGTGTCTTTGAGAAAAAAGTTCCTTTTCTAATCCACCAAAGGACGTCTCTGGGCTAGCAGCTGCCCTGGCCACCCCACATTCTATTAAGCACAGTAAAATGCACCAACATCCCACATAGACTGTACTTTATCTACAAGGATGCGAGCTGAGCAGTGGACTGACTAAGTGTATATCCACTTCCATATTGAGCTGTTCTCTTCATATTTTGGAGCAAATAAAGATATTTTCCACAATGAAACTTTATTATGTGTCTTTAAAGAGTTTGTAACGATAATGAACAGTAAAACTTTTATGTGTTTTTACCTAGTTGGCTCACCAAATAAATTATGAAGAGAAAACCAGGAGACGGCAGGGGAAGCTCTAAATTAAGAGCAACTTAAAAAGACATATTGCGTATTTGGGCTTTATTTGGATGCTAGTTATTTTAAATGAAAAAAATAAATGTACGTCACTTCAGAGCCCAGTGGAAATTTGAACACAGCCAGGACATCTGATATCATGAGATTGTTCATTTTTTTTTAACGTGGAATAATGGTATTGAGGTTAAAAAGAGTTCTTATCTTTTAAAGACACAAATATTTATGGATAAAATTATATGCTTGGGTGTGCTTAAAAGTAATATAGGAAAGTGGATGAGTGGACGGGGCAGGACTGGCTACTGATGTCGGGTACATGGAGTTCATTTTATTATTTTCTGTACTTTATCTGTGTTCCAAATTCTTCGGGAAAAAAACCCAAAACAATAAGTGGATGTTTACTTTTCTCAGCCAGCCTGTGAAGGAGGTACTGTCAGGGGAGAGAGAATAACAGGATTGTTAAGAGCTGGATTCTGGGGTCAGACCACCTGGGTTCCAGTGCTCTCTCTGACATTCACGAGCCATAAGATTTTTGACTCCTAGTGCCTCAGTTTCCTTAGTAAAACAGAGACAGTAATAAGAGCACACGTGTCAAAGGCTGGCTTTGAGGATTCAATTAGCTAATCCATGAAACTCAGGGCTTGATAAATAAGCAGCGCTTGATAATTATAAGCTAGGACCCGTAACGTTATTCCCACTTGACAACTGGGGCACAGAGAAGTGAAGTAACGTGCTCAAGGTCACACAGCTGGGAAGAGGCAATGGTCATGGTCTGTTCGGAGCCCCTGGACAGCCAGGTGCCCCCATGCCACACGCCCTCCGAGGGGCCGGCTGCCCGCAGCCCAGCTCACCTGGCTGGTGTGATCAGCACCCATGTGCAGCAACATCTGGACACAGGCCAGCCTGTCTCGGGCCTGGGTACTCAGCACCCGGGGACACAGGTCGGGTGGGTGCATAGCAACGTTGAGGGCCAGGATGGCTGTGTGGAGCGGTGTGAGGCCTGCAGAATGGAGACAGTGAGGGCTCTGCATCTGGAGTGCCCACCCCGCCTGCAACACCAGCCCTGCTCAGCACCCAACTCACCCTCGAAGTCTCTGGCTTCTAGGTCAACGCGAACCCCTGAGTTAATCACAGCCTGGGAGGAAGAGAAGGCAGAGGGCTGGATTAGGGTCTCCCCAGGTCTCCCAGACTGGAAGCCAGGATCCGGGCAACCAGTCCACCCCATTCACCCCAGCTGCCAGCTGGCCATACCGAGAGGACTCCTGGGAGCCCATACGTAGCAGCCACGTGCAAGACAGAACGCCCCTGGTGGTCAGCGGCATTGGGCTCTGCTCCCAGGTTCAGTAGATCCTCCACAATCAGGGGCTGGTTGGCGGCGGCAGCCACCAGGAGAGGGGTCTGCAGGGGACAGGAAAGGTCAGTCTGGACCCCCAGGCCCCTCCCTTCTGAAAACCAGGCATCCAGGCCCCCAGCCCCTCTGCCCTCAGTCCAGGAGTCTAGGCCCCCAGCCCTCACCTTGCCCTTATGCTCGCGAATGTCCAGGTGTCTGTACACTTGAAGAATCTCGGCTGCAGCATATGCTGCCCAGCGCAGCCCCCGAGCCGCAAACAGGTGCAGGAGCCTGAGCACAGGTGGGGCGGCAGTGAGCACAGCTGCCCAGCAAGCCGGGAGCCTGCCGACGCCATTCCCCATACTCATATTCCCTATACTCACGTGTCCCCCTCCTCATCTTGGGCCAGCAGCTGTTGGGGCCCCAAAGCCAGCATGTGAGCACGGGCTGCATCCAGCGATGGTCCGGTGACCACAGGGGGCAACTGTGGGGGTCCTGAGGGGAGTCCGGAACCTCTCCAGGATCCCGCCTGTGGCAGGGACGGTTCTGCATAGAGCCGGGTATCCAGGGGTTCCTGAAGGGTGCGGGTGGTAGGGAGAGCCCGTCAGCTAATTCCCTCTTCCCAATCCACGACACACACGTACACATACAGAGCGCCGGCAGAGTGGCTGGGAGTCCCATCTGTACCAAGCGACCTTGGACCTTCGGGCCTCAGTTTTGCCAATCTGAGGAATGGGATCTTAACCCAGCCCCAGACATCTCAGAACACTGCATGAGGGCAACTGGGAATTCTAGGGGCCCTTCAGCATCCCGTTCCCACTCTGCATCTCACCTCCATCCCCAGGGGGAATGGACACGGCCGCCCAGGGTCCGAGGGTGGGTAGAAGTCGGAAGTCAGGAAATTTTCAGCAGCAGCAGCAGGGTAAGAGTAGGGGCTGTCCGTGTAGGCAGCATGCGTGTTGGGGTCCCAGTCTGGAAAGCCCGTGGGAGGTGCCAGGCTGCCAAGTCCAGAACCCACAGTCTCCTGGTGTGCTGGGAAGTGAGTATGGCCTGTGTGTGAGAGGAGTGGGGGGCCCTCATTACCAGAGTGAGGGAAGTCATGGTCAAGGCTGCAGGATGGGCATGAGGGCCTGGAATCTCCCAAGGTACTGAAAGCTAGTACTTCTGGGACCCCAAAGGGCTGGGACCTGGACTTCTGGGACCCCGAGGGGTTGAGGGCTTAGACTCCTAGAGCTCCAAAAGGCTGGGAGCCTGGGCCCCGGGACGCCGAAGGACAGGTGTATAGACTGGGGGGCTGAAGAGAATCTGGAGCATCAAACCTACTGGGTCCCAGCAAGAAGGAGGGTCTGACTCCGAAGTTCCTAAAAGTTTTGAGTTGGGATGTTTGAGCCCTGAGGGAAGCAGGTGAGTTTCCAGACTTACCAGCCTCGGCCTCATTCACAGATGGCGTCAGGGGCTGCGCCAGGGGAGGCGGGAACTGTCCCTGTAGAGGCAGAAGCAAAAAGGAACAAGGGGGAATTTATTTGGCAGGCTCCTCAGCATCCACTCCCCACCTACAGGGCATCTAAGTCGGGACGACATCTCTCATCAGCTCCGAGGGCGGCAAGCCAGCGAGTCCCTGCACGGCAGGGCAGGGCTTCATGGGCCTCACCGGTACCCCACCAGCGTCAGGCTGCTGCTGGCGGCGCCTCTGTTCCTCCAGGAGCTTCTTCACGGTCTGCGACGGACAGTGGCTGCGCTCACTCCGGCTCACTGCGCGGGGAGGGAAGTAATCAGGAGTCCTTAAGTCACCCAGGGGCGCGGGGGAGTGGATTCTGGCTCCCTCCCGCGCGGAAAAACTGGCACACTGATGCCGCCTGAGAACTCCAAAGCCAAGCTAAACTTTCGGGTGTGGCGCCCGCCTCCGCCGTTTCCTTCCTTTTGCTCCGCACTTTCCCCTCTGACCCAAGTTTCCACCAGCGTCGTGGAAACTAAGGAAGGGGGAGGAGAGCGCCCTTCTGCAGCACCCCCAACTTCCGTGAAAAATCCCACCTTCCAGATCTCCCAGGCCTGAGGTCGGTGGGCAGGGAGGGGAGAGGGGGGTCACCGGGCATCACTCCCTGGAGACGCAACCCAGGTTCCCAACATCCCTCGGCCCTAGAAGCCGACCTGATACTCCTTCCTCGGGAAACCGGATGTCCGAGTCCCCGGCCCCTGTCCCCGGGGAAGCACGAGTCAATAGCCCCCTAGCTCAACAGGGATCCAGGGGCTCAGACCCCGCGCCCCTTCAGGCCCCGCAGTGCAGGCCCCTCCCGCAGGAATCTGGGAGCCCAGCGGCCCTTCCCCGGGACGCAGGAGTCCGGGCTTCCTCCTCCCTAGGACCTGGGAGTCCCAGTTTCCAGACGCCTGGACCTAGGAAGCCCGGGCTCTCAGCCCACACCCTCCGAGCCGGTTCCGGCGGAGGAAGGGTTAAGCGGGGGAGGGCAGACACGGAAACAGACGCGACGCGCTGACGTCACGGCGCTCACGCAAGGGAATCTTCCATCTCCCCTAACTCTGGGTGCCGGCCCAGGTGTCCGGTCCCGGGGCGGGGCGCGCGGCCGAGCGTGGCGCTCGCGGAATCCCCGCACGTGGGGAATTCCTGCTCAGCCCGGGGACCCCGGACGCGGGGCGACTCGGGAAATCCCGGGGCGAGGGCAGGTCACGGCCGGCGTGGACCCCCCGCGGTCAGGCGCCCGACCCTCCCCACGGAGACCCGGGCTGGTTTGAAACAACCACGCCCCCGACGACTCAGGCCAGGCCCTCTCCCCAGGGGAAGGATCCGGGCCGCCAGCCCTCCTTCCACGGGACCCAGGGGTCCGGGCTCCCAGCCCTTTCACCCTCGGGACCCAGGAGCCCGGATCCCAGCCGCGCCTCCATCAAGACCCAGGGGTCCGGGCCCCCTGCCCCCTCCAAACACCGGGTACCCTCACTCCTAGGACCCAGGACGTGATGCTCCAGCTGCGTCCCTAGAGCCTCCGGAGTCCCCCTCCTAGCCCCGCACGCCGGCCGCTCACCCTCCCACCGCCGAGCGTGCCGCGCGCCTCCCTGCCCCCATTACCTCGGGGATTCCGGGGCGCGGACTGGGGGCCCCCAGGGCCCCGGCCTCGGCGCTGCGCCAGCCTCGCTGTGTCCCCGCGGAGCCGCCGCCGGGTCCCCGATCTTGGGTCCGGTCCCCCGCGAGTTTTTAAACGAGCTTCTGGCACCGCCCCGTCCTGGGCGGGGCCCCGCCCACGGGCCGGGGAGTCCCCGCGTCGCGCTCCAGTAAACCCGGGCTCTCAAGGGGCGGGGCTGATTTTGCGGGCCTAAGTCTCTCGGGAAAGAGGGAGCTGGGGACCCCACCTTTGGTTTGAGGGGGAAGGGGTCTGGGGTAGCGGACTCCTGAAGGAGGAGGGCCCTGGGGCCTCGATTTACGGGTCTGTGTCCAGGGGGTGCAGGAGGCCTTGACTGCGGGGCCCTGGGCTGGGGCCTGGGGGGCTTATTACTGGGTCGCAAAGGAGGAGGGGACTGGGGGTCTGGACTCCCTAGTCTGGAGGGAGGAAAGGTCTGTTGGTAAGAGTGATCTAGGTGGACTCAAATTGCTCCGTCTTCCTCCCATCACCTTTTATTCCAGAGTTCGGTTCTCATTCATTCATCATTTACAATTATGTATTACCGCGGGGCCGGGGGGCGGGGTGGGGGGTGGGGGCACTTTGCTGAGCGCTGTGGTGGAGCTATGAACGAAGCGGGCAGGACTTCCCAGCCCTCAAGCCCAGCGACATTCCGGTGGGAGGCTCCTTCTCAGTTCCCATGTTGGGACCATCCACAGCGCTGACCGTGTCAATCATATTTCTCCCCGGGTTCCAAGACTCCATGTTTCCGGGTTCTCCTCCCTCGCTTGCTGCTCCTTGCTTTCCCTGGCTGTTTCCTCCTCTCCACCCATTGTGGGGGCGGGCGGGGGGGGGGGGGGGGGGGGGGGAGGGGGACGTTGCTCCTCTATACGCACTTCCTTGGTGATCTCATCCAGTCTCATAGCTTTAAATACCATCCATAGCCATCAACCCCCAAATTTACATCTCCAGGCCGGACTTATCCCCTGAACTCAGAGGCAGCTGTGGTTGTTCAACTTCTCCACAAGGAGATGCCGGGGATCAGAATTGGCCACCCCAAAATGTGTCTCTTTGCTTTGATTATTTTTAAGAACAAAAGACTAAAAGAAACTTTGACCTTCCCCCTAAGTGCCTAAAAGAATTTAAGATAATTCTTAAATTATCTTAAACAATTTAAGATGGCCTCTCAGACAGGCCATCACCATAGATAACTCTGGGTCTCATAGACTATGAGGGTCCTTGCTAAGCCTGTTCTCATCTACCAAACATTTGCCTTTGCATCTCGTGTGAACTGCCTTCGTCCCCTTTGAAACCCCAAACCACTACCCCCAACATCCTCCTGTGTCTTTAGCTGAAGATGATATTTAAGGTGATAGCTTTGGCCATTCTGCGGAGTTACCCAGTTTTCCTGAGTTTCTCCCATGTATGCATGTTATAAAGCTTTGATTTTCTCCTGTTACTCGATCTCATGTAAATTTAATTCTTAGGCCAGCCAGAAGGACCCAGAGAGGGTGGAGGATTTATCTTCCTCCCCTGCAGAGCTCTATCAGACATTTCCAATTCAGTGTGCCCAGACCTCAGGCATTTTCCCCCTGCAGAGCTCTATCAGACATTTCCAATTCAGTGTGCCCAGACCTCAGGCATTTTCCCCCTGCACTCACTTCCCTCCTTCTGCATCCTGTCAAAGGATGCTCCATCTTTTCAGTTGCTCAGGCCAGAAGCTTTGGTCATCCTGGGTCCTTCTCTCTCATACATACCCACATCCACTCCATCAGCAAGCTCTACTTCCAAAACTTTCCAGAATCTCCCTAGTGCCCACACCCTGGTCCACCTGTCACCTCCCACCTGGACAATGGTAGCAGCCTCCCTGGTTTCTCTGACCCTCCCCCCAGTTGGTCCCTGAAGGCAGTCACAGGGACCCGCCACCTCTCACCCTCCCACACACACAACACAGGAAGCAGGTGGCTTTGTCACCAGCAGGGTGACATCCGCTATTGCTGCCAGTCTACTCCCCCACTGTTCCTCAGGACTTCTCTGGACCAAAGCCCTTTGCCAGACCCCTTCCAGCCCTCAGCCCACCATGGCTTCTCCAGACAACGTCCTGTTCCTGCTTTTGCTCCCAGGTGAAGCCAGAGGTTATGGGGGGTGGCAAGCCAAGTATTTGTGAAAGGGGTGGCTTGGGTGGCATCTGAAGGGAGGAGTACTCAGGGCGTGTCCTTCTCCCAGTACCCTTTCCCTTCCCCTCTCTTCCCAGAGATCTATGCAGCTTTGGACCTGGTTCTCTGGGGAGGGAAACTGAGTCTGGAGTGGCTGCCTGTTCATCTCCCTTCTCACTGCTGGGTCTCTGCCTCTCCCTCTGATTTTCTGTCTCTCTCTGTGTCTCTGGGAGCTCCCCTTCCCATCTGACCCCTCTTGCTCATTTGATCTCTCTGGAGTAGGGGTTACTTTTCAGGACGTCCCCTCTCCCTGCACCCTATTTTGGGAACCACCTCTCCCCGCTGATCCACCTTCCTTCTCTTCTCACAGTGGCTGCAGCTCAGATAACCGCAGGTGAGAAGTTGACGCTCCTTCCCTCTGCCATGCCACTTCAGGGACTGCTGGCATCCCTAAAGTGTGTCTCGAGGGCCCTGGAACTCTCCCAGTGACTCTCCAGGTCACCATCTCAGCTCGCATTCCAAATCAGAGCTCCCAGAGGATCTGAAGCCCACCCTGGGTCCCCATCTCACTGCCCTCATCACCAAAGTGAAGCCCCAGGGACTTGGCCACCCCCCAGCCTCTCTTTGGCAGTTCCTACTATGCCCAAAGCACAGCCCTCGAGTCCTGGAACCCCTCAGTTTCTCCCCCTTTCACCCCCAAGTGCAACCCCAGGGAGTCTGTGACACCCCTTCAGCATCTTCCTTTGCCCCATATGCCCAAAGCACAGCTCTGAGGGTCTGGAGCCCCTCAGCTGCCTTCTTGTCTTGGCCCCCACCCTCAGGTTCCTGTTCTGGGTGTGGACCCCTCTCCCTGCCGCTCCTGGCAGGCCTCGTGGCCGCCGATGCGGTGGTGTCGCTGCTAATCGTGGCGGTCGTATTTGTGTGTATGCGTCCCCGGAGCAGGCCCACCCAAGGTGAGGGCAGGGGCAGGGGCAGGGCGAGGATGGGAGTAGGGTGTCCCTAGGGAGGAGGTCCCCAGGGAGGGGTCCCCGGGGAAGTCCTGGAGGTGGTACTGGGGAAACCCTGGGGGCGGTGCTTAGGGGAACCCCTGAGGAAACCCCTGAAGAGGTGGGCCCCCAGGGAGGAGGAGATGTGGGTGGGCAGGAGTGGTCAGGCCTCATGCTTTCTCTCCCCCACCCCTAGAAGATGGCAAAATCTACATTAACATGCCTGCCAGAGGCTGAGCCCCCTGTAACTGCGACCTTTGACTTCTGACCCTCTCATCCCGGATTGTGTGTGATGGCACAGGAAACCCACTCCCAGCTTTGGGTTGCTTTGGAATAAAGCAATTGGAATACATCTACTTCGAATTCTTATTCAAAGAACCCCAGGGTCCCCGAAGCCTCCATCCCATTTAGCTATTTCTGGGTCCATGACTCTCCCCCAGAACCCCACATATCCCCCTCCCCTCAGCCCAAGGATCTGGAATAACTCAACAGGGTTTAGGGGTGCCTTGTTTATTTGGGGGCAGTGGTGGGGAAAGGTCTGGCATCTCAAGGAGGGCACTCCGTGAATCTGTATCTTGGTGGGAGTAGGAATAGGGTGCTAAGTAGGCATCAGGAGTGACTGGATCCAGGCATCAGGTTGTTGACTGCCATGGTCTGGGCTCATTTGTAATATGGCCTCTGTGTGTTGAGGTCACTGTAGACATCTGACCTCTGACCTTGGAGCTCCTAAAGGGAAAAACAGGGTAGGGAGCATCAGTGGAAGGGATCCACCAAATAAACTCAAAAAGAATCCAGCCCTCTCCCAGAACTCCCCTCGCAGCTTCTTCAAGCTTGCAGCCATGGAAGAGATCTGGGTTTTACTCAAGTCCATTCAGTGTTCCCCTTCTCCTCTACCTTATCGTTATGCCCCAGCCTCAGGGCCTTTGCACATGCTGTTCTCTCTGCCTGGAACACTGGCCCCCTAGATCTTCCTACAGATGGTTCCTTCCCCCTCTTCATGTCTCAACTTGTGTCATTTCCTCAGAGACGCATTTCCTGATTTCCCCATCTGTGGTGTCTTCCCTCACACCCCACTCCCGGTCACATCAACCCGTTTTATGTCTTTCATGACACCTCCCCAAAATGATCTTATTTGTTAACATGCTTCCAGTCCGTCTCCCCAGATAGGTTGTAAATTCTGCTGCTGTGTCCCCAGCATCAGCCCGTACAGATGCTCGACAAATCCTACCAAAGGCGTGAATACCTTGGAGTAAGGCTTGGCCCTAAAATTTCAGTGCCCGCAGTAAGTGAAAGCCCCTTCTGTCTCCTGGACGTCACAGAGCCAAACTCAAGACTGTCACACTTTATGAAGAGACCGTTTACCCACAAGTGAGGCAAAGCAAAACTGGGCGCAGAGAATTCAAACAGACTTCACAGGGCAGGACTCACAACGGGGGGTGGGGATGGAGGACAGTCTGTGGCCCCAAGAGGCAGCCCTCAGACAGAATCCCTGAAATCAATGGCAAATGCCCCGTCTGGATGTGCGTCTTCACGGGGAGGGGCTGTTTGGCTTCCATTAGATTATCAGAGGAGCCCATGACCCCCGGAAGGGTCAGAATGGTGCTGACAGAGAGGCAGGAGGTGGAGAGAAGCGTCTGGCTGGATCGTGGTTCTTAAGAAGGGTGTCAAGGATGCTTGCACTGCCCCTAGATTATATGCACGATTTTGCATTTTTGGTGTGGATTTTCCTGAGGAGTCTCTAGCTTTCGCCAGCTTCTCAAAGGGATGCATGATCCCTCCCAAAACAATTCGGGAACTCTTTAGTTACCAAACTAGGGCTGAATTATATCCTTATATCCCTTCTGAGAGCTTCTCCCGGAAACCAGCCTGTCCCAGCCCGGGCTTTTCCAGAACAATCTGGAGCCTGCCTTCTGGCTGAGGCCTGCATTTGCCTTCGCAAAGGCAAAGCCATCCCTCCTATTTCTTCTCCTCCCACTAAGCTGAGCTTAAGGTCCTGATTGCTCATTGAAAGCAGGTTTGGGCAGACGCCCTGTTTGTCTTCAAGGGTTTACAGTGCTGCTGAGAAAGTGGCTTCAGGGTCTCGGTCCGGGGAAGACTGAGGAGTGTTTAGGACAGACACTCACAGGGCAGGAGCGAAAGAGTGGTTTCCTCACCTGGTAAGGCGACTCTGTCTCTGTGATGCGCTGTTTCCGTGTCACTGCTGGGGGTGGCGAGTGGTGCAGGGTGCAGACAGAGACAAGGTGGTGAATGGGGACCATTTTATTGATGCGAAATCAGCCCCTCCATCACCATCCCTTTGGATGATGGTGACTTGGGAGCCTCCCCTCCCCGCCAGGCAAGTCCCGGGCCATCCCCCGCCAGCCCCACTCACCCTCCACAGCCCCTTTCCCTTTCCCCTGAGGGACCAGGCGGCCCAGGGAGTACACGGCCAGGGCGATAAGGAGGGTCAGCACCAGGTCCCCCAGCACGATGGCTGCCAGCACACCGGGGCTCACCACAGAGCAGTTGCATTCTGGGAAGGTATGTGGCACAGGGTCAGGGGCGTTCCAGTGGGAGTTGGGAACTGGGAGGAGGTGTCAGCAGGGGGAGGTCTGGAGAGAGTGGGGAAGGGGCAGAGATGGGGAGGTCTTTGGGAGGTAGGGAGCGGGATTGAGGGTCTAGGCCTACCACTCTGGGCCTGGACAGGGCTGAGACCTGAGGAGAGAAAAAGAAGGTAAACTGAGGCACAGGGCAGTGACTAGCGGGTAGGAATAAAAGCTGGAGAGGGTAGGTTCCGACAGCCAAGAGGCGGGGTGGAGAGCAACATCTGGTGGGGCCTGTGGGCTGTCATCATCAACTTCTACTTCTACACCGACTGTCCTGTCCCAACACCCTTAGAGTTCCCTCTCCCGGCTTCTACCAGAGGCCAGATCTTGGGGGCTCAGGCTCTGAGAGAGACCCGTAGGGTTTGAGGAGCTGGGGATCTCCTCCCATCCCAACCCTGCCGTTTGGTTCTCTCTTTCCACCCTGCTCTCTGCCCTGCCCGGCGCTGGGCCCAGGGGCTCAGGAGGCAGCTACAGAAGCCCCCAACTCACCACCCACAATGAGAAGGAGAGGCAGGAGCAGGACCCTCTGGGAGGGCCCCAGGTCCCCCATGATGCCGGCGACGCTGCTGGACACCATAGTCCAAGGGCTGGTGGGATGTGGCGTAGCGTCGAACCAAGTGAAGGAGGAAGTCTGAGGTGGGTGGTGGCAGGAGGAAGGAGGGGACAGGACGGGAGGAGGGACAGAGAAAAATAACGCCTGAAAGAATGAAGCCCAGACATCCCAGCGCTCCTGCTGCAGCCCAAGGCTGGACCCGAAGGGCAAGGCATCCATGTGTCAACTAGACCTCCACCCCAATTAGGGGTCAGACATCACTGTACCAGGAGGGTCAGTGGCTGACCATGATTGAAGCCAGTTCTGCCTCTTCCTGGCTGGACAACCTTGAGCAAGTCACTCAACCTTTCTGGGCCTCAGTTTCCTCATCTGTAAAACGAGGAGTAAAATAGTACCTACTTCATAGGGTGTTGTGGGGATCAAATGAATTAGTGTTTCTAGAACAGGGTCTGACACTTGTCAGCTTTTTATAAGTGCCGGCTATAATTACTTGATAATCAGAACCTTGATTAATCAGAGCGCCACAACAGCCTTCTCAGGTAGACAATCTTATCATCCCCATATTACAGAAAGGTAAAGACGCTCGCCCAAGGTCACACGGCAAATAAAGGTGAAATGGACCCCAGGAGCCAAAGACAGATATTTGACCCTTTGAGAGAAAGAAAAAAGAACCGAGATGAAAAATAGGGAAGGAGAAAAGGACGGCGAGGCAGAGAAAGAGGGAGAGGAGCAGACAGTGACACAGACATAGGATTGGGGCTTTGGAGTGAAGCAGGAGGGCGGCAGTGTGGTGACTCCTGGGCCGGGCTGGGCTGCCCCAGCAAATGAGGAAGTGGCTGGAAGCACGAACTGAGGGAGGCCACCCAGGAGGAGACAGGAGCCGGGGCTGGGGAAGGAGGAACCTGAGGTTAGGGCCAGAAGCAGGAAGCCCCCCTCCCCCATCCAGGCGTCACACCCCACCGTTCCCTGGGCCGGGGCTCAGGAGAGAAAAGGGGAAACTGGATGCTGATCATGGGACAGACGCTGCATGGCCCGTTGTGGGGGGAGGGGTTTTGGAGTCCAGAGGAGGGTCAGGGCCCAGTCCAGGCAGCACTGGCTGCTACCAGCTGCCACTACCCAGGCTTGGCGGAGTCCTGAGTCGAGTCGCTAAAGAACCAACACCCGTCCCCCCCCCGCCCCACCCCTGACCAGGCGTGGAGTGAGCGTGGAGCGAGCAGACCCCGCAGGCCCTCGAGGCCACCAGGCTTGTCCGGGCGGCTGGAGCCGGGTGAGCCAGGGGCCGGCAGAGACCAGAGGAGGCTCTGAGCCAGGAGGGCCTTGGTCCGACTCAGGTGTTCCCCAGCACCCTGTGGCTGGGCGTGAGGACAGACTATGGGAGTGGGGACAGGAGCAGGGGCCAAGCTGCTGCAATGGTCCAAGTTATTGCAAGGATTTTGTGAGGTCGATCAGAATAATGCCTGCCTGGCACAGTGTGTACGCTCAAGGACTGTTAATTCAGTGTCCTCATTAGCGTCACTGTTAGAAGTTCAGGTCTCCAGTTCTGGGGTCACCTTGATAAAAACCTCCCTTGGCCTCTCAGCCTCCTCCCAGCTGCAGCCAGGCCTGGGCCGTCCCCACCATTCAGTCATAGCCAGCACACCCAGGCACCAGCCCATCAGAACTGATGTGGCCCTAGGACTGGGCCCGAGTCCTGGGGCCCCCTTTCAGTTGCAGAGATGTGGGGAAGTCCAAAGTGACCCAAGGGAACGGACTGGGATGATGGCAGAGATCTGTGGGATGTGGGGTAGAACTTCTTTACCACCCAGAAGTGAAATAGTTCAATATTTTCGCACCTGGTACGACTGTAGGGTGCAGACCACAGAATGCCGGCCTGGGCTGGTCCCTTCTCCAGGGTCTCCGTTCCACGGGCAGATGGGGTCCCCCCACAGTGGGTGAAAGAAGGCTGAGACGGAGGGCTGGGCCCCACCCCACCGCCAGACTCCAGGAAGCAGGGTGGCCCACCTCCCCCACAATTCTCTCTCTCTAAAGTGTCTCAGTCGCTCCTGGAGGCAGTCCGAGAGTCAGGGAAGGCCAAAGCTGACTTTCCCAAAAAGCAGGCACTCTGTTGAAATTACGTGCAACAAGCTCACCTCTAGGGAAGCAGCAGGCCCTCCTCACTCCCCCTGCTTCCACTTTCGCCCCCTACAGTCCATCCTCCCCGCGGCAGCCAGTGGAAACTTTTTGAAACAGAGAACCTATTTTTTTTTAACGGCCTAAAGGTTTGAACAGACGCATCATAAAAGAAGATATATGAATGGCCAATCAGCACGTGAAGAAGCGTTCAACATCATTAGTCATTAGGGAAATACAAATGAAAACCCCAATGAAATATCGCTACGCACCCACCAGGATGACTCAGTTCAACAGACTGACCCCATCAGGTGGGCCAGCTGGAAATCTCATACACTGCTAGTGGAAACGTAAAAGAGAACAACCACTTCAGAAAAGAGTTTTGGTAGCTTCTTATAAAGTTAAACACTTACCTACCCAGCGATTCAGCAATTCCACAGAAGTAAGCAATTACCCGAGAGAACCAAAACATTTGTTCCCATTAAGACCTGCCCACCCCTCTGTCCTTTCCCCTCCCCCTTGCTGTTGCTGGAATAAGTCAGGCTCCTTCTCACCTCTGGGCCTTTGTACCTGCTGTTCCCTCTGCCCGGGATGTTTTTCCCAAAGTCTTTGTATAACTGGTCCCTTCTCATTCTCCAAGTCTCAGCTCAAACGTCACACCCTCACAGGGGCCTCCACTGACCACCACTGCTTAAGTCATCTCCCACCACCTGCAGCATTTTCTTCCTGTATTTGTCACACCTGAAACTCTCTGATTTGTGTCCCCATTTCTACTGTCTGCCCCTTCATCTAGAATGGAAACTCCATGAGAAGAGGGACCTTTCCGTCTTGCTCACTGCTGTAATCCCAGCACACATAGGAGATGCTCAATCGGTGTTCCTTGGCTATCGGACTAAAGGCCACTAGTGGTAACAGGGTGGATTTAGCATGGCTCCTCATCTCTGCAGACATGCTCTCTTTCTTCTTGAATTAGTCACTTGACAGGTAAGAACGCTAGTGTCCTCCAATATCCTCCTGCTCCTTCGACAGGATTTTTAGCAGGGCTTCTGGCCACTAAAGTGAAAACTGTGTTTCCTGGCCTCGTTTGCATTTAGAGTGGCCATATGGCCGCGTCCTGGCTGATGGGCGGTTTGGGAAGTGGACGGGCAGTTTATCTGTCAGAGCCTTGTGGAAGGCTGCACGTGACTCCTCTTCAATTTTCTTGTTTGCTGGAACGGGAACGCGGGAGGGGTCCTCTTGGAACTAGTGGCTGAGGGCCACATCATAAGGACAAAGGAGGAACAAGAAAGAAGGAGCCTCAGAGCCGATCGTCCTGGAGGAGCCGCCCCAGCCCTGGACTGTTACAGGAGACAGAAACTTCTACCTGATTTAAGCCACTCATGGTAGGAATTCTCCAAAGACAGTCACAAGAATTTCTTCCTCCCAGTATGCACATGCCATCCCGCTCATCAAGAGAGAGAGTGCATTTTCCCTCCCCTGGATTCTGAGCTGACCTTGTGCCTGGCTTTGACTAAGGACGCAGAGGAAGTGATGCTGTGCCAGCTCTGAGCCCGGGCCTTAAGAAGCCTTGTAGCTTCCACTTTTACTCTCTTGGAACCCAGCTGCCATGCTGTAAGGAAGACCAGGCTCCCTTCCTGGAGAGTGAGGCTGCACACAGAGGCCCTAAAGGACGAGATATCGTGTGGACAGAGAGGCCACGTGGAGGAGAACCACGGCACCCCAGCCGGGAGCAAGTGCCAAGGCTCCAGGCAGGTGGAAGAAGTCACCGTGGATCTGCCGTACCTGCCAGCTGCCAGCCAAGTGCAGCCACATGAGTGACCCCAGGCAACACCACGTGGAGCAGAAGAACCACCCAGTCAGCTCACTGAATCATGAGAAATAAGAAAGCGTTGTCGTTTTAAGCCACTGCATTTTGGATGGTCCGTTACAAAGCGAAAGACAATGGAGTCAGAACCGCTATTTGGGGGACTTTGTTACTACATCCAAATCTGTGTCCTGCCTGCCATCGTTGCAGATGCCCAGCTCGAGCTAGCTGAGTTCAGAGGGCGAAGTCTGTGAAGATCCGGAGGTTGATGCTCTAAGGGAAAGCTGAGCACCCAGACCTCAGAGGATAGGGCGTGGTGGACCTTCGGACACATCTGGGTTGACCCCAGGACCCTCTGTCCATAGCTTGCCTCTGCTTCTCTCTGGGCCAGCTTTGTTCAGCCCTCTCTGTTCCTTATGGAACAGCAGAGTCTCTGCCATCAATTGCTCACTCTTGCTGGTCCCATGATAAAAAAAAAATCCTAGGAAAGGGCTAAGATTGGCTCAGCACGAATTACCTGCCCACCCCAAGCTGGCTGGGGTAGGGAGTGAAGTCTGTAAGAAAATGGCAGGATCCTTCAGAACACTGAGATGGAGCAGGAGGGAAGGACAGTCTCTAGAAGCAGCCTGTAGGGGACGCCACGGCTGCCTAACCCCCGTTCCCCTAGCATTTACCATTTCCAAACACACTACCCTCTTCCAACTGCCTGCACTGTGGCTGTCTTCTCGAGGCTTCTTTCTGACTGCTGGAACCCACTCTGCCCAAGCTAGGAAGGGCCAGGGAGTCAATGCTTCTGGCAGCTGCCTCTGCCAATATCTGATGGGAGCCAGTGGGTAAATACCCCAGCTCCCTCACCCCTTGGATGGAACAATTCTAGGGTTCTACACTGTCTGCCAGAACTCCCCAGCAAGATTAAGCTCCTAGATAACCTGCCTTCACCGACTCCCCCTTCCCCACCTCTCCTCCCCTCTCCCCACCGGCGTTCTCTGAACCTCCCAAGTAAATGACTTGCACTTGAATCCTCTTCCCAGTGTCTGGTTCTGGGAGAACCCACACTAAGACAAAGGGAGTGTGATTCCCAGAAGAAAGGAGGGGCACTGGGTCATCAGTACAATAGATGCCATGACATATCCCATCCCCACACCCTTCTCAGAGAACCTGCTGATTCCAGATGGAAAGTAGGAACTACATATGCCCAACCCCCCAGCTCTGGTCATCAAACCAAGGTTAACCTGACCCGACTGTAGCAGTCAGGGCTCTTTGTTCCATACAAGAGAAGCCATGTAACTAGTTTAAACAGAGAAGGGGATGTGTTCAGGGATGTTAGGGAGACCACTGAACCTCCAGGAGGGCCAGAGAATCAGTCCTGGGGCTACACCAATCCTGATGCCATCCAGGACTTTCTGGTAAGACTTCCGTCATTCACATCAGAATCGATTTTACAGGTTGCCTCCTTCTCCTCGCTCTTTCAAATCAAATTCTTATGTGAGTACCAAAATATTTACAGATAAAATATGTCTTGGATTTGCTAGATAACAATACAGGAGAGGGAGATAGTGGGAAAGGATAGGCCATTGTTGGTTGGTTGTTGGGGTAGATAGATTACTGAGAATTCCTCATACTCTCCTGTCTCCAGTCTTTTCAAAATTCTCCAATTTAAAAATTTTTTAAAGCATGAGTGCATCTGATTGGCAGACTGCAGCCTCAAGGAAAGCTGGTTAAAGTGGGTTTCTGACTTCTCGATTGGGGAAGCCGAATTCATAAGGTAGGAAACTCCCAAAATGTAGAGATGATGTTCAAAAGGCTCTGAACGCCTGGATAGAAAGCATGAGAATTGTCCACAATACCAGAGGAACCAATCCCGAGGGCCTGCCTTACCCTTCCTGGATAAGGTAATAGTTTGAGTCTTCGGTCAAAATAAAGTGGAAAACCACAATAAGATACCACCTCACATCTATTAGAATGGCAAACAACGACTCTGACCATAGCTAGAGCTGCCAAGGATGTGGAACAACTAGGATTCTCATCCACTGCTGGTGGGAATGCAAAAGAGTACAGACACTTTAGAAAACAGTTTGGCAGTTTCTTATAAACAGGTACTTATCATATGACCCAACAATCCCACTCTCAGATATTTACCCAAGAAAAGTGAAAACTTAACTTCATGCAAAAACCAGCATGCCCTATGAATAGTGGCTTTATACATATTTGCCCCAAACTAGAAACAACCCAAATGTTTTTCAACAGATGAATGGGTAAACAAACTGTGGTATGTCCACATGATGGAATACTACTCAGCAACAAACAGGAATGTACTACCGATACACACAACAGCATAGACGAATCTGAAATGCATCATGCTAAGTGAAAGACACCAGACTCAAAAGTCTACATACACGATTCCATTTGTATGACATTCTGGAAAAGGCAAACTATAGGGAGAGAACTCCAAGGAGTGCCTGCCAGGGGCAGGCAGTGGAGGGAGCAGTTGACTACAAAGGGAAATGAGGGAAATTCGGGAGGTGATAAAACTCTCTATTTTCATTGTGGTGATGATTACATGGCTGTATGCATTTGTCAAAACTCATAGAACAATACACTAAAAAGGATGAACTTTATGTAAATCACACCTGAATGAAAAAATTGTTTTAATGAGATGAAAATTGTAAAGAAACAGGTAAAGAGGTGCCAGGGTCTTTTTATTTCCTGTCAGTTGCAGTGTTGATGACTACCCAGATGTTGCCCACTCCGGCTTGGGGGAAGGTGCTAGCAAGCGCTGACTTGCTGGAAGGTGAGTGAGGCAGATGCCAGTGATCAGCAAATACTGTTTTCTCCCGTTCTTCTGCAGAAATAGAATTTGTAATCGGGCATCTGGTCCCCTAGCCAAGACCATGTTGCCCAGCCTCTTTGGAACCGGGTGAGGCCTTGTAACTGTCTTCTGGCCAATGGAATGTGGGAAGAAACAACGTGGGCAACTTCCGGGTTGTCCCTAGGGGCAAAGCTGTGCCCTCGCTGTGTCCGTCCCTCCTCTTGGCTGGAACGTGTCCCTGACACCAGCAGCGGGCAGCCATCTTAGACCACAATGGCTGACTTTTATTTGTAACGTTAAGGTTTTTAAAATATAATTAAAGCCATGCTTGATAGACTTATCAATGGTGGTTCATCCGTATCATTAAACGCAGTCACTGCAAATGAATTAGGACTCGACAGCGGATTTGAAGGAATATTAACTGAGAAAAGTAAGATGGAGAAAAGTGAATACAGTACAATCCCCAACCATGACCAAGAAGAATCCCTTAGGAATATGTGCATAAATGTTTGCATATTGAGCAATGGTGGGGAAAGCTGTGGAAAGACACACCTCAGGCTGTAACATGAGTAATGTTGGTGACTGGGGTCAGGAGACAGGAGAGGGTGAGAGCAAAGCAGAGTTGAAGGTAAAGGAAATATGTGATAACAATAGTGTGTATAACATGACGCCAATTATATAAAATTACCTAAATAAAATTGTATATGTCTGCATAGAAAAAAGTGTGAATGTGTAGTCAGAGAATGTCAGCAGTGGTATCTCTGGGTGATGGGATTTAAATGACATATATATTTTTTAAACTTGATTGGTTTCTTTATGGAGAGTATTTTTAACCCATATCATCAGATATGAGAACATATACACAAACACTTAAGATCCTGGAATT
Source organism: Equus przewalskii (assembly GCF_037783145.1). Classification (NCBI taxonomy): domain Eukaryota; kingdom Metazoa; phylum Chordata; class Mammalia; order Perissodactyla; family Equidae; genus Equus; species Equus przewalskii. Next base: position 7,129,887 of record NC_091839.1, read on the forward strand.
ATCAGATACAGACTATGATATGGCTACATGTATTTTCAAGAAAACGAAACACACGTCTGAAATTTTTATCATGGACCTGGAAACTATAAAAAGTGAAAGAGCATATTAGAATATAAAACAAGGGGCTGGCCTCGAGGCCGAGTGCTTGGGTTCGAGTGCTCCCCTTCAGCAGCCCAGGGTTTCACTGGTTCGGATCCTGGGCATACACATGGCACCACTCATCAAGCCACACTGAGGCGGCGTCCCACATGCCACAACCAGAGGCACTCACAGCTAGAATATACAGCTATGTACTGGCGGGGGGCGGGGGGCGGGGGGGGGGCGCGGGGCGGGGGCGGGTTGGGGAGAAGAAGAGGAAGGGGGAAAGAAGATACTAAAAAAAGGAATACAAAACAAAAAGCAATCTAGAACTGAAAAAATACAATCCTGGAAATTAAAAACTCAATGGATGTATTTAACAGCGATTAGACATAGCTGAAAAAGAAGGTAGGTCAAAAGAAACATCCAGAATTCAGTAGAGACCAAAAATGAGATGTCCAAAAGATAAGTAAAAGAGAATTTCTACCTCATTTTATTGTAGTTCCAGAAGAATGGGGTAGAGGCAAATTTGGAATAGATCATGGCCAAGTGAGAGTTACAGCAAAAATGCAAAGTTGGTTGAATATTAGGAAATCAATTCATGTAAACAGAACACTGACAGGTAAAGGAGGAAGGCAGATGATTACCTCAAGAGGTGCCAACAAAGTGCGGACGAAATGCAGCATCAGTTCATGATTCAAATTCTCAGCAAGCCAGGAATAGAAGTGAATTTTTTAATTGGATGAATAGCGCTACCCAGACCTACAGCTCACGTCATTCACGGCTCAGTATTAAAGCACTTAATGGTTAAACAGGAAAATCTTTCCATCTAAGATCTGGAATAAGACAAAGGTGCCTGTTGACCCCACTTCTGTTCACTATGGTCCTGGAGACCTACCTCTGCCGTAAAGCAGGAAAATAAATAATATTAATTAATTAGTTAATAATAATTTATTTATTTATTAATAAATATTAATTTATTAATTTATATTAATAGATTATATGATTGTGGGTATAGAAAAATAAGAAGACTCTATAGACTAATTTATTGAAGTTCATAACAGAATTTAGCTGGGTTTCTGGATATAAAAATCAATCTACAAAAATCAATTTTATTGCTATATACTAGGCATAAACCAAACAAGTGTAGAGAAAAGCAACCGTTTACATTGGCGTAAATAGTTGAGCATCTAATAATAAATCTAACAAAGTGTGGGAAAAGCCTATACAGCGAAACTTTGTAAAAGACTTTTTTAAAAAATCTAAATAAATGGTGCAATGTATCATGTTATTGGATTGGATATCAGTTTTCCTCTGAGTTTACTTATATATTTGATGCATTTAAATGGAGATTCTAACAGTTTTTTCCTGTGGAACTTGCAGGTGGATCCTAAATTTTATACAGAAATATAGAAAGCCAAGTATAACAAAGACGCTCTTGAGAAGAACAAAGTGAGAGGTCTCGTTCCACCTGATATCAGGACTTATTGTGAAGCTACAGGAAGCAGCGCACGGACTGGTGAGCTAGAACAGAGCAGAGGAACAGAAATACACCCCTGCGAGTACGGCCACCTGACTTGTGACAGAGGTTTTACTGCAAAGCAGTGGAGGAAAAGATGGTCTTTTCAATAAATAGGCTGAACTAGTTTGCTATCAAAATGGATAAAAATGACATTAGACTGCTGCCTCATGCCGTACACAAAAACCAGTTCTACGTAGATTACGGACAAGGATTGAAAGGCAAAGCAAAAGTTTTTAAAAGATAATATTGGCGAATAAATTTATAACCTCAAGGAAGGGAAAGATTTCTTAATCAAGACCCCAAAGCACTAACTATAAAAGAGAAGTCTGTTACATTTGATTAATCAACATCAAGAAGTTGCATTGGTCAAAAGATATCTTAGAGTGACAAGGTTATATATTTATTGTTTTAAGGGTCATTATTGCTTAGAGATAGCCACTTACTAAAATTTTTTTGGATAAAATGATAAGACATTTGGGATTTGTTTAACATAATCCAAGGAGGAAGAAATGGGTGCAGGAAGAGAAGAAATAAGATTGGCTATAAATTGACAATTGTGGAAGCCAACGATAAGTCTGTGGAAATGCATTATACTGTTCTCTCTACTCTCGTGTATGTCTGAGATTTTCCATTAAAAAAAGATACCATTAGGGGCTGGCCCCGTGGCTGAGTGGTCAAGTTCCCGCGCTCCGCTGCAGGCGGCCCAGTATTTCGTTGGTTTGAATCCTGGGCGCGGACATGGCACTGCTCATCAAACCACGCTGAGGCAGCGTCCCACATGCCACAACTGGAAGGACCCACAACAAAGAACATACAACTATGTACCAGGGGGCTTTGGGGAGAAAAAGGAAAAAAAATAAAATCTTTAAAAAAAAAAAGATACGATTAGGGGCCAGCCCCATGGCACAGCAGTTAAGTTCACACGTTCTGCTTCAGTGGCCTGGGGTTTGAAGGTTTGGATCCCAGGTGCAGACCTACACACCACTCATCAAGCCATGCTATGGCAGGCATCCCACATATAAAGTAGAGGAAGATAGGCACGGATGTTAGCTCAGGGACAGTCTTCGGCAGCAAAAAGGGGAGGATTGACGGCAGGTATTAGCTCAGGGCTAATCTTCCTCAAAAAAAAAAAAAAAGATACCGTTAGAAGATGGTCAGAGAGTGGGAGAAGATATTTGCAACATACAGTATAGACAAAGGATTTGAGTCCAGCATTTATAAGGAACTCCTTGAAAACAAATGGCCAACCCCTAAAGAAAAGTGAGTGAACTCTCAAACAGATGCTGACAAAAGAGGAAATCCACATGGCAACGAAGGTACCAAAGGTTCTCAGCTTCAGTGGGATGCGAACATGAGAACAGCAGTGCCAAACCACACCACACCGTCCCCTCTGCCCTCCAGAAGTGACAGAAATGTCTAAATCTGACGAGCCCAGTGAAGGTGTGGAGCAACAGAGATTCTCACACGCTGCTGAAGGAGCTGAGCTGCTTTAACCACCTCGGAAACAATTTCGTGTCGTCTTTCCCAGCAACTCAGAACTTCTGCCCCCGTATCTGTAGCCTAGAGAGACTGGTGGAGGGACGCCAGGAAGCCCGTGTAAGGCTCTCCACAGCTGCTCTCTTGGTAAAGCCCTCCAGGAGAATAACGCGAATGTCCATCACAGTAGGATGGATACGTGCATGGCAGCAGATTCACACAATGGAATACCCCAGAATCATGGGAATAATTACACTAGATGCACAGAATAAATACTGTAGGTACTAACATTTGCCACAACAGGGATTTATCTCACAGGACATTGAGTGAAAGAAACCAGCCATATACATAATCTGGCTCCCATTTACATAAAGTTTAAAAATAATCCAGATTAGACTACGGTGCTTAGGAAGTTTACAGGGGTGGCAAAACTATTAGGAAAAGCGGGGAAGGGATTCCATCAAATCAAAGTGGTGGTGACCTGTCAGAGCAGAGCAAGCTTTATGAACAAAAAAGGACACAGCATTTTCTGGAACGCACAGACGACCTCCTTTTTCCTGTGGAGCTGGGTGGCTGAGTATCCACTCAGTGATTCATTGAGCTGTGTATTTGCTTTTTGTTTTCGAGGGGGTTTTTCTTGTACATCTTCTATATGTCACAATAAATAACATTTTAAAACGCTGGGGCCAGCCTGGTGGCTTAGTGGTTAACTTTGCACCATCTGCTTCTGCTGCCCAGGGTTTTGTCTGTTGGGATCCTGGGCATGGAGCCATGGATCAAGCCATGCTATGGTGGTGTCCCATATACAAAGTAGAGGAATGCAGCTGGCCTGGTGGCCAAGTGGTTAAGTTCCCATGCTGCACTTCGGTGGCCCAGGGTTTTGCTGGTTGGAATCCTGGGTGGGGACCTAGCACTGCTCATCAAGCCACGCTGATGAGCACAACCAGAAGGACGCACAACTAGAATATATGACTATGTACTGGGGCTTTGGGGAGAGAAAAAAAAAAGAGAGAGGAAGATCGGCAACAGATGTTAGCTCAGGGCCAATCTTCCTCACCAAAAAAAATCTAATAATGCTCGCTCACTATAAAAAATTGAAAAATACAGAAAAATACAAAAAGAACAAAAAAATTTGCCTACCTCTCAGAGACAACTTCGTTATACTGTTTTGTAATATTTCCTTCCTGTTGTTTTCCTGGGCATAGTTTTACCTATTTCTAACCATCTCATATATGCAAATTTGCATCCTGTCTATTTCAGCAAACAACTTGTATTAACCTGGAACGTGCAGCTACATTCCCTTCAACTGCGCACCTGTGACATGACCTCACTGTTATACATCTGCTCTTTGACCTGAAAAGTAACCAAACAGACGACCCTCAGAGTACAGAGGGCAGAGTAAATCAGACAGCAAAGCTAAGATTTCATTCCTTGGTTCACCTGTGCTCAGAAAGAGCTGTGAGTGAGTCTGCACTTCCCTCTTCCCCCTCCTACTGCCTGGACTGTGGATGTAGCGGGAGTCATGCTGAGCCATGCAGGCCGGGGCACTCCCCTATGGACGGCAGGGCCATAGGTCGAAGCAACCTGGATCTCTGATGCCATGAAACCTATACTGATGCCATGAAGCCCTGGACTGTTTATTCTTGATCTGTTGATGAGAGAGAAATGAAGTTCTACTTTGTTAAGGCCACTGTTACATCGAGTTCTTTTACAGGGTTCATATCCTACCTAGCCTGTATCCTAGCTAAGTGTTCATTATACGTGAGCAATTTCTCATGTTCCCAAAATCTCCTTAGAAACATCAGTCTTAATAATATAACATTATATCCTCTGAAGTTACTGGGTTGTGTTCTTTTTTTCGAATGAGGAAGATTAGCTTTGAGCTCATATCTGTGCCAATCTTCCTCCACTTTGTATGTGGGATGCCGCCACTGCACGGCTGATGAGTGGAGTAGGTCCACACCCGAGATCGGAACCCATGAACACGGAGTGTCGAAGCTGAGGGCATGGAACTTTAACCACTCGGCCATCTGCCGGCCCTGAAGTTACTGAATTGTTTTATTCACTCGCATTCCTTCATTTATTCAACATATATTTGTTGAGTGCTTACTACGTCTGGGCCCTCGGATGGGTGATGGGGATGAAGTGGTGAACAAAATTGCCCTCGTGGGGCTTACATCCTAGTGGAGGGAGACAGGTGACAAAAAAGAAAACACATAAAAAACCACATAACCCTTTTCTATTTTCAGATACAGCATGTTCCAAAATGTGTGGCAGAGACGGGCTAATTGCTCGCCTAAACTGCTTCCCTTTGCTCCTTTGCACACAGCTGGACTACATTTCCCATCCTCCCTGGCAGTCAGGTATGTAAGCCAATGGGCAAGCGGGCAGATATATATCTGACCTCCAGGTGCAACCCTAAAAACCTCCCACTTGTGGCCCTCACCTCTGGTAACACCCATTGATAGAGAGGACCGGGGCCAGGGGCAGGGGAATTAGAGGAGCCCAGAGTTGCCAAATGGAAGGAACCTGAGTCCCCAAATGACTGAAGAGCAGAGCCGCCCCACTGACTGGGTTGCACTATGGTGCAAAGAAAAAACAGACTTATCATGCCGCCGAGATTCGGGGGTTCTTTGGTTAACGACCGCTAGTTAATTACCTTACCCAACACACTGCGTGAAAAAGGGCTCTGGTGGACTGCAAAAGTGGCTCCAATTTTTCAGCCCTCTGTCTCCTTGCCCCTTGCCATCTGACTTCACAGTAACTTTCACCGAAGGGTAGAGTCTGGGTAGGTCTTGAGACCTGATGTGGCCAATAGAATGAGGTGGAAGAATGGCATGACGGCAACAGCTAACTGAAACAGGCTCCCAGACCAAATAAACTCAGGAAAAAGATGCCTGGGAAGCCCCCTCTTGAGCAGTTATCATGGACTCCCACATGCTGATGGCCATTCCTCATCTAGCTTCATTCAAGCCGGCATTCCCGTATTCCTTATATCTTCAAATACCAATTAACGTCCATGGATCTTTGTCAAATGCTCATAAGACATATGATTATTTCCAATTAGTTTTTGGCCTTTTTTTTTTTTTTGCTATATATATTTTTTTAAATGGTGCCATGAAAATACTGGTAGTGAAATCTTTTCCCACTTGCTGGATTATTTCCAGGGGCTAAATTCTTAGAAGTGTAAATGGTGGATCAACAGATGTGCGTTTTCAGGCTCTGGACTCAGGTTGCCCCGTCCTTCTCCGGAAAGGTCATTCCTACCCACATCCCAACCACAGCGAGTGGGGCCTTGCCTTCCTCCAAAGTCTCCTCAGCCACAGGGAACCATGTTTCAAACATCGTTGCTGATTTGACAGGCAAAGAGATGCATCACAGTATTTCAAGTGGTAAGACACTCAAATATTACTGGGGATAAACTTGGTTTTTTTTTTGGCCGTTTGTATTTCTTCTGTGAATTGCCTTTTCATATTATTTGCCCGTCCTTCGTTTGGGGACTGGCTCTTCATGTTAATTCCACATTAACTTATTAATATCTTCACTACATGATGTTAATCATTTTTCTGTCACACCTGTTGCGAATACTTTTGTCTGTTTTTTAACTTCAATTTTACTCATGCCTTTTTGGACATACGGAATAGTGAACTCTTCATGCAGTCAGATCCGTCAGTCTTTCCCTCGGTAATTTGTTCTTCCACTTCAAAGTTCAGAAAGTCTTTCTCTACCAGAGGTTATTAAATATTTATTTCATCCTCAAAACTTTTATTGTGTCATTTTCTTCCCACACTTTACTCTAGTCCATCTGGAATTTATTTTCATTTGTCTTGTAAGATGAGGCTCCAGATTGATATTTTCCCTGCAAAGCCTGAAATATAAATCCACCCGGCGTGACATCGGCTCCTGTTCCATAATACGTTCTTGCTTTCTTTCTTTTTTTTTTTAAAGATTAGCACCTGAACTAACAACTGTTGCCAATCTTTTTTTTTTCCTGCTTTTTCTTCCCAAATCCCCCCGTACATAGTTGTATGTTTTTTTAGTTGTGGGTCCTTCTGGTTGTGGCATGTGGGATGCCGCCTCAACGTGGCCTGACGAGCGGCACCATGTCTGTGCCCAGGATCCAAACCAGTGAAACCCTGGGCTGCTGAAGCAGAGTGTGCAAACTTAACCACTAGGCCATGGGGCCAGCCCTGATTCTTGCTTTCTTATTGTCTTTGGTCAACCATTCTGATACATTCCCCAGGATGATTGCTCTTACACTGAAATCACACTCTACATTAGGTGAACTCCATGACTTTGTATCTTGCCACAGGTGCCGTGTATCATGGCTCCTGGAACACAGCAGGATCTCAATAAGTATCTGGTGAAAGAATGAATGGGTGAATGAAAGAGTAAGCAAATAACTGAACGTATACCATATGCCACTCCTGATCCGGGCAGGGGGTGTACATCTGTTGGGAATAACATTCTGCCCCTTCCTCTCTGAGGCCCACCGACAGACAGGAAAGCCTGCACTCCACCTGTATCGGGCAGACATTGCTGCATAACAAAATTCCCCCAAACTAGTGGCTTACCACAGCACCCATGTTATTATTTGCTCACTGTCCTGTGTTCCAAGAAGGTGGATAGGACACAGCAGAGGTGGTTTGTCTCTGCTCCGCACAGTGTCAGCTAAGGCTAGAACACCCAAGAGTGCTTCTTCACTTACATGTCTGGTGCTTCAGGACAGCTCAAACTGCTGAAGGGCAGCTAGAACAGTGGAACTGGGGTCACATATGAAGGGCTTCGATTCCCACCATCATCTGGCATCCTCAGTTCTCCGGGCAGTTTCTCCACATGGCCTTTTCGTGTGTCTCCCCAGAAGAGCTCTCAGAGCTCCTGAGTGCACAAAAGCAAAAGCTGCCAGGCCTGAGGCTTAGGCCAGAACTGGCGGGAGGTGACTTCTGTCACATCCTATTGCTTAAAGCCAGTCACATGTCCCAGGAAGATTCAAGGGGAGAGGACCATGTAAGAGTGTGAACAGGGAGGTATAGCTCTTTGGGAGTCGCAGTGTAACAGTCCATTAAACGGCTCCTGTTGACCATTCCAAGGGCCGGGCAGGAAGCAGACGCAGGGGCAGGCCACACAGACATTGTCTCCTGAAACGCAGTGAACATATGGGTCCAGCCCACTGCTGGGCCCTGCAGCAGCTCTCTCTCCCAACCTGGGAGAGTGAGCGCCTGGCAAGGCTTCCATGGGGGAGGTAACCCTAGATCCATGTCTTTAAAATGACACAGAACATAGTCAGTCAAATGGAAGAGCATGTACAAAGGTATACAAGGGAGAAAGCACTTAGAGATTCAGTCTTGGTGGATCCTTAAATTTCAAGTCAGAGATGAGGGTGGAGCCAAATCAGGGTCCACAAGAGTCTGTGCTACAAATCGGGCTGGGAATTGTAGCGGTGTAGATTGCCATCAAAGCCCCCAGAATATAATGGAGAAGTTAATCAAAGGACAATGTCTAGAGTCAGGAGAGAAAAGGACTCATATCAGCGCCTCAAAGAACATTCTTTGTAGCAAGATGTGGCCATCAGCTCCTCACATCAAGAGGTAGCTTCATCTTGAATCTGGACAGGCTTGTGACGGCTTTAACCAATAGACAGCAACAGAAGAGATGCTGTGTGACTTCTGAGGCCAAGTCAGAAAAGGCCGTGCAGCTTCCGCCTCGATCTTCTGGGACATGTGCTCTGGGAGGAGGCAGCCGCCATGTAAGATCACCATGCTGGAGTGGCCAGGTGTAGCTGCTCTGGTCCAGAGCCCACCGAGCTCTCAACTGACAGCCAGCAACACTGCCAGCCATGTGAGGAAGCCACCACGGACACCAGGCCAGTCGAGTTTGCAAATGACTCCAGCTCTAGTCAACATCCGACTTCAACCATATGACAGACACCAAGCAAGAACAGCCCTGCCAAGGCCTTCTTGAATTTCTGATCCATAAAGTTTAATTTTGGGATAATTTGTCATGTGGCAATACATAACTGAAACACCAAGGTTGCAAACTCAACCCTAAGCCTAATCCTATAGCAGCCAGATAGCTAACGTAAATCAGGGAGCGGGGCCTGATATGGGACAACCAGGTGGGAACCCTGTGTACCGGGGACCAGGCTGTGCTGCTCTGGGCTGTATTTGCCCCCCTCCCCTTTCTGCCTGCACCCCAGTTCACAGTTCCCCCTTCATCTGGATTCAATGGGGTTCAGCCAATGGGAAACGTGAGCAGGAGACTGGAGAGCAGGAGGAAGGGGCCAGGGCAATTCTCCCCTCTCTCCCTGTGGTCGTGCTTCCTCCACAGCTCCAACCAGCTAGACAATCCTACTGGGTTTTCAGCTTCAGTTAGGCGATTCCGTCACTGGGTTCTGGTGACACCTTTTGTTCCTCCAGCCTGGAGCGGCAGTGGCTTCTCGCTGCTCTAATTTCTGATTGCATCACTGGCTCCTGTCTGGCCCCTCAGCTCCTCCATCTGCTGCATAACCACCCCGATGTGTGGATGTCCCTCTGTTCTAATACGGGATTGGTTTCCGTATCCTCACCAGGCCCCCACAGGTATAGCAGTTCCAGCCTACTGTGCCCAAGGAGGAAAGTCGGCACTGTGTTTTGAGATATCCCAATGCAGCAGAAGCCAGAAATCAGGATTGTCATGGGGAATGTTCTGATATTTCAAACACTGTGGATGCCAACAGTCCTCTGACTTCAGAGTAGGTGGAGGCAGCAGGAGCCACTGAGGAGGAGCAGCTGGAACAGTTCACTCACTGTGTCAGTGAACAGGCCTTTACTGAGCACCTGCTGTGTACAGGCACTGTGTGAGGAGCTGGGGACAGAGTGGTGAGCAAAAGAGATGGTCTTTGCCCTTGTATGCTTATATCATAGTGGGGAAGACAGATGAACAAACGAAGGAGAGGGAGAAAAGTGTGTGGCTGCTGGTAGGGATGCAAACCAGTGCAGCTACTATGGAAAATAGTATGGAGATTTCTCAGAAACTTAAAAATAGAAATACCAGGGGCCAGTCTGGTAGAGAAGAAGTTAAGTTCACACGCTCCACTTCAGCAGCCTGGGGTTCACAGGTTTGCATCCTGGACACATACCTACGCACTGCTTATCAAGCCATGCTGTGGCAGGTGCCCCACATGTAAAAAATACAGGAAGATAGGCACAGATGTTAGCTCAGGGCTAATCTTCCTCAACCAAGAAAAGAGAAACATCATATGATCCAGCTATCCCGCTACCGGATATTTATTCAAAAAACATGAAATCAACAATTTGAAGAGATTTATGCACCCCTATGTTCATCGCAGCATTATTCACAATAGCCGGTTGAGGAAGTAACTCAAGTGCCCATCAACGGATGAATGGATAAAGAAGACGTATATATATCTTACAATGGAACATTACTCAGACATAAAAAAGACAAAATCCTGCCATTTGCAACAACATGGATGGGCCCTGAGGGTATGATGTTAAATGAAATAAGTCAGACAGAGAAAGACAAAGACCACATGATTTCACTCATATGTGGAAGAGAAACAAACACGTGGATAAGAAGAACAGATTAGTGGTTACCAGAGGGGAAGGGGGAGGAGGAAGGGGAGAAGTAAAGGCACACATGTGTGTAGTGACAGATAAAAGCTAGACTACTGGTGGTAAGCAGGATGCCGTCTATACAGAAACTGATAAATAAGGTACAGCTGAAATTTACACAATGTTATAAGCCAATATGACCTCAATAAGACAATTTTAAAAATAAAGAATGAACATTGTGTGGTATGTGCCACGCAGAGAATGAAATGTGGGTGATATTGTGTGAACATGGGTGGGGAGAGTCAGGCTTTAGTGAGGGTGACATGATGGCATCATAGAGATGGAGGCATCTGGCTGAGACTTGAAGGAAAAAAGGGAGCCAGCACTACGAAGATCTGGGAGGACGCTGTTCCTAAAAGAGGGAATGGCCATCAGAGAGTCCCCAAGGCAGGAAACAGCTGGGAGTGTGAGACGAACGGCAAGGAGGCTGGCATGGCTGGGGCAGAAAGAGCGAAGGAGTAGGGGGACAATGTGAAGATGGGGAAGCTGCAGGGACCACAGGAAGGAGTCTGGATTTTACTCTAAGTACAAGAAGAAGCCACTGGAAGGTTTTAAGCAGGGAAGTAATGTGATCTGACTTATGTTTTTGAAAGATCCCCCAAGCTATGGTGCGAGGACTGCAAGTAGTTCACAAGATTAGAGCCACGGAAACCAGTTTGTAAGCAATTGTGGTGGTCCAGGCGGGAGCAGATGGTGCTTGAGCCAGGGTGTGGACAGTGAAGGGGGGAGAAGAGAGCAGGTTTGGGAGAGCACTGTGTCACAGAAATCAGGAGGCAGAAGGGGAGGTGGGTTTTTTTTTGGTTAGGAAGATTTACCCTGAGCTAACATCTGTTGGTAATCTTCCTCTTTTTTTTTTTTTGCTTGAGGAAGATTAGCCCTGAGCTAACCGTCTGTGCCTATCTCCCTCTATTTTGTATGTGGGTCGCCATGACATCATAACTAACAAGTAGACGAGGTCTGTGCCCAGGAACCGAAGCGGTGAACCTGAGCTGCTGAAGCGGAGCGCACAGAACTTTAACCACCCAAGGAGGGGAGTTTTCAGACAGAAATGGTCTGGAGGACTTGTTAAAATGCAGGCTGTTGGTTCAGTGGGTCTCCCGGCCTCAGAGAATTTGCATTTCTAACAAGCTATCATGTGATGCTGATGATGCTGGTCCAGAGATCACATTTTGAAAACCACTCATCGAGAACAACACCTTCTAACAGAAATATAATGCGAGCCACATGTGATTTTAAAATTCCTAGTAGCCACATTTAAAAAGTAAAAAGAAACAGTGAAAGTAATTTTAATAAAATATCTCACTCATATATTTTATTAATAGATCCCAAATACTATCATTTCAACATATTATCAATATTTTTTAAATTCCTGAGATATTTTACATTCTTTTTCTTGTACTAGTCTTTGAAATCCCCATGTGTATTTTATATTTACAGCATATCTCAATTAGGATGAGCTAAGTGCTCAATAGCCACTTGTGTGGCCAGTGGCTACCATACTGGACAGCACAGGACAGACCTGTTATTTAGGACCAGTGAGTTGAGGATGGACAAATGCCTCTCGAGTTTAGCAACAAGGAAGAGCTTTAGCAATATAAATTATCGTTTTTGTAAAATAGAGGGAGAGATGGGGAGGGGAGCATGCAGACCCTTCCTGAAGTTTGGCTGAGGTTTTATAATGGATGGATCAGGCTGACAACGCTCAAACCCAACACTGGAAATTAACATCACAAAAAAAGAAACATCCAGACATTACTACGCGCCTCCTGAGGGAAGGACTCGACATTACCCATGAAGTCTACTTACCCCCAAACTGAACCTGAATCTGACCCAGCCTCTACATCTACCACTTTGCAGGACATACAGGGGACATAAAATACTAAAGGACACCAAAAAGTGCAACCTGCCAAATCAGACTGTAGGATGAATGAGAGGGAGGGGGAACTGTCACAGAATGAAAGACTTGAAGACGTACCAACCAAATGCAGCGCATGGATCCTGTTCGGCTTCTGATAGGAACAAGCCAACAGTTACAAGACCTTTATAGGACAAATAGGGAAATTCGGAGACGGGCTGAATACTAGATAAAATTAAGGAATTATTCATCTTTTAGGCGTGATACAGGGTTTGTTTTTTTTTAAGAACCTTACATTTTAGAGGTACATAGAGAAGTATTTATGGGTGAAATCATATGATGTCTGGGATTTGCTTTAAGCCAATTCGGCGGGCAGGGGAGGCGGAGAAATAAAACAAGATCGGCCATTCGTTGATCATTAAAGAAGGGCACCTGGAGGATCGTTATAGTGCTCTATTTTTGTGCATGGTTGAACATTACCATAATAAGGTTTTAAAAAGTTGGGGGGGGGGGGAATGGCTGTGAAAGAAAACTGAGAAAAGAAGGCAAAGGGGTTTTTTGATTTTTAAGACCGGAGCACAGGAACAGGCTGAGCTGACAAGGGGCGGGCAGACGCAGGCGAGCCGGAAGGGGCCGAGCAGGCCCCAGGGCCCACACAGCGGCAGGGGCGTCGGTCTCGCTCTCCCCCGAGTTGGGAGCTCCACTGCTGCCCGAACTTCAGCTCGGGAGCCCGCAGCTCCTAGCCCAGATCGTCTGTCCACGCTCCCCGCCTACAGCCCAGCGGGCGCCCCAAGTCGCGCCTGCGCAGCAGTGCCGCCTCTGGCGCGCAGTGCAGGCCCTACACCCCATAATCCCCGGCGTCGCTCTGGAGGCGCCCTCTCAGACAAGAGCAAGGTGAGGCGGCTGCTGTCGCGTGGCCTCCTGGGAAATGCAGTTTGCCTGCCAGGCCGGAGCCACCGCTTAACACGCCCGCGAGACTACACGCCCCACAACGCGCCGCGCGCGCAGCGGCGGAGCGGCATGTTGCTGCCTCCACGTGGCGGCTGAGCGGTTATGCCCAGCCTGGAAACGGTGCTGGGAGGGGTGGAGGGGGGAGCAGGAGAGGGGGCGGAGCTGGGGAAGCTGAGGCTTGGCCTGGGAAGCCCTGGGAGGCCTTTCAGAGGGTGAGGTTCCCCAGACCTGGACCAAGAAAGGTAGGTAGTCGTGAAGAAATTGGAGTTGGGGTCCGCTCTGAAGATTAAATGAAACCAAGACAATGACTGTTACCTGCATATTATCATTATTTTACAGCTAGTACTTACTTCTCTCAGTGCTTTACGTGCATCTCATTTAATGCTCCCAACAGCCAGACCCCTTTACGGGAATGAAGCTGAGGTCCAGAGAAGGGAATGACCTGCCCAAAGTCACTCAGCTGGTCTGTGGCCGAGCTGGGATTTGAATCCAGGCTGTCAGGCTTCAGAGTCTGTGCTTTTCTTTACTATAAATATAACACCCTTTGATCACTCTATAAATTATCCCAAGATTATAATTAGCACATGAATCTGGATGACCTTTAGTATATGGGTCTCCTTGACTTGGTGATTAGTTCCTACCCACTTGTGACTTAGCCTTGCTCCAGGACAGAGTTTCAATCAGTATAAATTTATAATTATCACATGAATCAGCACAGGTTTGTGTTCACAGGGATCAGATTTCTGATTGGCACTTGAATCAGCAGTGGTTTGTGTTAGGAGTTGGAATCATTGGGTTTCTGATTCACACATGGATCTGCACGCAGGGATTATGTTCATGTCTAGAAAGCCCTATCCCCTACCTCCTCCTCAAATGTTGCCCCTATTCCTTCCCTGAACCCCCACCCCTGCCAGGAGGCAGGCCCACTTGGTGATTTCCTTGCTTCTCCCCTCTCCCCCATCTGTTCATAAGGGAATACCACAGTGACAACCTCAGGTTGAGAAATTATCTGTTCTCTTTCTGCCTTATGAGGTGACACAGTCCCAAAGCCTGGTCTGTGTCTGATTCGCGGGCATGTTCCCAGCATCTGGCCAGGCCCCCAGTGAGGGCTCAATAAATGTTTAGGGAAAGAGCATGGGCACTCACCACACCTTTCTGTACTGACCTAAAGATTTAACAGATCACACCAGATTCACTTTGCCCTCAAAGGGGTCAAATTTGTAGTCACCTACCCCAAAGGCAGGGGACCAGAGTGGGTGGGTGGGTGGTCTGGGTGAGGCTGGGCACATCTCCCTGGAGCAGGATTTGGTGTAAGGGATGGAAGGAGATTCCACAGTCTCTTCCTGCGCCTCCCCTGAGGCTGTGGATCCGGTGGTGATCCAGATAGTGATGTTGGGTCCATTATAATCCAAATTCTTTTTGCATACTTGTGACTGGGTGGGAGCTGCTCAGCCTGGCAATATGTTCTCAGCCCCCTTGCATCCCTGATGGCCAGGTTACTAGTTCTTCCCAGTAAAATATGGGCAGAAGGAAACTATGTAGGTCACTTCTGGGCCAAGTTTTTTAAGAAGCTGGCAGGGACCGACCCCGTGGCTGAGTGGTTAAGTTCGCACACTCCGCTTCGGCGGCCTGGGGTTTCTCTGGTTCAGATCTTGGGCACGGACATGGCACGACTCGTCAGGCCACGTTGAGGTGGCGTCTCACATGCCACAACTAGAAGGACCTACAACTAAAATATACAACTATGTACTGGGGGGATTCGGGGAGAAAAAACAGAAAAAAAAGAAGATTGGCAACAGTTGTTAGCTCAGGTGCCAATCTTTAAAAAGAAAAAGGCTGGCAAACCTTCCCCACCCTGTCTGCTCCCATTTGCCTGGTGGAAGCAGATAATTCTGAGCCCCAGGAAGTAATGGAGGCACGTGATTAACAAGTCTCTTGCGTGAATCACCAGATGGACGACAGCTGCTAATCAAGCAGGTCGCCTGTGGCAAGAAATAAACTATTGTATGAAGTCACTGAAATCCAGGGGGTTATTTGTTACAGCAGCTGGCATCACACTCACCAGTACAATGACCCTCCTCTCTGGGCCCCTGCTGTCAGTACAGCTTGAACACCCCGTCATTCTGTGGAAAGAGCTTCTGACCCCTAGTTGTGGTATTCAGGCTTTCACACAGTAGCTCTGTCCAGTGGTCCAAGTCTCTATATTTGCGAGTTAAAAGTCATCAGTACCTTTCCCTCCGTTCTTTGCACAAATGTAAACTTTTCCCCACGTTCTTATGGAAGTCTTCTTCCCTGTTGATGGGTAGAAGTCATTAAAACAGACCCTGAAAGTTGCGTTAGTTCTCCCACCATAGTTAAGCAGAACCTCACGCACAGGGTCTTGTGGTTGCCCCGCAGAAGTCGGTGCTTGCCTGGGACCCCTGAGTCTGATGTAGGGTGGTTAGTGTGTGTGTATGGGGGGAGGACATGTTCATCTTCCTGCCCCTCCCTTTGACCCCTCCAAAGGTGGGTGCACCTTTAGACCCTTCTTTAAAGTGAGTCCCTGGTCCTGGGTACCAATTCATGGGCTAATTACCAAGCTGAGCTGATTCCAGTGAACCCCACTGGCTCGACTTGGGTCAGTGAGTACTAGTTGAGGACAAGGGGACGCCACCTCACCTCCATCCCTCCTTGCCCTAACAACCCCCGGACTTGGAAGGGGCCCACTTTTATTTATAAAGTGACCCTTTTTTGGCAGACAGGCTGACTTCATTGATTTGAGTGTGCATGCGGACCTGTGTGCTTGTGCGTGTGTGTGTGTGTGTGTTACCCATCCCTTGTAGGTGTTTGATGTGACCACGTTTCTTGTGTGTATGTGGGGGAGTGTGGCTCACATGTGTGCAAGAGAGAATCTATGTGCAGAGTATGTGTCTACACATGTGACCTCTCACACGTCTGAGTGTGAGTCTGTGTGTGTGTTTTGGAGGTGTGTGTCTAAATGTGCACTTGTGTGTGTCCCCTGTATTTGAACATGAGGCCAGCTGTATGTGTGTTCCATGTGCCTGCTGTGTCTGTGTGTGTTCTGGCGAACCTCTGAGGACGTGATGTGCCTGTGTGAGTGTGGGTGTGTCCCCTGTGTGTATCTGTGTTTATTCTAGCAGATTCTGTGTGTAGATAAGAGCAGTCCCCTTGCCCCCGAGGCCCCCTCAGCTCCCAGGCAGATTAACCTCACTCTTCCCGCTGTGGCTGTTTCTACTGCTTCTGTTCCCTTCTCCAGATGTTCCAATTAAGTAAATGCAGCAATTAAGCGGAGCCTCCCCAAAAAACATCCCACCAGGACCCCCTTCCAGGAGCTAATGAGGAGTCACAGCACATGCAGACACACGCACAGTACTATTCAGGTGCTGCAGGGACACCAGACTGCACATGCTATGGTGTGAGGGCACACGAACGGCACAGGGGACACTTGTGCCCGCCTGCTTCATCTGTCCTTATCCTTCAGGTCGCAGCATAAAGGTCTCCTCCTCCAGGAAGCCTCTCTGACTCCCTGGGGTCAGGGGTAGAAGGAGTGGACTCTGCCTCTGGGCCTCACACCCCTCTGCTTCCCCCATCAGAGCCCTGACCACTCTGGCCTGGGCTGTGTCATCAAAGCCCTTATTATTCTGCCCTGTGCTTCCTCATCACACCTTGGCCACTCTGGCTCTAGGGCTGACAAGCTCTCCAGGGGATCCCGATGCAGCTAAAGCATGAGGACCGCTGGTCTGGCTCGGGCAAGGCTTCCTTCTCTGTTTTCCTGCCTCAGAGCTCAGATGGCTCTCAGTGCCACCCCCTTCCACCAAAGGGACGAACATCAGCGAAGCACTGAACGGGATAAGAATTGGTGGATAAACGCCCCGCAGCCTCTTTGAACTTTGCAGGGGAAGGAAAGGGAGGGACAACAGTCCTGATGTGTTCTGCTAGGCTCCTTAATGCTCCTGGCCCCAGCTGCCCAGAGAGGCACCCTCTCCTCATCTGCACTTCCCATTAACTTTCTGCTCCTCCGTCTTACTCTTCCCCCTCCCTTGCCCATTTCCTGGGGTCACTCCCTAAATCAGCCAGTTCCACTGAATTCTCATCCCTGTCCACTCTTGGGAATGTCTCCATACATTGCCCTCTCTCTCCCCCCACCTCCCCCGCTTCTGTAGTGCTCAGAAACTCTGCATCATCTTTCCGAGTGTCTGAGTAACCAGTATCCACTGTGCTGGGCCAGGAGCACTGATGAACTTTGCTAATGATCTGGAAAGGCGGGCCCTGGAGTGGAGTTAATTTTAGCTGCAGTTTTTCAATACACATAAGTGGAAGGAACCAAAAGTCTGTTCTGAAGCCTTCAGCAGAGGCAGGGATGCCAGGGTGGATGTGCATCCATGCCCCACCCCCAACAAGGTTGCCTGATTCCTCCACTCAGTGGAGGTGGCTCGTGACCATTCAGGTTCCCCCAGGGTAAGGCCATGACCACTGGCCAAGGATGTGTCCCCTTCAGACCAGGGCTCCCAAAAGATCAGGTCCCCCGTATTGCTATAACCAAGTTCCCAGGCCCGCATCCCTCTTCCTGCGACACCATCTGCCAGGAGATACGTGGAACCCCCCCACCCCCCACCATCATCCTCTCACAGGCAGGCGTCAGGACAGGCAGACACCACTCCCGGTGAGTCATATGTTAGTACAATTCTAGTAGAATCCTCTGTGGGCCAGTGGACCTGAATTGGAGAGAGGGGAAGGCAGTGAACACACTTTTCTGGGTCGACCTGGCCAGCCCCCTGCCTCTGTCCCATTTCCTATCTTCTCCTTCCTCCATGGGCTATCGGGCCAGTGTGTCTTGAGGTCTAGCTCTAATTCCAGAGGGCACAGCGTCTTGGAGCCAAGTGTTCCCCTTGTACCAGGGCAAGGAGCCTTGGGAAAGAGCAGTCTCCCCTCTGGCCGGAAAGATCAGGCCTGTTGCAGCCAGGGTCCCAGTAAGGGGACTCCAGCTGTGGAAGGGACATCCCAGGGAGGTGGTGCTGAGACAGGTTGGGAGCAGTGCTCTGGGATGGAGGGCCACATCCAAGGCTGTGAATGAGAACTGGACACGCATACACATACCCATCCTCACAGTTGAGTTGCCCCAGTCTGTCTGTCTCTCTGTCTCTCCCTGTTTCTTTGACTTTCTCTGTGTCTCTGTCTTTGTCTATCTCTGACTTGTGTTTGTCTCTTGTCTATTTCTCTCTGGGTCTCTCACTGTCTCTCTTCTTGGATATGTGTGTCTTTCCCTCTCTCTCTCATTCTACTCCTCTCTGTCTCTCAATCTGTCTGCCTATCTTTTTATCTCTGTCTCTCTCTCTCTCTTTGTCGCTCTCTGTCTCTGTATCTCTCTCTGTATCCAAGGATCCTCTCTCCCAAGCGACTGCCAGGGCGACTCCTTGGGAGGTGGGGCTGGGGACGCGCCTTGCAGAGAAGGGGGCTGCTTACACCTTTAAGCGCGGGCGCGCGCGGGGCCTGCTCCTTTAAGCGCGGGCGCGCGCGCGGCCCCGGGTTCCCGGCGAGGAGGCCGCGGGAGCTCCCGGACCCGGCCCGCCTGCCCTGCCCCCGCCCGGCCCCCGCCCCGGCCCCGGCGGGGGAGGGGTCTCTGAGCGTGGCCCCTCCCCCCTGCGCCCCCGCCTGCCTTGCGGTGCCCCCAGCCTGCGAGTCCCTGTGTGTCCGTCTGTCCGCGCCCAGGCCTCGCCCCACCCCGGCTGCCGGGGCTCCCTGGCCGCCCCCCCACCCACCGCAGCCGCTCCCCTCCCTCCGGGCCAGCCCCCGCCGCAGCCCGGGAAGCCAGCCGGCACGCCGCCGCCCTAGACCCAGGGCCCACACCCCGACATCGGGGCCCTGCACCCCGAGATTGGATCCAGGGATCTGGAAACCTGAGCCTGGGACCCTGATCTGGGGCTGGGAGCCCAAGACCTGGAGCCTGAACACCAATATTTGGGGCTGGAATCTCAACATCCGTCCCTGGGACCCCAAGATTTGGAGGCTGAACCCCAAGATTTGGCATATGGACGGCAAGATTTGGAGCCTGAACCTCAAGACTGAGCACCTAAAACCCCAAATCTGGAGCTCAACTCTGAATTCTGCGCCTGGGACCTTGAAATCTGGGACCAGATTCCCATATCTATACTCTGGAACCCACTATTTAGGACCTGAACACTAAGAATTAGGCCTCAAATTCCAAGATCTGAACCCTGGCATTCTAAGGGGCCTAAACCTGAGTTTGGGCCTGAAGTCTTTGCTGCAAACCTGAATACTGAAATTTGGAGCTAGGGACCTCCAAATCTTTACTAAGCACCCCGATATCTGAACCCAGCACCCCAGTATTGGATCCCAGGACTGGGCTTGGGGCTCAGACCCTAAACTCTTCATTTGGCTATTTAGCATCTCAAGACTGGAACTGGGAGACCCTGACCCTCAGCAACCCTAACGGGGTCTGGGTTCTAAAATTGGACCCTAGAGGCCCAATATTTGGACATCTAGGACCCCGAGTATCAAGGTCTAGAGTCTCCGTGGCCACAGATCTGAGCTGAGACACAACAGAGGCCTTGGGGACAGGAAAGGCATGACCAGGTGCTCCCTCCAGAACCCTGCCCCCTGCCCCCTTGGAGCCTGAGGACATTGCTCCCTGGGGTGGCTTCCAGCTCAGGTAAGGCTACTGGGAGACCCCCATGGTGGGGAGGGACCTGGGAGGAACTTTGTGGCTGGGGGTGGAGGTAAGTGAGGACCAGGTCCCTCCGGGCACCCTTGGGATTTCCCCAGGAAACAGACATCCCCCTGCCCCCTAAGGGTCTACCTCCAGCTCCTGCTCTGCCTCAAACACTCTGGCCATTTGGCCAGCCCTGCCCCTCTGACCTCCTCTTCCCCCGTCGATGGCATCTCCAGGTCTCTGACCCTCCACCCTGTTCTCCACCTTCTTCCCACATCTGTCTTGTCTGACCAACTCCACCACTCTTCTCTCTAGTCTCCTTCCTCCACCTCTTCTCTCTGATCATCTGTGACACTTCTGTCCACCGCTCCTCTCAATGGCCATCTCTGTCTGCCTCTTCTCTCTTTGATCATCTTTAACACCCCTGTCCACAGCTCCTCTCTCCGGCCACCTCTGTCTACTGCTTCACTCAGTGACCACCTTTGACATCTCTGTTCGCCAGCTCCCTTGCCCTTGTCCACCCCTGGCTCTAAGGCTTGACCTGTGACTGTGACCATCTCCGTCTACCCCTCTTCTCTCCAGCCGCTTCTGTCCATCTCTCCTCTCTCTGATCATTCTTCACTGTCTCTCTTGCCCTCCTACCGTCCCTGACCCTAACTGCCTGTCTACTGCCATCCGACCATCTCTGGCCTTTACTGACCAACTCTCTTCTCTTGTCTCTCTTGATCATTGGTGCTCTCTGATCATTTCATACATCTTTGACTGCCTTTCCTCTCCCTGATGACCTCTCTCCACATCCATCATCCTAACCAGCTGTCCTCGTCTCCAACTATCTCAGACGTGTCTGTCCTCTCCTACTCTCTCTGACCACCTCTCTGGCTTTTGACCATTTCTGACCACCTTTGACCATCTCTCCTGAATCTGACCATCCCTGACCACTTCTCTCTTTGTCCACCTCTCATCTTCTTGACCATCTCTAATCACCTCTCTTCTCTGGTCATGCCTGACTACTTCTAATCCTTGCCCCCACCGCCACCACCACCTCTCCTCTCCTTGACGATCTTTGGCCGTGTCTCTTTGACCTCATCTAAAGCCTTTTGACTTACCTTCTACCCTCCAAGACCAACCCTCCCATCCTCTGACCATCTCTAACCATTTCTAACCACCTCCCTACCCTCTGACCCTTTGTTCACTTCTGCTCCCTCTGTCCCCCTGTGACACATCTGTCTCTCTGAGTCTTTGACCATCTCCTCTGGCTTTTGATCTGTCTGACTACTCCTTTCTCTGACCATCTTTGACCATTCTGCTCTCAGCCCACTGTGACCTCTCCTGCTCTCAGACTACCCCAGCCCCTCTGGCACCCTTCTGCTGGCCTCAGCCTGCCCTAACGCCTCTCTTCTTCCCACAGACCGCCCCCGCCCGCGATGGCCGTCCTCCCGCTGCTCCTCTGCCTGCTGCCGCTGGCCCCCGCTTCATCTCCACCACAGCCGGCCACATCCAGCCCGTGTCCCCGCCGCTGCCGCTGCCAGACACAGTCCCTACCCCTGAGCGTGCTGTGCCCCGGGGCGGGCCTTCTGTTCGTGCCCCCCTCACTGGACCGCCGGGCAGCCGAGCTGCGCCTGGCGGACAACTTCATTGCCGCTGTGCGCCGCCGCGACCTGGCCAACATGACGGGCCTGCTGCATCTGAGCCTGTCGCGGAACACCATCCGCCACGTGGCAGCTGGCGCCTTCGCCGACCTGCGCGCCCTGCGCGCCCTGCACCTCGACGGCAACCGGCTGACCTCGCTGGGCGAGGGTCAGCTGCGCGGCCTGGTCAACTTGCGCCACCTCATCCTGAGCAACAACCAGCTGGCAGCCCTGGCGGCTGGTGCCCTGGACGACTGCGCGGAGACCCTGGAGGACCTCGACCTCTCCTACAACAACTTGGAGCAGCTGCCCTGGGAGGCTCTGGGCCGCCTGGGCAATGTCAATACATTGGGCCTCGACCACAACCTGCTGGCTTCTGTGCCTGCCGGCGCCTTTTCCCGCCTGCACAAGTTGGCGCGGCTGGACATGACCTCCAACCGCCTGACCACCATCCCGCCCGACCCACTCTTCTCCCGCCTGCCCCTGCTGGCCAGGCCCCGTGGCTCCCCCGCCTCTGCCCTGGTGCTGGCCTTCGGCGGGAACCCTCTGCACTGCAACTGCGAGCTGGTGTGGCTGCGGCGGCTGGCACGGGAGGACGACCTCGAGGCCTGCGCCTCCCCCCCTGCTCTCGGTGGCCGCTACTTCTGGGCCGTAGGGGAGGAGGAGTTTGTGTGCGAGCCCCCAGTGGTGACTCACCGCTCGCCGCCCCTGGCGGTGCCTGCAGGTCGGCCCGCCGCCCTGCGCTGCCGGGCAGTGGGGGACCCTGAGCCCCGAGTGCGCTGGGTGTCACCCCAGGGCCGGCTACTGGGAAACTCGAGTCGCGCTCGCGCCTTCCCTAATGGGACGCTGGAGCTGCTGGTCACCGAGCCGAGCGATGGTGGCATCTTCACTTGCATTGCGGCCAATGCAGCTGGCGAGGCCACGGCTGCTGTTGAGCTGACCGTGGGTCCCCCGCCACCCCCCCAGCTAGCCAACAGCACCAGCTGTGACCCCCCGCGGGACGGGGATCCTGATGCCCTCACCCCGCCCTCTGCCGCCTCTGCCTCCGCCTCCGCCAAGGCGGCTGACACCGGGCCCCCTGCTGACCGTGGTGTCCAAGTGACTGAGCATGGGGCCACAGCTGCTCTCATCCAGTGGCCAGATCAGCGGCCTATCCCAGGCATCCGCATGTACCAGATCCAGTACAACAGCTCAGCCGATGACATCCTCGTCTACAGGTGCAGGGTCTAGGCGCGGGCAGCTCGGGGGTAGGGGGCAGGGTGGAGGGAGGGTTGGAAGTCCACCTACTGATACCCCAGGCTGCAGCACAGCCGAGAAATGAGCTGCAAGGCTACACAGGAAGTCAGACAGCGAAGGTCAAAGAAATCAGGCCGAGAGAGTAAAAGAAATCTGGCAGCAGTGGTGAAAAGAAATCAGACAGTAGAGACAAAATAAATTAGGTAGCAAATGTAAAATAAATCAGGCTACAGGGCTAAAATTTATCAAGCAATGAGGATAAAAGAAATCAGGCTGCATGAGTAAAAAGAAATAAGGCAGCAAAAGTAAATGTTAAACATAAAAAGGCAATCAGGCAGTAAGAGTAAAAGGTTAATGGGGGGCGCAATTTAAGAAGTCAAGGTAAAGAGGAACCAGGTGTTTCCAGATGACGGGGCCAGATACGAGCCAGGCTGCGGAAGAAAAGGAGATCAGGGGGGAGGGTACGGGGGTCACAGCAAAAGTAAACTGAGGCAGCTGTGCTGCAAAGAAACTCAGGCCGGAAGGGGAGGAAGTTAGTAGAGATGGCCTTGGGCTTTGTGCAGTGGGAACTGCTCCACGTGTTTAGAGTTCTGTCATGGTGTCTTCTCAGTTTTTGATGTTCTAAATCGAATTAAGCCTAGTTCAGGCTCCACCTGGCAGGGGAACTGGGGAGTCTGCACCTGTTGAGGATTCCCTTCTCTCTTCTGTTGTTGCAAACACAAACTTGG
The DNA here is from genome assembly GCF_037783145.1 of Equus przewalskii. Classification (NCBI taxonomy): domain Eukaryota; kingdom Metazoa; phylum Chordata; class Mammalia; order Perissodactyla; family Equidae; genus Equus; species Equus przewalskii. The sequence continues at coordinate 7,153,641 of NC_091839.1, forward strand.
GGCTTACATACTCCGAGATGGGGGTCAGTACATCTTCTGCCCCCGAGCCGGGCACAGGGAACGTCTGTGGTGGCCACAGGTGGTCAGTAGTGGTGGCTGTGACACCTTGCACCCAAGTCCAGCCTTGTCTGGCTGGCCTTGGATGGCTCCCTGCTGGGCTGGGCCCCGAGGCCTGGCTGCAGAGGCCTGGGCCTCCCAGGGCCTAGGATCTGCACCTTGTAAAGCCAGTCCCTGGGTGCCCTTTCCCTCCCCAGGGGCCTACACCTCAAGAGAGTGTCACTTGATTTCCTTTCTAGTCCTGGAAATCCAGCAAGCTCCCTCCTTCCGTCTCTCAGACAGCAGCACGCAATCGATCCCTCGGAGGGCCCACACCTGACAATCACACACGTCCTGTCCGCCTTGCCTGGCGGGGAGGGGACAAATGCTGTCCTAGATAGTCACCTTCCCAGAGTCAATCATGCAGTTCCCTGTACCTCCCTCGTTAAAGCAGTTTAGGAATAAAACGGATTATAAAACAAGTTAAATCTCCAACCGGGCGCTCTGCTACAAAAGGAAATAGAGTGGGATTGGGTACTAAGGACAGAAGGATGTGAGAAAGGTAAGGATCTCTAGAAACCAGTCAACAGAGATAAAAGGGCATCAGGAGACAGAGCTGGAAAGAAAGAAGGCAACAGGGAGGAAAAGAAATCAGCAGCAATGGCTGAGACACATCAGTTTAATGAAAACGGAGTCAGACCAGAGGAGCCTTGGCAGGCAGTGCTGGAGAAACAATAACAATAATAAGGCAGTGGGGCTAGGGGGACGTGCATTGGCAGGTTAGAGGGGAAGCAGGCATCAGCGGTTGGATTAGAATTCTAGCTGTACCCCGGAGGAAAATCAGGCAGCTGGAAAAGGGAATCAGCACAGCTTGTGGAGAGTCAGACGGGGAGCAAGGGGGAATCAGCACAGCTTGTGGAGAGTCAGACGGGGAGCAAGGGGAAGGTGGGTGAGGGTCTGGAGGCAGACTGGGAGTTGGGATTAGGGGGAGATTGATGGGGACCTAGAAGGAGGTGGGCATGGGGTAGAAGGAGGTCAGACGGTTGGGACACAGTTGGATGGCTAGCTGGAGAGACGTCTGGTGGCAGGGCCACAGGGCACTCGGGGGGCGGGCTGGCGGGAAGCTGGGTGACAGACTGAAGAACTCCGGCAGTGAGCTGGGGAGAAGCGGGGAGGAGAGTGAAATCAGGCGGTGGGTGGGGCAAAGTTGAGCAGGAAGCTGGGGGAATTAGGGCTGCACACCTGTGGGATATTGGGTTGGGTGGCCGTGCAGGACGGGGATCAGGCAGCTGGCGACAAAGTAAAACAGGACTGGGAGAAGTCAAGGGGTGGGCTACAGAGAAAACCACAGGTAACTTCCGGTTGTGGTTTGAAGGACTCAGGGGCTAGAGAGAAATGAGGTAGTGGGCGGGGCCGCGGGCCGGGGCAGTGGAATCCTCCAGACTGCAGGGCTGGGGCAGAGGGCAGGGTGGCCGCTGGGCATCCAGAGACCTCACCCCACCTGCCTGTCCCTCCAGGATGATCCCGGCCGACAGCCGCTCCTTCCTGCTGACAGACCTGGCCTCGGGCCGCACCTACGACCTGTGCGTGCTCACGGTGTACGAGGACAGCGCCACCGGGCTGACGGCCACACGGCCCGTGGGCTGCGCCCGCTTCTCCACTGAGCCGGCGCTGCGGCCGTGCACGGCCCCACACGCACCCTTCCTGGGCGGCACCATGATCATCGCGCTGGGTGGTGTCATCGTGGCTTCAGTACTGGTCTTCATCTTTGTGCTGCTTATGCGCTACAAGGTGCACGGGGGCCAGCCCCCGGGCAAGGCCAAGGCCCCTGCGCCAGTCAGCAGCGTTTGCTCCCAGACCAACGGCGCCCTGGGCCCCGCGCCAGCCCCGCCCGCCCCTGAGCCTGCCGCACCCAGGGCCCACACCGTGGTCCAGCTGGACTGTGAGCCCTGGGGGCCCAGCCACGAACCCATGGGACCCTAGCCTGGCAACCACCTCTGTGGCCCTTCTGGCCCCAGGCGGGGCAGGACCCAGGCACCTGGTGGGACCTGGCCTCAGACTCACCAAATGGCTCACGGTTTTTAAAACTCTGATGGGGAGGGTGTCGGGGGCACCAGGGCACAACAAGAAAGTCCTATTTTTCTAAGCTTGGGCCTGGGCTCTTGCCCTTGTCTCTGTCTGTTGGGGTGGGGGGATCATGCAGGGGTCTGGAGCTGGGGGGTGGGTGCTATCTCTGGGGAGAGACCCCCACAGCTCTGTCTGAGGTCCCTGGATGAGGCTGACGATGGTCATCCATTCAGTCAACAGACATTCTGTGAGTGACCTCTCTGGATGTGCCCTGTGCTGGGTCACACCATGGTGACACACAGAGCCCCAAGCTCTGTCCTCAGACAGTGACAGCTTGGAGTGATCGGAGATGTGGCAATGAGGGGAGCTGAGGAGATTGTGGGAGCCCAGGGAAGATGCCTGACTCGGCCTAGGGTGTGGTCAGGGAGGGCTTCCTGGGGGAGACGTGACCTGAGAATGACATCTGAAGGAGATAATTGGGCAAAGAGCAGAGGGAAAGGTTCCAGGCAGAGGACAAGCAAGGACTTAGTAAGTGCTAGGCACTGGGGGTGCAGTGGTAGAGATGAGCAGGAAGGGTGAGTGGGGCCAGGACCCCCAGGCTGAGGAGCTCAGACTCTGGCCTCATAGTACTGGGGAGCCATGGAGGATTCTGTCCAGAGGAGGGACAGGGTCAGGTCTGGGCTTTCAGAAGATCCTTCTAGCCATCATGAAGGGGGTGGGCCAGAGGGGAAGACTGAAGCTAGAAACCCGGGGGAGGCCAGGGCCAGGACCTGGGTGGGTGAGGACAAGACTAGACCAGGGCAGGGCTGGGGAAAGCAGGGTTGGGGGACCTTCCGGAAGCTGAGGGGGTGGGTTATGGAGCTGAAGGGCAGTGGGGGAGGGAAGTGTATAGGGTGAGACCCACGGCTCTGGCCAGGGGAGGGGACAATGGATCTGCCCTGATACAGGACCAGGGTGGAGGGGCAGGTTTGAGGAAGATGCTGAGGCCAATGAGGGGCCCAGAGGACATGCAGAGGGTGGCAACCAGGAGGCCTCAGGACCCCTACCTAGTCTGTGGCTGCAGCTGGGGACAGAAATGAGGGCTCTGCTCAGCAGTGAGGGGGAACTGAGGCCACCAGGGTGGCGAGGCAGCCTCTGGGACTTTCCATATTTAAGGAACAGGCAAACCTAGGCTGAAAAACAAAGACTAGACAGGAGCAGCGGGTGGAGGGACAGAGCAAAGCAAACCAGGCAAGTGAGACCCAAGTGACTGTTGTGTTTAATGATATCAGGCTGCAGGGCCCCCCGTGAGAGAAGCATGAGGGGCTCGGGGGGCAGGTGCCAGATTCAGCTGACCTGAGAGCAGGAGGTAAGAAAGTGTAGACAGCTAGCGGAGACCCTACGATTCTGGGGCCCAGAGCCTGGTTCAGGTCGATCTGGGCCTTTCCACCCCACATCCCTCCAGGGCTGGTCCTCACTCTGTCTCGAATTCCCCTGGGCCGCCCTCAGACACCACGCCTGGAGGTTTGGAGGACAAACCCTGGGCCTTAGAAATGTCGGGGCTCACTGGAGATCCAGCAAGGGGATGGGCAGTAAGAGGAATAGCACTCCCTGACCTCAGGCCACTCTGGGGGGTGGTCCAGAGGCAGAGATGTGGAGGGAACTTGGGTCCCGTGAGTCCTCTCTGGAGTGATGCTGCTGTGAGGAGCATGGCCAAGAGGTCCCAAGACTGGACTGGCCATTCTCATAACCAGGGGCGCATGACTTGTCCTGGTGGGATAACGTCCCAGATTCTGCTGCAGCTTTCGTGGTGGGTGCGGGCCTTGGAAATGATCTTCCATCTGCCATGGGAACAACCTGAGTCTCAGGGACCTGGTCTGACTCCCGGGTCCTCCAGCAGCATCATGAGACCCTTCCTCTTGTCACCCTCCGGTGGCTGAGATGAGGTGAAGCCAAGGGGCCTAGGGAGTGGGAGGGTTGGATACCTAGTGCCAGCTACAGGATACCAGTTGCTGCCGTGAGGGGGCACCAGAGTGCGCTGTTCCTCAGCCCTGCTTTTCAAATTTGAACAATTTATTGGGTGCCTACTTGTGTGACCTGCTGGGAATTCAATAAGGGACAGATACAGGCCTGTCCTCCCTCACATATCTCACCATTTGGTGGGGGGAAAAATGTTAAATAATGACACAGGCAAATGTAAAGCATCTATGGTGACAAGGAGGGCCGTGCAGGAGAGAGACGTGGCACTGGGGGAGGCCCTGCAACCAGGGGACCTGAGCCGGGAAGAGGGGTTGAGAGAGGCTTCCTGGAGGAAGTGACACCTCCCTGAGACCTGAGGATGCTCAAGTTGGACTTTATGCAGGGTGTGGAAAGGGCATTCCATGCGACTGGAACAGCATGTGCAGAAGTCCAGGGGCAGAGGGATGCATGGTGAGTAAAAGGGACTGAAGGAGGCCGGGGGGTGAGGGAAGGGAAGTGATGCTACATTGAGGCTGGTGGGTGGGGAAGGGGCAAATGACGCAGGACGCTGTGGCCTTGGAGGAGTCTGGATTTTAGTTTAGGTGGCATGAGAAGCCACTGCAGGGTTTTGAGCAGTGAGGAGCGGGGTGCTCCCGGATCTCCAGGAAGCTCCAGGGAGGGTCTCGTTGCACATGGGCAGAGACACCAGGGAGGAGGCTGCTGCAAAAGTCCGAGCAGAAGGGTGATCCGGACCAGTTTGGGGCCTGAAGTGGATGGACTGGAGAGAGATTTGAGCCTGCCTCGCCTGAGGCCTCCCTCCCCTGCGCAGAAGAGGATAGCGTGGACCACTGTCCAGCTACTCGGTTCTCAGGCAAGACTGCAGAGACACTGGGGAAGAAGAGCTGTGGGGCTCTGGTCTCTGATAGCCAAGGATCCGTCCCTCAGGTGGGGGAGCTGACCTCTCTGTAGCATAGGAATTAAGGCCCTTTTCCAGGTTCAAGTACCAGGCAGACAGTGACCAGGGCTCTACAAGGCAGAGCCTGTGGGTGGTCGGGGGGAATGTGGACACTGGAAATGCAGGCCCGGAAGGAGGACACACACCCAGTGGTAGTTCTTGCACATCCAGAAGCAGGGAGGTGGGAGGAGGTGCATGGGCACAGGCTGGTCTCTCTGGCATGGCCCCCTCTGCCTGCCCCACAGGACGCCTGGGCCGTCCCCGCCCCCACGCAGGAACAACACAACTGTGGACAAATGAGCACATGTATCTGGAATTTAAAACGTAGCTTGTCCAACACTGTCCAGCCGAGTCCACTAATTTCCTGAGCTCGGGGAGGGCTGTTCCTCCCACTGTCACCCTCCATCTGGCTTTGAGGATGCCCTGCACATTTTTGAGACCAGCTTTCCTGGGGCCAAAGCTCCAGGCTACTGGAGCATTTTCTTTTCTTTTTTTTTCTTTTTGTAGGGAAAGCTTCGCCCTGAGCTAACATCTGTTGCCAATCTTCCTCTTTTTTTTCCCCCTCCGCAAAGCCCCAGTACATGGATGTATATCATAGTTGTAAGTGGTTCCAGTTCTTCTGTGTGAGCCGTCACCACAGGATGACAACTGACAGACGGGGGCTGTGGTTCTGCAACCAGGAAGTGAACCAAAGTGGTGGGTGCCAAGGTTTAACCACTAGGCCATCAGGGCTGGCTCTGGAGCATTTTCCTGAAGTGACTATAGTCCTGATAGCGGGACTGTTCCCTATCTGCATGCTGCCGGATCCAACCAAGTGTGGCTGAATCTGACACAGTACCTGAGCAGGCATACCTGTGACCCCTTACAAGGCCTCCGCTCATGCCAGCCCTTGCAGCTCTGTACCTGGGCACATAGATGAGAGAATCAGACAAAGGGGTCCCCCAAAGGGGAGCTTTCTCTTCTGGGTTGAACCTGGGCCTGGCTCCTGCTTTTGGTTCCTCCCTGGTGCCTGTGCCCTTGCATGCCTCACAAATCCAGGCTAGGCATCCACACTTGCTGTTGCCCTGACCTGTGTAGAGTGATGCTGGGATCACGGTGGTGACCAGCACGGCCCTCAGAGTGCCAGTCTAGTGGAGGAAAAGATACCCACCAACAATGGCAGCCCATAAGCAGGGCTGGGATGGGGGAAGCACAGGCAAGGACCATTAGGGCCTGTTTAAGCCCGAGGGACTTTGGGAGCTGGCAGGGGCTCTTAACCGAGCCTGGGATGGGAAGGGGGAGAGTCCAAGATTTCCTGAAGGTGGCCCAGCTTCATGGCAGCATGACCTGTGCAATCACACAGTGTCCCACATTTAAAAGGACCCTGTGCTTGGTTGAATGCCCTGCTGTCGCCATCTTGAAATTCTTAATGATTTTTGAACAAGGGGCTCCCCATTTTCGTTTTGCACTGGGCCGTGCAAGTTACGTAGCCAGGCCTGCCCGAGGAGAGAACACTTGAAGGATATACAAGGAGAGAGTGTTCCAAGGAGACAGAAAATCATGTGCGAAAGACAAGAAGGGAAGAGAGAGGACTGGGCACTTGAAGAGCTGGCGGAAGTGCCGTGTAGCTGGAGCACAGCGTGGGAGGAGGGGGATGGTGATGGGTGAGCCCAGGAAGTGGCCAGAGGCCAGCTGCCATGGCGAGGAGCTTCGACTCGATGCCAGGGACAATGCAGAGCCATGGGGGAGGGACAGGGTCAGGCTTGGACTTTAGAAAGATCCATCTGGCGCTGGTGGAGAGAGTGGCTGGGGGCACATGGCAAAGAACAAAGTCAAGGGTGGGGGGGCTCGGTTACATGTGGAAGGGTCGGGAGTGTCTGGCCACCGTGGGCAGGCTTATAAGAGCCTGAATGTTTGGGTGACAGACCCCCCCCCCAATGCACCGGGAGACTGGCCAGGAGACCCCAAAACCACAGCTGAACCCAGAGCTGCATTTTCACTTGAAGATTTTCACTGTTGAGGGCGGGAGGGGGCATGCAGAGGGGAGGTTATATGTGAATTCACATGGAGAGACTGATGGAGGTGAATGCAAAATTGACAAGAATTTAGAGTATAAAATGTGAGACTTCAGAGGACTTTATTCTGGGTATATTCCGGCTTCAACTCTGCGGAACCCCTGGGATGCGCTTCACTGGCCCCGGTCCTCTGGATAGAACATCAGTTGTTTGGGAACTTCCTCTCCCTCCACAGCCCAAAATGCAGCCTCAGGGTTGGCAACTGACCCCCTTCCTGCTTCTCCACTCACCTCCTCCTGACATCCCAACCCCTCCGTTTTCCTCCTCTGCTGATGACCTCCACATCTCTGTGCCCAGCCCCGGCCCTCTCCTAAACGCCAAGCCTGGCTTACGTCGGATTCCTGGACAGCCCCCAGGCCGCTCCCACCCTCTGGGTCCCACACTGGCCTCAGCTGCTTCCCAAACCGGCCCCTCTTCCCACTTCCTGTCTCAGGGCAACCTCTGCTCAGCCTCCTGAGCAGCCCTCCCTTTTGCCCTTCCACCCATCTCTGGTCCCATCTGTGCTAGCTCTGGCCTCACCCACCTGGGACCCTACATCTCCTCCGCCTGGGCTCCTGGACTCAGGCTCCCCCTCTGGTCCAGGGAATCTTCCTAAAGCCAAACCTGACCCTCCTCTGCGTAGAACCCTCCATGGCTCCCCAGGGTTCCTGGACAGAGTCTCAGCTCCTCAGCCTGGCGTTGCAGGCCTTGTCCCGCACCCTGCCCCACCTCTAGCTCATGTGTTCCTCACCTCAGGCTGGAAGGAAACAGCCGCTCCCTGAAGGGCCCACATGTTTGTGCTCCCACGCCTTCCCTCTCAGTGTTCTTTGTGCTGGGTGAGCTTTCCCTTGCCTCCTCTGCTTGTGACAAAGAGCCCAGGAAGGATCTTAAGCAGGTGAGAAATGAAGCTATTGAAAGAAAGCTGGTTCCTTCTTGAATTCTCCCCCTAGTCCCCCTCCCAAAGGCAAGGGCTCTGATGGAGAAGGAGGCCTGGGGTGCAGGATCCAGGACACGGGGCAGAAGGGGCTGGAAACCGTATCCAAGGTCCCTGCCTCGCCCTGTCTGCAGCCCCAGCCTTGCCCTTCCTCCTGAATCCTCCATGGAGGGTGCGGCTCCATTGCCTCCAGATCAGGAGGTCCTGGGAGGATGGGAGTGACTGGAAGCCACTGTCTTCCCTTGGGGAGCTCTGCCACCAAACCCTCCAGACCTCCACACCCAGCACACAGTGTCCTCTCCTCTCCTGCCTCTGTCACTTCCACGACTAGGAGTCCAGACCCCAGCCCCCTCCGCCCCAGACTCAAGAGTTCAGGTCCCCAATGCCCTCCTCCCTCAGACACGGAAGTCCAGTCTCCATTCCTCTCTCTCCACAGAGTCCAGGAGTCCAGGCTCCTGGCCCCTCCTTCCCAGGGCCCCAAATGCCCAAGCTTGAAGCCTCTCCCTCCTCAGCAGGCTCAGGAGTCCTGTCCTCTGGTCTTAGGAACATGGTCTTCCTGCCTTGCCCACTCCGATCCCCCGTCTCAGAAACGTGGACCCTTCACCCCGTCCACACACAGCCACTCCTACCACACTCAAAGGCCCTCCTCTGAAGAAGTATCTTTCTTGTCTCGCTTTTGGTCTTTGATCTCTTCCCCACTCTCTCTCTCTATTTCTTACCCTGTCCCCCTCCCCACACGCATCTCTCCATCTCACTGTGATTTTCTTGTATTTTTCCCTCTTCCTCTTTTAGTGTCTGCTCATCTGTCTCTCCCCTCTTCTTTCTCTGTCCCTCCCTCTCCCCTCTCTGTCTCTCCCTCTGACCCCTGCTCACAGAATTAGACCTCATTATGATCAACGGCACCAGGTCAGGCTAGAGCCAATGCTAATGGGGACACCCGTGTACTGACCCAGGGAGGGTGCTGAGGGCCTGGCCCAGGCATCTGAGATGAAAAGTGTCCCCACAATGTGCCTGGCCTCAGCTCAGCTCCTGGCATGTGAGTCCCAGGGCCTTGCCTTTTTCCGTGGGCTCTGAGGCCAGAGCCCTTCTTTGGGATTCCCCTTGTGCTCCCTTTCGCTCCTGCAGTGTGAGGGCTGGAGGGCAGACTGGCAGGAGAGACTGCACTGACTAGTCCATATGTGTCCACCCCTCCTAGCCATGGCTGTCCTCACACCTGCCCTGCTGTGCCTCCGTGCCCCGGGTTTGCTACGGGCTGAGTGACCCTCAGGATGCAGAAGGCTGGTGAGCAGGTCTAGATCTGCACCAGGGGACTGGTTGTGCTGGCTGGGGTTGGAGGCTGCTTGGCATGGTTCTGTGACAGGGGATTGGCCACAGTGGAGCTTCTTGGGACAGGACCCTGGCCAGGTGGGACAAGGGACTATGTGGGCAGACTCTGTGGCAGGAGATTGGCCAAACTGGTTGTGTGAAAGTGGCTGGGCAGGCCCTTCTGGGACAGATGGTACAAAGGAAGCAATTTTATTTTAAGCTAATATTTATATACCAGACATTGTTCCGGAGCCTTTACATACATTATCTCATCTAATCTTCCCATAGCTCTTGAAGTGTGTGCTAACACCCCCTTTTACAGACGAGCAAACTGAGGCTCACAGAAGTTAGGTAGCTTGCCCACGTTCACATGCCTAGAGAGTGGCAGCGTCAGGATTGGAACCTGCTGTATTTGGCCCCCAAATCCACTGGATTTTATTGACTCCCTCCTTTCCCCTCACGGTTCCCTCAGGCCCCACGGCTGAGTTTGTGGGTTTCCAGGGCCGTCACTTCATCAGGGCTTTCTTGGAGAACGGGGCTGGGTTGGCGGGGGCGGGGTAGGGGTTGCTGAGAAGCCTGACTTCCGGCTGTACGGGGTCGCCCTCGCCTAAGGGGCTCCGGACGGCGTTGCTAGTGTGCTAGTGAGCCTGCGGCTGGGCGCCACTGGGTTGGTGGGTGGGACCGAGCGTGGTGAACGCGCGTGGGCGCGCCTCCCCAGACCCGGCGCTGGCGCTTCCGCTCCACCTGCTGGACACTCGGTTCGCGGCCGTGCCGCCGTCGCTGCAGCTCCATGATCGACGCAAGGAGTTTGTCGCGGTAGCCGGCGCTCAGCCCACGCACCTGAGCCCCACACCTAGCCCGTCCTGCTGCACCGCGTCGAGCACGCTGCCCGCCGGCCTCTCCTGGCGCACCTGGAGCCCTTCCAAGAGCCGCAGATGCAGGTCGCAGGCGACCTATCGGGCACCCGCGTTGTGGCCACTCATCCTGTCGCGCTGCCAGCTGGTCACCGTTCCCTGCAAGCGAGAGACAAGACCTGTGGCCACGTGTCCGAACAACTGCTGCCCCAAGGTCGCTGGGGCCGCGTCTATGCCGTGCGGCTGTTTGCGCCCGAGAGTCGCTGGCCTTGAGACCGCGTGTACATGGCGGCTGGCGGCCCGGGCAGCCTACGCTTCTTGGGGGCGCCGCGCCGAAGAGGCGCGGACTCTGTGCCCTGGCGCAATGCTGCGCTTCGCTGTGGACCCGGTGCGCCCGGGGGTGCTGCGCTCCTCGGCCCGCCCGCAGGTGCTTTTCCTGGCTGCGGCCGCGGCCCGCGGGGCGTCGCCTACGATCCCTCCTTCGCGCTCATTCCCGCAGTGGGCGCGTTCAGCCGCAGCTTCGCGCTCATGGCCCTGCCGGGCTTTTCCAACGTGGCGGTGCTGGTGGCACGCGAGCCCACTCCGGTGCCCCTGGACCAGCGGCCGCTGCCGGACCTGCACTGGCGCCTCATCCCCGCCGGACGCCAGCCAGGTCACAGGCAGCATTCTATCCAAAGCCAAGCCCCGGCTCAGGGCTTCCCCCGGACGGAGGTGGCCTAGGGGCCAGGGCGCGGGCGCGGCGCCATGCGCTGCGTGGAGATGCGTGGGGCTCCCATAGAGGTGCCCGGCTTTGGTACAGCCCTCGGCACCGGCTTCAGGACTCCAGGACAAGGGGCAGCAGACGGCGATTGAGCAGCCCTGGGGCCCAAGAGAGTCGGGAAGTGGGCGGGTGATGAGATTCCTGGGGATCAGGGTCGGGGAAAGTCATAACACCATGCTCTATTGCTCACATAGCAACCAGCAAGACAGTTTTTAAATGCAAGGCACGTCCCTCCTCCACTCAAAATCCTCCCGTGCAATCATTCCACCTCACTCAGCAAAAGCGAAGTCCTTACAGAGCCTTATGAGGTCCCATACGGTCTGTGCCCGTTACCTCTCTGATCGCATCTTCTCTCGCTCTTCTTGTCCTTCCCTCAATCTATTCCAGCCACACTGGCCACCTTACTTTCTTCTCTCTGCTCCAGGGCCTTTGCACTGGCTGTTCCCAAGATAGCCTTGTGGATCACTCCCTCGCCTCCTTCAAGTCTTTGCTCAAATGTAACCTTCTTCCTGAAGCCAGCCTGACCACCCAATTTAAAATCGCAGTGCCCCAATCCCTACAATCTCTAGCCTTTCCCTGCTTTTTTTCACATCGCATATCGCTTTCTACATACTTATTCTCTTTCTCTGCCACACAGTTCTTTGAGGGCAATGTTTGTTTTAATTTTTAAGTAAGTTTTAGGATACACAGTTAGTTACACAATTTTTAAGGATCCAGCCTGAATTTTCGCACCCATGTAAACATCACCTAGATAAAGCTATAGAACTTTTCTATTACCCCAAATAGCTCCGTAAGGTCAGATTTTTACAAAAATGTTTCATTCACTGTTGAATCGCCAGCACCTATGACAGTGCCCAGCACTCAGTAAATATTTCTGGAATAAATAATGATAATAGTTATCATTTGTTAGATGTGCACCGCATTATATGCCAGGTGCTGGGTTCAGGTAGTTATTGCTGAAGTTCTCAGCTCTTTTTCTTTATCACAGTGTAAAACGTGAACAATGGGGTCAGGGGAACGAATAAAATAATAATAGCTAATACTGAGTGCTTAACAACTTCCCCCTAGGCTTTGAGGCAGACTCTATGATAATACCGTAATAATTCATTTTTCCTGAAGGGGGAGGGAGAAGGGCTGGAGCTCAAATCTTTCACCAAGTTTATCTGGTTAGAAAGTGGCAGAGTCAGGATTTGAACTCAGGTCCACTTGCTTCCAGAGCACAAGTTTGTAACCGCCTTTTTGTTTTATTTTGTTTTTGTACTGCCTCGCAAAGACATAAATAGTCCAGACTTATGAGCTAAGTGATAAGGGCTTTCATGTATAATGTATTCCTCACAACCACCCCGGAGGCAGGTCTTTTTCTTATCCCCATTTTATAGAGGAAGCAGTTGAAGGTTGAAGGCGAGAAATCGCCGCCCAAAGCTACGCACGGAGCAGGCGGCAGCTGCCAACCCCAAACTCGCTCAGGCTGCTGGGAAAGATGCGCGTCGCCGCCCAGAGCGCTGAGTTCTGCGCAGACTCAGTGTAGCTGGACGCTGGCCGTGGTTCTGAATACACGATATGCTGTGGGGTTCAAGATTTTCCCGTAACCTCCGAATTCGGGACTCCCACCCAATCTCTTCCAGTCCTGAAAAACAGGAGGAGACTAAGAAATGAGAGAAAAGTGAGAGGATACTCAGAGAGAGGCTATGGTTTCTTAGAAACGAAGGCATGGGCTTCAATTCACTTATTCATAATGGCTCAGAGCTGGACTCTAGAGCCAAGAGGCCTGGATTAAAGTCCTTCTACAAGCTGTGTGATCTTGGGCAAGTCACTCCACCTCTCTAACCCTCTATTTTCTCCTCTGAGAAGTATGGATAATAATACCAACAACATCATAAGGTTGTTGTGGCATTTTTAAAAATGAGTTAATACAACAGAGTCTGGCATGCAGTAAATACTAGCTATTTCCTTCTCCAATAATTTTTTTAAAAATTTACCTCAGGCCAGGCATGTTCTAGGTACTGGAGATGTAACAATGAGCAACACAGACAACATCCCTACACTGAGGAGCTGAACTTCAGCTCACACCCTAATCCACACCAAAACTCTGTATTCCACCTTAACGGAAAATACGCAAAACCTTACAGAACAAACAAGGTTATTTCTTTAAAGTCCACTTTGTAGATGGCTAACCTCATGTGCCAACAGCCATGAAGAAATAACTCCCCTCCCAGGGAATTAGGGGGGAATACATGTCTCCAGTTTCCCACAGAGTGCATGTGCGTGCGCGCACACACACACACTACTCTTAAGACTGCTTAATGTGGCAAGGTGGAAGTCCTCACTGGCCAAAATCAACCCACAGATGTGTCTGGACTTACTGGCACAGCGATTTTTAAATAATTGATAGGCTGTCTTCAGATGGCGCCTGTGCTCTCCAGCTCATCAATGTCCTATTCACAACCAGGCTGTGCTGATTATTTCTGTGTTGTCTCTCAGCCCCACCCTTCTCTTTTGGCCAATATGGGCCCACTTCATTTTATACTGGGAGCCCTGCTAGCTTCTGAAGGTTGAGTCTCCAAATCCAGGGACCCTGGAGGCCTAGGGTTTGGAAACAGGTCAGGGATGCGACTAAATGCTAGGATTCAATTCTGCTGCATCCTCTCCTCATCTCATCTTCAGATATTCTGACTGAGGAGGATCTGAACCCTCCCATGGAACCCCATTCCCTCCTAGAGTCTTCCCAGATGATACCACTCCAGTTCCCAGTCTCCTGCAAGGACCATGCATGCTCTGATGGGACCACATGTCACCTTGTGAAGCACAAGCCTAAGTGGCCCAGCACCCAGACCACATCTGCATCCAAGACCATGTCCAGTTCCAAGACGGTATCTCTGAATAACTCCAAAACAGTGTTCATATCCAGCTCTAAAACCATAGCAAACCAGGACCAGAGAACATACCTCAGGCTGAATCCGAGCTTGCACCTGTGGTCATGACTGATCTGTGCCTTGCAGGAGGGGCTGTGAATTAACCCCAGTCTGAATCTGTAGCTGTGGTTGAACCAGCACCTGCCCCAGTACCCCTGCCCATGCCCAAAGCTGAAGCAGAGTCCAAATCCAAGACAGTGTCTGGCTCTGGGTCAGAAGCTGTCTCAGTGGCCAAGCCACGGCTCAAAGTGGGGGCAGTGACTGAACCAGGCTTGGGGGCTGTGGCCGTAATGAAACCAGAACTTGAGATTGTGTCTGAATCCAAAATGGCATCTGTGGCCAAATCAGAGACAGTGGCTGTCCCTAGTAAGGAGTAGTGGGCCATTACAGGGGGTACCTGCTGGGCCTCCAGGCTACCATACATCTACACTTTCTATGGCTACTCTTTCCCCTTGTCTGGGGGCTGTACCTACATGCTGAGCTAATGCCTGAAGGCCCTACCCAGCAGCCTCCCTGCCTTCCAACTGGGCATCACCTGCTCTGGAGGGAGACAGCCTATGCACTTTGTCACAACACGCATCTTGGGCATCACTGTCACTGCTGTCAAGCATGAGTTCAGCTTTGTCAGGGTAAGAATCATACTGTATGAAATCCCAGAAATCCCATCCTTCTCTGTTCCTCATCTTTTGTCATCACTAAAATGGAGGCATCTCTAAAGTTCAGGTCCACAGTCCCTTACCTAAAATGACTGGGGCCAGGTGAATTTCAGATTTTGGAATTTCAAATGGTCATACCATGCAAACGCCAAGTATTATATAACACTCCCAGTGGGTGTTACATAATCACAAACATTAATATTTCTGCAATGACATGTCTGAATAGTCACACTAAGTGGGATAAATTAAGACTCTAAGCAGCCACACATGTGTTCTGGTCAGCTCTTGCTGCCAATCATCTTTTAACATCAAACACACAAAACATCTTTCAGTCTTCAGACCACTTTTGCATTTGGGGATTGTAGCCAAGGGACTGTAGATCTCTAGCCCTTATCTTATCAGGTGCCCGTGAGGTGGGAATGAGTTGACATATGAAAAGCACTTTCAACAGAGTCCTGCTCATGGTCACTGTCGTATGAAGAGTGTTTGCTACGTTTATGGTCACCTAACACTGGCATTTGGAACCTCCAAATTCTCTGAGCTTTGGACATAGCCTAGGACCACAGGCAGCCACTGGCATATCCCAGATTTCTCCTCAGGGAAGGTTTAGGGGCATTGCTCTGGTTGGAAGCTTGCAGGGGCTAGACTATATTTAATCGGGGTTGCTAGAGCAGGCAAACCAATGGAGGTTAGGGATGTACTAAAGCACCTCTCAGCACCACTATAGAAAGACAATGGACTCGAGAGCCAGGTGGCATGGATTCACATCCCAGGTTGACCACTTGTTATCTGTATGATGTTGGGCAAATTATTTAACCTCTCTGGCATCAGTTTCTTCAACTACAAAATCCAGATGATGAAAAGACCTAACTCATAGGCCCATAGTGAGGACTAAATGAGCTACTAGATGGAAAGCTCAGAATGTGCATGATGCTAGGAGCGGATGACTGAGCCCATGATGCTCCATACTCCCCTCCGTGCTTCCTGGGAGCTCACCCTGCAGCTCCGGAGTCAGGAGTTTCCCAAGTGCTGTTATGGCTCCCCTGCCTGCAGCAGCCTCCATTCCAGGTGTCCTCCAGGTATCCAACACCTTCAAATTCTCAGGGCTCCAGATTTTTACTCTTACCAACATGGGCCCCCATCTCCCAGGGACCGGACACTCCTGAGCTCCTTCAACGATTAAGGAATGCTTTATTATTGTGTACCAGACCTTGTTCAAGGCACTGAGGAACACTTCAGTGACAAAGACAGACAAAATCCTTGTTCTCATGGTGCTTCTATTCTAATGGAGAGAGATAAGCAATAAATACAAGTTAATTATATAGTGTGTTAGAAGATGATACATGCTAAAGAGAAAAAATAGAGAAGGGAAAGTGGGATCAGGATTTCTGAGAGTGAAGTTTTAAATAGGAGGGCCTCGCTGAGAAGATGAAACTTCAGCCAAGTCTTAAGGGAGGTGTGGGAGAGAGCCATGCAGATATCTGAGAAAAGAGCATTCCAGGCAGAGGGAACAGCAAGTGCCTAGAGTGGGACTCTGCCAGGCACATTAGAGGGGCAGCAAGAAGCCCAGGCTGAAGTGGAGGGATTGTGGTGCAGAGTAGAGGGAGAAAGAATGGGGTCAGATCGCATATGGCCACGTGGCCTCTTGTAACAACTTTGGCTTTTATTCTGTGGGAGGTGAGAGCCAAGGAAAGAGTTCATGCAGAGGAGAGATGAGATAGCACTGGGGTATTGACAAGATCCCTGCGGCTGCCGTGTGGGGAACAAACCAGGGGGCTTGAGAAGGAAGAATTGGGAGGCCAGTTGAGGAGGCTGCTGCAATAGTCCAGGCAGGAGATGATGGGGGCTGGACCAGGGTGGAGGCAGTGAAGGAGAGTAAAAGGTAGGTTGGGAACCTTCTAGCTGGGTGGGGGCAAAAAGAAGAAATGATGGATTGGGAGGAGGGAGATACTCCCTGATCTGGAAGCTCTTGGTGGAGGCTCTTGGTAATTGGAGGAAAGACTTTTGGGTCCATGCTGAAAGCTCTCCTATTAACTGAAGGAGATGGGCAGTCCTAGCCCCTTAGTGGAATTACTTATCTGGATTCCCGAGAGGAGGGCTTCCAAGTTTGGCATGAGGGTGAGACCTCCTAGATCCCCAAAGCCCCCACTCTCTCTCTCTATCCCAACGTCCAACCCCCTCAGCTTCCACCCCTCACCCCTCCTCAAATGCTCAGGAATGCAACCTTTCTGGTAACCCGAGCTCCTGGGTCGCCCCTGAGGTGAACCAGCAGCGGCTTCTGCTACCGCGACCCTGAGCGATGGGCGGGTGCAGTTGTACTCCCGCAGCTCGGAACTATGGGCAGAGGCCGGTCTTGAGCAAGAGCCGCCCACACCGCGCCTAGTCTCCCACTGGCAGCGCGCGCTGTCTCTGCAAGTGACCGACGGCCACGGCGCGCACGTGGTGGGCCTGTGCGGCAAGTTCAATGCAGACCAGACCAACCATGTGGGTGGTCCCGACCAGCGCGCAGTCTTGCGCACTTGGGCCCTGATGCCCAGTGCCACGCCCCTGGGCTGCTCCCTGTGCCAAGCCCGCGTCCCCACCCCAGACCCAGGGGCCCTGCCCCCTCCTGGCAGCTCCGAACCAGCCCTTTCACCACTGCCACGACGTGCCGCCGCCTACGCCTTTCGAGACCAGCTGCCGTGCTGGGGTCTGCCCCTTCCCCAGCTACCCACCTGCGCTCTGCGTGGCCCTCCCGGTCTACGCGCACGCCTGTCAGCGCCTGGGTGTCAGCGTCGACCCCTGGAGGTTCTGGTCTGGCTGCCATGAGCAAGCCTTAGAAGGAGGTGGCTGAGGGCTGCTGGGGAAGGGCATTCTGGGACTTAGGGACGACACTCTTTGATACTGGCGTCGATTCCTGGGTCAAGGCTCCAGGGTCCCTGGGGTGAGACAGCCTCTGGGTCTCGGGGGTGGGGCTACTGGCGCCTGGGAGGCGGGCTCTTTGGGTGTGAGGATGGAGACTCCTCTGCCCTAGGGGCGGGACTTCTGGGTTCTGGGGACTAGAACACCTACGTCTTGGGGTCGGAGTCTTTGGGTCCTGGGAGTGAAGACTAACAGGCCCTCGGGCCCAGAACTACTCAGTTCTAAAATGCAGGATCCCGGGATTTGGTGGATGGAAAATCCTCTAGGCGGCAGGACTCCGGGGTCTAGGGTGAGAGATCTGTGTCCCACAGCCAGACTTCTATGTTCTGGAGGGGGACTTCTGGTTTCTGACGCTAGAGACTTCTTTATTCTGTGAGGTGGAGATTGCTGGGGCTAGGGGCTGGAAAGCCTCCATTCTAGGGGATGAGGACCCCAGGATCCTGGGGGAGACTCTCGGAAGCTGAGAGTGGGGTGTCTCCACTCTAGGGGTCGTTGTATGCTTAGGTCTCCTAAAATCATACTCGGAGGTCATGACTGGACTCTCTCTCCCCCCCCCCACTTCCTCCACCCCTCCCCTACAGCCATCCAGTGCCCCCAAAACAGCCACTGTGAGCCTCTGGCTCGTCCTGCCCAGAGACGTGCGTGGGCCTGTCGGGAGCGTAGTGCCCGGCGCCCTGCGGGGAGACAGGCGCCTGCGACGCCCGACAGTGGCCGGCGGTTGTGGCTGCACACAGCGGGGACACCTGCTGGCACCTGCTGAGGCTTTGTGCCGCGGCGGTCTGCAGAGGCCACTATATCACCTTCGACAGGCGCCGATTCCGCTTCCCCAGCTCCTGCGGGTACCTGTGGAGCGGCTTTCGTTCTCCGGCGCCACGTGGGCTCGCTGACTTCCGTGTGCTCCTGGGCACCGGTCCTGAAGGGACCCGAGCGGCCTCCAAGTGCACATGCCTGGATGCCACCTGAGGCTGGATCCCAAGGAACCCCGTGGGGTCGTGCTCAGAAAACCCCCATCCTGCCCACACATACACCCAGAGATCCCCCCTTATGCCCTCTGACCCAGAATCCTCACCTCAGGACTCCCAATCCTGGTCCTAAGATTCCCCTAACCTCACCTAAGGCTCAAATCTTGAGTTTTAGTCCTATAGTACTGGACCCTAAATCCAGAACTCCCACCTCCTTCCTTTTGACCCCAAATCTCTGGTCCAGCAGCCTAACTTCAAAGACCCCCCCAAAAAAACCTCACCCCAAAATCATAACTCAAGCCTTAACCCTTTAGGACAAACTCTAAGTCCAGAACTCCCTATCCAGGTCCCCCACAACTTCCTGGAGAGAAGGAAGAGAAGTTGTGAGGCTTTTGGAAAGGCCACATGTAAGGCATTCACGAGGAGTCAGTATAATAGCACATGCACAAGTACTTTTAAGGTAGGTACAATTGGCATTACCATTTTCCAGATGAGGAAACTGTGGCCCAGAGAGGTGCAGCCACTTGCCTGGGGTCACACAGCTGATAAAGAGCAGAGCTGGGATTTGAACCTTGGCAGTTTGGCTCCAGGGTCTGTTATGCTGTCTTTGCAAATAGAAAACACATGACCTCAGCTACCTCATTGGGAAACATAAGTTAGAGTCCCAATGATTTGGACACGACTTCAACGTGGCAAGTTCTCCCGTTAAGGTAGAAGATAGGAGCACTAGGAGAGTAGCCTCTGGGGCTGTGGGGATAAGTGAAGCCACTGACCACAGAGGACAGCATCCAAACGGTGTCAGCTATTTTATGTCAGCAGCGTGCCTTGGCAGTATTTTAAATTTATTACTAAGTTAGTTAGCATTCTAAAATGAGGATGTCTGGATTTACGGCATCTCTTGAGAAACCAGAACCTCTGGTGACTGGTCCCCTAGTCTCATGGCCACTGGTGGGTGGGGCTTCCCCCTCTAGCCAGGGACACATACTTTCTCTCGTTTGTCCTAGTCCCTGTCATGTCCTCCTGTATTACAGCCTTTCCTCTTCACTCATTTAGTTGCTCACCTGGCCCCCGGAGGCATGTGAGTTAGGACCAGGTTTTATTGTTTCCTGGGACCAGGGGTCTGGCCCTGACTTCAGCTTTATGGGGGCCCTGGACCCTTCTGGACCCTAATCCCAGGATCTAAGATCCCTCTCTTGCCCCAAGATGTGTCAGGCACAGTTATAAATCCTCACAACAATTTTTTCCAGTTGGGCACTATTATTTCCCTCCTTTTACAGAGAAGTTAAACAAATTGCCAAAATGAAACAACTGAAAAAAAATAGGGGCCAAGATTTGAAACCAGACAACTTGGCTCTAAAATCAAAGGTCACTTAACCACCATGCTTCCCTGTGCTGGCACATGTAGTTATTAAAGTCAAAACATACGAAGTTGCCAATATGTAATGTTTTTGTCCTACAATGTGGCAATTTCAAATAGTTTAACTTCTGTTTATATCCTGGGATAAAAACACCTAGCCTTGCTTCAAGAATCCTAGAACCTTCATGGTGAGCCCCAGCACACCAGAGCTTTCAGCCCTGATTCTGGGATCCTGGAACCCCAGTCCTGACCCTGACCCTGATTCATTCAACAATCATTTATTGGGTACCTACTGTGTTCCAGGCACTAAGTGCTTTTTACATGTGTTAACTGAATTTCAGACCCCACTCTCAGTCCAAGTCCTGAGCACCCCAAGACCTGACCCAGGGTCTTCAAATCCCCTATTCCCAAGGCTAACAAATCCTCACCCTCAGTTCCTAGACCCACAGCCCCAACTGCTGTGGGCAAATATGGTCAGAACCATGGACAGCAGCTTCAGCTCGTCTGGACGCTGTGGACAGACCTCCCTGCCCTATGCGGCACACTGAAGCCACTCCCACTGCCTAGAAATCCCAGCACCACTGAGACTTTACAGCCTGATTTGACCTATGAACTTCATTCATTCACTCATTCATTAGTTCCACAAGTATTTATTGAGCACAGACTATGTACCAGGCACTATTGTAAGTGTTTTGTACATATGTCACTTGCAGAGGCCCTGGCTTTCAACTCCCCAGACCTGATCCAGGAATACTACAGCCCCAACCCCCAGAATCCACAATTTTCACCTTCCAAATACTTGTTGGAAAAATTATCAGTACTGTGTACAGTATCCCAAGCATTTATAGGCCTATTTGAACAGTCCCCTGGATCCTCAATGGGGCCCCCTGGAGGCCCTGTCCTTACCTAGGGATCCCAGCGTCCTTGGTACTGACTCTAGGCCCCAGAATCCCAGCTTGACATCCTTTCTTCACACAGATGAGTGGTGCATAATCTGCCATTCCAGGCTCTTGGCAGCAATACACTCATCTTTCACTGTGGCTGGGACACTGTGGTCACCTGCCCCTTTGGCTTGCAGGTGACCTGTGCCCCTCAGATTTGCGTGGCACTGGCTCTCCAGCAGCATACGGGGGCCATGTGATGCGGCTGTGTGCTGACTACAATGGGGACCCCACGGTTGACCTCCAGGTGTCTGGAGTTGTGGCAAGCACCCAGCTGCCTGAGGATGGACTGGCCTGGGCCTTTGGCCATAACTGTTTGGTGAATTCCCCAGCTGGGTGCCTGATGCTGCTTGGAAGATGCTGCCATCGCCACCATCCTGGGTCACCCTGCCAACCACCAGCACCACAGCCCACTTTGCCCACCTCTGTGACATCCTCTTGGACCCCCTGAGGCCCTTCTGGCAGTGCCATGAGTTGCTGGCAGCAAGCCCCTATTTCAAAGATTGCATGATGGACATGTGCCTGG
The DNA here is from genome assembly GCF_037783145.1 of Equus przewalskii. Lineage (NCBI taxonomy): Eukaryota > Metazoa > Chordata > Mammalia > Perissodactyla > Equidae > Equus > Equus przewalskii. The sequence goes on from NC_091839.1 coordinate 7,174,778, forward strand.
GCACCAGACCCCGCCCCTCTACTGTGAAACCTGCCAACTGCTGGGTGGTCAAGTCTTCCCATGGCACAAGTCAAGCCTATGCAGTGAGTGCCCAGGGCCTCAGTCCAGCCATCATTGCTCATCTGGGAAACCTCGCTCCAGTCCTAACCATGGTTTAGTTCCTTGGCTGTTGCCCATCCTAGGGTGCAGCCCCTCCCTGCACAATTTAGTCCCTGAGACCTTGTACTTCCCAGCCAGCCTCTAACTGCCACCCTCCATTCCCCATCATGGTATAGACCCTCAACTTTTGCCCACCCTAAAGTTTCAGCGCAACTCTGACTAAACTCCAGCCCCAGCTCGTATGTTTCCCACTTCTCAGCTCTGATTATGGCCCGGCCCTTGAACACTCACCTCTTCAGAGACTTGGATCTGTTCATGGTTCAGCCCCCAAGCTCTTACCCATCCCCAGCCCTTACAGATCAGCTATGCCTGACTCATGGTTAGCCACTTGATCTTTACCTGAAGGTAAAGACCTGAAGCTTCCAGCTTCAGCTCTGCCAAGTCAAGCTTTCCAGTCCTTACCCCTGCAGGGCCCAAGATGCCTGATCCTAGCCCCAGAGGTGGGAGGTGAGACTCCAGCAGCCACGTGACCCCAGTAACTCTCCATTCCTACTCCTTCCCGCAGGCCTGCTGTGCCCAGCACACTTGCACTACATGCTGTGCGCTCCAGGCTGCTCAGCCACTTGTGCGGGGCTGGGGCTGGAGCCACCGCCAGGCTATGAGGGTGGCGCGCGCTGTCACCAGGGCTGCATGTGTGACGCAGGCTTTGTGCTGAGCAGCGCCATCTGCATGCCCATGGTTCAGTGAAGCTGCCCAAGTGCCGGCCACTACCTCGAACATGGTGGGCTGCTGCCACCCCTTCACCCTGAAACTGGCTGCTGCTGCTACCACCCTGGTGGCCAGGTGGCCTACAAACCCTGCCACATAGCCCAGGGTGGCCCAGGCCTCTGCTTCGCCTCAGGTGGGCTCCATTACCAAACTTTCGATGGCACTCCCTTCCACCTGCTGGATGCCTGCACCTGTTCATTGCTGGGCACAGACATGAGCCGCCTGTGGGGTGTGTGGACCTTAGAGGTGGCACTGGAAAAAAGCCCAGGGAGCCCATGCTGCTCCGCGCACGTGGCCACCACTTTGGCCTGGACTGTGAGGACTGGGGATATGTCAAGATGAGCCCCACCCTGTCACTCTCCTCATTTCTCTGCCTCCCAGGCTCTGTTCTGGCAGGCAGGATCTCTGTGCATCGCCCTCTGATGCTCTCCTCCCTCCAACACCCTCCTTTCCACTCTTTTCTCCCTCCTACCTTCTCTCTTCTCCACCTCCTCCTTTCTCTCCTTCTTCCCATTCAGTCCCTCACCCAACAGTCGGGTCTGCATGTCCCTGCTCCAGACTGCCCAGGCTCTGTCCCTTTCACTTCTCTCTTCACCACCTCAGCATGTCCACCCCACCTGTCTCTCCCACCCCTCAATCTTCAGCTCCAGGTCTTTTTCTTTTCCACCTGGGTCTCCCTGTGCCCTCCCATGCTCCACAACTACCATTACGTCTTCCTCAACCTCCAGCCAGCCTCCACGACCCCTGGTCCGTGTGCCCCTCCCCCACCACTGCCCTTCCTCTTGAAGTCTTGCGTCTCTTTCTCCCCACAGTGGCCCCTTCTCTTCTCTCCTCCTCCGCCCCCAATATCTGCTCCCTCCTCTTTCCTGGATCCACATAGCCCTCCACAGCCTCCCCATGCCCCAGGCCCATGGATGCCCTCTAGGTGTCTCTCCTGTCCCCTCTCTCACTATACCCCATGCCCACCTCACCACTCTCCCTTCCCCTCACTTTCCTTCCCTTCTCCTGGTCTCCACGCACCTCCCCGCAATACCCCTCCCCAGAACTGCCTCAACTGCCTCTTCTCTCCCCGACCCCTCACCCCCTTCACACCCTCCTCTCAGCCTCCAGTCCCTCTCCACTCTCCCCTGGGTCTGGCACACCACTTCTCTTACTCCTTGCACACACTCCTCGCACTACCCCTCCTCCCTAGGCTTTTCCCAGATTCTCCCCAGACCTGAACCTCCCCCTCACTCTAGGCTCCCCCGGCCCCGGCCGCAGGTGGACTGCGTGCAGCGCTGCTGCCCTCGCGCTGACCAGGTGAGGGGTGCGCGCCTCCACGCGGGGTGCGTCTGTGGCGCTCGCGGTGCGTGGAGGCCCGCGGCTGCCTCCTAAGCGTGGCGCTGCCGGTGGCTCGTCACCGCCTCACGCGCAGCCTCAGCAACAACTTTAACGGCAATGCAGCGGATAAGCGGCAGCTGCCGAGGCCCGGACCCTGCGGTGCCACGACCCTCCCCGGGTTCTGGCGGTCGAGGGGCCACCGAGCACACGGGTGTAGACACAGCATGGCACAGCGCGTGTGGCCTCCTGCGTGAGCCCAGTGGCCCTTGGCGTCCTGCCACACAAGCCCGCCGCCGGAGCCCTTCTTCCAGTCCTGCGTGGCCGACGTGGGCCGTGTCCGCGGGAACCGCGAAGGGCTACGCGCCTTCCTGCAAGCCTATGTGGCCCCCTGCCAGACTGCTGGTGTCGACGTGCGGGCCTGGAGGGAGCCCAACTTTTGGCGTAAGTCCCCCACCTGAGGGTGTCCAGGGCCGGCCCGGGTCGGGTGAGCGGTGGGAGACCGAGGTCTGGTCTTCAGTCATCCCAGGAGTGTTGAGGACCTACTATGTGCCATGCCCATGCTGGAGATAAGGCACCAAACAGGATAGAGTCCTGCACACGTTCTCCTTGGGAAAACAGATTGGATTTTTATCTCTCAGCACATTTACAGAGGGCTCATTCTCTATCGGGCGCTGTGTTAAGACAGTGGTTCTCAAACGTTGCCCCTGGACCAGCAGCATCAGCAATATCCAGGGTTTGTTTACAACGCAAACTCTTGCCCTACCCCAGACTTACTGAAGGAGAAACTCTGGAGTGGGGCCCAGCAACCTGTGTGTTAACAAGCCCTGCAGGAGACTGGGAAGCAAGGCCAGGTCTGAGAACCTGTGTTACCTGCTTTAAGTCAGCTCGCTCCATCTTCCAGCTGCTCTAGAAGATAGGGACAATCATTGTCTGCCTTCTGCAGTTGAGGAAACTGAGGCACAGAGAAGCTAAGGAATTCCCAGACCTCACAGCCAGTGAGTGGTAGAACTGCCTTCCACCTGACTCCAGAATCCTCGCTCTGACCCCCATGCTATATTCTCTCTCCAGCAATAATGTAAAAATAATTCCAGTAATAACATGAAAAGACCAGCTGACCTGAGTACTTGCTGAGTACTTGAACTGAGTAAACTGCTCCGTGCTAAGCCCTATATTACCTCAATTAATTCTCCCAACGGTCCCATCAGGCAGGTACATTTTCTGGATGAGAGAAACCAAGGCATCAATGGTTAAGGAATTTGCCCAATGTCGCACACCTAGAAAATGACTTAGCTGGCATCTGAACATTTGTTCATTTATTTAACAAATTCTCATCAACTTTGAGTCTCTATATGTCCACGTCTCCTCCATGCTCCTCATGGATTCTTGGCCCAACCCTGATTTATTTCTGTGTCAGTGTCCACCTCTTTCTGACCCCCTTCTGCCCCTAGGTTCAAATGCTCCTGGCGGGAATCTGTTTGACTTACTATTTACTGATAGACTGATGACCACCCCTACCTCTGTCTGCCATGGTCATTTGTCCAGCCCTGGCCCAGCCGCTGGTCATCGAGACACAATGTGGCCGCTATATCAGGCAGGACTCTTAATGGCAATGTCAGAATCCCAACTCAAACTGAGAGGAGAAAGAGAAAAGCATTCGGAGCACATATAACTGCAAAGACCGAGGGTACTTCTATCTTCAGGATCAGGTAGATTAAGGATTATCAGTTGCAGTTACAAGAAACCTGTTTCTCTCCTCCTCTGCCTTGGTCTTCCCTTCCTCCCTCTCTGTTAGCTTTATTCTCAAGCAGGCTCTCCCCTTGTGGCTGCAGCAAGGCTTTGGCAACTTTAGGCTGACAATTCTACCAGCTTCAAAGCCCTCGCAAAAATGTAACACCCTTTTCCCATTGGTCCCAACAAAAGTCCCAGAGTCACCACCCATAAGCTTTGCCTGTCCAATTATTGTGACCCAGAGGAGAGAAGAATAATCTGTTTAGCCAGCCCCGGGTTCTGTAGGCACCCCTGGAGCCTGGATATGGAATCACCTCACATAGTGAAAGTAAGGATAGGTGGTTGTCCAAACGGAGGTGGAGGTATTATTATCAGAAGGGTGCAGAGAGCGAAAAAGACGTCCACCACTAGAGTTCACCAACAGGCTGCCCACAGGACCAAACGGCCATAATAGGAAGTATGAGCACTTGGTGGTTCCAGGGATGGTCAACCCCTTCGGCAGGGGCAAGAATCCTTGGGAAGGATGCAGTCTGGGGGTGCTGGTTGGACAGAGGGAAGGCCCTGGCTTGCCTGAGCCTGACAAGCCTCCTCTCCACAGCCATGCAGTGCCCCCCACATGGCCACTACAGGCTGTATGTGAACCCCTGCCCTGAGGCCTGCCTGGGTATTCAGGGAGGTGGTACAGCTCCCTGCTCCCTGCGCTGAGGGCTGCCAGTGTGTTGATGGATTCTTCCCGGCTGGGCGTGGCTGCATCCCTGTGGACCGCTGTTCTTGCTTCCGCAATGGCCATACTTCCCTGTGAGCATCCTCTTGGGTCCTTGTTAGTTTCACTCGGATCCTTCCACTTTGCCTCTGATCCCCAAATGCTCCCTTGTTTGGGTCTCATCTCAGAACCTCTAGGTGCACTTCCCCTTCAGTAGCCCCTCACCTTTCACCCTCCCTCCCTTCCTCCACAGCCCCTACAGACCATCCTCCATTAAGAATTGCTCCTCCTCCTGTACCTGCCAGCTGGGGGAGGAGGTGACCTGTGTCCCCTTCAGCTGCCCTGTGGAGGAAGTCTCTAACATCACAGATGGAGTCCTAGGCTGTCGATTGCAAGGTGACCAAGGCTGCGGTCTGATGGGTCAGAGATTGAGGTATGACTCCTGGCTCCAGGGAAGGAAGGGACTGGTGACCTGGACTCCTGGGACTCATGGGTCCCTGACCCTCTCTCTCCCCCACAGCCACCTTGGCCCTTGCCCTGAGCTCTGTGGCCCCACCGCTGGTTTGCCCACCATTGCTCCCTGGCCCCAGTCCCCAGTGCCTGACAAACTCTCACTTTATCCCATGTGGCTCTGCATGCCCAGCCATCTGCACCAACCCCTCAGCCCCAGAGCACTGTAGCCACCCCTGTGCCTTTACCTGCCAGTGCCTGCCTGGCCACCGGCTGCTGGAGGGTTGATGTGTGCCCCACGCCCACCGATCCTACTTCCTGTGCCAAGGCCATGCTTTCTGTACAGACAACTGTACTTGGCACTGCTGCTGCCTGGCCCTTGGTGCCCCAGTGAGCAAGGTGCCCCAGTGTTGGCCTGACAAGTGCCATGGTCACTGCAAGGCACCACTGCCTGTTAGCCCAGTCCCCACCCAGCCCCACTGTCCTGGAGGAGCCACTGGTCTGCACTGCCACTGGAGACTTCCACACATTCGCAGGAGCCCACTATGAATTCCCTGGCTCCTGTGTCTACTGCCTGGTAGGTCTCTGTGGCACAGCCCATGCCAACCTTGAGCCCTTTAGCCTGGATTTGGCCCTACTTCTGCGGCCACGTGGCTGCACCAAGGCCCTGACTCTCTTAGCCTGTGGCCTGAGGCCAGACATGAGTCCAAAAGATCTCAACCACATCCGCGTGAGGCTCCTAAAGCCCCACACTGATCCGCCATCCCTCACTGTCCCCACTACCCTCAGGTAACCCATAGTGACCCCTCTTTTCCTGCTGATGCCCCCTTCATTAACTCTCCCACTGGCCCTCAAAGATGTCCACTCCAGTTTCCTAGTGGCCTTATTCATCTCACACCATTGGTACTGACCTCCTCCTCACTGGCTTGCTTGCTGACCCCTTCTCACTGACCATCTACTTGTCATTACTTACCACTCTTCAGACTCCTATTACCCTCCTATTAACTCTCCATTGAGTTCTCAGTTGACCCCCTAATTGACTCCCCTTTATCCCACAGGCTCAGCCCTGACCTCTCCATTGCCCCTCCCTTTCACACCCCATTGAACATCCCATTAACCTATTGCCCCTCCCCAACTGATCCTACTCCTGTTATATTGACTTGCCCATTACCCATTTACTGTCCTGTTGGCTCCATCCCATATCCTTACTCCGTTGATCTGTACTGAGTTATCTATTGACCTTCTCAGTGATCTACTGAGTGGCCCATTAGTGCCCCATTTACGCTCCTGCGGCTCTTCCCATTGAGCTTCCTATTGATATTGACGCCTCCATTGAATTCTCAGGTTTTCTGTTATCCCAGTTGAGCCTCTCTCTGACTCATTTTCTCACCCACTGAGCCTTCCATACAGTGTTCCATTAATTCATTGACTGCCTCCTGACTCCACCCCCATTTACTCTCCAGCTGAGCCCCCCCATTGCCACCCAAAGCCACCTACTAAGGCTTCTCTGGATCCTCAGGATCCTCAGGATTTGTCCATCCACTTTCTCCCTTTGCCCTCTTCTTGATCCTCCCATTGATCCTCACTGACCCTACCCTCTGACTCCCTAATTTTCTTTTTACCCCTCATTGATCTCCCATTGACGCCTCATTACTTCTGATTGTCCCATCACTCTACTATTGATCCCATTGAATCTTTTATTGACCTTCCATTTAGCCTCCAACTGACCTCCCATTGAATCCTTCTATGATCCCTAATGACTACCGCTGCTAACCCACCACTAATGTTCTCCTTGAGCCCTCTGATCCTTCGCTGACAAGTCCAAGAATTTCTGCTGACCGTCACCATCGCCTTCCCAGATGTCCCCAACCACATGCCCTCCCTGTAGGTGTACAGAATTCTGGAATCACTGCCCTTCTTTCACGGCCGCCGCCTCCGCGCCTATCGCTGGAGCCAACAGCTCTGCGGAGACTCAGACCTCGACCTCTCGCTGACATATGATTGGGGCAGCCTGGCACGTGTGACGCTGCCGAGGCCCCATGGACCCTACCTGTGCGGCCCCTGCGACCAGGTGGCCCGAGCGGCTCGCCCGCGCCCTTGCCTGGTGCCTGGAAGGTGACAGAGGTGCCGGGCTCTGGCCGGGCCTGCGGACCCGTCTGCCCGGGCCCCGCCTCCGTGGCCGCGCGTACCCATTCTGCCTCAAACACGTACTGCGGGCCGCTCGACAGCGGCCGAAGGTGCCGTGGGCCGTGCTGCGCAGCGCTGGACCCGCTCCGGTTCCTCGACGACCGCTTCGACGACATGTGCGGCCATCGCGGCGCCCGCCGCACCGTCCGCCGAGTCCTGGTCGCCTACACTGTCGCCTGTCAGGCTCTGCGCGCGCGCCTGCGGCCCTGAAGGACGCGCGACTCTTTCCGCGAGCGTGCGGGGCTGGGCAGAGAGAGGGCGAAGCTCGGCCGAGCTCGGATGGGCCACGCGGGGAAGGGCGCGGGAGGCCCGATGGAGCAGCTCCGACCTGGGCGGGCGGGCCGAGCCAAGAAGGGCGGGGCTTGCAGAAGAGTTGGAGGACGAGGTTTGAAAGAGCGGCCAGACCCGGAGGGGCGGCAGTTTAATTAGCAAGATCTTTCTGTCTTTCGTGCCTGTCTCTCTCTCTCACTGTCTGTCTCCCCCGTGACTCTTGGTCGCTCTCCGAGTCTCCCTCTCTGCTCCTCACTGTATCCCTACCTCGCCTTCCCACTCTCTCTGTTCCTCGTCCTTTCTTCCTCGCGTCCCCCCGTGTTGCTCTCCCTCCCCGCCATCCTCCATCTCTGCCTCCCCGTCTGTTTCCCCCACCCCGCCTGTTTCTCAGTCTGTGTCCCCGGCCGACCCCCTTCTCCGTCCCTCGCGGTCTCTCCCCCGCGTCTCCATCTCTGTGCCCTCGTCTCTGACCCTCCCACCCCCGCCGCTCTCGCGCTCCGAGCTGTGCGGCCGGAGCTCTGCGACCCTGTGCCCGGGCGGCAGCCGATGCGCTGAGGGCTGCGAGGGCGACAGGGGCTTGGTGCTGAGCGGCGCCCCCTGCAGGCGGCGGCCAAGGGCGGCTGCTTCCGCGCCGCCGCTACCGCACGCTGGGCGCCGGCCGGTACCCCGGGCGCGGGCACGTGTGCAGCCTCCGCAGGGGCGTGCGCCGCGGCCCGGCCCCCTGCGCGCTCGCCGGGCCCGCGCACGTGCTCGCCTCCGACGGCCGCGCGCTCACGTTGCCCGCGCCCTTCAGCCCTGCGGTTGCCTGGACCTGCCTGCCCGCCCCGCACGCCCCAGTGCCTGGCCCTCCCGCCTAGACGTGGCTGGCGATGGGGCCGGGCCGCTCGGTCTGCGCCTCAACCTCCCCGGTCGCCCCTGCAGCTACACCGCGCTGATGTCGGCGTCCTCGGCGGTACCTGCCGGCGGACTGCGCCCAGGCCCTGCCTCCTCCTCCTTCTGGAAGTGCCTCAGTTTCCCCCATGGTAAAATGGACATGTTTGCCTTCCAGGTTTGAAAGATGGTGCCAGTATATAACAAGGTGGAAGCGTTGCCTGGAACACAGTGATGGCTCCCTCAAGGGTCCCTGTTCGTGTTTGTATGATCACCTCCTACACAGGATTGGATAAAATCAGTCATTTAGGATTCCTTCAATAAATAGCTATGGAGAATCTCTGGAGGATTCAACGGTGAGCAAGTTCTGGACGCGCACACATTCCTCCAGGGAAGCGGATAATAAGTAAATACATAAGTAAAATAGGTGATACATCAGATGATGAGTGTAAGAACTATAAAGAGAAGTAAAACAAGGAGAAGAGACAATAGGGAGACGGAGGTTTAGAATCTTAAATCAGGTAATAAGGAAGACCCCACCAAGAAAGTAACATTTGAGTCGAGGTCCGAAGGAGGTAAGGGAGGGACCCATGTCGACATCTGGGAAGGAGCAAACCAGGCAGAGGGAACATCAAGCGCAAAGACCAGGGCCTTATAGGGCAGTGTGGTGCAGACTAGGCAGAGCAGTAGGAGGGAGGCAGGAGTGTGGTGAGACTCAGTGTGGTGAGACAGAGAGAGCTTCAAAAAGGGGTGTGGTCAGCAGCATGAGGAAGAGAAGGCCAGAGAAGGGGCTCTGGGATTTATTTAGTGCTTACTATGTGCTAGGCATGTATGTATGAGCATACATGTATCATCTCATTTAATACTTCCAGCAACTGTATCAGTCAGCTAATGCTGCATAACAAGCAACCTAAAAAATTTCAGTGACTTACCCCAACCAGCTTTCTCATTCACATGTCTGTGAGTCGACTGGCATTTGGCTGATCTTGGCTCGGGTCATAAAGCACTTACCATATGCCCAGCATTGTTCTAAGCACTTTTTGTTAATTTATTTAATTCTCCCAACAACCCTATGAAGCAGGTACTCTTATCCTCCCATTTTACAAATGGAGAAACTGAAGCTCAGAGCAGCTAAGTCCCTCACTCAAGTCTCACAGCTGGTTTGTGGCACAACTTGGAGGGATGTCCAGGCTCCTGGGAGGCATGGGAGCAGGCTCAGCCTTCTCAGCCCAGTCCTGACCCCTTTCCTTCTCCACAGGTGGATGGTGAGTGCTGCCAGCTGCCCTGGGTCCTGCCGGGGCCAGGGCCTGGGCCACCCTGGAGGGCCGCCATGTGGTGGTGCACACAGCCTGTGGGCTGCATCTCATGTAAGACTGGGGCAACTGGGTGTGCCTAACTGTGTCTTCCATGTTCCACGGCTGGCTAGCATGGCTCGGTGGTGGCAATGTTGGCCCCCTCTACCTGCCCCTGGACACCAGATCCTGGCCCACAGGCCTGGTTGCTACCCTCGTCCACCATCCAGGCCCAGCCTCGGCTTTAGCATTAGCTGCCCCATGCGCTTGCCCAGATTTTCAATGCTCCCAAACTGCATGGACTCCTATAGGCACCAGATGGTCCCTTTGGCTGCTGCCCAGGCCATATCAGCCCCAAGGCCTTCCTCGGGATACGCCTGCAGGACATATGTCGCACCCATGGCCAGCATCTTGGCCTCTGTGATGCCCTCACAGCCTGTACTGCAGCCTGCCGGGAGGCGGGATGCCCATGACACCCTGGAGGGGCCACAAGCTCTGGGGCAAGTTGTGGACTGGCAGGAAGCCACCCCTCTCCTGATGGGGATCAGAGAAGTCCTGACATCAATGGAATTAGCTGAAGAGAGTGTGTGGGAAGGGCATCCAAAGGAAAGGGAGCTGTAATTGCAAAGGGGTAGAGGTTGGAAAATATCGATGGGAAGCTAGCCTGCTGGGGCAGGGGTAATAGGATTGCAAAGGGAAACTTCAGTCATAAGCACTTGCCTTAGACATCCGCCTGCAGCCCTGACTTGTCCACCCTAAAGCCACTATGGCATCTGTGCACGGCCCTGTGAGGGGGCTGTGTCCCGCCTGCCAGCCCTGCTCGCTGGTCCACTTGATGCTATGAGGGCTGTGAGTATGACCCTGGCCTCATCTTTGGTGGCACAGAGTGTGTGTCCCAGGACCACTGCGACTGCTTCCACCATGGACACTCCATCCCTGTAAGAGAGGTCTCCAGGCCCAGGCTTGTGGGCGCGGAGTCTCCCATACCTCGTCCTAAGATGTTCCCTGAGCCAGGCCATATCAGTCAGCATTTTCAGTTGTATCTGCCAGAAAATAATGCCAACTATCTTAAATACAACAGGGAATAGATCGACTTTTATTTGTGTAAAGTTGAGGCTCAGGCATGGCTGGATTCAGGGACTCAGAGGATGTCACCAGGACTCAAGCCTCTATCTTTCATCCCTGCCTTTTCCTTTTTCTGTGTTGGCTTCTATATTAAGTAGGCTCTAGGTCCACCTGCTATGAGAGGCTCAAAATTACAGTGGCTTAGACTTGATAGAAGCTTATTTCTTTCTCATGAACAGTTCAGGTATAACCAGTCTGGTTCTTCCAAGTCAGGGACACAGGCTTCTTCTGTCATGTGGCTCTGCCTCCCCTGTGGTATTGCCCTCATCTGCTCCCCACCACATCTATATTCGAGCAGGTTGGAAGGGAAAAAAGAGGGGACAAGGAAGTCAGGCCTCCTCCCTTTAAGGGCACCCCCCCAGAAGTGGCACTTAGCACTTTTGTTCACTTCCCATTGGCCAGAACTTCATGGAAGGACCGCATCTGGCTGCAAAACGGGCTGGAAAGCATATCTTTAGCTGGGTGGCCATGTGTGCAGCTAAAAATTGTAATTCTAGGGAAGAAATGGAGGATGGATATTTGAAGACAAGCATAGCCTCATTCTCAAAGCACTTCTCTGTTTGGGGGGCAGTGGTGGTCGCAGCTGCTTCAGCTTTACAACGCACAGTTTAGCAACCTCAGTGGGAACACAGCACTTCTCTCTCAACAGCTCCAGCGGAAGTCTAAGGGCCGACTCCTACTGTCCAGTGTAGGTTATCTGTCCATCCCTAAACCCAACACAGAGGCCAAAGTAGGGGGTACTCTGATTGGCCAGGCCTGGGGCACGTGCCCAGAGATGGAGCCAGAGAGTAGATAAATCACCTAGGCAACCCCATAGACTGAGAGTGGGGCTAGTTCCCCAAAGAACCTCGGAGGCTGTTAGCATGGATGGACCCTGGGCGGGCAGTGTTCCCTTCAAGGTTTTGCAGCTCCTTGAGTCCATTAGGAGGTAAAGAAAACCCCCTTAGGATGGTTGACATAGTTGTCTTAGAGATTAGGGGCCACTGGAAAGGAAAAAGCATGGGTCTTTAAACCTCAGTGACTCTGGGGATGAAGAGATGCCCACACTGGGAGGAACAAGGCATAAGAGCAGATATACTGTCACTGCGTGTCCACTGCATGCCAGTGCTGACAACGCTAGCCGCAGGTCAGAATCTTCGGTGAGCTTGTAGGGCTTTTCACACACAAGTGAAAAGCAGAGGGATCGTCATTGATGAAAAGAGACTAAAATACCACAACCGTCCAATGCAGTGCACAAAGCTAGATCAGGTCCTGGTTTGCAAAGAACAGTTACAGAAGATGTTTGGGGAGCAACTGGAGAAATGCATCACATTTTTAAGGATTTGCCCTCCTCATATGGAAACGATGTTTCAATGGATTTTTAATTTGCATTTGTCTTATTAGGAGGTTGAGCATCTTTTCAAATGCTTAAGAAACATTTGTATTTCCTATACTATTAATTTTCTGAATACCTTTTGCTCTTTTTTGTATATTGCGTTGTTGGTTTTTTTCGTTCTGATTTCTAGGAGCTCTTGATATGTTAGGGAAATTAGTGCTTTGCGATATGTGTTAGACATATGCTTCCTTTTTTGTTGATGTTCAGGATGGTCTTTTGGGTCCGATTTTGAGTCTATCTGTCTCTGCAGGTTGGGGAGGTACTGGTCCTGCCTGGCTGCCAGGAATGCTGGATGTGCTTGTGTGGCCAAGGCCTCCAGTGCCAGCCCTTTTCCTGCCCACAGAGCACAGGCTGCATCCTGGATGGGGGTGTGCAGTGCTGTGAGGCTGGGGAGGGTGCCGCATGTCACCTGGTGCCCGGGGGTCTCTTCATCACCTTGGATAGCTTTAGTGGGCTTGCACCCAGGCCTGTTATGCCCTGTGCCTTTGAGCTAGCCACACTGGTGGGTTCCAGGCCCCAAGATCCTGACTGGTTCCATGTCCTTGCTGACTTCCCATCCTGTCCTGGCTGCACTGCGGGAGGCCATCGGCTTCAGGGATGGCTATGCGGCTGTGGGACCCAATCAGGAAATATGGGTAAGGGACTTCTTCAATGCCAGCCAAGACCCTTGTGTGACGTAGCACTGATCCCTGGGGCCTACTGACCCCTCACTGACCTTCAGTAGCCTTTAACATAGAAGTGGTTTCCCATGACCCTCTAATCTCACATTGGCCTCCATTGGCTAAATGTCCTTGCCCTGATCTCCCAGGACCCTCTAGACCCTACATAAACTTCTCAGGACCCCCTGAGTCCACCTTGCTCCAAGACCTACTGGACTCCTGGGAACTACTGACTGAGTGGTCAGAGCTGTAACAGGGAAGCAGAGGCCAGAGCGATCAGGGCTGGGATAGGGAAGCACAGGCAGGCTGTGGGAGCCCAGAGGTGCCCCCAGTTTAGGGGGTCGGTGAAGATTTTCTGAAGGAGGTAACCAATGAGCTGAGACTTGCAGTTAGGCTGGGGAACAGAGCAGGGAGGAACGTTGCAGAACAAGGCCATGACAAAGGAGGGACTGTATTGGGGACTGTGGTGAAAATCAGCTAGTGAGTCTAAGACAGCCCACCAAATGCGGTGGACTTAGGACCAAGGAGGCTATGAGTGACTTAGGAAATCACAGTAGGGGGCAGCTCCTGGACTACAGGGTTGAGGAATGAGGCTTACGGGGAGACAGCAGGCATAGACGCTTCTCTTGACAAGTTGTCCTTGAAGACAGAGGAGACTAGAGATGAGCCAGGAAGAGGCAGAGGGCCAGGCTATCTTAGAACTGATTTATTATGATGCTGCTTTGCAGATGGGAGAAACTCAGGGATGTTTGCTGATAGGAAGAAACTAGACAAGGAGAAGTTGGGAATCCAGCAGAGGGAGGCCGGGGTGGAGGACACCTGGCTCCCCAAGGAACCCGGAAGCAGGAGGGCAGCAGGAGAACAGGAATCTGGGCAGGCACAATGGATAGTGTTTCTAAGCAAGGGGAAAGCATGCCTGAAATCCCATGCTGAGACTCAGAACACAGCTGTGAGGTGGAGCAATTGGAGGAGCCAGAGGATGGGCCAGCAAGAGCACCTGGGGCATCTGCCACAATCTGGCAGGGAGGCTGAGCCAGAGCTTTGCTTGTAGGGCCAAGAGCCCCGGACTGTGTCTCTTAAACTTCTAGTGTAACTTTGGGCACATGACTCAGCCCCTCTCTATGCTTCAGTTTGCCCATCCACAAAAAGCAGTCATAAGAATAGTACCTCCTTCATAGGGCAGCTGTGAGCATACATGTGAATTGCTGGTGTACACTAAGTGCTCTGTAAGTATGAGCTGTGATTGCTCTCGCAGCCTCTTTTATATTATTATTGGAGAGACAAGGTATAGAGCAGAGTGGTTAAGAACACAGGTCACGAATCCAGTACCCCCTCCTCCCCAGGATCCAAACCTGGCTCTGCCACTCACCAGCTCCATGAACCTGGGCAAGCTCTGTGACTTCTCTAGGTCTCTTTCCTTTTTTTTCTTTTTCTTTTTTTTTTTAAGATTTTATGTTTCCTTTTTCTCCGCAAATCCCCCCGGTACATAGTTGTATATTTTTAGTTGTGAGTCCCTCTAGTTGTGGCATGTGGGACGCCACCTCAGCATGGCTCAGTGAGCGGTGCCATGTTGGCGCGCAGGATCCCAACAGTGAAACCCTGGGCCGCAGAAGCAGAGCGGGAATTTAACCACCCGGCCATGGGGCCAGCCCTACTGGGTCTCTTTCCTAATCGGTAAGAGGCAAGAGGCATATAGGCTGCAGATCCACCTTGTCAGTGTGTTGGTGGGATTTAATATCATTGTAAATATTTAATAAGCTATTTTAACATTCACTATTTTAAAATAAATGTATTACATAAAATAATATAAATTTGGTGACAGTATATTAAAATATCAATTGCATCGTATTATTTTGCAAATTTTATTGATGTACTGTGTCATACATTATCTTATGAATTGAATAGTAAAATATTAAAGCAGTTGGAATAGCGCCTGGCACAGAGAATGTTAGATTTTGAAGACAAGAGGTGAGAGACCTGACAAGTTCCAGAGGCTGTTTTTTCCCCTCTAAAGCTGCCTTTTAGGGAAGTGTTTATTATGGAAATTTTCAAGCATCACAGAAGAGAGAATAGTGTTATGAAACCCCATTACAGTTACACAGTGGTTTCTTTTTTTTTTTTTAATTTTTTTTTAATTTTTGAGGAAGATTAGCCCTGAGCTAACTACTGCCAGTCTTCCTCTTTTTGCTGAGGAAGCCTGGCCCTGAGCTAACATCCGTGCCAATCTTCCTCTACTTTATATGTGGGATGCCTACCACAGCATGGGCTGCCAAGCGGTGCCATGTCCACACGCGGGATCCGAACTGACGAACCCCGGGCCGCTGAGAAGCGGAGCGTGTGCACTTAACCGCTGCGCAACCAGGCCGGCCCCTACACAGTGGTTTCTGAAGCCCCGCGGACTCCCAGACTCCGGCCCTAATCCCGGCCTCTGACCCGTCTCCCCTCTGCGCAGGTGAACCGACGCCCCGTGCGGCTCCCGGCCCAGTCGTGCGGGGGCGTGGTCGCACGCTGGGCGGAGGGCTCTGGGGTTATCGTCAAGCGGTCCCCCATGCTCTGGGTGCCCGAGGGGGCGGTGGCCCTCCACGTTACGAGGACGCCTCCGGGCAGCCGGCGGGGACAACAACGGAATTGCGGCCGACGACCTGATACTCTCAGGAGGACTCCGGGGCACCAGCCTAGTCGACGTGCTCCAGGCGTGCCGGACTCAGGGCTTCCACAGCTGCTGAGGACCCTCCCTCTCCTGCCCCAGGACCTCACTCTCATCAGCAGAGGGAGCTACCAGACCAACTCCCTGCCAACAGGCTGCCTTTGGGGGCTTGGAGCCCCCACCCCCTTTCCGTTTGTCTTCCCACTGCAAAGAGAAGCTCTCCTGCCGGCCGTGACTCAACACTTCCCCGCGTGACTCCGTCCGTCTGCGCGTCCCCAGGGCTGGGACCCACGACAGACGCCGGCCCTGGAGGTGGGACCGCATGGAGCTTCCTGCGATCGTTTTAATAAATAACTGATGACAAAAACACGCGTGTGCCTGTCTTCTCTCTCCCGTGCCGCCGCGCCCAGGGGAACACAAGGATTCCAACCTCTAGCTCCCTGCTCTCCCACGACCCAGGAGTTAGGTCAGGGCCCCAGTCCCCTTCCGACCCAAAATCTAAGAGTCCGAGCGCCTAGCCCCCTCCTCCTCCGGGATCCCAGAACTGTCCCCTCAAGGACACAAATTCCCGGTGAGGCGGGCCAGCCAGCCAGCCGCTCCGCCCCCTACGCCCAGCCCTGTGACGTCACTGCAGCGACAGCCAATGGGGCGCGAGGGCGAGGGAGGCGGGAGGCGGGAGGCGGAGCTGTGGGAGCGCGCGGGGCGGAAGTGCTCGCTGCCTCGCTCCTCCATCTCGCCCAGCGCCACGGCGCCACGGTTGGCGCGGCCTCCTCTGCGCGCGATCCCGGCCCCGCCGCCGCCATGAGCCGGCCCAGCCGGCTGCAGAGGCAGGTCCTGAGCCTGTACCGCGAGCTGCTGCGCGCCGCGCGCGGGAAGCCGGGCGCCGAGGCGCGGGTGCGGGCCGAGTTCCGGCAGCACGCCTGCCTGCCGCGCTCCGACGTCCTGCGCATCGAGTACCTGTATCGCCGCGGGCGGCGCCAGCTCCAGCTGCTCCGCTCGGGCCACGCCACGGCCATGGGTGCCTTCGTGCGCCCGCGGGGGCCGACCGAGGAGCCCCGGGACGCGAGGGTCCCGGGGACCCCGCCTGAAGATGGTAACAGTCCAAGGAGCCCTCCCGACAGCATGGGGTCACCAGAGACCCCGCCTGATGGACGGTAACAGGCAGAAGAGCTCACCCGATGGCGCAGGGCAGCCGGGGGGCAAGTCTGACTGCGTGACGGGATCGAGGAACCCGCCTGATGGAAGGGGAGACGTCTTAAGAGACTAGCTCCATGGACTGGGGGGATCGGAGAGACCTCCTGGCAATGTGAGGGCCTAGAGACACCCATGATGGATGGCGAGAGATGTCCAAGCCTGCCCGATCCACGGTAACGGGTCGGACTCTTCCCTGAGGGCTTGGGGCGGCCTGGGTCGCCGGCTGGCTGGACTGTGTCAAGCTGAGAGCTACTTACTCCAAGGCAAGGGGAGTCAGGACTCCCGCCCCCCGCTCCCCCCGCCCCCCCGCCCTCGTTGGACAGAAAGAGACTGGGACACCCTTTTGATGCCTGGCTCCTCAACTCCCCTCTCCTGTAGCAGACTTTTTGCTGAGGAATTTGGGAAGATGCCTTTATGGACGGTGAGAAGCCCCGAATCCCCCTTTGGAAAACTTTTCCCCAATTATTGCGACAAACTAGAACCGGTGAGGAAGGGGTTAGGGTGTCTCACGCTAGCCGATCAACTAAAGACCCCTCAAGACCTCTACTTGATGGTTCTGAGGGGGCATCGTGACTCCTGTGCCCTTCCAACTTCAGGACTGTTGAACAAAGGGAATAAAATTTGGGATGTGCTTACTTCCCTGTCGGTGGTCTTAAAGATTTTATGTGTTTGGGGATTTTTGAAGATGCCCCACAAACCAAGAAGTGACCCGCTGGGAGGGGTGGGTTTAGGGAGCTGTCTAGACTGGCAAATTGGTTCCAGCAGCATAGTTCTCTCTACTGGGCAGATCCATGGGACCCATCCTGGTTTGACCCCAAAGAAACCCCAGCTGACTCCTTAATGGAGGGCAGTGAGGCAGGAGAGGAAATGAAGAGGCCTGGCTGGGAATCCTTGAGGCAGTGGTGGGGAGCTCAAGCCTGGTAGCAGAGTCCAGTCTCAGCTACAAGCTGGGATTTTTGTCAGCAAGGCCCAGGGGTTGGGGAGGAGAGATGGGCGGGCAGACCACAGGCACACCCCCTCCCGTGTCCCCGTGTGGGCCTGCCCTAGACTTTCTCTGGGTACTGCATTTTGCACCCCTGAGCTGTATTTGCACCCATGTTGGTTAAATAAGTGGAAAGCAGACGACTTCTTAGCAGATGCAGCTGGGAGGAGGAGGAGGACGTTAGGAAGGAGCCCAGCCCTCAGACCAAAGGGAGGATGGACAGAAGAGAAGCATGACTCTGCCCTAAACCCTGTGGGGGAGGCAGGTGCCCAAATAGTTATCAAATGGGGTTGAAAGTTGCAGAATTATAATTTGAAGAGATATAATTTGTCAGAAGGTGGGGATAGGCTTCTCAGCAGGAGGACCAGTGTGGGGAAAGGCCTGGAGGGGGCCAAGGGGAGACACGCAAGGGCCCCAGAGCACAGGCTCTGCCCCTTGGGTGTGTGGCTTCTACTTCAGCTTTGTCTCCAGTTAGTACTCACCTCGGGACCTCTGCACCTTGCTCCTCTCTCTCAGCCTCGGTTTTCATCTCAGCTCCTCTCTCCCACTCCTCGGGGAGTGGGTGCCTGGGAAGATTAAATGGGATTGGCTCTGAGTTGATAATGATTGGAGCTGAAGATGAGTCCAGGAGGACTTGTAATGCTGTTCCTTCTCCTTTTGTACAAGTTCAAAAAGTAGCAGAATGAAAACTGAAAAACCAAAACAAACTCCAGTGGTGCCCATCTCACTCAACTAGAAGTCCTCACTGTGGTCCACAAGGCCTCACCTGATCTGGCTCCATCGCCTCTCTCATTTCACCTCCCACTCTCCCCCTCCACGACTCATGCTCCAGCCACACTGGCTTTCTCACATCCCAGGCACACTCCTACCTCAGGGCCTTTGCACTTGCTGTTCCCTCAACCTGGAATACTCTTCCTTCAGTTCTGCACTGTCCAGTGTGGTACCTGGGAGCTACCTGTGACTTGAGCATTTGAAATGAGGATTTCTTTTTAATTTTATAAGTTTTAAGTCATTTAAATGTTAAAACTGAAGCAGTGTAAAATATTTTTTTTCCATTAAACACAACTTTATTGTTTTGGTAGGATTACCTTTCATTTTATCTGTTGAAAATTAATTGTCTGAAAGACTTCGTAAGAAAAAAGGATTGTAAAATACCTCATTTTTATACTGATTACATGTTGAAGTGATAATGTTTTGGATATATCAGGTTAAAGAGAATATAAATTAAATCATTAAAATTAATTTCACCTGTTTCTACTGTTTCACTGTGACTACTAGGAAATTTAAAAGTATATCTGTGGTTCACGTTCTCTTTCCATTGGACAGCACTACTCGGAGGCCCCACCGTGGCTGGTTTCCTCACTAGGATTTGCTATAACGACAATAATTAGAACATGATGACATAATTGTCACCCTGATGCCTTCCTCCACCACCCTGATTAAATCGTACCCCCTTTCCCCTTTGCCCCCTCTTTCTCCTTAGCGCTTATCACTATCGGACCTATTACATACTTACCTGTTTCTTTTACTTACTGTTGGTCTCCCCGACTATAATGTCAGCTCCACAGAGACAGGACTTCAGCCTGTCTTGCTCACTGTCACAGCCCTGCCCTTTGACCCAGACCTCGCTCATAGCAGACTCTCAGTCAATGTTGAATGAATGAATGGATGACACAGATTTGCTCCATTACCCGGTCATTTGGGTCAATATTGCCAAGACTGCCGGCCCTTTTTGCAGTGTCCCCAGGGAAACCATGCCTCCGTGGTTGGGGACAGAGACTTGGCCTGGCATTTGAAACAAGACAGACCCAGGTTTGCCTCCTGACTTCTCCCTGAACCTGGAGTGTCCAGGGGAGCCAGCTCTGGGACTGTGGTTGGAACTCTAAAGGAAGAGGGACTCTCCTATTGGCTGCTAAATCAGAGGGATGTGTGCTCAGAGGTTTTGAGGGACACGCTGGCCACCACCAGGATAAGAATGAAGCCAAACCAGAGAAAAGAACTGGAGATATCATTTAAGCCCCTGGATCGACCTGTGCCTGAAGTCCTAAACTTTTCAGTTACCCATGAAAATAAATTCCCATTTCTATTTAAATCAGTGGAGATTGGGCTTCAGTCACTAGCTCTCTATGTGGCCTCAGGCCAGTGGCTTCCCATCTAGAGCCTCAGTTTCCCATTCTGTTAAGTGGGGACACATCATCGGGTGGTTGTGAGAATTAAGGAGAGGAGATCTGTCTTAAGTGCACATCCAGGAGCCTAGCACAGGGCTCCCGCCTCTGCTCTTGACTCTGATTCTGCTCCACCTCTTGTCCTGACACTTGAAGCTCTGGAGAGCACAGGAGCTTAGACACCTGGGGCTGGAGGCTGGACTCCAGGACCAAGCCCTGGCAATTCATCCTGGTGTCATCAAGACCCAGGAAAGGGGGTTTCACAGTCCTGCGCCAGGGATGGCCCAGCCTGGGGGCCCCCCATGGAGAATTTGAGCAGAGCACCTGTATGGATGCAGGTCAGAGGCAACTCGCCCACGTCACCTGCATCCTTCCCTACACGCCTCTGGCTTCCTGTGGCAAGCTCCAGTGCCTCTCCGCCTGCTGGCCTTTAGAAGCAGGAAAGGCAGGAAGTGCCAGGGAGTTAACATCTCCAGGAACAAGCTGTAACCAGTGAGAAATGGGAGCTGGTACCTAAATGTCACAATTTCTTCACCCCTAGGGTGGAACAACTTTGAGCGTGTCCCACACAGTCTCCTGGAGGTCCCAGTGGGATGGCTCCCCAGGTGCCCAGAGCGGCAACCAGCTCATCAACTCCTGTCCCTGGTTCACCCCCTGCTCCCTGTCTGTCTGCTGGGACCCCCTCCCCATCTCCCTGCTCCCTGACTGTCTGCTGACCCCCTCCCATCCCCCTGCTCCCTGTCCGTCTGCTGGGACCCCCTCCCCAATCCCCCTGCTCCCTGTCTGTCTGCTGGGACCCCCTCCCCAATCCCCCTGCTCCCTGTCCGTCTGCTGGGACCCCCTCCCCAATGAGCTACTTGTGCTTGAATCTTTTGCCTCAGGGTCCGAGGGACCCCAACCCAAGATGGGCTGATTCAGTTCTGTGTCCTGTGCTCAAGGCAAAGGGGTCTGTGGAGGCGGCTGTCCAGACATATCGGGACCGTGTGCTAGTTTCTAGGTCCTCGAGCACCGGATATCCTCACACGTCTGCCATAGACTGAACGTGTCCCCTCAAAATTCATGTGTGGAAATCCTAACCCCCAATATGATGGTCTTAGGAGGTGGGGCCTTTGGGAGTGAGTAGGTCATGAGGTGGAAATGGTTAGTGCCCTTATGAAAGAGACCCCAGAGAGCTCCCTGCCCCTTCTGCCATGTGAGGACACAGCGAGAAGACAGCTGCCTATGAACCAGGAAGTGGACCCTCACCAGACACCAAATCTGCTGGCAGCTTGATCTGGGACTTCTCAGCCTCCAGCACTGTGAGAAATAAATGTCTATCATTTATAAGCCACCCAGTCTATAGTATTTTGTTATAGCAGCCCAAATGGACTAAGACACATCCTTTGAAAGTGACCATTTATTACATATGCCTGGGCTGTGTCCTCAGACTGGGGGGGGACCATTGACATAGCTGAGCACCACGTAAGGTGTCCTGGCCAGTCGGGCGGGAGAGGAGCAGGGGTCCCCTGACAGGGGCAGGAGCACTGTGGCACCCACCAGGAGAAGGAAGAGGAAGAGGAGAAGGAGGAAGGTCAGGGGCCGCCTGGAGACAGGAGCAGGGGCTCTGTGAAGGGAAATGCAGTGTTATGCAAATACGTGGGCTGCCACCATGAGCCCTGTCCCCACACCCGCAGACCCATCTCCCAGGCATCTCACCCAGGGTCTACCTCCAGCATCACATCCTGTAGGTGGGGAGATGCTTGCCTCTTCTTGTCCTAAAGGTAGACAGCACCCAGCAGCAGAATGGATGGAAGTGGCACTCAGTGTGGACTTTCTCTTACTACTACAGGCCAACAGGGCTGGGCTTACTTCTCCTCCATTCTTGGCCCCCCCCATCCCCCATCCCCAGGACCCCACATGGACCCCCTCCAATGTGGTGGATGTCTGTTTGTACCTGCCCTTCATCTGATCCTCTTTTTCCTGGTAACGGTGGCTCAATTTGAGGGGGATGGGGTCACACCTCCCCACTTTCCTGACCCCACACCTCCAATGCAGTGATTGGGCATGTGACCCAGATCTGGCCAATCCGAGTCCTCTATGAGCTTGGCCACTGTGACTGGTTCAGAGTAGAGGCCATGACCCAAGCTGGGCAAGTGGGAGTCAGCCCTGCAACTTTGCTGCCTGAAGGTCGGCGGCACGCTCCTTCCCCTGGGGTGGGTAGACCAGTGGGAAGTGAGTGTGTAGCCACTGGGGTGGCCATTCTGCTGAGAAGGAAACCACCTTGGGGAAGTAGAGCCCAAGGGAGGGAGGGATTGAGCCCTGACAGCATTTGAGGTCCTGCATTCAGCAGCGCCTGGACTTTTCAGTTACATGAAAAAACAGCATCCCCTTTTTTATGCAGTTCAATCTAGGCTGGGTTTCTGCCACTTGCCATCAAGATTCCTGAGCGATACACCTAGCTGAGGAGCAGCTCACCTGAGACTTCCGGAGCAAGGAGCGTCTTCGGTGCCCTGCTAAGTGTTTCCGGTGGCTAAGGCCTGACAGGAGCATGTCCTGTGGGGACAGAGCAGTGTGGGATCCTTGGAGAACCAATGACAAAGGGACACAAAGTTGAGGAGGGGCCAGGATGGGGAGTGTCACAGAGATGAGATTCTGGCGGAAGAGAGAGATCTTGAGGAGAGACGAAGAGAGGGGCAGAGCCAAAGAAACCAAGAGAAGAGAGACATTATTTATTCATTCAACAAATATTTAATGAGTGTCTGTTACATGCCAGGCACTCTTCTAGGAGCTGGGGACACAGTGGGCATGGAAACAGGCACAGTCCTGGCATCCATGGAGCATTATTCTAGCAGGAGAGAGAGACCATGCACCAATAAATAAATATATGTCAAAATGTGGTCATTGCTCTTAGGAAATAAAGCAAGAGGAGAAGGAGAGAGGGCAGGGCAGGCCTCTGCAAAGAGGTGACATCTGAGGAGTGAGCTGGGCATCATCTGGGGCCTTTGAGATGGGAGTGAATTTGGAATGTTCGAACAGCCAGGAGGCTAGTGTGGCTGTAGTGGGGTGAATGAGGGGGAGAATGAGAGAAAATGAGGAAATGTAGACACAGACAGAAGAGAAGAAAACGAAAAGTGAGAGAGAGGAACAGAGAGAGAGAGAGAGGGAGGGAGGGAGGAAAACATTGAGACACCAAGAGAGAAAGAGACTCCGACAGAGATAGAGGGGGAGAGAGCCACTAAGACCTCCTTGAAAGGGAAGGACCCTGCTAGGAGGCACACACGGGTGTCGTCCCCTGCCCCGCCCCGTCTCACCTCAAGGCCTTGTCCCCTGCCCTGAGAGCCCCTGTGGCCACACAGCTCACAGGGAGCCCCTGGTGTCAAGGGTGTCTTTCGCCCCAAGGGCCCAAGGCCCCCAACGTCCCCTGCCGGGTCCCACTCCAACTCTGCAGGAGTAGGGAGGCTACTGGGTGCCCGGGGCCCCCAGACTCCACCAGGTCCTGGCCCGTCCGAGTCCCCCTCGACCTCCAAATCCTGGTCCAATATGTTGGCCTCCTGGAACACCTGGTCAGAGGACAGAGGTCATGGGGGTTGTGGGATTGGCACCAGAGCCAGGGACTGCCAGGGTGGGCCATACCAGGCTGTAGCTGACCAGCTGGGCCTGCAGCCGCCAGAGCCGCCGGAAGATGCTGTCTCGGTGGGCTCCGAGGACCCTCAGGATCTGCTCCAGGGAGGCCCGGGTCTGGGGCTCACTCTGCTGTGCCAGCCCCTCACCAAACACCAGCAGCGCATCCACACGCTCAGCTGCCCCACGCAGGTCTGCCTGTAGGGCCTGGGTACACAGGGATGGCATCACTTCCCACACGCGCACACACCAGGGACCAGAGACCTGGGACCTAGAGTCGCACCGTCCCTTTCCTATCTAGACACCTGGAACACAGAATAAACCCATTTCCTACGCCAGGAAGCTGACACTCACTCCTGAGGCCCTGCCCACCCTCCTACATCTTGGCTTCCCACTGCCCACCTGCAGCTGGACCATTCCGCTCTGGGCTGATGCCCAGGGCCCCAGGCCTCGCTCCAGGTCCTGCAGCTGGAGACCCAGCCCCAACAGGCAAAGGTGCAGGTCCCCCTGGTCAACCTCCAATATGTCGCGGGCAGAGATGGGGCACTGGGGAACACAGGGGGCTGAGTCAGGGCTGGTGGGCCAACCAAGACCTTGCCCCCATTCCCATTGCCACTCCTCTTCTGTAGGCTCCTGCCTTCTGGATGCTTCTCTGCAGCAGAGTCCATCTCCGGATCTGCACCAATGCTGCTCCCACCTGGAGTCCTTCCCAGCAGAGCCAGGCCTGAGGCCCTCTAGTTCAAAGTCTCCAGGTTTTCGCGCTCCTGGAAACTTGGACATGTGGGGCCTGGGGGTCTGGAGAGGGAGGGGGCGATGGAGCTGGATACCCCTACAAGGAACAGGGCTGCACGCAAGCCAGCAATTAAATAATGCTCTCTCAGTTGGTAAAATAATGAGATACTTCCTTAGTGATTGGTAAAGAAGCATTTTCTAGAGCGGCCCTCCCCTCCCAGATGCCCAACACTTTCCCAGCACCATCACTTCATCTCCCATGTGGAGGGCAGATTCTGGGGGACAGAGAGGAAGTGGGGCTGGCACAGGGTCCCGGGGCACCTCAGCTCACCTCATGGTGTTTGCCCCCAGCTGGGTCCTCACTGGCAGAGGGTGCTGGCAGTCTGGGAGGGCCAGTAGCAGGCTCATTGCCCCTCAGCCCACCCTGGAAGTGCTCAAGAGGGTCCAAGGAATCCTGCCCCTGTTTCTGGGCCTGTTCCTGCCTGGTAGGTAGGGGACATTGACAGGCCCCTGGGTGATCCCTGGGACCCATTATCCACCCTGCCCTACCCCTGTACCTTTTGGGACCCAAGTTTCAAAAGCCCCAACCCCTACCTGATTCTCTCCTCTCCAGATGCCGGGCAGATGGCGCATCCAACGAGATTCAGTTCCCTAGGGGCTCCAGGGGGGTGGTTGAGGGGCTCTGAAGGGGGTCTAGGGTCCAGAGGTGGTAGGAGGGCCATAGCTGGGGCCTGGGGACAGATAGTCAATGAAAATCCCCAGTAAAAGCCCTTTTCCTAGCCAGGGGTAACCCCCCAGACGTCAGCAGGACTCACCCAGGCCTGAGGCAGCCAGGGGCCCAAGGGCCTGCTGGCTCCACCTCCTTCCAAGGGGAACCTGGAACCAGGTAATTTGACTCCCAGCTCAGGTGACAGAGGCACCACTTAACTCCTTCCTCCCTAGCAGACCAGTAGCTGGGAACCTTCCAGGCTCACCCTAGCCCTCCCCCCACCGCGAAAGGGTTCCAGATATAACCCCCACACACACCAGAGACCCGGATTCTGCCCCACCCAGTGACCCATTCATCTGACCCCAGGGGCCCCACCATCCATCTAAGGTCCCAGATGCATTGCCCCTCGGGAACCCAAGCATCTGGCCCCCACCTCCGAGAAATCTAAACCCAAAGAAAGATGTTTTGTTTTGTTTTATTTGGAATGGGGCCTTTTCCTGCGGTTCCCATAGTTACTGGGGAAATAACCCCAGAGAGCTGCCTCTGCCCCAGGGTTCCAAGGTCACAGGGACGCAGCCGTCCGAAGTCGGAGCGGGTCCCGGGGCCCGGCGTCACTTGCTGAGCAGGAGGCCGGTGCGCAGCACGCGGGGCACGCGGCGGATGGTCAGCGAGACGCGGGTGCCGCGGACCAGGCGGGCTCCGGGCCGCGCAGACGGGCAGGCGGCCGCGTTGGGAGGCAGGGAGGCAGCGTCGAGCGCGTCTACGCAGGCGGCTGCGATGCCGTGGAGGAGGCGCGTGTAGGCGGTGCCACGGAGCACCAGGAGGCTGCGCGGTTCGAGCAGCAGCGAGGTGGCCGGCCGGGGTGGGGGCCGGGGCTGCGGGGCAGGTCGACGGTCAGCCAGTCCCCAGAAGTCGGGGGACAGGCGAGAGGTCCGCAGACATTGGGGGCCAGGGGACGAGGGTCGAGTTCCCAGAGGCAAAGGCTGAGGGGCAAGCGTGCTCCCAGGGATGGAGAGGTTTAAGTGTAAATCCCCTGGGTCCCAGGTCCAGGGCTACGGGGAAGGGGAGGGGGGAGGTGCAACTGAGGGTCAGCGGCCAGGCAGGGAGATAGTGAGGCAGAGATGGGGGGGGGGGGGGGTGCGGTCTGGGAGTATCTGGGGACATCAGGATGTTCGAGGGCACCGGCGCAGTATGGGGAGGGTGTCAGAGTATCCAGGAGCAGCAGGGCTAAAAAGGGAAGCCCTACGGAGCATCTGGGGAGTGTCCAGGGCAGTCTCTGTGGACACTGGGGTATCAGAAATGCATCACCCGGAGAAAGAGGTCAGGGAAGCTGCTGTCGTGAGCAACCGTCAGAGACGGGACACAGGATATCTGTGGGGTCCTTGAGCAGCAAGTCATGGGTTGAGGTGCCAAGGAGAATCTGGGGGTGTCCCACATGGCAGATCACATTATTGGAGTGGCAGGGAGGAGGTCAGTCTCGGGGTGCCCTGTGCAGTGGGCAGGGAGAGCCAGGATGTTGGGAGGATGTCAGGGCCACCCATGAGTGAATGGTGTTGGGGTATCTGAGGATATCAGTGTCCTCTGGAACACTGGGGAGCCCTGCATGGGGTATGAAGACCTTGGGCTACTGGAGCAATCTGAACGTGTGGGGCCAGCAGATTTGTAGGGTGTCGGGGCATCCATTCAGCATGGGGGGGTTATTAGGGTGTCTGTGGACATCAGGTTTCTAGGGCATTCTGCAAGTAGATGGGTCAGGTGTCTGGGAGGATGTGAGTGCACTCCATGAGGGGACAGGGGAAGGTGTCTGGGAGGGTATCAGCCCAGTGGGACTGGGGCCTCTTGGAGGATGTGGGATGTCAGAGTGCCCACGAGTGACTGGGGCAGTGTCTCAGGGCCCACCTGCTCTGTAGGGTCATCATCCTTTGGCTGCCGCGGCTCGTAGAGATCCAGCATGGTGTGGGAGCCCAGGCTGATGGTGCTGACAGTCGGGTAGTACAGTGGCCCGTCCTCGTGGGGCTGGGGAGTGGGCACCAGGGCTGGACAGGGCAGGAGTCCACACCCCCCACCCTCTGGAGTTCAAGGGGGGCTCCCCAGCTGGGGACAGGGAGGTGAATGCCTGGTTGGGGTATGCGGCTGCTTAATGAGAATGGAGGTAGGTCAACATGATGCCCTGCCCCATGGTGGATCAGAGGTCTGGGGGTCAGGGTGAGGGTGTGTGGTTACCATGATGCCCTCCCCAGGCAGATACTGGTTCACAAGGACGTGGTTGGCTGGGAGACCCCCAAAAAGGCTGAGATCAGACACTTTGTCCACGTAGCGCTGGAGCCACAGGGGCAGCCGCTCAGGAACCATCCCCCGGGGATGGGGGAGCCCACCTGGGGGAGGACAATGAGGTCCTGAGGGCACCCAAGCAAGGAGCCCTGGCACCTGGAGCCCCCATTAGGGATATCCCAGTGGTTGGTAGCACTCTGACCCCCTCAGGGACCCCTGACTCTTTGGAGACCACCATCCAACCCTTCAAAGGTTTCTTGACTTCTCCAAACCCCTGAACCCTTCGAGAGACAACCCTCCTCCCCACTCATCAGGAAATCCCTAACCTCTCAGGACCTCCACTGACCTCTCAGAATCCTCCTGGCCCTTGGGACCTCTTGAACCCTCAAGGACCCCCCAATGTCTTGAGCCTACCCAACCTGAGCCGCCAGCCCCAGCCCACACCCCCAAATCACCCATGCCCCCAGGCAGGGACACTTACCCCAGTTCTGTAACTTCCTCCCGGAGAGCTGGGTCCACTTAGGCTTTGGGGCATTGAAGACCTGGGAGATAGGGAGGGGATCACCCCTTTTTCAGGAGCACCCTCTCTGATTCTCCCATCCAGCCCAACATACGGGTCTTGACTTGGGGTGCAAATGGGTCATCTCAGTGTCTGGGATCATTCTCTGGGACACAGAGTCCCCAAGATTCTGTCATTTTCCCTCTCCTCTGTGGAGGCCTCTGGCCCCAAAGCCCACCTGTGTCTACCAGGGCAAAGGAAAGGATCCAGGGCTACACAATCATGGTTTGAATCTACTCACAGCTCTGGGCTGGCCTGGGCTCTTTCAGCCCAGCAAATAGTCTGGACTCTATAATTTCCTGATTTCTGGGCTATCTCAGCACAGTCTGACTTCTGGAACTTCCTTGTTCCTATTACCTGGAGGAGGGAATGTGCTAAGCTGGGCTATCTCAGCATAGCAAAGAGAGTATTTTGAAAATTCTCCAGTGCCAAGATCCCAAGGGTCTAGAATGGGCAATCTCCAAGAAGTCTATACTCAATAATCTCCTCATTCCCTTCATGGTTATGGGGCTGGAATGAGCTATCTCAGCACAAGGGACTGTGTTCTGTAGCTAACTTGTTCCTGGAACTCGAACTAGACAGGACTAGTTGGGATAGCTAAGGGAAGATCTGTGCTCTATAACTAAGGCTCTGGGGCTGCGAAGGGCTATCCCAGTGCAAGGACTCTAAGCTTTGTAAATTCTTCTTTCCCCAAAGCTTAAAAGTAGAATGCAGGGGGCCAGCCCCGTGGCTGAGTGGTTAAGTTCGCGTGCTTTGCTTCGGCGGCCCAGGGTTTCACCAGTTCGAATCCTGGGCATGGACATAGCACCACTCATCAAGCCACGCTGAGGCGGCATCCCCACATGACACAACTAGAAGGACCCACAACTAAAAATACACACCTATGTACCAGAGAGCTTTGGGAGAAAAAAGAAAAATTTAAAAAAAAAATCTTAAAAAAAAAAAAAAAAGAATGCAGACTGTGCTATCTCAGCACAGGTGGTCTGTGCTTGGTTCTTTGTTCCCAGGACTCTGGGTCTATGCTGAGCTACCTCAGCAGAGGGAAAAGCTTACTCTGTAACATTCTGATGCCTGGGCTATCTCGGCACAGAAATCTGAGCACTGCAAATTCTTCATTTCCCAAATCGCAACGGCCTGAACTGGGCTATCTCTGCCTATCTTTATAACCTCCTTTTCTCCAAGATAGCAGGATTGGGCTATTTCAGCACAGAGAGGATGAGCTCTCTAACTTCCTTGTTTCTGAGGCTCTGGGGTTACACTGCGCTCTTCGAGCACAAGAAATCTGATCTTAATAACATCCTCATTTTGGAGGCTAGACTGGGCCATCTCAGCACAGGGAGTCTGCGCTCCTTCTTTCTAAGAATCAGTTTGATTTCCCCTAAACCTCCTGGGAAAAGCTCTTTCTGACAGACCTCAGCAGGTCCTGAGACAGGAATAGGGAAGGAGAGGGATGGGTGCTGCCAGGATCTTCACTGTCGCCTTGGGGGCTCTCACATAGGACCTGAGGTTGGGGAGGGATCTGGGAAGAGGGGGAGGACAGACCAGAGGGCACTGGGGTCACCTGTCGAAGCAAATACTCCTCCTCGTCCTTGGAGATGAAGTCAGGGACATAGTAGATTACAGGTGGTGCCTAGGATAGAAAGATCCCCCTGAAGGTATGGCCCTTGGACCTACACAGGGGCCCTAGCACTGCTGAGCAGCCCCTCCCTGTGGAGCAAGGCTTAGGATGTCCCCAGACAGGCCAGGGCCTGAAATCGAGGGACAAATGCCCATTTTGGGGGTAGGAAGTCCCCAAGCGAGGGTGGGGCTGGACCCTGAGGGTAAGAATGAATTTGGAAGGAGGGAGCAGCCCCAGCCCACAAACCCAGGAGTCAGCCACTCTATCTCCCACCATCTAGTCCCCACCTTCACCCTCTGCACCCCCCATCCTGACAACCTGCTCCACCCTGAATGGTTCCAGGGCTGGGACCCTGGCGTCCTGATCCTCCATCGACACCAACTCCATGCACCCAGTCCTGTGGGGAGGGGAGGACACGCTGAAGTCACCAAGCCTCCCACCCTCAGGCTATGACCCCACATTCTGCTCTATTGCAGGCCAGGGCCTCACCTCAGCCCTGTAGTGAAACTCACTTCGTTTCTAAAATCTGAGTCCTTGGCATCGTGATCAAAGCCACCCAGTGAGTCCCCAGGCTCCTACCAGGACACCCAGGACAGTGAGCACCCAGAACACTCCCCCAAAATCCATCCACTAAGGGCCCATCAAAGTACACATATTTGCCCTCTCAAGCCTCTCACAGAGGGCATCCTCTGACCTCACTGGGAGCCTTTCTCAAGAGCTCCACACATAGCCTCCAGGGCTGCATCCCGCAGCCCCTTTAAACACCTTAATTTGAGACCCCATCCTGACAACTTCAGACTTGCAACCATGAGACTGGCTCTACACCAACATTCAGGGTCCCCATGGACCTTCCTCTAGCCCTTTCAGATACCCAATTCTGAGCACCCTTGTGCCACCAATCGGATGAGTCTCCTCACACGCGTCCACTCTCAGTCTCGTCGGATCCCCCTATTCTGGACCCCTCAGACTTCACCTTCCTCAGCGCCCCTTCACTGCAGCACCCATGGACCTTCAGCTCTGAGCCTGACTCCTCTCAAATGTTCTTCCCTCCCTGAACCTCTTAGAGCCCCCTCTCTGAGTCTTCTAGGACCCCACACTCTGAGCTTCCTCAGATCCCCACTCTCAGCCCTCTCGGAGCCCTAGCTCCGCCCTCCGCCACCCCCAAAACTGACCGTCCACCAGTGTCCCCTCCAACATCCAAATTCAACACCCCCATTCCCTTCCCAGCCACTTCCGCCCCACGTGTCTGACGCAGAAGCCCTCACACCAATGGGAACTCTCAAAGGCCATGAGGGTCCGCCTTCCACCCAATCGGCGCCCTCACTCAGTACTGCCCCGCCCCCTCACCCTCGTTCAGCGATAGGCTGCGCCTCCTGGCCTCTAAGCCACTGGGGACCCTGCGGAGACGGGTCTTCGTCCGGCACCCACCAATCAGAACTCCAAAACCGAACCTGTCCACACTGCGGAGTGGGCCCAGATGGGAGGGGCAGCCGTGGCCGCCACGGGAAGGAAAGGAGACTGTAAGAAGGGACTTCCCCCAGGCTAGAGCGTCCTATGCCCATGCCGCAGGGAGGCGAGATTGAAGGACTTCCTCTCCCATCTCCCCTCAGCAAGGGGACAGAGGCAGGGCCTAACTCCCCAAACACTGACCCGACACAGAGAAGCCATAGAAACGTCTTTATTGAAGGGGGCAGGGGTCATGCTGAGTTCGGGGACATGCAGTGAAGGGGCAGTCGTGAGCTGTCCTTGGTGGTCAGGGCCCCAGGTCCGCCCTGGACTCCCTGGGCCTTCAGGGTCTCCCTCAGGCTGTTGCTCTGGCCCGATGCTGAGGTCCTTTGGGGCCAGTGACTCAGATTTAGTGTTTTGGACCTATGACCGGAATGTAGATTGAAATGGGGGCTCCCGGATTTGGGGTCCCCTCAAGGCCTTGGGGCCCTTCATGTATTAGATATGGAGGCTTTAGGATTTGAGGTTCCCTTGGGGCAGGGGCTCTTGGAATTTGGGTGTCTTGAGACCCACGGAGTCGGAGCATTTAAGTCCTCAGGTTTCCAGTGGTGAGAATTCCTGTTTGGGGTCTCCTGGTGCCTATGAGTAGGGCTTGAGGTGCCCTGGGAGCCCGGGATGCATATCCTGACTGCAGTCTCCTCCATCCCAGGCACAGGGGCCTCCGTGACTGGGGTTTCCAGGGGGGTTGGGATTGGATTTTTAAATTTGGGATTCCCTGGGGATTTGGGGATTCTGTGATTTTGGGGTCCTGGGAGTTAGGGCCTTGGGGTCTTCTAGGGGCTATAGGACTTGGGGGCACAGGGTAGTTTGGGACATATACTCTGGGGTTTGTGATCCCCAGAGTCTCAGAATGGGGCCTCCAAATTTTGGGGTCCCCCAAAGGGGGAAGTCATTACTTAAAAAATAGAGAATTTTCTGGGAACCTGGCCAGCACAGGGGCTGTAGGCCATGTGGGGTGGGCTTCATACAAGGCACTGGGGGTTTCTTGAGGGTGCAGAGGGTAGGAAGACTTAGGGGTCCTGTAATTAGCACTTCCAGGACTGTTTTGGTGTCTGTAAATTGGGGGTGACAGTGGGCTGGTTAATGTGAGTCTCTTCTTGAGGGGTAAGAGCAGGGGCCTTTGTTAATGGAGGGGGTCTCTGATTTCAGTGTAAGGGTTTTGGGGTGACCATGGGAGTCACAACATCTTGAGGGGACTGATGTTAAATGTGGGATAGCGACAGGAAGGTCTGTTACTCTTACTCTGGAGGTGTGACCTGTGTTTATTTCAAGGAGACTTGATTGGGGGGTGGTCTTTGTTAATGGGGGAGGGCTCTGATCCAGTGATGAGTGACTCAGGAATGTTCTGCTGTAAAGCATTATATGGAGAAGGTCACCATCATTTGGGGTGAAGTGGAAATCTGTTAATCGGGGGGTCTGCTCTGAGGGGTTGGGGACAGGGACTAGCCCAAAGGTGCTACACGCAGGGAATCTCTTTCTGGGTAACACGGGGTCTGTAGTTGGGGGGTTGTGAGGGAATCTGTTAATAATGGGGCCTCAGTGATTGAGGGCTGGCTAATGGGGATCTCTATTCTGGACGTGTTACTGGGAATCTCTATCTCAGGGTGACTTGGGGGGCTCCTTGTGTCAGGAGACGCTAGAGGGGGCTCTGTGTCTCTTTGTTGGGTGTCCAGGGCCTCTAAGACTGCATCTCCGCCCTCAGCATCCAGGGAAACCAGCAGCAGAAGAGCAGCCTGCAAAGGAGAACCGTGTCACACCCTGATGCGGGGCGGGGGACGTGGGGACCCACCCCCCAGCTCTTCCCCGCGTGGCTGGGACTCGGCCTTTCTGGAGTCTGCCTCTGGCTCCCCGGCTGTGCCTTCGCAGGCTCCTGCGGAGTGGAGGGTGTTCTGCCCCCTCTACCTGCCCCTTACAAGTTGAAGTCACCAGAATTCAGTGTGGGGCCTCACTCCCTGAAGACTGTTTCTGGGTAAGCTGACTAGTCACAAATTTTCCTAACCTCTTTTTCCAGCCCCACCCAGAGCTCCAGACCCACGTCCAACGGCTTTGTGGCTGCCTCTCCCTGAACATCCCAGAGGAGAGGGGGCCAGGGGTTGCTACACACCTGGAGATGGAGTTCTCTGATGCGATGTCCTTTGGGGTCCGGACTGTCGTGAAGGTGCGTTTGGGCTGCGTCACTGAAGGGGAGGGAAAGGTCTCAGGTGAGGGGATGACAGACCCACCTGTGCCCTCAAGACCCACCCAGACTCCTTGCCATTAATACTTATCCACATTCCCAATACCCAGCTGGACCCCACATTCTCAATATCCACCTGGACCTCTTATCAATAATATTCCCTGTGTCCCCCAACACCTACCCATGTCCCCAGTGCCTGCCCAGGGCCTTGTGGCTAACACCTCTATACCCTATAGCACCTGTCCTCTTTGGGATCCTGTCTCATCATTTTCCTGGATTATGTGTCCCCAGTTAAATACTGGAGATTCTGTCACCAGCATATACCAGAGAACCCATGGCCCAGACCCCACACTTCAGTCCCCAACTCACTTGTCACTTGATGCACTTTTTTGGCTCCGACGTTGTCCCCAGGGGGGTCAGTGGATCCACCAATCCTGGGGAGACACAAGGAGTGGGAGGAATCAGAGCCACAAGAGTCCAGGGTCTGACGGGGCTGAGCCCCAGGGGCCCCAGGCAGAAAGAGCTAGGGCATGGGTGGGTATCCATACTGTCCTGCTGGTCCAAGAGGAGGAGACATCTGAGGGGGGACTAGGGTTCTGGGTGGTGCCCTGGGCTGGGGTCGGAGTTTGGGCTCACCTCTGAATTCGGGATGCTGGCGCAAAGACTCCATGCCTTGGGGGGCAGGTGAAGTACCGGACGCCAAAGACAGAGCCGTCATGCTTGCCCGTGGGCTGGTCTAGCTCGATGCCATACCAGTAACCTGCAGCAGGCAGGTGTCAGGATGCCTTGGGGCCCTCCCCCCACCACCGCCCAGATCCCCGTCCTCACCTGGGGCGAAGTCTGTCTTCCCGTAGAAGCGCACAATGCCTTGCTTCTGGCCCGCGACAAGGACTTGGTCTCCGACCTCAGCCTTGGCCCCCTCGCGCTGCTGCAGGCTGCCCAGAGACGGGGATGACGAGGGCTTCTTCTTGGCTGGGGGTGGAGGGTACAGGGCATGGGGCTGGGGCCCCCATGCCACCCAGAAAGCCCCAAGGTAGAAACTGTGTCCTGGCTCCAATCAGAAGAATTCCAGAGCCTTCCCCAGAACTGGGTGGGTGAGGGGGGTGTCCTTGGGATTGAAAGGAAACAATCCTCGCTGCCAGAGAACTGGGCGGGGGGACACTTTAGGCCTGAGGGGAAACTGAGTCAAGAACCTGGAGAACCCTAAAATCCTTTCTCAAAGTTGAGGATATTTGGGCCAAAGGAAAAACTGAGTCACAAAAGTCAGAAACTCAAAGAACTCAGGAACTCTAAAACAAGAGTTTGGGCCTGAGGAGAAACTGAGTCACAGAAGCTGGGCTCCCCACAGAATATCTTCAAGACTGGTTCTCCTCACCCCTAGGTCTCCCCCTCTGACCTTTGTGTTCCCTGCGGCCTTTGCCAGTGACACGGGAGAAGTCCATCCGGGGAGTCCGAGGTGTGGAGGTGACCGACGAGGGGGGTGCGTCCACTGCCTTGGAGATCTTGGACACAGAGGCAAAGAGACCTGCGGGGAAGAGCCTGGGCTGGAGTTGTCCAAGCCTTTGCTCCCTGACCCACCATCATCCCCCAATCCCCATTACCCAATCAGCAGCATCACAATGACTGAGTGGACCCCACCACCTCCCCTCTGGGCCCCGGGTGGGACTGACCCTGCTTGGGAGGGCAGATGAAGTACCGGACACCCCCAACACTGCCATCATTCTTGCCCTCAGGTTCATCCAGCTCCACGCCCACCCACTGGCCACTGGCGAACTCCGTGGTCCCGCAGAACCGCAGCGTGCCCGTCTGAGGAAACAAGAAAGGATATGGCTTGAGGGGCCCCTGGGAGGCCACAATAGATCACTGGCACACAGGAGCGTGGTGGGGTGGATGAGGGAGCCCCAGGCTCAACTCCCAGCTCGGACTTGTCCATTTACTGGCTGTATGACTTAACCTCACTGTGCCTCAATGGCCTCATCTGTGTAATGGGAACAGAAATCGCACCCACCTTATAGGATTGTTACAGAGCTGCCCTGTCCAATGCAGTAAATAGCCACTAGACACATATGACAATTTCAATTTAAATTAATTAAAATTAAATTAAAATTTCATTTCCCCAGTTGCACTAGCCACATTTCAAGTACTTAATAGCCACATGTGGCCTGTGGCTACTTCACTGGACAGCGCAGACACAGGACATTTCCATCATCTCAGAAAGGTCCAATGGACAGGCTGTTATAAAGAAGTGAAAGCTCTCAGAACAGGGCCTGGTGCTGAGTAAGGCAGTAAGTGCTGAGTATTATCATCCAGTAGCTTTCGTCAAGGGACCTCCTGGGCCTCAGTTTCCTCTGGAAAATGGGGTAACAATCCACTGCATAGGTTGGTTGTCTGATTGAAACATTTTTAATACATGTAAAGTTGCCTAGCTGCAGTGGGTGTGGTTATCATCACTGTGTGAGGCTCCTTCACTCTCTGAGCCTCAGTTCCTTGTCTGTCAATGGGCTAATTAATCATGCCCACGTCAGGGGGGGGGTGTGGACATCGGTGCCTGGCCCACAAAGAGTGCTTAGGAGGCACCAGGCCCTGTTCAAAGCGCTGTACACATTTTAACCAACTTAAACCTCATACAACCCCCTGAGATGGGTACTGTTATTTGCTCCATTTTATAGATGAAGAAACTGATGCCCAGAGAGCTGGAATCACTGGGCCCAGGCCCCACAGCCGGTAAGTGACAAAGCTGAGATTTGCCTGAGGACTCCCTGAGCTCATAACCATTGTGCTGTGCTGCCTCTCTAAGGGGCAGAGATTGTGATCACACATCTTCAGACAAAGGGTTTCACCTCTCTGAGCCTCTTACAGTCTTCTGGGCTGTCAAATGGGGAGGGCCAATCCATCCTGCTTTCAGAACTGTCACAGGGATGTGATTAGATCATGTACAGAAAGCTTTCCAGATGAGGCTGATGCATGCAAAACTCTTGATTAGGAAACAAAATGTGGCTTTTATGGCTTCTGACAGTACAACAAACAAAATCCAAATTCCTTCCAGTGGCCTGCAGGTCTGGTGTGATCCAGACCCTGCTGACCTCTCCACCTCACCCTCCAGTCACATACCCCTTCCCTCCTCTGGGCCTCTGTACCTGCTGTTTCCTCTGTCTCCATATTTTTGCAGGGTGAGCTCCTTCCCATCTCAGCTCAGACATCACCTCCTCAGAGAAGCCTTCTTGAAACACCTCAGCTAAAATTATCTCTGCCCTCAGTCAGAGACAATTTACTAAATCTAAGCATTTAATGGTTGTCAAAGCCCTTGTTGCTACCAGAAATTATCTTGACTATGGGTTTGCTTTATTGTCTCTCCTTCATTAGAAACGGAACTCCGTGAGAGCCGGGCCAAGGCTGACACAGACCTTTACCCCCAAGGATGGACTGGGTCCAGTATGGAGCCTGAGCCACCAGATAAGTGAATCAAAGTTGGAAGGCCTGGAGGAATGAGGATTCTCTCTGCCCTCTGGGCCTTTGACCTGCTCCCCTTACCTGAGACCACTTCTCCCTTTCTTCTCCTGGCTCCTCCTCATCTTCAAGTGGGGGCATACCCCATCACACCCCTGATCGCTCTGACCTATACTTTTTTCCCAAAGTACTAACCACTCTGGGTGCAGACGTGAGCCCTGACTGGGGACCACGAGGCCAAGGGGGATGCAAATGGGGCAGAGCTGCACTGATTGCTCTGCTTCTGCTTCCCCATGACAGCCAGGACTGCTCTGGGCTGTCACTGACAGGTGATGGATCTGTCTCCCCACCCCGCCCCAGACCAAGAGGGTGGGGCACAAAGGAGGCACTCACAGGATGACTATTAGATGAAATAAATACTGTGTGAATGACTGGGAGGGTGGGCAGACAAAGGGGTGAGTCTGCACTCTGCCCAAGGACCAGCTCTGAGGGATGAAGGATGAGTCCCCCCCCTGGCCTCCCTCCTAGTCCCTGACCTTCTGGCCATCCAGCAGCACGCGGTCTCCCAGGCGCAGGCCCAGTGCGCTAAGCATGAGATTGCCTGGGACGTTGTCATAGTTGGGCAGTGTGACCTTGGGGAGGGCACAGGAGAGTGGCACAGCCTCCTCCAGTAACGTTCGCAGCTCCTTGGCCACCAGCGCCGCCTCTGCTTTGTCCAGGGACATGTCCATGGGGTCTGGAACCACCTCTGCCGGCACCTGTCCCTTTCGGTTCTGGGAGCCAATGGGAAGAGAGAGGGCGAGGACTCAGTGGTGCAGGCTATGCCCCCACAGAGCCCATGCCCCCAGAGACCCAGGATCTTGGTGAAGCAGAGGTGGGACTAGCTCATACCCTGGGCCAATGGAATAAGAAGGGCTGGGGCATTAAAGTGCAGACCTCGTCCCCAGGGAAGTCCACCCCTGAGACCTCATGCTGAGGTGGGACTGGGGTGGGGCCAATAGGGAATGAAGGTCACCCTTCAGTGCTGTAGACCATGCCTTCAGGGAGCCACGCCCCCAGAGACCCCAAGCCCGGAATGGGACCATGTGAGGGATGAACATTGAAAATGGGCTCCTGTGGTACTGGGACGGGTCCAACTGGGCCAGTGGGTAGTGAGGAGAGGCAGGGCCTCAGGGCCACAGGCCATGTCTCCCCAGGATATGTGTGCCTGGGGTGCTGCAGAGTAATTCATGTTGGGGATGGGACCTGGAAATGGATGGGTGGGCAATCAAAGATCACACTGAGGGCTTATGGGGGCCCAACCCTCTCATTTGCCAAGGGTCTCAGCTTGACTTTCTTCATCATCCCGAAATGCTGTCTACCCACAATCATGGGGTCAGCCAGGATTGAAAGAAGATATTCCTTGCTGGGTGACCCCAGACAAATCACTTACTCTCTTTGCCTCAGTTTCCCCACTATAAAATAGGGCTCATAATAGAGTCACCTGACATATCATGAATGCTAAATAAATGTCAGCTATCATTTCATTTGTTGAACATACAGATGATTTTTGTAATATTTTGAGAGCTTTCAGAAACGCAAGTGGTTCTGCCCCCTCCCCCCCATCCTCTGCAGAGGCCTGCTGGCGGGAAGTGGGGAGGGGAGCAGGGAGAAGGAAGATGATGGGCACTGGGCCAGGGTGGCAGTACCCGCAGGGCCGGGTTGGCGCCGTGCTCCAGCAAACATTTGGCGGCTCCCAGGCAAAGGTTGGAGGCAGCGATGTGCAGGGCTGAGCCGTGGTTGAAGTCACTGCATGTGGAGTTCACCACTGGGAAGTGGGGAGAGGAGGGCTCCGGATGAGCGTCCTCGGCACCCGCCCTCCCTCTGCCTTCCAGCCCCCATCTCTCAACCACAGGCAACCTCTGCTGTAGAGCGCCGCCCTACCCCGCCTTCTCGGCCACGCCCCTCCCGACCAGGTCCTGCCCTGTCCTGCGGTTGTGGACCACGGAGCCCCATCTCCCACACCTCCTGCCTCCAGCCTCCCACTGTCTCCTCGGATCCTGGTCCCCCCTTCCCTCCCAGCCAGGCCTCTGTTGGGCCCCATCTCTCGGCCTCCCACCTTCTTCCCTCCACGTCTCCTCCCCTCCCCCCACACCCTGGGCACCCACCTTTGGCTTCCAGCCCTCCTCCCTGGCCTTGGTCCCGCCCCTCCCAG
Source organism: Equus przewalskii (assembly GCF_037783145.1). Classification (NCBI taxonomy): domain Eukaryota; kingdom Metazoa; phylum Chordata; class Mammalia; order Perissodactyla; family Equidae; genus Equus; species Equus przewalskii. The sequence continues at coordinate 7,213,424 of NC_091839.1, forward strand.
CCGGGTACCCTCCCCTCACCTCGGGGTCGCGCGCCCTTCAGCAGCACGCGCACCAGGTCGGGCACGTCGAAGTAGGCGGCGTAGTGAAGCGCGTTCATGTTGGTCCAGCGGCTGCGCAGGGTCACGTCGGCGCCCAGGGCCAGCAGCTGCTGCGAGAGGCGCACGGCCGCCGCCGGGTCCCCTGCGCGACAGCCCCGGTCAGCTTGCATCCCCTCCTCCAGAGCGTGGGCCCAGGGCCTTAGGGACTGTACTTGGGGTCTCAGGCTGAGGGGTCAGGGTGGAGGTCTGCAGGCTGGGGTTCTGGGTGGTAATGAGGGTGTTGGGTCTAGGGGCCTGGGTTTTGGGGCTCATGGTTTGGGGGGGTTCAGGCCCTCACCGACTCCGTGGGCCCCAGCCTTGCACGCATAATGGAGCAGCGTCATGTCGGTCAGCCCGTCCCGATCATTCACATGGCAGCCTCGACGCAGAATCTGGGAGGACCAGGAGTCCAGGGAAGGTTACCCAAACGTGGGAGGGACCCCCGCCTCTCCCTGCCTGGCTTCCGGTGTTCTCACCTCATTGCCGATGACATCGATCTTGTGCTGGACTTGGGGCACCCACTGGCGCACAATGGCGAACAGCTCAGGGATGGTGGTCTGCGGGTCAAACAGAATCTCCTGGCAGGCCGGGTCATTGGGGTCGAAGAAGGTGAAGGCTGGGGTGGTGAGAGGTCCAAGGTCACCCAAGGCAAGCTGGCACCCTCCTTCCATCCTGAGGCAGGGGGGCTCCAGGTCTTTGCCCTTAAGACCTTCTAATGCAGGGTCTCAAACTGGGGGCACATGGGCCACAGGCAACTTCTGTGTGTTGTACATGAGGTTTCAAAATCAGGAGGTTTCACATAAAAATCTGGACGCCCAGTGTGTCATGAAAGATTGGAAGATCAGGCAATTCCCACCCCTTAAAACCCAAGTGTGGTAGGGAGGGCAGCATCCGCAGTCTGCATGCCCCGGGGTTGTGGGGCCCCCCACGGGGCTGCTCCTGCTCTAGCCACTGTTGCTCTGGCAGAATATTGGGCACGCTTTGGGCAAATCGACAGAGTAAAACAAATTTAAAAGCCAGAAATCCCAGTTTTTAAGAAAAACCTCGAAAATTTTTTCAAATACTGTGCAATCCACATCAAATCCATGGGCAGGATCTAACCTGTGGCCAGCTGGGGTGGTGCCCAGAGGAACTTCCATCTGCCCCCACTAGACTCGTGAGTGTTCTGTGTAGTGACGTCAGCGCCCAAACAGGGCCTGGCACGCTGCAGGAGCTCAGGGCGTGTGTTGAATGAGTGAGTAAATGAAGGACGGGATGATCCAGAGCCCAGGGAAGTGCCGCACAGGAGGTGTCTCCAGGAATCAGCCTGTGTGCTCCTTTTAAAACCCCAGTCACAGCCCTCCCTGGCTCAGAACCCTGCCCTGGCTCCTGTCACACTCAGAGCCCCGCGGCCCACAGGCCCTGCACAAACTGGCCTCATCTGTTCTCTGCCCTCCCCCCTCCCTCAGTCCCCTCCAGCTACACTGTTCTCCTTCTGTCCTTCCAACGCACCAGGCAAATTCCTGTCTCGGGGACTTTGCACTTGCTGTTCTTGCCTGGGACAGTCTTCCCTCTGATCTTCTCAAGACTTCACAGGTCTTTGCTGGAATGTCACCTCTTCAGAGAGGCCTCCCCAGATTGCTCTGTCTAAATCAGCACCTTGCCCGGCTCCATCTCCCACCCTTTTCATTCCTTTAATCACAGCGCACATCACCACTGAACTCGTTTACTCCTTCCTCCCTCCCTCTTTTTCTTCTCTCTTCCTTCCTTCCTCACTCGTCTCCCTCACTAGGATGCAAGCCCTGTTCCCAGCCTGCCTTGTTCTCTCCTTGGTCCCCAGGGCCCAGCCTGCAGCAGGTGCTCGGTCCAGCTCAGCTGAATTCAAGTACAAATTCAATAAGCAAATCCGTGATTTCCTCTTGGAGTCCGCCTTAGCCCTCCCTCTCTCCTGACCACATTTCCAGGTTCCATCACATTCTGTGACCAATCCGGCTTGTTCCAAGGGGGGGGGGGGCGGGCGGGAAGCAGGGGGAGGCAGCCCAGGCCCTCCGACTTGCCACCAGGCCACAGGCCCAAGCCACATCCAGCTGCATTTCCAAAGGAGATTTTCTGGTTTTCTGGGCTAGATCCCCTGCCCCAGACACCCAGATAACTTTCTCATTTTCCTATCAGCCTTAGGTCAACTTATAGCCTCTCTGACCCACCCCTAGTGGGTGACGCATCCTCAGATGCCATCCCTCCTGCCCTATCCTGGCAATGCCTACTCTCTGAACCTGGTACCTAGTTTCTGAACCTCACAGCTGCTGGGGATTCCCAGCCAATATCTTCTAAAAGCCCCTCATATATCCAACTCCGGCTGAGCCCCACCCTCTCTACCTAGTAGCCAGAGGGAGCTTTTAAATATATAAATCAGACCACCACTCCTCTACTTTTAAACTCCCCCTCAAGTGCTCTCCCCATCACACTTAGAGTATATCCAAAGTCCTCACTATGGCCTTTAAGGCCCTTCCAGATCTAGCCATTGCCAACCTCTCACCTCAATTTCAATCACTCCCTAAGTGCAGCTCCATGCGCTTCTTGCTGTTCCAAGCTCAGTCCTGCCTCAGGGCCTTTGCACTTGCTGCTCTCTGCCTGGAACTCTCTTTCTCCAGCTCTCCTATGGCTGATTCCTCCTCATGCTCTGAGTCTCAGCCTAAATGCAACCCCATCAGAAAGACCCACCCTGACCACTCTGTCTCAAGTTGCTGCCCTCTAGCCATTTTCTCTTATATGTCCGTCTTTTCTTTCTTTCACAGCTCTCAATCCCTCTGAATTTAGCTGATGTATTTATCTGTTCACTTATTGAGGCTCTCCTCTCCTGAGAGCGGGGCTCATGCCTGGACTGCTCACTGCTAAATCTCTATTGCCCAGCGTCAGGCTTGTCCCTCAGTAGCAGCAATGGATAAATACTGCTTGGGGAATGATCAGACACTTTCCGTTTCCCCAAGAGGCCACCCTCAGCCCCACAGCCTTCTGCCTCAGAGCCTTTACTCATGGGGTTACCTCTCCTGGGACCCCTTTCCTCCGACCCTTCCCTGGTTAACCCCCAGCTCTTCATTAGCTGTCCCTCAAATGCGACCTCCTCAGAGAAATCATGTCTGAAAGAGCTCTGGCAGCATCCCGTTCTTGGCAAGCACAATTCTCATCACGTCTTATAATTATATATTTATACTATAGTTTTATACTGATTTGTGTGGTCATTATTGAGGTCTGTGAGTTCCCTCAGGGCAAAGACTGGGTCTGTCTTGCTCCGTGCTGTTCCCCCAGCTCCTAGCACAGAGCCAGGTGCATAGCAGTCTTTCAACAAATGTTTGTTGAATGACTAAATGATTGAATGATGCATCATAAATCAAAGATTAGGATTATTCCAACTCCATTCTCCAAAGGGTGAATGAATGAATTAAAGAAAGGGAGTGCAGAATCCAAGGGCTCAGCAGCCAAGACGCCTCAGACCACCTTCAAATACCCCAGTACCCTCCCACCATCACCACTAGCAGAGCTCAGCCCAACCTCCCTGGCCATCCAAGGCTCCAGGCCAGATTCCAGGGCGGGGAAGGTGGTTACCGTAGTCCTTGGGGAGGGGGGCAGGTGCCGAGGGGTGCACAACAGGCTTCTGCCGGCGCTCTTGGGTGGGGCTGGGGGCCTCGGGGACGGGCTCATCCTCTTCCTCCTCTTCTTCCTCCTCCCCCCTGGGCGGCGGGGCCATTGGAGCGGGATCTGTCTTAGTCATGGTCCTCGGTGGGCCTCGGGGGGCGGACGCAGAGTTGGGGGCGGCCTTCAGGCAAATCCTGGAGGCAGAGGTCAGCTAGAGAGGGCGCTCCACAGGCTCCGAGATCTGAGCCCCTAAAAGCTCTCAGGGCCCCACGCCCCCAGCTTTGGAATTTGGGCAATCCCATGGACGCCCGTTACCCATCAGAGGACCCCGTATGTGGGCCCACTGTCTACCACTCCCCCCAGGCCCAGCCCCCCATTCTTCTTCTCCCGCGTCAGGCCCCTCAGTCTAGGACGCCCCCTCCCCGGGTTTGTTTATCTCGGGATGCAGGATGCTTCGCCCCTCCCCTTTTCCGCGGGCGTCCCCTCTACCCACCTTACCTCGGGCCAACGGGGCTGGAGACCAAAGCTGAGACTGGGGAGACAGGAGTAATGGGTGTCAGTGTCGGGGAAAGTGACGGGAGAAGAGAGGGAGACAGAGAGAAGGGGACGAGGCCCAGACGCCGACGGGGGATGGGATTGGAGAGGGAGGGGCGCTGACAGCGCATGCGCTGTGTTACCCCCAACCAGGCGCGGGGGCGGAGATACTGGGAGGCTGCTCACATTGATGAAAAGGCTGGAGGCAGCGACGGGAAGGGGATAGACACGGAGGATGGGGAGAGGAAGAAGAGATGGCCACGAAGGATGTGAGACGTGGAGACAGGAGAGAGATGAAGCAGGCACAAGGGCAAAAAAAAAGGGATGGGACAGCGGGCGCCGTTCTTTTCGTCCATCTCCCTGTGACAGAGCCTTCCCGCAGGCCTGCAAACCAGGGCAGTGAGGGCAGGGGTTCAGGGGTGTGGTGGTGATAGGTGCTTCCTCTCTCTGAGATCTCACACCTGGCCCCTTCTCCATGCTCGCCCTATGTAAGGGATGTCTCAGAGGAAGGATTTCCTAGACACTCTCATAAGCACTTACCAGGCCCAGAGAAGTTAAACCACTTGCCCGAGGACACACAACAAGTAGGTGATGGGGCAAAGACTTGAATCTCAGCTGCCTGGCTGCAGAGTCCGGGCTTTTAATCACCATGCTACACGGCTGTAGCAGTGTCTAGGGGATAGATCTGCCAATGGACCCCTCCAACCCTCTTGAAACCTCTCCCTCCCCGGGAAAAGCCTCCTGGAGCCGGCCCAGGCCTTCCTGGCTCCATCATCCTGGCTTGGTTGTCACACCTGGTTGGCTGTGGCCTGAACTGCCCACAATCGACCTGGCTTGAACAGGGCTGGGAGACGGCCTTCCACCCCTCATCCTTCTAATGCGCAGGCCCAGTAGCTCCATCTCCAAAATATTTCCAGAATTTCATCCCTCATCCCCGACCCCAGGCCCTCATCCTGGTCCATCCTTCAACTTCTCCCACCTGGACTATGGCAACAGCCTACTCCCTGTTCCTCCCCCCCCCCCCCCCAGTCTGCTCCCTGTACGCAGCCACAGGGACCCAGTAATCCTATCCTGTCAGGACCGTCCTCAACTTAGAGGTAGCTGCTTGCTGTACCTCACTCCAGGTAAAAGCCAATGTTCTCAACCACAGCCCACAAGACCCTATGTGAACTTTCCCATCAGCTCTTCAATCTCACCTCCTCTCACTCTCCCCCAACCATACTGGCCTCCTTGCTCTTCCTCACCCCAGGACCTTTGCACTAGCTGTTCCTTCTGCCTGGAATGCTCCTCCCCCAGATGCCTGCTTCTCTCTCTCCTCTCTTTTGGGCTTTTACTTATTGATGCCTTTTCAATGAGACCTTCTCTGCTCTTTTTATCTAAAATTGCATCCTCCTCACCCCCGACACACACACTCACTCCTTCCCTGCTTTAGTTTTCTCCATAGCAACACTGCCCTCCTCCAGCTGACACCTAGATGTTGGGCATTTGCAGGGGCTGTTCTTCTCCCTGGAACATCCAGCCCACGTGCCTTCCAGGGCAGCTCCTTCTCATCATCCAGGTCTCTCCTCCAACATCGTCTCCTTAGAGCATCATCCTCCCAGCAACCCCCACCCCGCCCCACCCCGTTACATCTTCATTCAGTCTTTAGGGCACTTATCACAATCTCAGATTATCTTGTTTATTAGTTTACTAGTTCATCTTCCACTCAGGCAGAATGCGAGCACCATGAGGGCAAGATTTTGCCAGCTGTGTCCACCGCTGTGTCCCCAGCTTGGCACCAGACCTGGCAAGGGGTAGGAGGGGCTCTTTAGAAGCAGGTCCAACTCTCCCCAACCAACCAACCCTTGTCCTGCTCTGAGGCTGTTTTACTGACGGCAAAGATGCAAGCTGGAGGTGGGAGGGACTTGGTGTCCAAGGGAATTGGGACTGACGGGGGTCTTGGGCCCAGATTGGCCCTAAGGTTCAGGGGGTCCCTAGGTGGGAGTGGTGGGAGTCAGGCCCTGAGGGAGGCGCTGCTGTGCCCCAGGCATGGTGGGGCTGGGCCAAGCCCATGTGTGATATGTCTCTCTTCCTCTGTCTTCTGTCATCTGTCCCGCGACATTATCTGTCTTGGCCCTTATGCACTAGGGGTCTGAGTGTCCCGAAGCTCAGGCATGGCGTCCACTGTGGGAGGTGCAGGGCCTTGGGCGAGGACCACAGCTATGTCAGACCCTCCGCAGATGACGGTGAAGGCTTGGGATTCCTCTGGTCCAGGGAGCTGGGCCGTCCCAGGCAAAGAAGTGGCAGAGATGGAGGACACAGTGGGGAGTGAGAGGAGGGAAGGAAAAAGGGAGCGGGGAGAAATGGTGAGGAACAGGGAGGCCGAGGTGGGAGGGGGTATCAGGAAAGAGAGAGAGATGTGGGCAGAGAAAGATATGGGGAGACAGGGAAGCAGATGTGAGAGCAAGAGAGACATTCACAGGGCAATAAAGAGGTATGGGGAAAGAGGGAGAGAGGTGTGGGGGGAGAGAGACATGGAGAGACAGAGAAGGGGGATAGGAGAAATGCAGGGGCAGAGAGACAAGGCCACAGATAGGGGAGACACAGGAAGATGCAGATGAAGAGAGACATGGGCAAATGGGGAGACAGATGGGAGGACGGAGATGAGGGTCAGAAAGACAAAGACGAATGTGGGGGAGAGAGGAGGAGATTGAGAGACAGGGACCGAATGGGGGTAGGGGAGGCAGAAAGAGACACTGTCAGCCCAGGGGCCCTGGGAGACTCCATAAGAGCCCCAGGCCTGAGACTGAGCTCTGTCCTTGCCCAACTGGATGCCCCTCTTGTGCCCCAGTGTGGTTCAGGCCACGGTCTCACACATAAAGCCTCCAGGGGCAGCTACACTGCAGCTCCAGCTGACTGCTACTCTCTGGGAATATGAACCCATTGCTGCCGGCTCTGCTGATCTGCCTTCAGGAAAGACAGAAATTATTTTAAGACGTTGTTGAGGCCGAAAAAATCTTATCCGTGGGCCATGTCCAACCCACTGGCTGTCAGATTGAGACACTTAGCTACAGAGGGACTCTCGGGGGCTCTTTTCTGTGAAACCCCCTCCCACCTGTCTTGTCCAGGCAAGACGGAGAGCCCCCAGGGACCTCTAGCTTGGCCCTAGGGTTTTAAGCTGGGAAAAGGCCTGGTCAAACTTTGATTTTTAAAGACATGATACCTCTCTCTCTCCAAGAAAATATTCAGCAGTAAAATACAACGGGGCAAAAAGGCCTTGGAAAGGCCCCAGGAGACTCTAGCACAGGGGATTCAAACTCAAGCCCGACAGGGCCAGGCAGGGAGCTCTCCAAAGGACAGCACGGGCCTCCTCTGCTGCCAACCGCCTGCCTGGCTCTGAAGCCCGGCCCTGCAGTACCGGCTGCCTGACTCTGGGCAAGTTACTGGGCCATCCTGTGCCTCAGTGTTTTAATCTGGAAAATGGGGACAACACAGTATCAAGGCCTAGTGAGTTTTCAATAGTTATTAACTGTGTCTAGCAGGAAGTAACCGCTCCTTAAATATTACTATTAATAAATGGAGTGGTCACTAATCAGCTCCGACCAGTAGCTGCTTGGCATCGCCAGATTGACTTTTTCCCAGAAAAGCCGGAAATCTGGAAACATGGGGGACGTGTTCTGCTTTCTCGACACCGGCCCTTAGTTTCAAGGGAGCCCCGCACCGCCGCACTCACCCCGCGCGCCAGACCCCGGCGCGCGCGCGCCACCAGCCTCTCCCCGCGCAGCTGCTGCGCCAGCTGCTCCAGGGCCTGCAGCTGCGCCCGGTGCCGCGCGTGCCGCCGCTGCAACCTCCGCACCCGCCGCTGCAGCGCGCCCAGCGCCGCCCCCAGCCCGGCCCGGGGGTGCTGGGCGGCCACTCCGGTGCGCGGCCCTGCGGGGGCCGGGGCAAGGGCCACAGGGGTCAGGAACATGGTGGCTGCTGCCTCGGGGCCTCCAGATGCCGGTCCTAGCACCACGAGGTGTACAGGGCCAGGGGCCGGGACATCTGGACCAGGGGAGAGGGGCGTGGTCTCCTGCGGAGGCGGAGGCACGCCCCCCTTCTCGGTGCTTCGGGAACTCCGCTGCCTCTGGAAGACAAGGCATGGGGCAGGGGGATGTCAGGGCTGGAGTGATGTCCGTGACTCAGAGGGGAGTTTCCTCAGGAGGGGAGGGCTGAGGGTCAGACTCCAGGAGGGACTTCCCTCAGGAGACGAGGGCTGGGGATCAGACTCCACAGATCATTTCCCAGGTGGGGAAGGCTTGGGGTCAGGCTCCAGCAGTGGGACCTCCCGGCGCTCACCTTGGTGGGCGGTGCCCGGGAGAAGATGGAGGGCACCGCATCCGGCCGCAGGTAACGCACGCCCCAGCGCCACTGGAAGCATGAGGGCGTGAAGTGCTCGCTGCACAAGTGCTGGTGGCAGCTGGGCACCCAGTGCTCACGGCCCATGTGCCGCAGCCAGGCCTGCAGCCGGGGGCCATCCTTCAGTGGGAACCTGTGGGGGTGGTGGGGTTAGCAATATCAGGTCGAACCCCACCTCTCCCTGAGAACACTCACACCTGGAGGTCCCCAGGCTGCAAACTTCTGCCTCCCCTAGGCCAGAAACTGGCCCTGCCTCCCACCCAGGCTCTCTCTACCTCCAACCCACAGCCCATCCTTGGCTCCACCTTTTAAACACCCAGCGTCAGCCACCTTTCCCACGCCCCGCCCCCCCGCCCCGCGCCTCCTCTCCAGGCTGCAGCCTCTCCTGGCTGGGTTTTAGCAGCAGCCCCCTTCCTAGTCTCCTTGCCCAAGGCCACTCTCCCTTTCTCCCCGGTCTGTTCCTCCGTGTGAACTGAGGGAGTAGCTGACAAAATCAGACAAATCTAGGATGTGAGAGATTCCACATTCGTGGGGTGGAGTTATAGGTTAAAGGAGATTTAAGAAACATCACCCCCAAATGCAAACGTGGACCTCACGTGCAACAAACCATTCTGTAAAAAGACATTTTAACAGTTGCGGAAAACTGAACGTGCACTGGCTATTAGATAATTGCAAGAAATTAATTTTGCTAGGTGTGATAACTGTATTGGTTTATGCTTCTAAAATAGTCTTAGAAAAACATTCTGAAATATTTATGGGTAAAAGACTTAATGCCTGGAATTTACCTTAAAATGCTGCATTAAAGGTATATGTGGGAGGAAGTGGAACAAAGATTGGCAAAATGTTGACAACTGGTGAAACTGAGTGATGGGCACATGAAGATTCATCTATACAACTCTATTTTTTTGTGCATGCTTGAAAACACCTGTTAAAAAGTTTTTTAACAACTCAACAGCAACAAAAAAACAGGTAAACTGATTAAAAAATGGGGAAAGGACTTGAATACACATTTCTCCAAAGAAGATACACAAATGGCCAACCAACATATGAAAAGATGCTCAACATCACTAATGATTAGGAAAATGCCAATCAAAACCACATGATATCACCTCATAACCATTAGAATGGGTATTATTAAAAAAAAACAGCAAATAAGTGTTGGTGAGGATGTGCAGAAATTGGAAGCCTGTGCACTGTTGATGGGGGTGTAAAATGGAGCAATGTCTATGGAAAATAGTATGGCGGGTCCTCAAAAAACTAAAATTAAAAATAGAATTACCATGTGATCCAGCAATTCCACTTCTGGATACAGACCCAAAAGAAGTGAAAGCAGAGTCTCAAAGAGATATTTGCACACTCATCTTCATTACAGCATTATTCACAGTAGCCAAAAGGTAGAAGAAACCCAAGTGTCCATCAACAGATGAATGGATAAGCAAAACGTGGTATATACATACGATGGAGTATTTTGTGGTTGTTAGTGCCATCAAGTTGATTCCGACTCCTAGTAACCCTGTGTACGGCACAGTGGAACCTGCCTGGTCTTTTGTACCATCTTCTCACCTTCTGGTGCTACATCAGACAATGCTCCACTGCTATGCACATAGTTTCATGGCCAATTTTTTCGGAAGTGTTATTCAGCCTTAAAAAGGAAGGAAATTATGACAAACGCTCTAATATGGATGAACCTTGGGGACATTATGTAAGTGAAATAAGCCAGTCACAAAAAAACACAAATATTGTGTGCTTCTACTTACATGAGGTATCTAGAGTACAGGAGTCAAATTCATAGAAACAGAAAGTTTCCTGGCTGCCAGGGGCTGGAGGGAGGGGGAAATTGGGAGTGGTTCAATGGGTATATAGTTTCAGGTTTTCAAGATGAAATAGTTCTGGAGATTGGGTGCACAATAGTGTGAATAAACTTACTAGTGAACTGTACACTTAAAAAGCATTAAGATGGTAGATTTTATGTGTATTTTATGACAATTAAAAATAAAAATAAGTTTTTTTTTAAATGAACTATTTGGCTTTCCCAATGGGGATGGGTGGGGATTATCTGATCAGGCACCCTCTCATGGCGCCCCACTACTCACTTGTCCCCAACAGCCGTTTTTGCCCTCTTATATAGCAATACACTCTCTATTTAGACCTGGGCTCAAGACTGTCCACAATAAAGACCTCATTTCCCAAGTTCATTTGCAGCCAAGGGTGGCCGCATGATTAAGTTCTGGCCAGTCTGTCCTGCGGCAGCTGCCAGAAACTGTGAAACATTAAACGTTTATTTGAAGCTGCTAAATTTAGGGATAGTTTGCTATGCAGCATTAGATGAACTAATCCAGTCAGTCATGCACATCCCACCTTCACCATGTCTTCCGTATCTGTGACATTTTTTACTTAATACTTTTCTTAAAATTGAGTAACTTTAAGTAATTCCCAAAGATACCTAAAAGAGAAACTTTACACCACAACTGAAAACAGAAAACCAGTATCGATTCCATAAATAGAAGTTAACCAGAAAAACATCTGGGTACTTTTACCCACTGAGGGTTATGAGGCGTGCTCTCACTTTGCTAAAAAGGAAGAGTAAAGGGTGTTAGAGAGTGGGGGACATTCCCATCTACAGGGGACAGGGTGATCTACTCAGGCACACGCACACAAAAGAACACTACACAGCTCTAAAACAGACTCCGGAGGCCTTCGATAAACTAATGTAGTCAGGCACACGTTAGGTAAATAAAGCAAGGTTCCAAACAGAGTCTATCAGCTTTTAGTTACTGTGGTAGGCTGGATAGCGGCCTCCCAAAGATATCTACGTCCTAATGCCTGGAAGCTTTGAATGTTATATTTCATGACAAAAAGTGTGATTAAGTTAAGGATCTTGAGATGGGGAAATTACCCTAGATCATCCAGGCTGACTCTAAATGCAATCACAAGCGTCCTTATAAGACGGAGGCAGAGGAAGATACTACCACGGGCAGAAGAGGGGAAAGCAATGTGATCATGGAGGCAGAGACTGGAAAGACGTGGCCACAAGCCAAGGGATGCCGGCAGCCACCAGAAACCAGAAAAAGCAAGGAACAGCTTCTCCCCTAGAGTCTCCTAGGGAACGCAGCCCTGTCGAGACCTTGATTTTGGCCCAGTGAAACTGATTTGCACTGTGAGAGAATGATCCCTGTTGTTTTAAGTCACCAAGTTTGTTACAGCAGCCACAAGAAACTAACACAGTAATAAAAGGGGAAATAAGAACATATATTCAGATTTGCATATATTTGCATAAAAGAACACTGGAAAGGACACGTAAGAAACTGAAGAGGCCACCAGTGGGGAGGAGGTGGATGGGATGGACAGAGATGAGGGAGCAAGACCTCTCAGGCAAAAGGCAGACAGAGAGGGAAGAGGGGGCAGCTGGTGAAAGAGCACAGACGGGCTGACTCAGACAAGAGCTGTGGCCCCCTAAGAACAGACCCCAGGGCACTCAGCCAGGACCTCTGGCTGCTGCAGTCCCTTCAGCCTCTGCCTGGCATCCAAATGCTCTCGCCAGCCCCATTCTGCCTGGACACACAGGAAATCCCTGGCAGCAAGCCCCCCTCCCGGCCCTCCCCAGCAGAGACTGCCAACTGACTACTCCATAGCCACGCTCTTCTTCTTCCTCACTAACAAAACTCCCCCTTTATTTCAGGCCTGATGCGCTGTGCTGAAGGACTGTCTCCCAAGTTCCTCTGCAGTAGGTGGGGCCACGTAGCTAAGTTCTGGCCAATGAATACTTTCGTGTTGTGTGACACGTCTGGGATGGTACCTTAAAGGCAAAGGAGTTCTCAAATGGAATCAGGGTAGCTCGAGGGGAAAAGGAGGAAAGTGAGTATCATAAACCACCTCTTCCTCATTTGGTTTTGTTCTTATTTCCTTTTGTTCCTCTGGATGGCAACCTTTATAATGGGCAATATCCCTCTCTAAAAATCTACCTTAAGTGGACAGCCAGTCTTCTTTTTAGAGAATATTTTAGCCTTGCTGGTCATCTTATCTAGCGCATGGAGTGGTATACACTGCTGGAAGTTCTTCTTTTTTCCTTACTAACACAACTCAAACCGTTTTCAGGGCAGTTAAATGACCAGCTATAAGACTACATTTCCCAGCCTCCTCTGGGGTTGGGGGGAGACCACTGATGAAGAACCCACCATTGGGTGGGGTTTCTGGGAAGGCTTTGTAAAGGGAGCCGACTCGGTTTGGAGTTGAGTCCCTTTTGCTCTTCCTCCCTTCCGCTTTCTTCCCACCAGAAATGGTAGGACATGATGGCTCGGGCTCTGGCAGCCATCTTGGATGGAGGCCACATGCTAAAGATGACAGAGCAGAAAGATAGGACCCTCATCCCTGGTGATTGTGAAACTGCCACATGAGTAGGGGTCCACCAACCTCTTACATCCGAGAGAAAAATAAACCCTGTGGTAGACTGTATTACGGTTCAAAACATTTGCTGCCCTTCTTCACATGAAGGTTACACATCTCCGCTCCACTCACCTGCAGCTTGCCATAGACTTGCTTTGGCCAAAGGAGTGAAAGTGACATGGGCCACTCCTAAGTACAAAATTTACCAGGAGCCATTGGGTGATCCTTCCCACTTTCTGTTTCCCCCCCTCACAAGACCAGCAATACTCCACGGAGGGGCAGGTCCCTCGGCCTGAGTCTCCAGTTAAGAGACTGTGGAGTAGGGGCACGAATGGCCTGCGAAGGACATAGTGCGAGCGAGAAATAAACCTTGTAGTAGTAAGCCACTGAGATTTTGTGTTTGTTACTGCAGCATAACTTAACCATGCTGATCCCTATAGACCCCCTACTTTGTTTAAGCCATTGTTATATTGGGATTTTGTTACTGCCAGCCAGATGCAATTCCTGACTGGTAGGCCCTCTGTTAGAGATGACTGTCGTTTGTCCCTGAAAGGGCCTATGACAGAACTAATGAATGTTTCCTCTGGCTGCTGGGTAGACTTTCAAGTGATTTCCCAGCAGCCACTTCCCCAGAACGTCTCACCTCGTTCCTACCTGGCATCCATGCCCTCCCCTGCATCTCCTCTGGAAACTGCTCCTCACTCTACTCTTAGCTAAGTGGCTTCTGCGAGACTGCCTCGGGTGGGCCTTGAGGTGGGAATGGGCTAGCCTATGTGAGGAACAGCCTGGCAGCCACCGGTGGAATTTAACCAACCAGACATGAACTGATTTTTATAAAGTCTGGCTGCTATGCACAGCTGTCACTGTTCTCCTCCTCATTCTTATATGTGAAGCACTCAGAACACTGCCTGGCATACAGTAAGTGCTCTTAAGTAAGTCATTATTGTTGTGAGGGAGGCAAGAGTGGAAGCGGGGAGACAGCAAGCAGCTATCACAGTGTCTCATTAAGAGATGATGGTGGCGTGGACTACACTGTGAAAGCAGAGGTGACAAGAAGCGGTCAGACTGAATTTTTTTCTTTTTCTTATTTCCTAATAGTTTCGCTAGGATTTTTTCCATTTGCATTTATAATTGTATTGCCAAACTATCATGGGTTTTGTTGTGATTGCTGCAGGATGGGGATGTGTTTGGAAGGTAGAGTCAAAGGAAGGGTGAATGGGCCAGACGGGGGTGCAGTGGTGCTAAAGAAAAGAAAGGATCATGGATGGCTCCCAGGCTGTGTATGTAGTTCTTCACTGTGTGACCCCTCACCTATCCACGAGCTCCGTCAGGGCAGGAACAAGAGCTGTCAGGGTCCTTTGTGTCCAGCAGGAGCTTGCTTACTCCAGGAGACACTCAGAGTTGCTGAATTAAAAAATGGTGCTAGAGTGATATAATTTAAAAAGCAAGTCTGGGGGCCTGCCCAGTGGTGTAGTGGTTAAGTTTGCATGCTCCACTTTAGCGGCCTGAGGTTCATGGGTTTGGACCCCGGGCATGGACCTAGCACTGCTCACCAAGCCATGCTTTGGCGGCATCTCACATAAAATAGAGATTGGCACAGATGTTAGCTCAGCAACAATCTTCCTCAAGCAAAAGGAGGAAGATTGGCAACAGATGTTAGCTCAGGGCCAATCTTCCTCACAAAAACAAAAGGCAAGTCTGCACACACTGATTTCGGCTTAAAGACACCTCTGCACTCCTCCTACCCTGCACCAGGGTCCCTCCAGGATAGCTGGGACATGGACTGCCGGGTTTCCTGAGGAGCCCACCTGAAATGCATTCATTGAATTCATCCAACAAATATTTACTGAGTGCCCACTACGTGCCAGACACTGTTCTAGGTGCTGGGGACAAAACACAGAACAGGACAGACAAAAATCCCTGCCTTCATGGAGCTGACATTCTAATTTATTCTAGACAATAAACAAATACATCAAATATGTGACATGGCAGAGAGTGGTAAGTTTAGAGGGAATAATAAAGCAGGAGGCAAATAGGCAGACTCTGTATATATCTGGGAGAGGGTTATCATTTTACACAGAATCGTGGTCATAAAAGGACGAACTTTCCAGGCAGAGGGAACAGCACAGGCAAAGGCCCTGGGGCAACAATGTGCCTGGCATGGCAGAGGAACACTGAGTAGGCCAGTGTCATTGGAGCAGAGTAAGGGGCAGGAGGGAGGAAATGGGGTCATACAGATATCAGGAATCCAGCTCCTGTAGGGCTTTACAGGTCTGCTTTCTGCCTGCTCGAGCCTCACCTTCTTGTCTTTTATAGAGCGAGGTGGGAGTCAGGGGAGGGATCTGAGCAGAGGAGGGCCCTGATCTGACTCAGGGGTTCACAGGTCCCCTGTGACTGCCTGTGGGGAACAGACTGTTGGGAGCATGTTGAGCAATGAAGAAGCTATAAAATATGCAGTTGGGAGGTGATAATGGCCAAGACCAGAGCAGAGGCAGAGAAGGGGGTTAGAAGTGGTCAATTCCGGAAAAAATGTAAAAGGGGAGCCAACAGGATTTGCTGATGGACTGGATGAGCAACGTATCCTGGTCAGTCCAATTAACAAACCTGCAGTCCAACAAAGTCAGGTTTATTTACCATGGCAACAAGGGAGACTGCACAGCAGAGGGACTGGGGCGAGTCTCATAAAACAAAGAAAAAGAGAATAATTATCTGGGTTTCAGGGAAGGCTGAAGTGTAGGTGAAACGTAAACGAAACAGGGTTGGGAGAGGCTCAAAGCAAAGCAGAACTGTGTGTAAAGGGATCAATATCAGGTCTGGATGGTGAAGTGGTCCCAGGATCCTGTCCCCTTGGAAGCTATAAAGTTTTGATAGATGTGGCCTGCTGTCCAGAAACCCCTTACCAGCAGCTCTGCACCTGGATTATAAATCGAGGCTGATTCTCTGTGCCAACGTGACCTAACTCCTCCAGGCGTTGAGATGTTTCATGCTTACTGATACAATTTCAAACAGCAAAGTTTGTGGTAGTATGACTTTAGAGAACAAAGCTTCCTACTGAGTAAGAAAGCAGTAGTCACTCAAAGAGGAGGAGTTGTGTCACTTTACATCTGCAGCATGTCCCTGAGAAAAATATACATTTTTTTTTCTTATTAACGCTTCAGCTGGCTTTTTCCGTGTCGGTTAATCCAGCCAAATCGATGAGAAGGCAGATTTTTTTTTTTCTTACACTTCAAGCTAAGATTTTTACTTTCTCAAGTGTGAGGAAAGAGGAGAGGTAAAGATGACGCTAAGGGTTTCTGGCCTGAACAACAGGAAGGATTGAAAGCTATTAACTAAGTAGGAAAGGTTGTGGGAGAGACAAGATGCAGGAGCTCAGTTTCGGACGTTGAGTTTGAGATGCCTCAAATTCGTGGAGGCGGCGAGTGGGCAGTTGTAGACTCCTACAGAGCCTGGATCAATCTCACTTCCCCCTGCACAGCCCTCCTCTCGTTCCGTTCGTCCTGTTCACTATCTGCAGTTAAATAAGTACCCCTGCTGTCACACAACTGCCCCTTTGCATGGGCGGCATCTGCCGGTGAACGGCTGGGAACACCGTCTCCCCACCTCGCGAACTCTGCTTCTAGACGCCTGCGAGCTGGAGCAGGCGCCCCGCGCAGCTGCGTTTATCTCTGGCCCCGCCCCCACAGGGCCCCGCCTCCCCGCCAGCCCCGCCCCGCGCGGGCGCTCACTTGTAGAAGCTCACGGGGCGGTTGTCCGCGCCCAGTCGGCCCGCAGTGTTGGAGCAGTTCGGAGCCCGGCAGTACTTGGGCATGGCTGTCCACCCCCGCCGAGTGTGGACCGCTCTGCTGCGCACTTTGGTCCTCCCCGGGCGCCGCCGAACCCCGCCCCGCCCACGCACTCGCCGCCCGCCTCACGTGACGGCCCTGGGTGCCTGGTCACGTGCTGGGGAGGGAAGAGAGCGCCTGCGTCCTACGTGCCCGGCCGCGTTACCACAGCTACGCCCTCCTCAGGTGGCCAACGGGGAAGAGCGAATGCGTCTGCGCAAAGCCGGATCTTAGCGACCCGGACCTAATCACGTGTTGGCGGAGATGGGGCGTCACCGTGCTTCTGAGTCTGCGCCAACTTGGCAGTCTCTTTCGCTCCACCCGACGCTTACATCCGGGCGCCTGCCATTGCGAGGATAGTCGCCCTGGGTGGGGGCGGGGGGGGGGCAGCAAAAAGCGAGGTGAGGAGGCTTTGGCCTTAGCGTCGTAGAAGTTAAAACCTGTACGTTTCAGTGAATGATGAAAACACAGATTGGATAAAAAAGCCGCCAACTTGTGATCGAGCATCAGGTCGACTAGCTGTGGCTCCACCCTGCCACAGACCCTCCGCTCCGCCTCCTAGCCCTCATTGGTCAAAAGCACCGCCCGGCAACCATGCGATTGGCCAGACCGGCGGCCTGCCGTGTCCAATGAGCGGCGGCGCCGGCTTTCCCGCGGCGGTTCGCTATTCAAGTGGGTTGTGGCGGCGGCGGCGGTTGCGGAGTGTAACGGTCGCCCGGCTCCGGCGCGACGATGGCGGCCATAGGGCCCGGAGGCTTCGCGCGGAACGATGCAGTCGAGAAGCTGCCATCCGTCATGGCGGGAGTTTCGGCGCGGAGGAGCCAGTCCTCTCCGCCCCCTGCTCCACCGGTCTGCCTCCGGCGGCGGACGCGACCCTTGGCGGCACCCGAGGACACGATGCAGAACCGGGTGAGGTGCTGCTTGCCCTGCCCACCCCATTTCCTGGCTCCCTGGGCCTCCCCTAGTCCCGCCCTTAGATCTTTGGCCCCGCCTATCAGCCCCCCGCCTTCCCCTCAGGCTACTCTGTGGCCCCGCCCCATCTCCCAAGCCCCGCCCCTTTAGCCAAGGCTCCTCCCACCTTCCCGTGTTCTCAGCTCTCGGGTACTGCCTGTCATTCCTAGCCCCACCCTTGGCGCATTCCTGGGTTCCTCCCTGGTCCCATCCCTGGGAGTGTATTTTAGGTCTGGTCACCTCCTAGTCCCGCTTTGCTGTGCATCCTTTCAGTCACATTTAGACGTCTCTCTGGGCTCTTCGACTGCTGTTGACCTGGCCCCACGCTGCGTCTCCAGGGTCCCTACCAGGGTTCAGTCCCGAGTCCTACCTGCTTCAACTCTCCCCCAGCTCTACTCCGCCTTCCGTCACCCCCTGCCTTCTCTTTCCTTCTCCATTACCAAGGTGGGATTCTTATTCCATATTGCCACCCTAAATTGTGGAGAGTATGTGAATGATATTTGTAAAATCTCAGCATCGCTGCCTGAAGGGAGGGCGTACAGAACAGTTCCCTAAGTCCTGAGACACAAACAAAGGGGAAGATTTGAGAGTAGGCAGAAGGAATTCGATTAGCACAGCAGCAATTTTTAAAAAATTGTTCTCCAATTCCCTGAGCCACAAAGTCTGCTTTTACAAATTGGAGATAACAATAACTATACCGTGGAGCTGCAGAGAGCTGAAATGAAATTGTGAATAGGGCCCAGAGTCCAGGTAAAGGGTGGATACATGGTAGCTGCTGCTGGATCTTGTTCCTGCCCCTTGGCTTCCTCTCACTCTGATATCATCCACTCCTGGCTGCAAGGCCCTGGGCAAGTGGCCTCTGCCCACCTCTCTGGCTGTACCTTCTTGTCCTCCTGCTCAGCGGGGTTCAGTCACACTGGCCTGTTTTCTGTTTCCCTGAGGCTCCAGGCTCTTGCTGCCTCCTCACCTTTGTGTTTCGTGAGTCCTCTGTCTGGGCTTTTTGCTGCAGTCTACCTGGCTGGCTCCCCGTCTCTCAGGTCTCAGCCTGAATATCCCAACCCAAGAAGCCTTCTCGAACCCCAGCCTAAAGCAGACACCCACTTTAATCTCTCACCCAGCGCCCTGCACTTCATAGCCCTCATCTTGTGTGTTTCTGAAAGTGAATGTACAGAAGAGAGGAATAACGGTAGCAGTTTCAGAGAGGCAGTACAACAAGGTAGTTTAGAGCACCACCTCTGGACCCAGCCTGCCTGGGCTTAAATTCTGTTCTTCCTGCTAGGAACTTTCCTGTGCCTCAATTTCCTCATCCATAACATGACGATAATAGTATGAATATTCCCTTATAGGGTATTTTTGAGGATTAAGTGAGCTCACATATCTTAAGCACTCAGAACAATACCTGGCACATTGCAAGTACTTTGTTAGTGTTAGCTACGACTGTTATTATTGTGTATTTTGGTTAATTGATATCATTTATTTATTTTTCTTGTTTGGCTGCGCAGAGTCCATCTGGCTTGCAAAAGACCTAGTCTAAACATGACCAGTTGTACTAATCCTCAGTAATGCTGATTGACGGATAAAACCCATGTGAATGCCACTGCTTGGGTGCCTGGGTTAGAGTCCTGGCACTGATCCTTCCTGGATGGGTAACCCCTCTGGGCCTCTGTTTCCGCATCTCTGAGATGGAGAGGATGATGCCAGTAGTGACCAAATCACAGGGTTAGTGTGAGCATTAATTAGTCAACACAGTTAGAGGTATTGGAACAGTGCCTGGCTCCTGGTAAATGCGCACTAAACGTTAGCTATTGGTATCTTGTTTGCCTTTCATTTCTGAGGCCAAGGACTTAATGAGAATGTTTTACTTTGTAATAATTGGAAACTCATCTATTCAAAATGTGAAAATGTCACAGTTCTACAAGTCCGTACTCTAAATTGTTTAATCAGCCATGGTGGGGACTGGCCCATTTAGCTTACTTTGCTTAGAGAGTTTTTTTCATTTTAAATGTGATTGTTCACTTGTTTCTTTACTTATCGAACCTCTAGACTGTGAATTTGGTGAGGGACTGGACAGTGTCCACTTTGGCTCACTGCTGTGTCCCCTGCAGGGCCCAAAGTGCTTTTCACAGCCAGACTACCAGGGTTTATAGCCCAAACTTGCCACTCCACAGGGCTGGGACCTTGGGCCTTAGTGTCCTCATCTGTAAAACAGGGCCGATATTGGTGCCTTCTTCCTTGGGTTGATGTGGGGTTCCAGGTCTTTCATCTGTGTAAAATACTTAGAGATTTCCTCAGATGTCACCTCACGGAAGCGTTCTCCCTTCCCCCACGCTCCCAGTTTCCTTCCCTGCATTGTTTTTTTCTGTTGTTCCTGTCATTGCCTGGCGTTTATTTTACATATTTGTTCTGTTCATTTTCCATGTCCTCCATCTCATCACCACCAGAATGTGAGCTCCAACAGGGCATGGAGTTTTGTCTCTCTTCCTCACCATTCTGTGCCCTTCACTGAGCACTGTGTATTTGTCAAAGGAACACTGAGGAGAACGAGTGTGAGCTGCTGGTGCATGACTAGAAGCTCAGTGAGTGTAGTGTATATAACAGGATCTGAATGGGTGGCTGAGGCAGCTGTGCCACTGGGCCCTGCTGGGGCAGGTGCTTCTGACTGGGGCCTTTTCCCTGCAGGTGTCACTCGAGAAGGTGCTCGGCATCACAGCTCAGAACAGCAATGGCCTAACCTGTGACCCCGGCACAGGCCACGTGGCCTACCTGGCAGGGTGAGTGAATGGGTGGGCTTTGGCTTGTCCACCTGCAGAATGCAGATAATGCTGCTGACCTCTCAGGGCTGTGGAGAGGATTCCACGGGCCCATCTGTGTCTAGATTGGTACCTGGTATGAAGTGAGGGCCATGAAGGCCTCATCATGACTGCAGGTGGGGGGTGGCAGCGATCCTGGGGAAGACGGGTGGTTGAGACCCAAGCTGCGATAGCAGGCAACCTGGATTTGTGTCTCAACTCCACCCTATATGCCCCTTTCCGACCATCCCTACCCTGTCCCTGACCAGCTAGGTGGCCCTGGGCAAAGGACTTCTCTCTGGGCTTCAGTTTCCTCGTCTATAAAATGAGACTGACTTCTGACCTCACTTGGCAGTTGTGAGGATTTAAAGAGATTGTGGAAGTAAGGTCTGATTAGCCCAGGGCCTGACAGAATGATTTCCACAGAAGAGGTCTTGGTTTCTGTTTAGTGACAGAATAATAATAATAATAATAATGTGAAGTGCCCTAGAATTCTCAGCATAGACACCTGGAGGAAGAGACCAGAGAATCTTCTGTTCAGAGGGAGCCTTGTTTATATGTGGGCACCTGTGTTGGGAATAGAATTGTCCCTAGGCCCCAGTACTCCCCTGAGTTTGGGCACATGTTCCTCTTTCTTCCCAGCTGTGTGGTGGTGATTTTGAACCCCAAGGAGAACAAGCAGCAGCACATTTTTAATACTGCCAGGTAGGCTGGGGCCTGGGCATGGGGTAGGGGTGGGCCCAGCATCCTGGCACATCCCCCCCACACGTTGCCTGGCAGTGCTTGCGGATGGGAGACTCACGCGTTCACTCACCCATTGGTCTGCTCCGTGCTTGGTACTGTTCCAGGTGCTGGGGACACGGCAGTGAACCAAAGAGATGAGAGCCTCTGCTCTCGTAGAGCTGACAGCTCAGTGGAGGAGACAGACTCAACCAGTCGGCAGATTACTAGCCGACTGTGACCACTGCTGTGGCGGAGATGATGGGATGTGTTAGGGCAGGTTTGCGGGCAGAGAGTAGTGCGGGCAGCCACATCAGAGGGCTCAGAGAAGGCCTCCCTGGGGCTGAGACCTGCAGGAAGTGTGGGGGTGAGCCCTGTGAAGGTGGGAGGAGAGCGTTCCAGGCAGAGGGAACAGCAAGAGCAAAGGCCCTGCAGTAACTGAGAATCTCGGGTTTGAGGAACAGCCAAGGATCCATGTGCCTGAATGGAGGTGTGGATGAGGGGGAGATGAGGCTGGAACAGGCTGAAGCCACGTCACACGTGCCTTGGCAAGGGGGTTGGATACTGTTGCAAAGAGTGCACTGTTGGGCATTCACAGGCTGGGGATCGGCTTTCCTCACTGCAGCCCTCCAGTATGTGCTATCTCCCTTCTCTGTTTTACTTTTCTCCACAAAATGTTCTGCTTTCTGATGTTCTGTCCAATTTCCTCACTGATGACCTCCATAGTCTGCTTTCCACAGTGTGAGCTCTCTGAGGGCAAGGACTTTGTCTTAGTTCAACCTGTGTCCCTCTCCCTTAGAGCAGTGTCTAGCACATGGATGGCACTTATTGTTTCCTGAAGGAATGAATGTGATCTGGGTTGTAGAAGGATCCTCCAGCCGCCAGTTTATTGGAGAAGGCCCTTGTTCTGAGCAGGCCCCAGTTGGTGCCCTGGGGTCTGCTTTGGGACTGATTGATCACTGTGTCGTCCTGGGGCTTTGGTCCCAATTGGGTTGTGACCTTTGGGAGGCACCCCACTGCCATTATTTATTTCATAAATGCTGCAAAAATATCACTCCGTGGTGTAGCTCAAGCTTAGCTCCTTTGGCCTGGTTCTCCAGGTGGACGAAGATGTGAGTTTTCTTCTTCCCTTATGGTCCATAAGGTACAGTCCTTAAGATATGGCAGGTCCCCGTGGCATGACAGATACAGATTCCCTCTTGGAAGGGGCTTCTTGGACCTTGGCTCCTGGCTGTGGGTTCTGTCCCTGGTGGTGAGGGCAGAGGTGGATTCCAGTCCTGGCTCAAGTGTTTGTTCACTACGTCTTCTCAGCTGAGACACTTCTTGGCAACAGTCGCAAACTAGAGGCCCATGGACTTGTCTGACACAGTATGTCTGAAAGATTGGACTAGTTGACAACGTTTAAAGTTTTTTACACAGGAATCCAGATGCCCTCTCATTTTGGAAAAGTGAGGGATTCTGGCCCCTGGGGCCCACATTCCTCCTGTGGCAACGATGGGCTGGAGTCTGGTGGCATTTGTCAGAGCCCCCTGGGCCAGTTCCTCTCATCCTCCCTGTTGCCTCCCTGGTTGCTGTAGACAGTGGAGTAAATAACCTTGATCTGAAGCAGGCGGCATGGAGGTGTCACTCTCAACCACTGGTGGGTCTGTCTTAGGAGGCGGTGTGGCCTGTGTGGAGGTTTTCACCCTGGCTGCGTTTCAGCCCCCTGATCCCTGGGCCTCAGCCCCACAGAAGGCTGAATCAGTTAGTCTAGAGCCAGGCCTGGGCATTGGCAATTTTTGAGCTTTTTATATTTGAAATAATTTCAGACTTAATAGTACAAAGAGCTCTTGTACGCCTTTCATCCATGTTTCCGAAATGTGATCGTTTTACCGCATTTACTTTATCATTCTCTATACACATTACTTTTTTTCTGAACCGTTTGAGAGGAGGTGGCAGACTTGATGTCCCTGTACTTCTAAGTACTCCAGTGTGTATTTGCTGCAAAGAAAAAAGGCAGGATCCTTAAAAACCATAGTACATTCAGCAAAATCAGGACGTTAAAATTGGTACATCACTACCATCTACTCCTCATTCACATTTCACCCTTTGTCCCAAGAACATATAGCAGAAGGATTCTGTTGAGAATCACATATTGCATTTTGTTGTCTCTTCAGTCTTCTCCAGTCTGAAGCCATTCCTTCATCTTTTCTTGACTTTCATGACCTTGACGCTTTTGAGGAGTACAGGCCAGGTATCTTTAGAATGGCCCAACGTTGGGTTTGTCTGATGTTTCCTCATAGATAGATTCAGGTTCTCAGAAGGAGTGCTGCGTTCTTCTCAGGCATTCTCTCAGGAAGTGCACAGCATTGATCTCTCCCCTGACTGGTGGTGTTTCCTTTGAGCTCTTGGTTAAGATGGTGTCTGCCAGGCTTCTCCCCCGTGAAGCTGCTCTTTTCCCCCTTGTAATCAGTGAGTAGCTTGGGGGAAGCTCCTCTGAAACTGCAAATATTTCCCTGTTCCTCACCAAACTTTCACTCACTCGTCTCAGCACAGCTTTGACGTTTTTCAGAAGCTCCCCAGGGAATTCTAATGTGCAGCCAGGACTGAGAACCACGGGCTTAGAGGCCAGGGCTCTGCCCTGTCTGGTGAGGTCAACTTGGCCAGGGCACCTCCCTGTGTTGAGGTCTCCGCACCTCAGAACTGGCTAACGAGAGTCCTGGCTTCACGGAGCATGTGTGAGGAGTCAGTGCAGTGATGCCCTCACGGCATTTGGCAGAGGGCTGGGCACAGGGTCGGGGCGTGCGACAGGTTAGGAGTAGCTGCAGGCTACAGAAACCCCACAAGTGTGGCTTAGAACACAAGGATGTGCTCTTCCTGCACCTAAGGTGGAGGCAGGCACCCAGGGGGCTGGTGTCTCTGCGAGTAACAGGGACCCCACTCCTTTTGTCATTCTGTGCCACGCTTACTGTGAGGCTTCTGTTCTTGAGGTCGCCTCATGGTCCAAGATGGAGTCTGGCTGTCCTGTCTTCATTTCAGAAGGGGAACGAGTGGGGAGCAAGGCAGAACGTTCCCTTTGAGAAACTTTTCTGAGAGTCTCACAGAGCACTTCAGCTTACCTCTCCTTAGCTAGACTCAGCCGCGTAGCTGTGCCTGTGCAGCTGCGAGAGAGGTGAGGAAGTACACTCTAGCTGGGGATGGTGCTATCCCGGTGAAAACTGGGAGTCCGTCAGTGAGGGAGGGGGGGCGAGTGGTGTTGCCTAGGCGGCCCCCTTGTCTGCTACGGTAAGGAGCCTTAGGAAGCCACCAGAGGCCTGAGTTGATGTGATCAGTGTTCTGTGAGATTGTCAGAGATTCACTCAGAAGCATTCACTTAGTTTTCTGCATGCCAGTTTACTCGTGTGAGGGAGGCAATTACTACACTGTTAAAGAACAGAGGTACAAACAGGATTAAAAGAGAAGAAGGAGAGAAAAAAACAACAGTTTTGGAATGGTGAAACTTGCTGCCCAAAAAGCGTGCAAACTAGTCCGGTCATTGAGGCCTTGTGCGGGCTCCCTGGGAGTATCAGAGACATGCTGGTTGTTTACGTGTTTTCCAGAACACCTGAGTGTTTGGCAGTGGCGCACACGCTGCAGGCTGTCTCAGCACGATGTCTGTGGGGTCCTCCCTTCAGCACCACCCCACAGGCCAGATCTGTATATTTCCTACATCTGAATTTCTCAGGGTTAGAGGGTGGATGGGGTCTTAGAGCCCACCCCTGCTGAGGGAGAGGAAGGAGGGCCCCCTACAGTGTCCACCCCATCTGGATTTGGGGCTTCCGGGAGGAAGGGGCCTTGCTTTTACAAAGCACCCATCCCCTGGACTGCACCCACTCCTCCTGGCCACAGGGAATGCAGGGAAGTGCTGTGTGCGGGCAGGCACAGAGGCTGCACGGGCTCTGTGGGAGCAGCTGGCGCTCACCTCTCTGGCCTCTTTGGGAGTGAGAGTGGGCAGAGTGCTGTGAGCGCAGCCAGGCTGGGGTCTGGCTGCCCCCTCAGTGGGACCAGTGGTCAACCCCTTTCCTTGTCCCCAGGAAGTCTCTGAGTGCTCTGGCCTTCTCCCCTGATGGGAAGTACATAGTGACGGGGGAGGTGAGTTGTGACCATGATTGAGTGGGTAGGGAGGGGTCTTGGGGCCATTCCTTCTGTGCCCAGCAGGCCTGCGGAGTCCCTGGAAGAGCTCCTTCCTGGGACAGAAAAGCCCTGTGGCAGATTCGGGGGGAGCTTTTTGGGCCCACCCTGGCGCAATGCCACCGTCAGCCCTGACAGCCCCTCTAGACCTGCCTGGAGCAGAGCCAGCAGCAGTCATGGCCCCACCTTCCCCAGAACGGGCACAGGCCTGCCGTGCGCATCTGGGACGTGGATGAGAAGAGTCAGGTGGCAGAGATGCTGGGCCACAAATACGGCGTGGCCTGTGTGGCCTTCTCCCCCAACATGAAGCACATCGTGTCCATGGGCTACCAGCACGATATGGTGCTCAACGTCTGGGACTGGAAGGTGAGAGCCAGCTCGTGGGCGTCGGGGCGGGCAGCCTGAGTCTCAGGCCTTGGAGAACTAGATGAGATAATCTGGCAAAGTACTCGCTTACCCAGCACATCTTTATTGAGCACCCACCACGTGCTGCTCCCTGTTCTAGGCACTTCTGTAGGGCAAATGACAAACTCCCAACTAGTGGGATTATATAATTATTTTTATGTTGACCAGCCGTGGCCTTGAGCAAGTGACCCACCCTCCCTGAGTCTGTTTCCTCTTCTGTACAATGAATATAGATGTCTCTGCCTCCCTGAATTGTGAGAATTCAATGAGTCAATATGAAGGCTGGACTTTGGAACAGCTCAGGGAAGCCTTGGAATCAGCAGAAGTGGCTGCCAAGTTCTGGCTCTGCTCATAGTCTGCTGTGTGACCTTGAGCACATGACATCCCCACTCTGAGCCTAGCCGAGCTGAGGGAGAAGCACCTCCCTTATAGGGCTGTTGAGGGGATTCCCTGAGTTATCCTGTGAAGGGCTCAGCAGGGCCCAGAGTGAGCCCTGTGTGTGGTAGCCATGGGTTGTGTCATCCTTTCCTCCCAGCTGTGACTGTCCTCGACACCGTGTGTGGGTTGCAGAGCTTGGACTCTTGAGGAGAGCTCTGGAACTTAGTCTCATATGGAAACCTTCCTAGGCTTAGTCTCCTCTGTATTGGGAATGAGGAGAGTGCCACACACAGGTTGCCCCGTAAAGTGGCTCCCAGGAGGGCCCAGGGAAGACGGACTTGGAGCAGGGAGAGTCGGAGAGGCAGGGCTGAGGGCAGAGCCGTGGACAGTCTGGTCAGGTGGCTACTGGCATGAACTTCTCTGTATTGCTTCTTTCAGAAAGGCATTTTGGTGGCTTCCAACAAGGTCTCATGCAGAGTTATCGCCCTCTCCTTCTCCGAGGACAGCAGCTATTTTGTCACCGTTGGGAACCGGCATGTGAGGTTCTGGTTCTTGGAAGTCTCCACTGAGGCAAAGGTGAGTTTCTGTCCCTGCCACCCCAGCCAGGCCCGGGGAGAAACCATCAGGGACAGCATGGACTCCTGTTTCTACCTGAGATTTGGGGGCAGTGGTCTCAGAGGTGTCCGGCCTCTCAGGGGTCCGCTTCTGCCTCCGAGCCTGCTCTCCAGGTGCTGACTGGCAGGCCCTGCTGGGACACTTCCCCCGACGCCCTCCGTGCTCCGACTCCGGGGCCAGACCTTGTTCCTGGACTGCCGCCTTCCAGCCAGTCTGCCTGGAAGTGTGTGTTCTGTTTTTCCCTCCCTTCTCCTCCACTTGGAGGAGTTTCTTGGAGTCCTCTGTTTGGCTGTGTTGTATCTTCTGCTCATGAGAGGCCCAGTGGGACCTTGCTGGGGGCTGGGCCCTGTGGACGGTTTCTCACTGTGCTCTGCTGTGCCTCCAGGTGACGGGCACGGTGCCCCTCGTGGGGCGCTCAGGCATCCTGGGTGAGCTGCACAACAACGTCTTCTGTGGTGTGGCTTGTGGCCGGGGCCGGATGGCAGGCAATGCCTTCTGTGTGTCCTACTCGGGCCTCCTCTGCCAGTTCAACGAGAAGAGGGTACTAGAGAAGTGGATCAACCTAAAGGTACCCCCCTCCCCCTCTGCCTTCAGTGGGGGAAACTTCCCATGACGTGTCTCCAGGGACACTCAGCAGTGTTCCTGCCTGGTAGTTGATCGCACCAGCTCTGGGTTTGTCTTCAGATTCTACTTGTGCAACTCCAGTGAGTGACTTTCCCTTTCTGAGCCTCAGTTTCCTCATCTGTAAGATGGCAATACTGCTGCCTTATCTCACAATTGATAAGGGAGTCACATGAGATAACACATATAAGGGACTTAGCACAGTGCCGGGTACCCTGTAACGGGGATCAAGGTTACGATTACTTCCCCATCACTCTTTGATCCAGTTTACACGTCTTTTCATTGACCACTCTTGGCATGGGAGGTCTACTTTTTTTTTTTTTTTTTTGAGAAAGATTAGCCCTGAGCTAACATCTGCTGCCAATCCTCCTCCTTTTTTTTTTTTTTTTTTTTTGCTGAGGAAGACTGGCCCTGAGCTAAGATCCATGCCCATCTTCCTCCACTTTATATGTGGGACGCCTGCCACAGCATGGCTTGCCGAGCCGTGCCATGTCCGCACCTGGGATCCGAACCGGCGAACCCCAGGCCGCCAGAGCAGAACATGCGCACTTAACCACTGCACCACCAGGCCAGCCCCATTTTTTTTTTAATCTAAAGGATCATTGATTTAATTTTTCAGTCAGAAAAGGCTATACAAAGTACATAACATTTTAAACTAAAGGATGGTATATCAATAAATTGCAGAACCACTTTTCTTGGAGATCTGAGGGTTTGAGTCCAAGCTGTCTCCCCATTCCAAGATTGGATGCCTGTCTGGCCATCAGCAGGAGCATGGCGGGTCCCTCCTTTTTCTGTTCCTGCTCTTGTGACTCCCCTCCAGAGCTCACCTTTAGGGTTAATGGCGTGGTATCAGGCATGGGGAAGAATTCTGAGTTTTATCTGTCTTTCCTAGGTGGTTAAATATCATTTTTTTTTATTTGAATCCTCTTGCTAGAACTTATGCAACTTTTAAGCAAGGCAGAAGCTTTTGACAGATGGCTGTTTAGTCCCTGAGCATCTAAACAACTCAGAAATTTAGTCCCTCTGGCTTTGGGAAAACTCCCGTAATCTATCTCAGGACGTCTTGCACTTCCTGCCCCTTCTGTCTGCGTGTCTTCCTGTGTACAGAAACGTTTTTCTATGCTGCTATTAAGCGTGATCTATGAAGTTGTTTTTGAGCAGTAGGAAATAAAATTTAAGCTCGATTTCAGCCCTGTTACTGCAAGTGACCTACCTGAAGTCACAACCTGCCAAACAGGTATTTTCCACCCCCAGCTGACTTCCTCTGTAGATAGCAGCGACAGCTCTCTCCCAGGTCGTGCATCTGTCTGCCTGCCGGCATGTTTCCTTCCACACTGTCTGTGTGCTGTATCCTGACTTCACATATCTTAGAATTTGCTAAAATGGGCTTTTCAGACCCAAGAAACTATAAGGTTTCTCAGGAGGCCCAAGGCTGTTCTGTCAGTCCCCATGTCCCTGAACCAGGCCACGCAAAGCACCAAGTCCACTTAGGTCCCCTCTTCCCCCACAGGTCTCCTTGTCTTCCTGCCTCTGTGTCAGCCAGGAGCTCATCTTCTGCGGCTGCACAGATGGGATAGTCCGCATCTTCCAGGCCCACAGCCTGCACTACCTCGCCAACCTGCCCAAGCCACACTACCTCGGGGTGGACGTGGCGCAGGGCCTGGAGCCCAGGTACTACCCCACAAGGGGAGGGAGAGGGGCCCACCCAGAGTCTGTCTGCTGGTGTCCATCCATGCTTCCAGATCAGTCTACCTATCTGGCCAGCCCTGGGCTGGAAGCAGGATACAGCTATAATGAGGCAGCAAAAGCTCTGCCACCATGAAGTCTGCAGTCTAGTGAGGGAGCTCGATGAGAAACAAATACATAAGATCATTTTAGATAGTCATAAACACTTTGGTGAAATAAAGGAGGGACTCAGAAAGGAGAGTGCCTGGGGGTGGGGCTGTGATGATTGGGTGGCCAGGGGAAGCCTCTCTGGTGACAAGGAGCCAGCTGTGTGGAGAGCTGGGTCCTGACAGCATGTGGAAAGGCTTAAGGGGACAGCACGCTGGGCTTGGCATGTTGTGGGAACAGCTAGGGGCCATGTGGCAGAGTCCAGTATGCCAGGGGAGGGTGGTAGGAGACAGGTGTGAGCAGTGACGGAGGCTGCCGGGAGGAGCGTGTAGTCTATTCTGAGGTCCTGGGAGGCCAGTGGGGGTTTCAGGCGTTGGCATTACATGGTCAGGCCTTGAGCATTAGATCCTCTGGCTGCCACGTTGAGAGCGGGTGGAAGCGCTGAGCTGTGGCCTGTCTTCCCCTTTGTTGTGAGTCTGTTTTGTGGGGTAGGGGGCTTCCTAACCAGGAGGTGCTGGATACCTGGGGCCGCCTCTTAGTAGATTGCTGGACATTAGCTCCTGGGTACATTTTCTAAGAGAGAGCCTAGAGGGGGCAACTGGCTGTCCCAAAGGAAAGAGAGAGTGGGTCAGCAACCCACAGACAGTGGTGTGCTATAGTAGCCAGGCTGCCCAGTCTGCCACCTTCTGCCATGTGCCCTCGGGCAGGTCAGTGTATCAACCTGTGCCTCAGTTTCCTCATCTGTAAAATATAGCCCCTGCCTCTCATGGAGGTCGTGGGGATTCATTGCAGCTAAAGCTCTTACTCGGCACACAGGAGGTGCTCAGTACACTGTAGCCATTGTGAGGAGGCCCCACGGAGTTTTGATCGTGTCTTGGTGGGGCTGACAAGAGAGACAGCCTGAGTATATGCCCATTACCCTTCCTTGCTCAGGGAGGACAAAGCTTGGGTTGGGTGAAATGAGGGGAAAGAAGTGTTAACTGGAGTCGAAAATTCAAATGCTCTCAGGGCCAAGCAGAAGCTTCCAGTTTACAATCTCTATTAGAAGCAAAACAAAGGAAGAGGAAAGGGAGAAGTGGAGTTGGAGTGGGAGAGATGGACTACCATGGCATTGCCAGGCATAAAACAGCTGGAGTGTCACAGAGGCAGCTGTTACTACTCACAGTGACATTGATGGTGATTGATGACTCGTGTGGCCTTGTTAGCTTCCTCTTCCACAGGAAGGCAGAAGCAGTCTACCCAGATACAGTGGCGCTGACCTTCGACCCCATCC
Organism: Equus przewalskii; assembly: GCF_037783145.1. NCBI lineage: Eukaryota > Metazoa > Chordata > Mammalia > Perissodactyla > Equidae > Equus > Equus przewalskii. The sequence goes on from NC_091839.1 coordinate 7,243,963, forward strand.
ACCAGTGGCTGTCCTGCGTGTATAAAGACCACAGCATCTACATCTGGGATGTCAAAGACATCAACAAAGTAGGCAAGATGTGGTCGGAGCTCTTCCACAGCTCCTACGTCTGGAATGTGGAGGTGAGCCCCGCTTATCCTCCCCCCGCCCTTGCTCAGCCCCAATTGGGGTTTCCGCAGAGTTTGGGAAACCCATTCAGCTATTCCTTCAAAAGATACTCGTGGACCCCTACTATGTGCCAGGTGCTGGGGACACAACTGGGAAAGAAACTGACAAAAGTCTTGCTCTCGTGGAGTTCACATTTGGGTGGGAGAGTCAACCCGTAAACATCATCAATACATAATATGCCAAGTAGCAGTATCTCTCTGAGAAAGCTAAAGCAGCAGAGGGGAAAGGGGAGTGGTGTGTGCTGTTCTGGAGAGGAGCATGATTTAGGAGGCCTCTCTGAGGATGTGACATTCAAGCAGAGACCTCCAGGGAGTTAGGGACTGAGGCTAGTGACCACCAGGGAGAACAGGAAGAGCGAAGGTCCAGGAGCAGGGGCATGTGTGCCTCAGAGAGCTGCACAGGAGGCCATTTGGGGAGTGTAGTGCTTTTTCTTTTTTAAGTGTTGAAGAAGTTTTTATTTTCTGAGAATGACTCCGTGGGCATTCTTTATTCTCTGAAGCTGCTCTAAGTACTCCTTACAGATAAGACAACTGGTAGAGAAAGAATCATATCTACTTTTTTTTTTTTTTTTTTTGCTGGAAATTTCTTACTGCTAGGAATGTTTGTCAGTGGCCCAATTCAGGATTGTGAGAAATGACTTCTCTTGAATAAGCTTATTCAGCCCTTTGACTGCTTGAATCCATCTGCCTTTGTGGATCTGATGTTTCTGTTGATAGCACTTTTCTCACTTAACAAGAATGTTTTTAAAATAATTTTTAAAATTTGTATATAAATATATTCTTTAAAAAAGCTGAAATATTACAGATAAAGCTAACATCTATTTTGATCACCTCCCCACCCCTCCCCAATCCTGCTCTCTCTCACTGTCACTCTTGTTTTCAGTTTAGTATTTCAGTTCATTTCTTTGCATCTCCCTATTATATATGTATATCCTCAACAAAAATATCTGTGGATGGATCTTTTTGTCAGTTCTGGAAAATTCTCAGCCAGTACCTATTTAAGAGTTGCCTCTATCCCTTTCTCTCTCTTCTTCTATAACTCTGATGTCCTATCTCTCTCTCTCTTTCATATTTTTTTAAATAAAACAGAACTAGAAAACCAAACACACAAAAATGTACAGTTTATCGATTATTGTTGGCAACTGTTGATGCTTAATGCCTAGATCCATTTATTCATTGGGGCCTGCAATATGGTGCTATTCTAATTCTATCATTTCTTTTTGTTAGTTGGACTACTAATATGAAGAGACACTTCCCCTCATCTACCATTTGGTCACCCAGTGGTATACTTCATATAGGAAAGGCAGGATAGATGCTTGATTCTTTCCCTTTATTTACCAGTTTGCAAGATAATGAATTGGTTCCCTGCCTCTAAAGGTAACTAGTTGTTTTTATTTAATATCATTATAAACTCATATATTTAAATATATTGGATATATTTTAATCCATTGCAATTATTAACATTATTGGAGCTCAAATTGTCCCATCTTTGACCAGTGGGAGCCTCTTCAAGTTGGCTCTTGAGTCCTTTGAACATGACCTGCATAGTCTGATAACTACCTTACTATCTGAGATGAGATGTTCCAGCCTCATCTCGTACATTTCCTGTCCCAGACCCGGAATCAGCCATTTTTTGAGGAAGTCCTAGTTTGTTTTTTTCCAGTTCATATTGGTATTTCACAGTACAGTCTGGGTGCTGGAGATGCTCATAGCCATTGGATTGATCCTTCCAGGATCCTAGTTCTCAAAGACGTAGGGGATGGAGGAATTAGAATATCCACAGTTAGTCATTTACTTGTTCCAGCATTATACAAACAACAGTCTAAGAAGGACAAGTACTCAATTTGGAAAACAATTAAAACAATTTTTTTTGCATATGTTCTCTCCATTCTCCCCCAATCTTAAAAATAATTGAACTGTGTCTATATGATCCGATTGTGTAGTCACTAATACTATATTCTCTCCCTTTTGACTCCATTTGTTTTGGGGGGTATAAGTGTACATATATATTATGGTAAAATATACGTAACATAAAATTTACCAATTAAGTCATTTTAAAATGTACAATTCAGTGGCATTTAGTACATTCACAGTGTTTGCAACCATCACTACTATCTGTTTCTGGAACATTTTCATCACTCCAGGAGGAAACTCTACCCATTAAGCAATCACTCCCCATTCCCATTCCCCCAGCCCCTAGCAACAACTAATGTGCTTTCTGTCGCTATGGATTTGCCTGTTCTGAATATTTCATATAAATTGAATCGTAAAATATGTGAACTGTATGTCTGGCTCCTTTCTCTTAGCGTAATGTTTCCAAGGTTCATCCATGTTGTAGCATCTATCAGTATTTCCTTCTTTTCTAAGGTTGAAGAATATTCCATTGTATGGATAACACCACATTTGGTTATCTCTGCATCAGCTGATGGACACTTGGGTTCTTTCCACCTTTTGGCTATTGTGAATGGTGCTGTGAACATTCCTGTACAAGCTTTTTTAAACATCTGTTTTTAATTCTTTTGAGTGTATACCCAAGTGTGGAATTGCTGGGTCCTATGGTAATTCTGTGTTTAGCTTTTTGAAAAACCGCCTAACGTTTCCACAGCAGCTGCCCCGTTTTACATTCCCACCAGCAATGTATAAGGGTTCCAGTTTCTCCACATCTTTGCCAACGCTGGTTATTTTCCTTTTTTTTTTTAAATTATAGCCATTTTAGTGTTTGTGATTTCTCTTTTGATTTCTGCTTTGACTCATAGGTTGTGTGAGAGTGTGTTGTTTAATATCCATGTACAGTCATGCGTCAGTCAGTCACAAGGATACGTTCTGAGAAATGCGTCGTTATACAATTTCGTCATTGTATGAACACATCACAGAGTGTACTGACACAAACCTAGTCAGTATAGCCTACTACACACCTAGGCTCTATGCTCCTAATCTTATGGGATCTCTGTCGTCTATGTGGTCTGTCACTGACCGAAACATTATTATGCAGTGCGTGGCTGTATTTGTTAATTCTCCAAATTTCCTTCTGTTATTCATTTGTAGTTTCATTCCGTTGTGGTCAGAGAATAGTGTGTGATTAGTTTTTTAAAATTTATTGAGACTTATTTTGTGATGTAATATATGGTCTTTTCTGGGGAATGTTCCATGTCCACTTGAAAAGAATGTGTATTCTGCAGTTATTAGGTGGAATATTCTTTTTTTTCTCAGGCTTGGCACTGAGCTAACATCTGTTGCCAATCTTTTTCCTTCTTCTTCTCCCCAAAGCCCCCCAGTACATAGTTGTATATTCTAGTTGTAGGTCCTTCTGGTTGTGCTGTGTGGAACGCCGCCTCAGCATGGCTTGGTGAGCGGTGCCAAGTCCACGCCCAGGATCCAAACTGGAGAAACCCTGGGCCGCTGAAGTGGAGCACATGAACTTAACCACTTGGCTGCTCTGGCCCCTTTGGTGGAATATTCTTTATATGTCTGTTTACGGAAAGAATATTGAAGTCTCCAACTATTATCGTAGAACTGTATATTTCCCCCTTCAGTTCTGTCAGCTTTTGCTTCATGTATTTGGGTCTTTGTTGTTAGATGAGTCTGTATTTATACTTGTTATATCTTCATGATGATTGACCCTTTTATCAATGTATAATGTCTTTCTTTGTCACTTGTAACATTTTTGACTTAAGGTCTATTTTGTTTGACACTACTATAGATACCCGAAGCTCCCTTTTAGTTGCCATTTGTGTGGATTATCTTTTTCCATACCTTCGCTTTCAACCTCTATGTGTCTGTGGATATAAAGTGAGTCTCTTATGAACAACGTATAATTGGATCTTTGTTGTAATGCATTCTGCCACTTATTTCCTTTTGGTTGGAGAGTTTAATCTACTTACATTTAAAGTAATTATTCATAAGGCAGGATTCACTCTTGCCATTTTGCTATTTGCTTTCTATCTTATATCTTTTATGTTCCTTAATTCTCCCATCACTACTTTCTTTTGTGTTTAATTTTTTGTAGTGTTCCATTTTTTTTTTTCATTTCCTCTCCTGTATATTTTAAAGTTATTTTTTTACTGGAGGATTATAATTGACATCTTAAATTTTTGACAAACTAGTTTGAAGTAATACTAACCTTTCTTCGGTAGTATGCACATGCTCTGCTCTTATATGGCTCTGTCCCTCCCTTTATGTTGTTATTGTCACAAATTAAATCTTTATACATTGTATACCCATTCACAATGATTTATAATTATTGTCTTATGTCTTTGTCTCTTAAATCATACAGCAAAAGAAGAGTTACAAACAAAAAACACAATAATAGTGGCTTTTATATTTACCTATATAATTACTCTCACCAGTGTTCATTATTTCTTAATATGGCTTCAAGTTCCTGTCTCATGTCCTTTCACTTAACCCTGGAGGACTCCCTTTAGCATTTCTTGTAGGGCAGGTCTCCTAGCGACAAATTCCCACAACTTTTGTCATCTGTGAAGTCTTAATTTCGCCTTCCATTTGAAGGATAGTTTCGTCAGATAGAGAATTCCTGGTTGACAGTTTTTTCTTTTAACTTTAAATGTTGTCCCCCTACCTTCTGGTTTCCATGATTTCTGATGAGAAATCAACTGTTAATTCTATTGAGGATCCTTTGTATAGGATGAGTTGCTTGTCTCTTGTTGCCTTCAAGATTTTCCCTTTGGCTTTGGCTTTCACTAATTTGTGGTGTGTCTTGATGTGGATCTCTTTTAGTTTGTCTTGGAGCTTTTTGAGCTTCTTGAATGTGTTGATTCATGTCTTTTATCAAATTTGAGAAGTTTTGGCCATTCCTCAAATGTTTTTTCTGCCCCTTTCCTTCTCTGCTTTCCTTCTGGGACTCCCGTAGTGTGTATGTTCATATTCTCCATGGTGTTGCGTAGGTAACTTAGGCTCTGTTCATTTTTGTTTATACATTTTTCTCTCTGATCCTTGGACTACGTAATTTCAATTGATCTTCGGCTTCATTGATTCTTCCTTCTGCTTGTCAAATCCAAATCCACTGTTGAGCCCTAGTGAATTTTTTATTTTAGTCGTTACACTTTTCAGCTCCAGATTTCTATTTGCTTCCCTTTTATTATTTCTATCTCTTTATTACACTTGATCTTAGCCAAAAGGCCGAGAAGCGATCTATCTCTTTGTTGATATTCCCTACTTGATGAGATATTATTCTCCTTATTTCTTGGACACAATTTCCTTGATCTCTTTCAGAATATGCAAGACAATTGATTAAAGGTTTTGTCTAATGAGTCCAATCTCGGCTTCTTCGGTTTCTGTTAGTTAGCAATTTCTGTTAATTTGTTTTTTCCTGTGAATGGACTATTCATTTTTTGCATGCCTGTCTCATATTTTTCGTTAAAAACTGGTATTTTTAATATTATAATGTGATAACTCTGGAAATCATATTCTCCTCCTCCCCAGAGCTTGTTATGGATTGTAATTGTTTGCTTACTGACTTTTCTAAACTATTTTTGTAAAGATTGTGTTATTGTCATGTGTCACATGTGGGCACTGAAGTCTCTATTCCGTTATCTTAGTGGTCAGCCATGATTTGTCAGCGATTTTCTTAAATGCCAAAATTCAGCAGCTTCTTTCCTCATTAAGCATTCCCCTGGTTATTATAAGTTAGATTCCAGAGTTCTGAAAAAGTTGATTCTGGCAGTTTTGCCAGCTTAAGGTTGTTTTGGTGGAGAGACAGCGTTTTGGAGTTCCCACTTTGCCATTTTTGGTGATGTCCCTTGATCCTCCTTTATTCTTAATTCCACAAGCGACTATATATTTAATCCTCATCTCCTTGTGTCGATGTCTCTCTAGTCATTTTTGTTATCTGAAGCTCATTCTTAGTAGATTTGTCAGGAACAGTTCATGGGGACACTATTTCCTGAGTTTTTGCATTATGATAATCTTTTTTCTGTGCCCTTTATCCTTTTTTTTTTTTAAAGATTGGCACCTGAGCTAACAACTGTTGCCAATCTTTTTTTCTTTTCTCCTGCTTTTTCTCCCCAAATCTCCCCAGTACATAGTTGTACACTTTAGTTGTGGGTCCTTCTAGTTGTGATGTGAGGAATGCTACCTCAGCATGGCTTGATGAGCGGTGCCATGTCCACACCCAGGATCAGAACTGGCTAAACCCTGGGCCACTGAAGCAGAGCATGCAAACTTAACCACTCAGTCACGGGGCTGGCCCTGCCCTTTATACTTGAAAATCACTTTTGCTGGATAAAAAATTGCTTGGCTCACTTTTTTTTCGGCGGGTGGGGGGGAGGGTGAGGAAGATTGGTCCTGAGCTAACATCTGTTGCTAATCTTCCTCTTTTTTTTTGATTGAGGAAGATGGTCCCTGAGCTAACATCTGTGCCAGTTTTCCTCTATTTTGTATGTGGGATGCCACCACAACCTGGCTTGATGAGTAGTGTGTAGGTCTGCACCCAGGATCCAAACCCACAAATCCCAGGCTGCTGAAGCTGAGCACATGAACTTAACCACTATGCCACTGGGCCAGCCTATTGGCTCACGTTTTCCTTCCTATCTATCTTAAATATGTTGCTCCATTTTCTTACAGTTATTGAAATGTCTGATGTCTTTCTTCGCCTTGTAAGTCACTGCCTGTTTTTTGCCTGGAAGTCCGAAGGATTTCTTTCATTTTCTTTCAAGCCTAGTAATTTTACTCTAGAGTACATCTTGGTGTTGGTTTTTATAGGTAGACATATTCTTGAATTATACATTTTTGTGTTTTTTTCTGTGACTTTGATTTGGTTTTCTTCAGGAATTTCTGTTATCTGTAAATTGGATCTTCTTTGCCTAGCTTCAATATGTGTCACTTTCTCTTGAATTCTTTTATCTCTTTCACCGTTTCTTTTTGATTTTTAATAATTTCCTCCTTTTCACCTTTCTTAATACCTTATCTTTTGTGCTTATTCCCTCTTGGCTTCCTTCTAATTTGGCCTTTATTTCTGAAATGATTTTGCGTTTATTTCTAACTTTCAATTCTATCGCTTTGTCTCTGAGTTTTTGTAGTTATCATTTAGGTTCTTTTTCATATCTTAGATCATTTTCTTAGTATCTTTTAGCTCTTTTTGAAATAGTACGTTAGAGTTCTGATCTGTTTATAAAAGTGTCTTTATGATGTGCTTACTTTCTTTCCTTTTGTTTTAAAGAGTAACTTTGGGACTTGACCTTGGTTCTTTTTTTGTTGTTGATTTTTATGTGCTAGTTTTTCTGAAGTTTTAGAAGTTGGTGTGGTTCAGGACAGGTTTTCTAACTTCACAAGAAAGAACTCATCGTCTCTTAGTTTGTATTGTTCAAAAATAGGGCAGGTTGCTTTCTGATATTTCCTTATTATGTTCTGATTTATGTTACGTTTCTACTTATATCTGAACCTCCCCTTTCCTTTGTCTCTCCTGTCTCGTCCTGATCAATTCTGTTTCCACTCTCAGCAGTTTCCCCAGGGTGGGGCCTTGTCCTGGAAGGGAGCCCCGGCAGATCGGTTTCCATAGTTCACAGGGCCTTGGCTGCTCCAGCCCCTTCACACCTTGCTGCCCAGCCCTTGCTCCCAACCTCTGTTGGAGTGGACAAAACCCTCCCAGTTTCAGCTCTGTTCTCTCTGGCCCATTGTGCTTTCCACTGAGTATTTGCTGCCTACTTTGCGGTCATCCTGTTCCTGGGTCTGTCAGATGCCTCATTGCTTCTCTCTGCTTTCTCCCCTATACGTGTTGATAACATGTAGGTCTTATGACTGGTGGTACCTTGTCCCTACCTGTTTGTATTTGGGAGTTATGGGACTATCTTGTCACCTAGTTAGTCTGTAAATGTTGTCCATGGATTTTGGTTTTGCTGTCTAGTTACTCTTTTTTTTAAAAAAAAAAAAAAAAAAAGATTGGCACCTGAGCTAACATCTGTTGCCAATTTTATTTTTATTTTTTTTATTCTTCTCCCCAAAGCCCCCCAGTACATAGTTGTATATTCTAGTTGTAGGTCTTTCTGGCTGGACTACATGGAATGCTGCCTCAGCATGGCCTGATGAGCAATGCCAGGTGCCCGCCCAGGATCTGAATCAGTGAAACCCTGGGCCACCAAAGCGGAGCACAGGAACTTAACTACTTGACCACAGGGCTGGCCCCTGCTTACTCTTTTTTGTGTGTGGATTTTGGATTAAAAATCTAAGCTGCTGTTATCATCATCTTCTCAGCACCCAGTCTTCCGTATTTTGAAATGTCTTTATATGTTGTCTCTCTGAGCTGCATTCTGAATGATGTCTTTAATTCTGTCTTTCAATTCACTTAATTTTCTTTTCAACTGTGTCTAATCTTTGGTTTTTAATATGTTTTATTTTTCTTTTCTAGAAGTAGTTCTGTTTTGTTCTTTTTCAGCCCTGCTTAGTTATTCTTTATAGTTTCTGCTTGGCTCCTCATACTTTTAATCTTGTCACAGTTCTTTTGTTTCTTTAAACATATTAAACAGCTATTTTATATTCTGTCTGATAAGCCCAATATTTGAAGCTAGATCTGTTGTTTCTACTGCTTTTTGCTCGTGGTACCTTGTTGCCTTTTATGCTTAGTGATTTTTGACTGAGTTGCCCGTTTTCCTTGGAAATGTATTTGTGGGGATGTTTGACGGCCTGGGCTGAAGATGGGGCATGGATAGTATATGGCAGCATTTTGTGTCCTTTTTGTCGTGTTTATTTTTAACCTAGAAGGCATTGTGCTATGCCTGTTTATCAGCAGCTCACTTTTTTTCACCAGAATGCAACAGTGTATCATGGTGCTGTCACGGAAGTGGTTGTAATAAGTTGCCCTTTGCCTTGTTCTCTGGGAACTGTAGGTGTATCCTGAGTTTGAAGATCAGAGAGCTTGTCTGCCATCAGGATCTTTTCTGACTTGTTCCTCAGACAACACCATCCGCTTCTGGAACATGGATAGCAGCCCTGACTCTCACTGGCAGAAAAACATCTTCAGTAATGTGAGTGGCTTTGTTGGGAACCATCTTTTCGGAGGAACAGAGACCTGCTTCAAGCTGGGCTGTACGGGCAGGAGGGAGTCTCATGCGACCTTGGCGTTAGGCTTCATTAGGGCGGGATCAGGAACCAAGGCAGCTTACTCTCTGTCTCCCACTCTCCTCTTCCTCGCTCCCCCTTTCTTTCTTTCTGAGGTGGGATAGTCTGTCCTCTCCGCCAATCAGCTCCTGCTCTCCAGGTGTGCGCGGACACAGCCACTCTAGGCAGCCCGACATACTCAATAGGAATGAAATTGCTGCCCAAGTCTCGAGTCGGAACTCCTTGGCAAGACACCTGATGGGCCCAACCAGGCAGGGGCGTCCCCTGTCTAGCTAGCTGCCACGCAGTGGGGCCTCGGATCAGGTGCTAGCAGGATCCCAGAGAGAGCCATGAAGAGAGGTTGGGGAGAAGACACTTTGCTGAAGACATGAATGGCGTTGCCAGCACAGTGAGGGAGCTGAGGATCTGAGACCTGAATCATGCATTCGCTTATTCTGCAGATGCTTACGAAGGTCTGTGCTGCACGCTGGGGACACGTCAGTGTCTAAGACAGACCCTTCTCCTGTCCTCGCGGCACCACAGTCTAGTGGGGGTCAGGGGGCGGACAGTGAACCATAACTGCACAGATTCTGATGTAATCACAAATGGGATAAGCACCACGAAAGAAAATTGCAAGGTACTAGTAGGACATAAAACAGAGTCATCTGATCTTATCTGTGGCATCAGGGGCACCTTCCTGGAGGAAGAGACAACTGAACTGAGATATGGAGGATTGAGAGGAGTAAAGAGGGGAGGGGAGAGTGTCCTGCACCAAAGGAATAGCCTATGCAAAAGCCCTGAGGTAGGAGAGAGCTTGGTGAGTTGGAAAACCTGAAAGTGTGGCTGGGACGAAAAAGGCCCATAATGCCTGCAGGGTGTGTTTAACAGGGGCTTCTTTACTATGCCCCTCCCAAAACTACCATCTTCTCTGCATCTGTCGTATACATTGGCTCCACACAATAGTGAAACCCAAAATAAGAGGTAAAAGTTTGGTTTTATGACTCATAAATAGTCTGGAGGTAACCATTCTGGGGTGTTTTGCAGCTGCAGGAAGTCCATAGAGACCCAGGAGCCTTCCAGCTCTCCACTCTGCCATTTTGAATGAGTGGCCCTTGTCCTTGTGATCCAGTGTGGCTGCCGGAGCTCTAGTCATCACATCCAAGTTCCAGGCAGCCAGACAGAGAAAAAGGAGCAGAAGGGTTTGCACTTGCTTTATATCTCATTGACCAGAATTTAATCACACAGCCTCATCTAGCTGCAAAGGAGGTCAGAAACAGTTGTTCTGAGTGGTGAAGCTCCCAGGTCAAAATTGGAGTTCTGTTACTAATAAAGAATGGAGACTGGCTGTCAGGAGACACAATTACAGAGGTGCTTCCGAGTTTCTTGTGGCACTGATGTCAGCCCTGCTTCCTGCAGACCCTGCTGAAGGTAGTGTATGTGGAGAACGACATCCAGCACCTGCAGGACATGTCCCACTTCCCAGACCGAGGGAGCGAGAATGGGACACCTCTGGACGTGAAGGCCGGGGTGCGAGTCATGCAGGTCAGTCCTGACGGCCAGCACTTGGCTTCAGGCGACCGAAGTGGAAATCTGAGGCAAGTGGGCCCTGGCCGGTGTCTAGGGCGCACCTCCCAGCCCGGGCTTGGGGGCTCAGGGCGGTGTCTAGGGTGCACCTCCTAGCTCAGGCTCAGACGCTCAGGGTGGTGGGGAGCAGCCTGGCCTGGGCGCCTCCAGTTATGCATTGGGAATGAGGAACTGTGAGTAGCCATCTGGTGACCAGACAGTCTTGGGAGCTTCAGCTGAGAAAGAGCTTCTGGAAGGGCTGAGATCAGGGCAGCTACCAGGTCTCAGCAGCTGGGGCATGCGAACTTTGCCTGCAGGGTGGACAGGCAAACTTGCATGGCTCTGGGGAAGGGTGACACTTTCACCAGCCACGTGGTACCACAGCTGAGCCATCAGAGAGGATGCCAGCCAGGGCTTGGGGTTCCTGGTGACCCAGGGAGAGGGGGCCAGGAGGATGGGCCATTTGAGCGCTAAGGCTGTTTACCCACTCTGCAGAGGTTTTTCAGGGTGTTAACAGCCCAGCAGGTGGTGGCCGAATATGAGCCCTGTCAGAGGGACCAGGTTTAAGCTGTGACCTGGGTGCAGAGGCTGTTGAGGGATGGAAGGGACCAGAGCAACTGTAGACCACGTGCCCGTAAAGGGGCGGCCACCATGCAGCCCGAGCAGCGCAGGTTGTTGTCTCTTCCCGTTGTCCAGGAAGAACAGGAAGTGCAGATGTTTTTTTCTATGAAGTTCTGTGGTTTTTAAATGCTGGCAACTGTTTTGATATCAGTCACTGCATGAGGCAAACTGACTGTATTGGTGGTCTGCTCCCAGTGGCAGTGCTCTGCCGTGAATGCAAAAGCGGTGACAGGAGCTAACCTGGGACAGCACTCTTGCCCCAGGCCAGCCACTGGCCTGAGTGCTGTCTCAACTGACTCAGTCCTCCCACTGACCGTCTGATGTCAGTGCTGTTCCTAGCTCCTCAGGTGGGTTAACCAAGGCAAGAGAGGCCGAGTGGCTAGGCTAAGATCACACAGGAAGAGAGTGGAGGAGCTGGGATGCCTGTTCCTTATTTCAGTCCAGGCTGACTTGTTGACTCTTTGATTTCATTTGGAGAGAATGTGAGAAAAGTTTAGATTGGAGACCCTTTAAGAATGAGAGATTCGAATCAAATGTTCCCACCCATAGGTCCTATCCTTGAGTATGACCTCTGGCCCTGCCCCGCCCCCAGGAACCACCTCTGATTCAGCCCTGCCTCTAACCCCTGTTCCCCCAGGGGACTGTTATGGATCTGGCTCATGGAACTGCAAGGGGCTGGGTGCCCACTGAGGTGCTCCTAGGCTTGGCCCTGCTTCCTTCCAGATGGCAGGTTTCTAAATGAGAAGAGCGATTGGGCGTCTCTACACTAGTTGGCCAGGGTAGGGGGTTCTCCATGTTGGCTACCTGGCTGCTCTGACCTTTCCAGCAGTGGCAGAGCGCCTGGGGCTGAGGGGTGGGGGCTCCGGGCAGGGGACAGTAGGCAGTGTGTCTCCCCTAGGATCCACGAGCTGCACTTCATGGACGAGCTGGTCAAGGTGGAGGCCCACGACGCCGAGGTGCTGTGCCTGGAGTACTCCAAGCCCGAGACGGGTGAGCCCACGTGGGGGCCGCAGGGGACTGGCCGCCTGGCAGAGCCCGAGACGAGTCATTGGTGTCTGGTGGGGCTGCGAACGACAGCTGGGAGGCTTGTGTTCAGTAAAGGCCCTGTCACTAGACCCTTGGACCAGGGTGATCGGGACTCCAGAAAGCAAGACACCTGCAGGCAGGGCTCAGCTTGACTTGCTTACCCTGGTCCCCAGCACCCGGAACAGTGCTTAGGCTAAAGAGGTGGATGTTGAATGAGTGAATCTCTCTGCTGGAGAAGATAGATAGTTAAATGTAATTATTTTGACAGCATTTGATACGTGAAGAAAAATTGCAAGAATATGGTGATGAATATCTGCATCCTCTTCACCCCGAGTCCCCCAGGTTTTTTCTTTTAGTTCCTGTTCGGACAGGAACAGAGTCCTGTGACTGTGTCTGACTTTATCTGCCTCCCCTCTCTCCATCTCTCTCTCTGGGTTTGTACACACACCCCCATGTAATAAAAGAATAGCGCATACCTTATTTTTTTCTTTTGCTTAAACTCTTTGAGAGTGAGTTGCAGGCTTGATGCCCTTTCACCCATGAATACCTCTCTGAGCATTCCTAGGGACGAGGACATCCATTTATGTGACCAGAGTACACTGATCAAATACTGTCATCTGTCTTGTGGTCCTTATTCCAGTTTTGCCAGTTGTCGCAGAATTGTCCTTTATAGCACCTTTGTTTTTCCCATCCAGGTTCACACTTTAGTTCTCATGGCTGTTTTGTCACCTTTATTCTGGAACATTTCCACAGCCTTAATTTGTCCCTATGACTTTGGCATCCTGCAGAATATAGACCAGTCATTTTATAGAATTTCCTTCAGTTGGGTTTGTCTGTTTTCCTCACGATTTGCTTCTGACGGTACATTTTTGGCAGGAATAGAACGTAGGTGGAGTTATGTCCTGATATGTTAACGACCTTCTCATGCTCTTCTTTCCTTCTCCCTCCCCCTGCACCTCTGGCCCACCGGCTTTTCTTTAAACCTCTCCTCATTCAGGACACCTTTCCTGAGCTCCCCTTCACCTCAGGTCGTGTGTTAGGCCTCTGACAGACCAGGTGACCAGGGTAGGCACTGTCACAGGGGCCAGCAGGGAATGCCCAGCACAGAAGGAAGCATGGCAGCAGGTGGTGGATAGGGCCTGGACGAGGCCCGTACAGCCAGAGCTCAGAGAGTGAGGGGGCAGTGTTTTCGGGAAGCTGAGAAGTTGGCAGGGCCATGCGCGGCGTGCCAAGGAGTCGGACTTGGCAGGACAGAGTGCTCGGCTGGGCTAGAATGTCTGCTGTGGGGACGAGTGGAGGAGTGTCCTTGTGTCCATTGAGATTCATCCTCCCTGAACTGGTGACATGGGATGTGAAATGCCAGGGTTTGGGGGCTCTGGGGAAAGACTACACGGAGCAGGGGAGTGGCCCCTCTCTGGGCTGGGGGCAAGTTGGCTGCAGTTAGGGAACCAAAGAGCCCTTCTTCAAGGCGTGGAAAGCTCAGTCACACTGCTCTTGGGAGGTCTGGGCATCAAGTGGCCTCCAGGGCACCCAGGCCTACCCTCTCTACTCGCAGGGCTGACCTTGCTGGCCTCAGCCAGTCGGGACCGACTGATCCACGTGCTGAACGTGGAGAAGAACTACAACCTGGAGCAGACCCTGGACGACCACTCCTCCTCCATCACAGCCATCAAGTTCGCTGGTGAGCCTTTCCTTCCCGCTGCCTGTGCCTTGTTAGATGGGCTCCTTTGGCTGCGAGTGACAGCAAAAACTCCTTTAAACAAAAAAGGGAGAAGCAAACTCTGAATGTGGGCACAGCTGGATCCAAAGGTTGATTTTTGAAAATTGTCAAGACTCCCTCCCTCTGCCAGCTGTGCCTTTCCCTGGTGGATACCATCTTGGTTGTCACTCGACCACTGGAAAGAGAGTCCCCCACTTTCTATCAATTCTGACAAAAATTGGGAGCTGACTTTCCTTGTGCTGGCTTGAGGCACCTGCCATTCCCAGAGTGGTTATCGGTTCCAGAACTCTGGGGTGTTCTCTTGGGCCAGGACTGACTCATGTGCCACCTGCCTCCACCCCTGATCCAGGGGGGACTAGCATTAGGCGAGTGCTGGTCCCCGAAAAGAAACCAGGGTGCCAATCCTGTGAGAAGGCCTGATGGGCGCTGATGACTTTCACAGAAAAATAGGTGACAGCAACGATTGCTGGAGGCTAATTCTGTGCTGGGTGGTGATCTTGCTCCGCCCGGCAGTTATTTCCTTCCCTACCCATTCTGTACCACCTCATAAGCCGATGGGTACGGGCCTTGGGTCTTTCCTGAGGCTGTCCTTCTCCAAAGCCACAGTCAATCAGGAAGGCAGAGGGATTCCTCCGGTTCTGGAAAGATTCGGCATGGAGATCCCTGGCCCTGAGGGATTCCAGGGGGAGGGGAGGCAGGCCCTGTGGAGTTTAACTGATCAGAATCCAAGAACATGTTCAAAACTATACTCAAAAGGACTCTATTCCTGGGGAGAATGCATCCCTGTACTGGGTACTCTATGCAAATTCCTGACTATGAAGAATGAGAATGTATTGCTATCTCTTGGTCTTCTCCACTTTCTGCCTGCCTCTCTCCAGCTAAGGTCGTAGGGAGCTGGGCAAAGACAGGTTCACCGTGTTTGATAGGTCCTGATGGAAACCTAACAAAGGCTGATCAGCTCACACTTCTCAGGCATCCTTAAAAGACTGTTCAGACCATCCCACTCCATGGGAGAGAGGTTGTTAGACTAAATCAGTAAATCCAGCAGTCACCTCACCTTTACTGAGAGGTGATGCCTGGCCAAGGGGGTGGCCCGGGAGTCAGTCTTTAAGGCCACCTTCTGAAGGGTGCGGGCCTTCATTAGAGCCCTAGCCAGTCCAAAAGGATGCGGTTTCTGGGGGCCCTGCTCTGGCCAGGCTGGCTCTTTTGGGAATTATGCTCACAACTTTGATATTCCGTATAACCTGGGCCCCAGCTGGTCAGAACCTGACTGAAGCTGCTAAAGAAGGATTCGGTCTTTTAACAGTTTTCTCTGAAACACATACCGAAACAAGTGAGTACAATATCTCTGTATAGTTTACAGAATGAGACAGTGAACATCCACCTCAAGGTTCAGGGCGGTTGGTATGACCTAGGACAGACGTGCCCACTGTTTATAGCCAGTGGCTGTTTTGATTGCTCGGGGTCCTAACGTTGCGAAATACTTGGACTCACCACCCCAGGTTAAGAAGCATAACGTTACCAGTGACGTGCAGGCCCTCTCAGTCCCTCCCAGGTCACACTTCCCCCACACAGCACTCACTCCCTCCGTGAGCCAGTGCCTCCTGCTTGAGTAACATCTTAACTTGTAGTCAGGCTCAGCCCTCTCAAACGTGCTGTCAGGAAGGAAGAGCATCTTTGGTACCAAGGCTCTCAATGTTTTCTATTTGTTCTGTCTCCTCATCCTCACCACCACTCTGTGAGGTATTTGTGTTGTTACTATTTTTATTCTATAAAGAAAGAAGGAGAAAAGCAAGGACACTAATAGTGCTTACCAGGTGGCAGCCACTGTTCCAAGGCCTTCACACAACTCCACAGGCAGGGGTTGTTGTAGGCCCATTGTACAGACAGAAAGCTGAAGCTCGAAGAGGAAGTCTGGGCTCAGAGAACAGTGTTTAACCAGAGAATGTCCGGGGTCAATCCTAGCCCTATCCTGACTCTCCGCGTACCCTGGGACAAGGACTGTGTGGCTCTGAGCCCCTGGTTCAGATTTGTACGATGGAGTGGCTAGTGAGCAGTCAGGAAGGAAGGCAGTGTGGCACAGGGCCTGGCCCACAGTATGCGTGGGTGCTGTGATTGTTCTCGATGGCATGAGTCTCCCTGCAGTCTGCCTGTCTCACTTCCTCCCTGCTTCGGTCCTGCCTCCACTCTGCTGGCTGAGTCACTTTTCCAAATCTCAGTTTAGACATGGTGCCCCTTCTGTGTCCCTGGCCTTTGTTTCCCTATCTGCCCTTTGTCTGCAGAGCCTGCCTTGCCCACTGCTCCATCCGCTCCCCCTCACACACACAGTTCACATCTTACAGAGTCCTGTCTGCACCCAGCACCCACCTCACCTCCTCCAGGAAGCCCTCCCTTACCTCCAGCAGAGTTCCCTTACAGTGGAGTTCTGTAGCTAGGATCCCTGACCCCAGTCAGGCCCAGCAGTGGCCCTCCTAATGCACCACTCCTCCTCCGCCAGGCACCAGAGACATCCAGATGATCAGCTGTGGGGCTGACAAGAGCATCTACTTTCGCAGTGCCCAGCAGGTAGAGTGGGATGGCTTCTTTGTGGGTTGAGGTGGGGAGCTTGTCAAGGGTGTCCTCTGAAGGACCTGCCTGCCCTGCCAGGCCTCGGATGGACTACACTTTGTCCGTACCCACCACGTAGCAGAGAAGACCACCTTGTATGACATGGACATTGACATCACCCAGAAGTATGTGGCTGTGGCCTGCCAAGACCGCAATGTAAGGTGAGGAGGTGGCCTGGGCTGGTTTCTGTGTGGGGCCTGTATGGGGCCTAGTTGGGTCTGTCTTCTCATGAGCTGTCTGCTTTCTTCCTCCTGCTCATTGTGTCCCTGAGAAGCTGCGTGGGGTAGAGGGACCCAGCCAGTGTTTCTTAGGAGCTGGGTTCACCCAGGCCTAGCCTCCAGGTCAGCAGAGGGTTCCTTCTGGCCCTCCGGGAGCCTGTGCGGGGCAACTGAGAGGGGCCCATGTGGCTCATAAACCCATTATTCACCCGCATTCCCTGAGCCCCTGTTGGATGGATGGTGTGGAAGCCACAGCAGTAAGCAGGGCAGCCCCAGGCCCTGCCTTCCCAGAGCTCACAGTCCAGTGGAGCAGATGGTGAAAGCATGGAGTGGTCAGGGCTGGGATGAGGGGGCTCCGGGGAGATACCCGACCGCACCTGGGGATCAAGCAGGGCTTGATGGAAGGGACGTCTGTTCTGAGACTGGGGAGGAGGTGGAGGAATGAGCATGTGCAGTGGTTCCCCAGCTCTTCCATCTGCTCATTCCTGCTGGGAGCCAGGCACTCGGCCTGCTGTGTGATGGGAGAGACAGACGTTAGCTCAGTGGACACCCCAATACGTAACCTCCACAACCTCAGCCTAAGGTGGGGGTCTCATTCCCTGATTTGGGGTTTCAGTCCAGGCATTGGATGGGGGACAACAGGTGGCAGGGGGCTTCCAGGGGAGAAGAGGGTGGCAGGTAAGGCTGGAACCAGAGAACAAGGGGGTGGGGGAGGGAGTGGGCAGGGTCATGTTGGCCATGAGCTGTCCCCACCTCCCCAGAGTCTACAACACGGTGAACGGGAAGCAGAAGAAGTGCTATAAGGGCTCCCAGGGTGACGAGGGCTCCCTGCTGAAGGTAAGGAGCTGGGCCCCAGGGTGAAAACCACACACACCCCCACGAGCCCCCTGTCTGCTGCCCTGATGGGCCACCTGAGACCTGTGTCCTCCTTGGCACCCGATCAAAGGGTCACATGCTGGCCGGCACCCACTGAGGCCTGGCTGACCAAGGACGCTTGGGAGCGGGGGGTGGCCCCGACTGCTCCACCTCCATCTACTGAGCCCTTCCCCAAGTGGGGACATATAAGTGGTTTCCAGTTCGAGTGACAAGAGAGTGTGGTAGGAAGAATCAGAGAGGCCTGGGCTCCCTCACTAGGCTTTCCCCTGCCTGTGTTATCCAGGACGGGTGGAGACCTTCTCAGAGCCTCTGGCCTGTGGGAGTTATGAGTTCAGGCTCCACGGTCAGGCCCCCTCACAGCTCTGCCTCAGGCTGACTGTGACCTTGGGCAAGTGTCATCTCCTCAAGCCTGTTCATCATCTGTAAAATGCAAATAAAAAGAACCTCCATCATAAGGTTGTTCTGTGGAGGCAGTAAGTTCACACACGTACAGTACTTAGCCCAGGGCCTGGCTGCCGCCAGCACCAATCTTGTGCTTGTTAACTTCTTCTCCTGCTAAGTGGGAGCAGGAGTTCCCACCCTACCAGGTTGTGTGTCAGGAGGGCTGCCTGGCACAAGTCCATGTGTCAGGGGCCAGCACGAGAGGGGTCCTTAGTCGTTGGTGGCTGTGAGATTTGACCCATGCCTCCCAATAGGGAAGAAGCAGGCAGCCCAAGTGTCACGTGGGTCCTCTTCTCGGCAGGTCCACGTGGACCCCTCAGGCACCTTCCTGGCCACAAGCTGCTCTGACAAAAGCATCTCCGTGATCGACTTTTACTCGGGCGAGTGCATTGCCAAGATGTTTGGCCATTCAGGTGGGTGTGCCTCCCTGCTCAGGACACCACCCCACCCGCTCCCACCCAGCCTCTGACTCAGAAGGCCAGCGTAGCTTCTCTGCCCTACTTGCAGAAATCGTCACCAGCATGAAGTTCACCTATGACTGTCGTCACTTGATCACAGTGTCTGGAGACAGGTAGGAAAGGTCTGGAGGCTGACCCGGGCTGCCTGCCTCAGTGAGTGGGTGGGACATATTCTATGTGGGACTCCAACACGTGAACACCTTGCTCACAGCCCCCCTGTGCAGAGAGCTCTTCTGAGCTTTCAGCTTACTCTCTCCTTGGACAGTGTGCACATTAGTGTCATGCCCACCTCTCAGTTCAAATCCCAGATCTGCCAGTTATTAACTTGTGACCTTGAGCAGGTCATTTCCCCTCTCTGAGCCCCAGTCAGTTTGCTCCTCTGTAAAAGAGAGATGGCACCATCTACCTTGAAAAAATGTATGGTGAAAATCAAATGAGATGACATATATAAAGTCCTTAGCATGTGATTGGTGCCTCAGGAAGCCCCTTTAGCCGCTCCCTTTGATTTACCACAATCCTTCCTCACAGTCCCCTTCCGTGGGTCTTGAGGCCATCAGAGCAGGCCCTGGTTTGCTGGGATGCCCTGGACCCCACCCAGGGTGTAAACCTGACATGGTCCAGAGCCCTGGCACTAAGCTAATGGGGTGTGTTTTCAGGGAGGGGCCAAAGAATGGGGTCTTGGCCTTGGTGACCCGGGTGGCTCCAGGCTCCGACGGCTCCCGTATTCACTGTTCCTCCCCTTCTGCACCTCTCCTTGGCCTCTGCAGCTGCGTGTTCATCTGGCACCTGGGCCCGGAGCTCACCAACTGCATGAAGCAGCACTTGCTGGAGATCGACCGCCGGGAGCAGCAGCGGCAGGAAACGAAGGACGGGATGTGGAGCAGCCAGCCCAGGTCCTGGCAGCCACCTGTCCATCCCCCAGAGGAAGGTCTTCCTGCCCTGGGCCTCGGGAGGAGTGACGCTGGGGAGGTAGCCATGGCCAAGACAGCCCGGGCCTGCCCCTCGTGCACTGGTGGGGGAGACGGCCTTTGAGTACAAGGTTACGAGAATACTCCCGAGAAGGGTTTGAAGCGGAGATGCTCAGAGAACCTGTGAGGGCTAGCCCATGCCCTGTGGGGACCAGAGGAGCCCTGACCCAGCCCGCGGGGGCCGGAGGGGGTGGGGGAGGCTCCAGTGGAGCTGAGATGTCTCTATCAAAGTTGCTGCTTCCCTTATTGCTTTATGTCTTCCGAACATCCTTCTCGAAAGTCCTCATGCTACAAGACCAGTTTTCCTTGGCGTGAATTCACGTTCTAGGTTTTGATTTGGGATTTGGGTTTGGAGGTCTCAGTTTGAGCAGGAGGTTTGGGATTTTTCCTCTTCTGCCCCTGGAGCTGTCCCTGTCTGTCTGTCTGTCTGGAGGCGTTGCTGTTGCTTCCCTGCAGGGAACAGGCCTTGAACGGGCCACTGGTCCTGCGCTGGTAGTGGAGGTAGTGTGAATCTAGGTACCAGGGCAGCAGGTAGCCCCTGTGGCTCTCAGTTTTGAGGTCACATCCCACCCTGGGGCTACAGTGGGGTGCTGGCTCCTGTGCCCACCTTGTATCAAGCATCTTTTAGTCTCTTGTATTCCAAAGGAGCTAAAATCTCGCTGCTACCCCCCGCTTCCCAGCACAGACTCCAGCAGCTCAGGACTCCAGCCTTACCTGCACTGCCTTCTGTCCCATTGCTGTGGCTCTTGGAGAGTTCGTCTTACTTTTTGAGTGCAGCCTTTATTATATCTCGTTTATTGTGGTGATATGTTTCTAGTGAAGTGAGTATAGCAGGCGAGACCTCCCAGCACCATCTTGACTAGAAGCCAAGAATATGTTCATATGGAACCTCGCACACCCCAAGGCCTGGCCAGGCAGCTCACGCCCACCCCACCCCATGTACCTATTTCTCTCCTTACCCTCCTCATTTCTGGCTTCAGGCAGGAGACATATGTATCCATGCCCAGCGAGACATGCTCCCTAAGCCCTGGAGAACAGACGGAGGATGAGCTGGAAGACGAGTGCGAACCTGAAGAGTTGCTGAAGACACCGTCCAAGGAGAGCTTGGATCCAGGTGGGGAAGGGGCCCTATTTGGAACTCTGTCAGTGCGGGCCTCGCTTCCGGGTTTTGCCCACTCCTTTGTCTCCAGGGCCGGGCACGTAGTGAAGCTCAACAGTCATGTCAGTCGGGACTCTCAGTGTAAGAGCAGCCAGACTCTCGTTGGCTTGAGCTGGAGAGAGGATCTTTTGGTTCCTGTAACTGAAAACTTGAGATTATTGGCTTTAGGCATAGCTGGATCTGGGTAGTCAGGTGATGTTAAAGAAATCGATTTTTCTCCATCTCTTGGCTCTGCTTTTCTCCATGTTGGCTTTGCTCTCAGGCAGACTCTCCCTTTACTGCGGGCAAAGATTCCCACAGCAGCTGTAGACTATAAGTCTATAGAGAAGAGAGCACCTCTTTCACAGTAGCTCAAGCAAAGTCCTGGGGTTTTGACCTTTGTTCCTGCCATGAGTCATGTGCCCATTTCTGAGCCAGTCGCTGTGTTTGGCCAGGCCTGAGTCATTTGGTCATCCCTGTGGGCAGCGGCTACAGTCAGCTCCACTCAAACCACCTGACCAAAGGAGCAGGGGGTGTGAGGGAGTATCCCAGGGAAAAACAGGGTGCTGTGAACCAGAAGACAGAACCGATTCTGTCATTCAGGCAAAAGGGAGAGCAGTAGCTCAATGACTATAAAAGGCCAGGCCCTCTGTAAATTTCTTTGCATATCACCTGGCCCTCGTAGTTGCAAGATGGCTGCTGAAGTTCCAGGCATCAGAAACATGGTTGAAGAGGACGTTCTCTCCTGGAATCTCCTTTAGAGAGGAAACTTTCCCAGAAGCCCCTGGCAGGCTTCTCTCAGGTCCACTGGCCATAATTGCTCCAGCCATGAGGAAGGCTAGGAACAGTGACTAGCATGGGTGCCTTTAGTGGGAGTGGTGGGCTCTGCCGACAAGGGGAACAGGCAGGGCTGGCTGGATGGCTGATTGCGAGGCAACAGCAATATGGGAATTCAGCCTTGGAAAAAAATTAGACAGAGAGTAAGCTAGTTTTCTTTCTCGCCATCCTTACACCTGACCCAGGGTCCTCTCCAGGGTGGCACTTTTGTCAGTTCACTGTGAATCCTTATAGGCCTTTTCCTGGACATTCACGTCCATATGTACGTATCCTCAGAAACGTCAGATTTATATCCGTCAAGTGTATTATCCTGCGGATCCTGTTCTGCGTCTCTTTCCTCTCACAAGTATCTTATCGCCCAGTATGTTGGTGGATGCGAAGCCGAGGCCACCCTCTCTCAACCTGCAGCGTAGTAGAGTTCTTTAAGTCCAGTCGCCCCAGGTGGGCGTTTAGATTTTTTCTAACTTTACACCACTGGGAATGAGGCTGTGCTGACCTCGGAGACCTCCCCTCGGGCGCGCGGGAGAGTGTTCCTCCAGGACGGAGGCCAAGGAGTGGCCCTGCTGGGGCCTGGGGTTAGTACACTTGTTATTTTAAAAGAGAACCCCAAGGGCTCTCCAAATCCAGTTTCTGCCCCACCCGCAGTGGGGTAAGTAAGCCCTCCACTCCCCCACACTTTTGCCAACATTTGATTATATGAAGCATTTCAATTTGGGTCGGTCTTGGGGTAAAATATTGTATCCCACAGTGTAGATTCGCGTTTCCCTGACAGTTACTGAGGTCGAGCATCTTTGGGATGTCCGGTAGTTCCTGAATCACCTCTTTGGAGAACTGCCTGTTTATGTATGGTGCCCATAGGTCTGTTGGGTTGTTTATTCTCTTTCCGTGGATTCCGTGTCTCTCTCCAGATCCTCAGTGCCTGCTGACCAACGGCAAGCTGCCACTCTGGGCAAAGCGGCTGGTGAGTCTGCCCAGAGAGCAGGACTCCTGGGGCTGGCATGTAGGGGACCCAACTCCATCGTCTTGTTTCTTCTGGGAATTCTTCACCCCCTCCACGGCCCTCCTTTCCCTGGAGAACCCTGTCACCCTTCCAGTCTCAGCTTAGACAGCCTTTCATTAGTGCCACATGTATTCACAGAACGCCTATCCTGTGCTAGGCCTTGTTTTGGCCATTAGACATGGCAATGAGCAAAGCAGACAAAATTTTTGCCTTCGCGGGCTCCTTTCCTAGGGTGGGAGATGGACACAATCCACATTAAACAGGTAGATTGCACAGTATTTGGGGAGCTGATGAGTGCGCTGGAGGAAAAAAGTAGTGGACAAGGAAAATAAGTGGTGTCAGGGGAGGGGTGACAGTGTCGGGGTAGGCAGAAAGGGCTCACTGGGAAGACGATGTCTAAGCAGAGTTGAAGCAAGTGAGAAATGCAGATACTGGGAGAGAATGTTCCAGGCAGAGAGACGGGTCTGCAAGGGCACAGGCCCTGAGGCAGGACTGTGCTTGGCATGTTCAGGGAGGTGCAGGGAGGCCCAGGTGCCTGGGTTGAGGGTGAATGAGAGGCAGAGTGGGAGGAAGGGGCTCAGAGGCAGCGGGGGCCGGGTGGTGTGGGGCCGTGCGGGCTGTGCTGTGTCCCTCGACACTCCTTGGTGTCCTCCCCACCTAGCTCTTCCACCGAGTGAAAGGGAGACAGGGGGCGCTCTGAGCCCAGGAAGGCCGTGGTCCAATTCAGGTGTTAACCCACTGGCTGCCTGTGGGCAACCAACTCCAAGGAGTGCGCAGGGGGACTGGGGAAGAGACTGCCGTGTCCTCCTGGCAGGAGAGGTTGGAGGCTGGACCCGGGGGAGGAAATGGTTGGGTTCTGCGTGGATTTTGAAGAGGGAGCCAAACAATTGGATGTGAGGGAAGGAGAGGGACCGAGGTGAAGTTAAGATTGAATGATTGTTAACTTGGGAGAGGGGCAGGCTAGGAGGTGGCAGGTTCAAAGCTGGCAGCAGAATCCTAAACTCTAGGTTAGAGAGTTTATTTCTAGAACAACGTCAGACCTCAGATCAAAGCTTAGATATCAGCAACTCAGGGAAGTCCTCCCCGCCGTGCCCTCCCCTGCAGACCAGGCCGGGGCATCTGGCTGCACTCTCTCAGCCCCCGCCCCCTTATCTGTGCAGGTTACAGTTGGGATCCCCCTCAGCAGACAGTCACAGCGCAGTTACTCTGTGCAGGCTCCAAGTCTTTTATATGTATCGTCTCATTTAATCCTCATTGAGGTAGGGGCTTCTCCTGTCTCCATTTCGCAGACAGAGAAACTAAGGCCCAGAGAAGTTGAGTGACTTGTCCAGGGTCACACAGCTAGGAATCAGAGGACATGGGATCGACCCTGGGCAGGCTGGCTCCAGCCTGAGTTCTCAAATGCCCACCCTCCAGTGTCCGTCAAGCAGCGGTCTTGGTAGGAGGCAAGGTGGGAAGGCAGGGCAGGAGAGTGGCCGTATCTTAGATGTGCTTGGATGGCAGAGCTGACAGGACTTGCTGGAGAAGTCCAGTGTGGAGTGTGAGGGAGAGTCAGAGAGAGAGGAAGGTGACTCCAGGGTTCGGGGCCCGAGCGCCTGGAGAGAATACCCGAGACAGGGAAGGCCTTAGGAGGAGCCGGCTGGGGAGGGTCAGGAGTTGTTTCAACATGTTCACTTTGAAATGTCACTGAACTTCCGTGTGGGGAGGTCAAGCAGTTGCATGTGCGCTTCTGAAGTTTAAGAGCGAGATTCAGGCTGGGGAGCTACATCTGGACGGTGTTCCTGAGTGGTGTTTACAGAGCCAAGAGCCTGGATGAGGTCCATGCAGTGTCCCTGGCCCCCATCGGAGGGGGTGAGCACTCAGCTGGCGGCCTGATCGTCCCCTGTCACCCTCAGCTAGGAGATGACGATGATGTGGTGGATGGCTCAGCCTTCCATGCCAGGCGCAGCTACCAGCCGCATGGCCGCTGGGCAGAGCGGGCTGACCAGGAGCCCCTCAAGACCATCCTGGATGCCCGGGACCTGGATTGCTACTTTACCCCCATGAAGCCCGAGAGCCTGGAGGACTCCCTTCTGGATACAGTGGAGCCACAGAGCCCGGCGGGCCTGCTGAGCGAGGTACACATTGTCTGTCCCAGCCTGGCCTGTAGCCCCTGCACCACGATGCTCACCCAGGCCTTGGGGCCTCAGAGCTCTTGTTTTGAAAATAAGCCGAGTGTCCCACTGCTGGGTGCAGGAGGATTACATGATATAATGGAGGGTAGGAAGGCACACCCTGGGCCTCATGCAGACCAGGAGCCTGGGAGGCGGCCACCTGGTTAACAGCTTGGACCTGAGAGCGGGCCTGTGCCTGAGTGAGGGGCATTTGAACAGCTGGAGCCCTGGCCCCACATCTTCCCGACTGTAACTCGAAGCAAGGCTTACCTCTCTGGGCTTCAGTTTTCCAGAAAATGGTCTTTAAAAAAGATAACCAGGGGCCGGCTCGGTGGCGTAGTGGTTAGGTTCATGCACTCTGCTTCGGCAGCCTTTGGTTCACAGGTTCAGATCCCAGGCACAGACCTAGCACCGCTTGTCAAGCCATGCTGTGGTGACATCCCACATAAAGTGGAGGAACATTGGCACAGATGTTAGCTCAGCGACAGTCTTCCTAAAGAAGAAAGAGGAAGTTTGGCAACAGATGTTAGCTCAGGGCCAATCTTCTTCAAAAACAAAAAGATAACCAAGAAGAAAAGATTTCTATAAAACTGGTCATAAAAAGAAAGTCCTAAGAGGGCTTTTACAGGAATTCAGGGCCAAGAGCAGAGCCTGAGGCCTTAGAGGTGCTGAAATAACTTTGGTTCTTATTCTATTATTTTCCAAACAAAATTCCTTTTTCTTCTATTGTGTAAGTCTTCTTTGTATTGTGGCATAATGTACATACAGTTACGTGCACATGTCTTAGGTACGCAGCTTAACGAGTTATTACTGACGTACACTCCTGTGCACCACCAGCCAGGTCTAGGTGTAGAGCATTGTCTGCCTCCTGGAAGACCCCTGTGTGCCCCTCCCCATCAGCCCGCCACCGAGGTAACCAGCATCCTGGCCTCTCTCCCCGTGCATTGGTTGGCCTGGTCTTAGCTTGATATAATTGAATCTTAGAGGATAGGAGCCATCCATGTTCCTTGTCTGTCAAGGGGCGAGTGACTGAGCAGGGGGATCACGCAGTGAGCTCATGATGCGCAAAGCTCTCAGCCCGGCCCCGGCGCACAGGAGCGTCTACAGTGGGGCCACCATCCCCACCGACATCCTCACCGCTACTGTCGCTACTGTTGGTGTTGGCAGAACACCTGGCAGCTTGCGAGGGCCCTGGTTGCCACAGCTGCCCCAGATGGCCGTGCTCTCCTCACCCCACAGCCCGAGAGTCCCCGGGACGATGGCTGTGGGCATCCCTCCTTCCTGCCCCTACAGAGGGAGTCCTCTGAGGCCAGCGAGCTCATCATCTACTCCCCAGAGGCGGAGGTGACGGTCACAGGGACAGACAGGTGGGTGTCCTGTGCACTAAGGGGAGCCTTAGTTGGAGAGTGGAAGCCTCCGCTGGTAGGCACGCCCTGGAAGAGCTGTTCTCCGCCCTCCCAGGGGGCCTCTCGGAGTAGGGCAGAGGGAGCGAGGCCCTCATGGCGCAGGAGCCCAGCCCTGCGGCCTCAGCTCAGCCTCAGGTTCCCTGGGTCCCCGGGGAGGTGTAGGGAGCCTCTGGAAGAGGCAGGAGAGGCGAGGCAGTACTCCCAGTCAGAGTAGGGTGCTGGTACTGATGGGTTCTGGCTGGGGGCCAGTTGTTTAGTGACTGGTGTGTTCTCATTCCCTCGCCCACCCCCACGGGCACTGCAGCGAGGACTGTGCGAAGGAGGGGATGAGGGAGCCCGGAGACCAGCAAGGCGACTGCTACCTCCAGGTCCCCTCCATCGGCTTGAAGCATCAGAGCCCACCTGAGGGTGAGTGAGGGGTAGGCAGGGACCCTGTGGTTGTCTGTTTGTCCAGCCAGGCCCCTTTCTGGGCGCTGATGGTGAGCTTCCTGAAGCTCATTCTGTCACAGAGGCAGACAGGCTCCCTGCTATTACCGGAGGATCCTGGAGCCCAGCTGCCCACTGGCGGGAGCCCAGCTCAGCCACTTCCTCCAAATGTAACCTTGCTGGTCCGGAAAAATGGGAGGCGGGTATGATCATCCCTGTTCTCCAGATGGGGAAACTGAAGCCCGGAGAGCCTGAGCCTCTTCCTGACTCACCCAGGAAGGGCCCAGCCTGGGGCTCCTGACCCCCCGCTCTGCTCCTCCAGACTCAGGGGAGTCAGAGGCCAACTTGGAGTGCAGCTTCGCCACCATCCACTCCTCCCCTCCACAGCCGGACCCAGACCCTCGATTTGACGTGCCAATGCCCCCAACACCAGGCAAGCAGGGGCCTGGCTAGGGGGTGGGCATGATACAGAACCACAGGCCCCACATCAGCCCTGCACGTTGTGCCCACCAAGCCTCAAGTGGCCTAGAAGACAGAGCCATTAGCTTTCCCTTCTCGGCCTGGTGGCAACAGGGTGTGTGACTGGTGCGTCCAGCTTCCTCCAGTGTTAAGTGTCTGGCATCTCAGTCAGGGCGTCTGCCATGACTCATGGTGTTGAAGGTTCTCTCTTGCCCGCCCCGCCCTCCCCCCCAACCTCTCCCCAGGATGCCCAGGTACCGCAGAAGAGTTGTCCCAGCCCGAAGTGCCAAGCATTTCCAATGGCTCCCTGCCCCAGACCCCTGAGCAGGAGAAATTCCTCCGCCACCACTTCGAGACACTTACTGACGCGCCCCCTGAGGGTAGGGCCCTGCCCCTCTCTGAGCCACGCCTGGGCGGGCCATCAGAGCTGGGCACAGTGTGGGCGTCTCTGGGCAGGGCTTCCCTGGCCGGGCTGGTGAGCGTGGTGGGAGGGGACCCGTGTTCTCTAAGGACTGAGCGGCAGTTTCCTCTCCCTGCGCCGTTTGCTCCTGAGGTGTGTGTGGTGTCTGGCGATGGGCTTTCTGAGGAGCTCCCTGCCCGGGCCCAGGGCTGGCTGGCTGGAGGGATTCTGAGGGCTCCCTCGGCATCTGCCCCTAGAGCTCTTCCACGGATCCCTGAGGGACGTGCAGGCCTCTGAGGCTGAGGACTACTTCAATCCCCGGCTGAGCATCTCGGCCCAGTTCCTCTCCCGCCTCCAGAACACATCCAGGTAGGAGCTGGTGACCCAGTGAACCCCCACCTTCCTTCCAGCATCTGCGTCCCCCTGGGCGGGGCTGGGTCCCCTCAGACACCCCCAGGGCAGCCACAACCACTGGTCTCCCCACAGGTTCAGCCACACCTGCCCTCCCCAGCTGCCCCTGCACCTTGGGAAGCCCCCAGAGGTCAAACGGTCAGACTTCAGAGGGAGCCAGCCCAGAGCAGAGCCCCCAAGAGTGGATGCTGGTTGCACCTCCCCGGGCAGGACCAGTGTGAGTACTGGGGCCGCCTCCCTTGGGGCACGGGGCTGGGAGGCCATGTCCTCACCGCAGGACTGTGCTTGCAGGTTCTCTCTGTGGGGATGGCTGAGGAGCCCCTCGAGCCCCTGGAGGCCTGGTGCCCACTGAGTGAGTGTCCCCGCTCCCTCAGGAACAGCCCTGGGCTTGTCAGCAGATGGCCCTGGGGGCCCAGCTGAACTATGGGTGGGGATCGGCAGGGGCCACTCAGACCCTGCAGCCACCCTGGGGTGAGGCCCTGCCCATCGGCTCTGTGGCTGGTGTGAGAGTGAGCCAGCTGCTTCCTTTACAGCCCCCTGCCTCACAGGCCTGCCACCATGTGTCCCCTCCTCCTCACTGCTGCCCACAGACGGGAAGCCTCTGACGCCCACAGCCCTACCCACTCCAGGCCTGGCTCAGGAGGTCTGCACCCCCTCCACCCGCTCCTACCTGCAGACCACTGCCAGCTCCCGTGCCAAGATGTCACGTAGCATCTCTGTCGAGGACAGGGAGAGCCCTGTCCTGGCTGAGCTGCCAAGACCCCTCCGCAGACCCTCGTCCATGGGGGAGCTGGCCTCCCTGGGCCAGGATCTCCAGGCTGTCAGCACAGCAGCACCCAGTTCTGACAGCGAGGCCCAAGAGCCTGCCCTGCCCTCCTGGGGCAACCATGAGGCCCGAGCCAGCCTGAAACTGACCCTGTCGAACATATGTGATGGGCTCTTGCTGCCCCCACCCCTGCTGGAGCCTCCTACCACGTGCGTCTGGTCCCAGGAACCTGTAGCCACCCAGCCTGATGTCATGGCCGCAACAGCCAGCTTCCTGGCCCATAGCCCCATGGATGGGAGCACCCTGAGGCTCCACAACTCCGCCTTTCTCCCAAGGCTTCCAGCCCCTGAGCCCCTCAACACCCCTGCCCACCCCAACAAGCCC
Organism: Equus przewalskii; assembly: GCF_037783145.1. Taxonomy (NCBI): domain Eukaryota; kingdom Metazoa; phylum Chordata; class Mammalia; order Perissodactyla; family Equidae; genus Equus; species Equus przewalskii. Next base: position 7,273,056 of record NC_091839.1, read on the forward strand.
CCGCTTCCAGAGGCCAGTCCTGGGGCCCCTGGCAGCATCACCTCCCTCCTGGAGCCCACTCCTGGTGAGTACCACCCTCAGGATAAGGGATTGTCCCCTTAGCTCACCCCCTGTAACAGCTGACTCAGCTCCAAAAGCAGGCACTTGACCTGGCCACAGGGGCTGCTCCATCTATTCGTTCATTTACTGAAATATTCAGTGACCACTGTGTACGTGTTGGCCTTTGTTCTAGGCCCTGGGGGCATGGGACATGGTGGTCAACAAGACTACAGAGAATTGACACCTTAACTGGGGGAGATGCCCAGACTAAATCTATAAGGAAAGTGCTAAGTATGTCACCCACTGACAAGCGCTCAGGAGAGAAATGCAAGAGCTGGTTTAGGGAGTGAGGGGTGAGGGCAGTGGTTACAGTTTAGACAGGATGATGAGAAAAGGCTTTGGGGAGAAGACGGCATCGAGCAGAGGCCTGCAGGAGGGGCGGCAAGGGAGCCTTGGGGACTGGGGAGTGTTTGAGGCAGAGTGACAACACTCAGGATCCGCCCAGCTAGCCTGGCCTCTCTCAAACCAGCTGGGAAGTAGCGGTGTCTTTCTTGTTCCCTCCCTCTGCTCCCAGATGCGCCCAGTCTACTGCAGGGCAGCCCCAGACGGTGGGGGGAGCCTGGGATGCCGGCTCCCCTTGAGCTGAGCAGTGTGGAGACCATTGTGCACAGACTGCAGACTACCTTCCAGGAAGCTCTGGACCTTTACCACCTGGTGAGCCAAGCCCCAGAGTCCAGGGAAAGGGCCGAGGGGGCTCCCTGGGACTGCCTGGCCTGGGTGGCCCCAACAAGGTTGGCACCTCTTGCAGGTGGTCTCCAGTGACCAGGTGAGCGCTGAGCAGCGGCAGGCCCGGACTGAGCTGGCCTCCACCTTCCACTGGATCCACTGCCAGTTAGAGGCCAATGACTGGCTGCTTGGAACTGATGTGGCCCCAGACCAGGCCCTGCCTAGCCCAGGGCCCCCTTCCCCCCCTACATTGTGCCCCCTTGCCAGCCCCGATTTGCACGCCCTGCTGGAACACTACTCGGAGCTGCTGGTGCAGGCTGTGCGGAGGAAGGCCCGGGGGGACTGAGGGCCAGCAGCCCCCTCCACCGCAGCCCTGCTGCTTCTGAAGAGAGAGGTATTTTAATCCAATAAACTGACAGCTTGAAGGAGTGGTTCCTGCTCCTTTTCCTGGCGCATCCACAGAGCCCCCTTCAGGTGTAGTCGGGGAGGGAGGGTGGAGAGCAATGCTCTGGTGGACCAGCCTGGGGAACTCACAGATGCCTGATGCCAGTCCCTGCTCCAGGACGCCGTCAATGGGCCAGCATTCCCAAGAAATCTGGGAACTGCAGTAATGATGATCCCAGTGCCTGGCTGCCACATTGCCTATCCCCAGCCCAGTGAGCTGCTGTGGGGTCACGGGTGGTCCATGCCTGGTGGGGCCCATGTGGATCCTATGAGGTCCAGGTTTTTGTCACCATCTGCAGCAGGGGAAATTGAGAAGAGACAAACAGGTCACCCACTGGACAATCTGGGCAGCCTGCCCAGGCCACCCAGCAGCTGGAATCCGTAATTCCTTCCCCAGCAGGAGGATTGTGTTCAGCTTCAGCATCCCATGAGCTCCCAGCACTGGTACCAGCTTCCCCAGGCAGCAGGCATCTAGCCATATGGCGTGTCTGCTAAGAAGGCCACTCTTGTGACCACCAAAGCCCCCACTGTCCCAAGTCTCTATAAAACGGAAGCCAGCAGGGGCAGGGCTGTCTCCTAAAGCACAGTCCCACCATGTAGCCTGTTGTGGCCTGAACCCACACTTGCCTGTGAGTTCCTCTCTGCTCTGTTTGTGATCATGGCCCACCAGAAAGAGGCTCAGAGAAATCCACTGTGTTGCCCAGAGTCCCATAGAGCTGAGACTTAAACCTAGGCTTTCTTGGTGACATGAGGACATGGATCTGCTGCCTCTGGAAACATTGACACACACCAGAACCAATCATGCAGTTGTTCAGAAATCCTGCCAGCCCACGGGTGCCTGTCACTGTCCTCCCCTCTAGAGGTGGGGTGAGAAAGAGCACAGGCAAGGCGTCTTCCCCCGTGGCATTCACCTCCTAGAGAGCAGTACACCCAGGAATGAAAACAGTTACTAACAGCTGTAGGTGAGCTGAGGGAAGTCACTGTGTGGCCGAAGGGTCAGAGAAGGCCTTTCTGAGATGACATTTGAGCCGAGGCTTGATAGAGGGCACAGGCCATGTGGACATCTTGGGGACATATCCAGGCAGACAGAACAGCCCGTGCAAAGACCCCATGGGGATCACAGGTATGGGTAAAGAATAGCAACAAAGCCGGGATGGCTGGAATGGGGTGAGCTGGGGGAAGAGGAGAGGAGAGCAGGTGGGAGGGGCCCTGTTCCTTCATGACATTTAAGTCTAAGAAACATTCACAACATGATTTTTTTCCCTAAATAAAATCCCTGATTTGGGGGTTTGGGGAGCTCCAGTATCGTTTATTTCTTAAGACTCCCTTTCTCTGCTCAGGGAGCCCAGGTGGTCCAGGACTCATAGGTGGGCTGCACCTCTGCGAGGAGGCTCCCTGCCCAGGCCCACGGGTCACCCCGCAAGACTAGAGACCCACTCTCCCTGCCCTTGCCTAGCTTGGTTGTAGTCGCCTAGGATCCCTGAGGCAAGATTTGGTGTCCAGGCTCCTGGACACCCAGGGGACCATCCTGGACCTCTGTCCCTCATGGAATTAACCCGTCCTCCCACTCTGTATCATAGTTAAGCCTGCAACTCCAAGTAGCAAACACCTGGCTTATGGGGGCCCAAGCTGTAGGGATAATTGTTGTCTTGATTATGTTCCTGCTCTGTCACTCTGTGAGTCTGACTTTCACATTCCACCTTAGGCCCTCACAGTTGCAACATGGCTGCCATAGCACCCAGCAATACATCCTCACCCAACTAGGAGCAAAGGCACAAAGCTGGGCAGCTGCCAGGGAAGTGGGAAAAAGCTGCAAGCCTTCCCAAGTGCCTCCCCTTTCCGATCAGTGGCAGGCCACAGGAATGGTGATGGCTTTGGTTTGCTTGAAACTGCCCTCTTGTCCTGGGCATGTTGCTGCTCAAACAAAATAGGGTTCTCAGCACAAAAGGTGGCTGGTAGTTAGGACCCAGTGTGTCTGCCACTCTCCACTTCCTAGTGCCAAGCTCTTCATCCATGGAAGCACCAGACTTCTCTCCTCGGACAAACCAGCTGGTTAAGAAACCACTGCTGATGAATGTGTGTGCGGGCCATCCATCGACAGGGGCCCGGCAGGAAGAGGACAGCATGCTCAAGTGGGACAGTTGACAGAGAGTTTAGGGAAGGGAGCATTTGCAGAGGAAAAGATAGGGAATAGGGTACCCACAGGCAGGTACCGAACCCGGACTAGTACCGGAGGAAAGCTGTCACCTCCAGGCCTCAAGGCACGAGGGTGCATAGTGGAATCCCAAAGAGCAAATCCTGGAGAGTGGGCTGCCCTGAGGGGAGCTGTGCTCCTGCCAAGCCCATGGGGAGGGAGTTGGGGGATCCCCTCCCCCATCTTCTGTGGGGTTCCCCATTGTCCAAACCCTGCTGGAAGCCAGAGGACGTGGGAGCCCAGATGATGCTGTCCACCCAGGTCAGCCTCCCAGGACACGGAGCAGGGCAGAATGGGACAGAAAGGGTGGCTGGGGGCAAATGAAGATCTCCAGCCCTAGATTTTTCCCTAATGCGTTTTCAGCTACAACACAGGAACAAGTTGCTCAAGAGACATGGTGTCGGGAGTATGGAGAACTGGGCACCTGAGAAGAAACAGAAAATGGCTCCCCCTAACCTATTTGCCAGCTCATTCTATGCAACTGAAGGAGGCCCCCTGCACTCCACGTCTGACAGCTCCTGGATACTGGGCTGCCAGACCTGTGCCGGGCCCTCCAGTCATGGCTGCATGCAATCCAACAGCTGTGAGATGGAGACACCTCAAACCGCACTTTACAGATGCCTGCCTGGCCACCCTGCCTCTCAAGAGTTCCAAACAACCCCCTGGCCGCATGCTGGACCCCATGCTAAGCATTCTCCTGACATTATCTACATAGATCTTCAACACAAACCAGCACTAGGGGGACTCATCGGTCCCATTGTCCAGATGAAGAAACTTAGGCTCAGTAAGAAGTGACTTGCCCGGGTCCTGCAGAGGTGAAGCGGCAAAGCCCTGGGCTGGCAGACTCTCAGCACTGGCCCCCTTGCCTCCTCAAGGGAGTCAGCAGGACTGAGTCTCAGGGAGTGCGAATAAATGAAGAAATATTGCTTCTCTCAGCACCAAGCCTTCGTATAGACTGTCCCCTCTGCCAGGAACACCCTCCCCTTCCACCTGAAACCTCCTCTTCCTTCAGGGCTCATACCCCGGAAGTCATCCCTGAACCCTCAGGCTGGATCGGGAGCCTCTTCCAGGCCCCCCGAGCACCCTGGGTTTTCCCCATCGCTGCTTGGCTCTCTGCCTGTGCTTCCCCCATCCTAGCCTTGGTCATCCGGGCTATCAGTGTGAGTCTCCCATGGACTAAGTTGTGTGTTCATTTTCAGTGCCGAGCCAGGCCTGGTCTGTAGCTGGAGCTCAGAAAATTATTGGGGGAATAAATGAAAGTAACTGCATGAGGAGTATTCAAAATCCTTGACCCCTGGTTAAGAGGTCAGACAATGACCAATCTAGAACACAGCCTGGCCAGCGTGCTAGGGTAGGGTCTGAGGAGCCCTGGCTGGGTCAGGTGACACTGTTTAGTTCCTGGACTGTGGGAGAGTGGGGGAGTGGTGTCCCAGGCAGTCACTACGAGCTGAACTATTAACAAACCAGGATTCTAATGCCCAGTACACCTGAACAGTGCTTCTGGCTGAAGTCAGCCCTGGGCATCTGAGGATCAGAGAGATGGATGCACAGCCTGGATCCTCACTTTGCCCTTACCTATAGGACCCTGCTGTCCCTCCGTGCTCTGGAGCAAGGCAATCACAGTTGCCCCCTCCCCTGCTTCCTCAGACAGCTGCTGTGATTTGAATACCCAAGCAGCTGTTGGACATCCGGTGGTGACTGATTTGCCTGGCAAACAGACTCTCAGGCCTTTGGCCCTGCTGGTACCATGGGGAGACACTCAGTCCCCCTGGGCTCTTTGTTTCCTGTCTTCACCCCCTAAAGCCCCCTAGGCTCCTGTTTCACCCTTTCTTGATCTCCTTGGGGGTCCTAGCACTTGTGTGCCCCTGGAGGCTGGAGAGTGCCCTCAGAAACGCAGCGTTGGACAAGAGGGAGGAACAGCGGACCCGGAGGCAGAGGTAACTGGAGCCAGCCAAGTCTGCTCCCTGGCCTGTCAGGAAATTTGCATGGAGAGAAGGAGGCTCCTCCATGGCTTCCCCTCCCTTCCCACCTGGGATAGTCAGACCCGGGCTGAGGCCCTACAGCAGGCAGAGGAGCAGCCCGTGTGAGTGTGTGGAGCCATCTCCCCATTCCCGGAGGTGATGCCTCGTGCTTTCCTGGTCAGGAGCCGGCGTCCACAGCCACCCAACTGGGGCCACCTGCCTGACCAGCTCCGGGGAGACGCCTATGTCCCAGGTAGGCCCCTCCCTGCGCCTGGAGGTGAGGGGCGGGGAGACACAAAGCCTCACTGTCTGGCTTCTCTCCTCAGACTGCAGCAGCCTGGGGGGGCCACCGGCACCCCAGCCTTCCAGCCACGGGGACCCCTGGGTGGCGGTGAGTGTGCTGCTGGCCCACAAGACCCCGCTCAGTTTCACCCCTGCCCGCTGTCAGCCTCTACAGAACCTGAGTGCCCCCTATTCCCCTCACCCTCCAGCCCCTCCAGCTTTGGGACCTTTCCACCCATGGTTCTCTCTGCTGGGAATGCCTTGACTTTCTCAGTAGTGAGCTCCCTGTTAGGCCTCATCCCAAGCTCCATGTCCCCAGGGTAGGCAGCCACAGCCCCTGCCCTCAGGGATCTCTCTGTCCAGTGGGGCAGACCAAGACTTAAACCAAGTGGAGGTTGGTTTGCTTTATGTCAGAGGATCAGACAAGGTGACAGGAGCGGGATGGGGGAGGAGATTGGGGCCTCCCGGAGGGGCTATTCAGCTAGGCATGCACTGGAAGAAGGAAAGCATGGGTGGAATGTAAATATGCCAAGATTAACTCAGTATTTGAGCGCCAGGAACTGTTCCAGGCAACTAGTGTTTTGAAAGAGTAAGACAGAAATTAGCACAAGTAGCAGTCTCTGGCCTTCCCAGACCTCCTGGGTTCCCCAGTCTAGGCACTCCGTTTGTTCCAGCCAGGGGTCTAACTCCCACATCCCTCCCACAGCCCACACAGGGCACTCTGGCCGCCACTGCCAGGGGCCCTGGGACACTTGGCTGCCCGCTCTGCCCCAAGGCTTTCCCGTTGCGACGCATGCTGACGCGGCACCTCAAGTGCCACAGCCCCGCGCGCCGCCACGTGTGCCGCTGTTGTGGCAAGGGCTTTCACGACGCCTTTGACCTCAAGCGCCACATGAGGACTCACACCGGTGAGCAGTGGTAGGAACAGGGAGGAGCTGCTGGGCCCCAGACGGGGACGGAACGAAATGGAGGGAGGCGCCAGAAGGCACCAGGGATGTGGAGTTTCCTGTTTGTGGGGCAGAGACTTAGCCGTCTGCAGGCTCGAACACCGTGTACCTTAGATCCCAGCAGGTGGGCAGGTGGGTGTAAGGTGGCACTAGGGTGGGGCCTGGCAAGGGGTGTAGATTGAAGACGAATACTGGTGAAGGGATGCAGGTCCCGGATGGAAGGGTGCGGAGGAAGGAACCTCCTGGTGAAGAGGGTAGGGATACAGGTGTCTGGCCCATGTTTGTGCCGGGAGGAGGTGGCAGATGGTGGGACCTGACGGAGGAGTCTGGCGAACGGCGGCGTGCTCACGTAGGGCAAGATGGCTTTGGTCCGGAGGCCATTACCCTGTCTGTCCTCTCCCCTTCGGACCCACCTGCGCAGGGATCCGGCCATTCCGCTGCGGAGCTTGCGGCAAAGCATTTACGCAGCGCTGCTCGCTGGAAGCGCATCTCGCCAAGGTGCACGGGCAGCCGGCCAGCTACGCCTACCGCGAGCGCCGCGAGAAACTGCACGTGTGCGAGGACTGCGGCTTCACCAGCTCGCGGCCCGACGCCTACGCGCAGCACCGCGCCCTGCACCGCGCCTGACACTGTGCACCCGCGTCCACCCACGAGAGGCAAATAAACACAGGAAACGCACACCCAACACAGCGTTTATTGCACAGGGGAGGGGGGTTCACTCGGTCCAGCGGTGGCCGCAGTGTGGGGCCGTGCACACGTAGTACAAGCGCATGGCGTCCTGGAAGAAAGGACGCACAGTTAGGGAAGGCTGGACCCACGGGAGAGTCCAACATGGAACCTCCATCCAGCAGAGCCTCACCCGAAGGAACAGACAGGGGGCTTTCCCCCTTGGTAAGAGACCAGTTCAGGACGCCAGGAAGGGCAGGGTCCCGCCAGTACTGGTATCCCCGCCCCCGGGGAGGACTAAACCCGGGAAACCCAGAAAGCCTTCCTCGTGCCACTCACCTCGGCCCTGGCGCTGTGCGACTGGAAGAACACTGCCTCCTTGTGGCCGCACCTGAGGGGACAGTCAGCCACTCAGTCGGCCATACCCTTCCCTCCTCTCTTCTCTGCCTGGAGAGGACAAGCCCCTCTCCCTCCCCAGTACCAGCTGCGCGCTCACTTTTGGCACGGGTGGTCTTCGGTCCGCGGCAACGTGGGGTCCTGGGACACGTCAGCGATGATCTGGGTCAGTTCGCTGAGGGAAGAGAGAGTGAATAATTATGCTCAAACCCGGCCTCCCAGGCCAACGACCTCGTCCCAAAGTTCCGGTCCGGCCACTCACTCCACTTCGTGCGTGATTTTGTTGACGTAGATGCAGCTGTTGTCGGCTTCTTGCTGGTAATCACAATTCCGGCACTGCGAGAGAGCGAGCGTGGCGGGGAGGTCACGGAGCGATCCCCGATGGGGTCAGGAGGGAGGGCAGGGCCTTCCCCAAAGGGGATAATTAGGGGATGGAGTCTCGAGGTTGGGATAATGGGCAAGACAGGAGAGTCGGGTTCACTCGGGAGGTGGTGAGGAGGCGAGACCAGGGCGCGTCGGGAGAAAAACAGGGAGTAGGGGTCACGTGGAGTAGGGCGGGGCCACTTGGGAACGGGTGGACCTGTCGGGGAAGCCCGGGGCAACCCGCGGGCTCCGCTCACCGCGTAGAGCAGAATGCGGTTCTCCTTGTCCTCCTTGGGGTAGAGCATGTTGTTACTGTGGGGAGGGGGAGGTCAGAGGTCAGCCCTGGAGCCATTATTTGCTCCCCTTCCATACTTGCTGCCCCAGCCTCACCATTCCTGGCAGAATCGAATACCCACGAAGCCAGGCTCGTAGGTCCCATCCGGCTCCATAGCCACGCACGACCCGCCGAGCCTTCTGCGCTTGCTCCGCCGCGCGCAACAGGTCGCGGGAAGGGTCAGGCCTCGCTGCTTCGCCAAAAGAGGGGCGGAGCTGCGCGCACGCAGCGGCTCGCAGCGGCTTTGTGCCGGGCTCTCTGCGCTGAAGTTTGATTAATTGCTTGCTTCGATCTTTTGCTATTCTACAGTAATTGCTTCTGACTTCTGGGCCCCGCTTCCCCATTTATAGAATAGCGTGGTACGAGAGCCGGGAATACGAGCGTCCCGTAACCCGCAAAGCGCTTGGTATAAATGAAGACGCCATTGCTCGTCGCTGGCTGAGAGCCCGTGCACATGCGCGAGTTTACCCTCGCGGCCCAAGTAACTCTTGTCAGGCCTTCCTCTCGGCTTCGGCCTTCGCCGCCCGGCCGTTTCCCGTGCGGCTATTGGAAGAACTGGGCACCATGGAACACTTCTCGGGATTGGCTGGGCCCACCCAAGACTACGGGGAGCCCTCTTCCTGGGGGCGGAGAGACGGCGGCGATTGGCCGGCCCTCCTGGCGGGAGAGCGCGGATTGGCCGGGTCGCGAGCAGGGGGCGGGGCTGATAGCCCAGAAGCGGCGGCGGCTGCGGAGCCGGGTGTGAGGCGGCAGACTGGGCTGCGGGCCCCGGCAGGGCGCGGCGACATGGAGGTGACGGGGCTGTCGGCGCCCACAGTGACCGTTTTCATCAGCAGCTCTCTGAACAGCTTCCGCTCCCAGAAGCGATACAGTCGCAGCCTCACCATAGCTGAGTTCAAGGTGTGGCCGTGGGGGCGGGGCCCGGAGGGCGGGGCGCAGGGTTTGAGGGGGCGGGGCAAAGAAGAAATGGAGGGGCTTCCCAAACGCAGGGTGGGGCCAGGGATAAGCTGAGGTTGCAGAGATTGGGGGCGAGGCAGGGGAAAACTAGAGGTTCCAGACGGCGGGAACAAGAACCGAGGGAGGCGGCCAGGGGTAACCAGGTGGATCCTAATGGTGGGTCTCGGAGGAGTAAGGATGGGGTGATGGTTATTGATAGAAGGGGCGGAGCCTCAGGTGGAGGGTGGGGCCACTGACAGCTTCCACCTCTCCTGCCCCCCACAGTGTAAACTAGAGCTGGTGGTGGGCAGCCCTGCTTCTTGCATGGAACTGGAGCTGTATGGAGCTGACGACAAGTTCTACGGCAAGCTGGATCAGGAGGATGCCCTGCTGGGCTCCTACCCCGTAGACGATGGCTGCCGCATTCACGTGAGGCCTCCCCATCTGTGATCCCTCCCCTCCGTTCATTTATTTATTTGACAGATGCTTGCAATACTTTACCCTGTGTGATGACTAAGATAGGCCCTACTGTCATGGATCCCCTGGTCCAGTATGGAGAGACAGACCCATCACCCGACAGTGACAGCCAGAGTGGTCTGGACTGGGCTGGGGAAAGCCCAGGGAACTGGGAGTGCCCAGAGAGGTACCCACCTCCACCTGGGAGGATCAGAAGGGGCTTCCTAAAGGAAGGGATGCCTGAGATGAGACCTGAGGATGAGGAAAGAGCGACCTAGAAGAAATGGGAAGGGCATGCCAGGTGGAGGGAAGAGTGTATGGAGGCCTATACAGTGTGAGTGGGTCAGGGTGAGCGTTGCCATGTTAGCTCAGGGGCTCAGGCCTAACATCTCAGGGTGTTCCTGACCCCTCTCTTTCCCTCACATCCACATCCAGTCTCTCCGCAAACCCTGTGGGCTCCACCCACAGCATCTATCCAGGATCTAAACTCTTCTCCCCACTGCCCCACCCTGGCCCGGCCTCCATCCTCTGCCTCCTGGACCATCACAGCAGCCCCCGCCCTGTCTCCCTGCTCCGTCCCCGCCCCCTGCAGTCTGCTCCCCACGGCAGCCAGGCAGCCAGGAGCCGCCTGCGAACCTGAGTCAGGTCAGGGCCCTCCCGGCTCAGAGCCTCCCCTGGCTGCACCTCATCCTGGGTAAAAGCCAAAGCCTACAGTGATCTGTTGCATCTCCTACTCTCCCCCGGCTCACTCTACTCCAGCCACGCTGGCCTCCCCGCTGTTCCCCAGAAGAGCTGAGGCCGTTTCTGCATCCAGGACTTTGTGCCTCTGGTTCCGTCTCATCCTTCAGGCCTTGTCTCAGACATCCCTCCTCTCAGAAGCCCTCTCTAACCACCCTGCTATCCTCTTTAAGGCCATCTGTGGTATGTTTCTACGTAGACCCTTGTCATGACCTGGCTGTAACACACGTACCTGTGCACACGTTTGTGGTTGGTCTCCCAGCAGAACAAACCCTCCTTAAAGGCAGGGCTGTCTCTCTTTTTGCACCGTGTCCCTAGTCGCCAGCACAGGGCCAACTGGGCGCCTTGGAGGAACTCAGCAAGGGCTGAGTGAGTGAATATTGGAGGTGGTACAGGAAGGGATGTTCCAGGGTCTGAAGGTTGAGACCAGCTTAGGAGGATCCCAGAGGCCAGAGAGGATAGACAAGCCACCTAGAGGGCTTGTGGCCAGGCCCGAGCTCTGCCCTTCAGCTCCAGTGACTTGGGGACCATCGGTGATGGGCATGTCAGCACGCAGGGGTCGTTTGGGGGCAGACGCAGCCTCCAGGGGCTTGGATGAGGTGCAGAAGGGGAGATGGACAGTGTAGACGCCTGCTCTCATCCCTTCAGCTGGGCTCTGGAAAGGAGAGAAGGCTGGGGAAATGTGAAGGTAGAGGGATGTGGGTTTTCCTGACAGAAAACACTTAACATCTGTGGAACATTCCAGTGTGCAACCCACACACCCGCATCCCAGGGCTCCCTGGCTGGACCTTGATCCCCACCGACCGACCTCCCCTCATGACAGGTCATTGACCACAGTGGTGCCCGCCTTGGGGAGTTTGAGGACGTGTCCAAGGTGAAGAAATACTCGATCCCAGAAGAAGCCTACGACCAGAGGCAAGGTACGGGCACCCAGGGATGGATGGGGCGTGTGCGGGCCGGAGGAAGTGTGTGCAGGTGGGCGGAGGTCGGGGCAGATGGATAGATGGGGACGTGGAGGGGAGATCAGTGGTGTGGGCAGTGGGGCAGACAGCACAGGAAAATGGAGGGGGTGAGTTGAGGTTGGTGTGGGGACAGATGGGGACACGAGAGAGCAGTTGGGGGTGGACAGGGCATGGGTGTGAAGAGGGGCTGGAAGGTGTGAGGGGGTGTGGGCAGGCAGACAGGGACATAGGAAATAGGCATGAAAGGGAGCTGGGGGTTCAGGTGTGGGGGGAGCAGTCAGGGTCATGTGGGGCCATGGTGGGACAGATGGGCTGTTGGGGGCAGAGCACGATAAGATATGTGGAGTGGACAGGGCAGTGTGGTGATCAGTGCAGGCATGTGGGGACAGATCAGACTGTGGTGGGGAAGACATGGAGGGCCTCGGGGCCTGGATGGAGCTCATGTGATCCTGAGGGGACGTGGGAGGATGGGGTAATGGGAAACACTGGAGGCAGCCGTCCTCCCCTTATTTCTGGATTGTGGGGAGGCCCAGGGGTCCTGGGAGAGGCCAGGGCAGTGGTGGGAGACTTGCGGGGCTTGGGCAATAGCCCTTTGACATCCAAAACAGAAGAGTTTCTCTGTGAATGTTGGCCCTGTGTGGGCAGTAGGTCATCCTGTTAGCAGAGGCCCCGCCCGGGGGGACCATGTCTGACCCCCTGTCCCCCACCCCACCCACAGACTCAGTCCGCTCCTTTCTGAAGCGCAGCAAGCTAGGCCGATACAGTGAAGAGGAGCAGGCGCAGCAGAAGGCTGAGAACTCCCAGCGCCTCACCGAGGAGAAGGCCCAGGCCAGTGCCATCCCCGTGGGCAGCCGCTGTGAAGTGCGGGCGCCTGGGCAGCCCCCTCGCCGGGGCACCGTCATGTATGTAGGTACGTGGCCCACTGAGACCTTATGCCCGGCCCTGAGGTGGGCAGTGCTAGGCACCAGCACTCGTGGAGATCTCAGTCCAGTAGGGGAGACAGACCCCACGCTGACGGTGACAGCCCAGAGTGTGCACAGCTGGGAAGTGGGAAGCAGAGGCAGGATGACGTGATGGGTTGTGATCAAGGAAGCAGAGGCTAGAGGGAGCAGTTCTGAGCTGAAAGCACAGGGCACAGTGGTCAGAGCTGAGACGGGGGAAACCCAGGCTGAAGCGATCCAGGCAGGGAAGAGGGAAGCTGAGGGGGCTGTGTGAGCTGAGAGGAGGTACCAGACCGTCCTTGAGAGCAATCCAGGAGGGCTTCCTGGGGGAAGGACTATCTGAAGGAAAGGGAGAAGTGAACAAGATGAAAAGCAGGGAAGAGTGTTCTAGCCAGAGGGAACAGTGAGTGTAAAGGGCAGAAACAAGCTTGGTTTATTTGAGGCAGAGAAAGGAAGACAGCCTGGCTAGTGGGGAGTAAGTGAGGGGAGAGGTAAGGAGTGAAGTCCGGGGTGTGGGCAGGGCTAGAGCATGCGGGACCTTAGAGACTGGAGACAGTGTGAGTCTTTTTTCTTTATAACAGCTTTATTGAAGTACAATTTATATACCATAAAGTTCACCCATTTAAAGTGTACAATTCATTGGTTTTTAATATGTTCACAGATTGTGCAACTATCGCCACAATTAATTTTATAACATTTTCATCACCCCAAAAAGAAACCTCATAACCATTAGCAACCACTCTCTATTTCTGAAACCCCACTCAGTCCACATAAGTGGTCACTAATCTACCTTCCGTCTTTATAGATTTGTCTATTCTGGACGTTTCATATAAATGGAATCATACAGTCTGTGGTCTTCTCTGACTGGCTTCTTTCACTTAGCGTAACATTTTCAAGGTTCATCCATGTTGTAGCACGTAGCAGTATTTCACTTCTTTTTATTACCAAATAATATTCCATTGTATGGATATACCACATTTTATTTATTCATGCATTTGCTGATGGACATTTGGGTCCTTTTCACTTTTTGGCTATCACAAACAGTGCTGCTGTAAACATTCTTGTGTAAGTTTTTGTGTGGACGTGTACTTTCATTTCTCTATACCTAGGAGTGGAATTGCTGGGTCACATGGTAGCTCTGTGTTTAACCTTTTGAGGACCTGCCACACTGTTTTCCACAGTGGCTGCACCATTTTACATTGCCGCCAGCAATGTCTGAGGGTTCCAGCTTCTCCACATCCTCACCAACACTTAGTATTATCTGTCTTTTTGATTACAGCCATTCTAATGGGAGTGAAGTGGTACAGCGTATGGTTTTGATTTGTATTTCTTTGATGGCTAAAGATGTTGAGCATCTTTTCATGTGCTTGTATATCTTCTTTGGAGAAATGTCTGTTCAGATGTTTTTGCCCATTTTTTTAATTGGGTGGTTTGTCTTTTTGTTGTTGAGTTGTGTATTAGTTTGCTTGGGCTGCCATCACAAAGTACCACACAGCAGGTGGCTTAAACACCAGAAATTGACTTCTCACAGTTCTGGAAGCTGGAAGTCCAAGATCAAGGCCTTGGCAGGTTTGCTTTCTTCTGAGGCCTCTCTCCTTGGCTTGCAGAAGGCCACCTCCTCTCTCTGTCCTCACGTGGTCTTTCCGCCGTGTGCAGGCACATCCCTGGCGTCTCTTTGTCCAGATTTCCTCTTGTTGGGATACCAGTCAGCTTGGATTAGATCTCACCCTAATAGCCTCATTTTAATTTAATTATCTCTCCAAAGGCCCTGTCTCCAAATACAGTCACCTTCTGAGCTACTGAGCATCAGCCTGTGAATTCAGCCCATAACAAGTTGTAAGAGTTCTTTACATACTCTATATAAAATTTTCTTATCAAATGTATCATTTGCAAATATTTTCTCCCATTCTGTGAGTTGGTTGTCTTTTTACTCTCTTGATAGTGTCCTTTGAAGCACAAAAGTTTTTAATTTTTATGAGGTCCTATTTATCTATTTTTTCTTTTGTTGCACAAGTAGTACTTTGGTATTATATCTAAGAAACCAGCCTAATAAGGTCCCAAAGATTTATGCCTATATTTTCTTCTAAGAGTTTTACAGTGTTACATCTTGCATTTAAGACTTGGCCCGTTTTGGGTTAATTTTGTGCGTGGTGTGAGGTAGGGGTCCAGCTTCATTCTCTTGCATGTGGGTATCTAGTTGTCCCAACACAATTTGTTGAAAAGACTATTTTTTCCTCATTGAATTGTCTTGGCATCCTTATGGTCCAAAATCATTTGACCATAAGCAGTGTGGATTTTATGCTGAGTGAGATGGGAAGCCCTGAGGAGTTTGGGGCAAGGCAGCGGTATTATTTCCCTTCACTTCTTACAAAGACCCCTTTGGCCAGGGGTGTTGAGTGAATAGGGGGTCTAGTGTAGGAGCAGGGAGACAGTGAAGGGGGTGACCATATTAGTCTGGGCAGGAGATGGCGGTGGTCCTGGGTGTTAGTGAGGAGGGGTTTTCACCAGGACAGGCTTTCCACTCAGTGGGCAGGCACAAATCTGGGGGGAGCTTCATATGAAGGTGTCATTGGGATTTCTCCCCTGGGCAGGACTCACAGATTTCAAGCCTGGCTACTGGATTGGTGTCCGCTATGACGAGCCACTAGGGAAAAACGATGGCAGGTAATAAGTATTCCTACTCAGGCGGCTGTGTGTGTGTCCATGCCTGTGTCTGTGCCTGCAGATGTGTTCATGTATGTGTAAGTGCATGCATGTACTACTGGGTGAGCCTGCCCATCCTAGCATCTGGGGTGGGAGCCATGTTGGGGGCCCTCTGACCACTGCCTCCCCATTATGCCCTACAGCGTGAACGGGAAACGTTACTTTGAATGCCAGGCCAAGTACGGCGCCTTCGTCAAGCCATCAGTTGTGACAGTGGGGGACTTCCCTGAGGAAGACTATGGGTTGGATGAGATGTGATGCCCAAGCAAGGGCATCCCCCTGTTCCAGCTAACTCGCCTACTTATTGCCCCTCCCTGTGTATGCCCATGGCCCTCTTCCCCAACCCCATTTTTATTTTACTCACTTTGCCTTTGCCATTGTCTTTTGAGACTCATGTATTAAATTTGCCGGAAACATGGGAAATGTTTGCAGGACTTGATGATTATAGGAGGGGCTGGGGGCAGCTGGGTAGGTGAGGGTGAAATGGGGGGGCTGGGCACAGCAAAGTTTAGGCTGGGTGAGGCTTTATCCCTTAGCTGGAGGCCCCTGAGACTGTTCTTTGTACTTTATTGGTTAATGTAGTGTTCTGCTGCTATGACAAAGAGGCCTAAAGTAATAATGGCCTTCACAAATGAAAGTTTCTTTCCTTCTCATGTAAAGTCTCACGTACTCACCCAGAGCTAATGTGGTGATGCCTCCATGTCAGAGGCCAGTCTCCATCTCCATACATCTTGTTGCTCTCCCATCTCCTCCTCATGATTCCCACCTCATCTGCTCCAGGCACCAGGAAGAGGGGAACAAGAAGGGGATACTCCTTGTCTTTAAGGAATATGTATAACTCAAAACTCGTTCCTATTTCATTGGCCAGAATTTTGTCTCATGGCCACTTGTTGCAAAGGAGGCTGGGAAATGTAGTTTTTATTCTGGGCAGCCATGTTCTTAGCCAAATATCAGAAGTTCCTGTACTACAGCAGCCGGGGAGAAGGGATATTGGGGGTCAACAAGTAGTTCTACCATAGTCCCTGTGGGTGGGGGATCTTACCTGTTCACTTAAGAATAGTTGAAAGAAGTGAGAAGTCTAAATTCTTCAGCAGTAGCATGAAGGCCCTCAGCATTGCAGAGCTGGGCAGAGAACACTGCCCTCGGGTTCGCACCGATTGGAGGGGTTCCTGATCTGCTCACTGTGTGGGGGATGCTCCTTAATTGCTGTGATCACTTAATTATAACTTCCAGAGAAGAGCTTGGCAGCAGGGAGCAAGCACAGTACGCAGAGTGAAGTTGAACCGCCTGCGAGCTGAAGGGATCCTCAGGGGAAGCTGCTCACATCCACAGCCAGCCCTGTGGGCCTGTACTCTGATGCCCACCCTACTGTGCATGGACAAACTCAGACACACAGGCCACTCGCTCACTGGGCTCACACTCAGACACTGGAGACACCCAAAACACAGACATGACAGGTCACGTGCAGAAACGGTGCCCACAGATTCTCTCACATGCACACGTGGGGGAGCCACACATACACACAGGCTACACTCACATTCACACAAACACCCACCAGGGATGGATACACACCTCCACAAAAATGCACATCAGTTAAGTTGCCAATCTACAAACAACAAAACAAAACAGTCCTGGTTATTTTAGAAAAGGACCCGACGGCTTAGGCCCCTTCCATGTCAGGGAGTTGTCAGAGGGGGGAGCATTAGCAGGGGCGTCACACCAGCACCTGCCAGCCTGCAGTGGAAGATCTAAACACAAATTTCCAGGAGGTGCTTTATGCCTGCCAGCTGTTAACGTGGAGAAGCTGTCCCCAAAAGAACATGGGGAAACATTGACATTTTTTTTTTTTAAAGATTTTATTTTTTCCTTTTTCTCCCCAAAGCCCCCCTGGTACATAGTTGTATATATTCTTCATTGTGGGTCCTTCTAGTTGTGGCATGTGGGACGCTGCCTCAGCGTGGTTTGATGAGCAGTGCCATGTCCGTGCCCAGGATTCGAACCAACGAAACACTGGGCCACCTGCAGCGGAGCGCACGAACTTAACCACTGGGCCACGGGGCCAGCCCCAACAATGAAATTTTTGATGACAGTGGAAGGTCATTTATAGAATGATCTGGTGCTTAAGCTTTCATGTTATCAGGGGCCCCAGAGAGGAAGGGGACGTGGTCAGTGTGTTCACGTAATACCAGCTGCTGTAACAAGTACCCCCGCCCCCACCACAGTCGGGATTCAGGTTTGCTTGATTGGCAGCACCTCACTGTGGTGACTCACACACCCAGACTCCATCCTGTGGCTCCATCATTTCCATGTGCTCGGGATTATCTGCTTCCAGCTGGCAAATAGGAGACTGTCTGGAAGTTTCACCATATTCTTTAATATCCTGTGGTACACATTTCACTTCTGCTCATGTTGTATTCATGAGAACTCATCAGTCATGCAGCCACCCTGGAGGCAGAGTGGGCCTTGGAACGCACTTCTGGGCTGAGCAGCTCCCTGCTAGCGACTACTATGAAAAAGGACCATGGGTTTTGGTGGCCCCAGCACTGCCCACCCTCTACCAGTCACCAGATCCACAACCTCAGGGGAAGCAGCAGGAAGGGGCTGTGGGATCTCCTTCCTCCACACCCATTAAATCCTTCTACCCCCCGACAATGGCCCACGCCCGCCCTGCACCATCCACCACCCTCCCTTGATCCCCCAGTCCGTACAGGTGGAAGACAGTGACTGCCCAACACTCTTTCCCCACGTTTTTTGAGCGCCCCCCCCCCCCCCCATATGACCTGACGCTAGGAACACACTCATGAATTGGACAGTCCTTGCTTGGGAGTTGAAGGCGACAAATAAACAGGTAATTACCAAACATTGCCGCTTTTTTTTTGACTGATATTTCATTATGAATAAGGTTGCTGGCAGTGGGGAGAACAAAATCACGAAATTCCCAAGGGGCTGCTGGTGTGAGGGAAGGGATAGGAGTGGGAGATATTAGAATAGGAATCATGGGAACAAAAGGGGACAGGGCTTTGTAAGCCTGAAGGAATCCATTTGGTGATTCATGCAGATCAGAAACTTGATCCCTGTGCGAAACACAAACTTAGGCTGAATGCAGCTTTTGTCCGAGAGTTGGGCTAAATCACTAACTCAGCGTGCTCAGAGCCCACTTGGGTTGAATCGTGTAACAGTTATAAACTTGGTTAAGAGGTGCTGTAACCTTAGTGAGGAGGAGCACAGACTCTGAAGCCGGGACCCCCAGCTCTGTCACTCGCCAGCCCGGGGACAGTATTTCTTCTCTCTGGGTTTCAGCCCAAACAACTGTTGTGAGCATTAAATGAGCTAATACATGGAAGGCGCTCAAATTCAGAGCCAGGCACATAGGTAAGTGCTTACTCAGTGAGTATTAGCTGTAGGTCTAAAAACGACTACGTATAGTCAACAGTTGCTATGCTGGCTTCCTTTAATCCTCACAGCGGACCCTGCCCCCAATTTCTTCACCGTTTCCCCTCCCCATCCTAACCTTCCTGACCCATGTCTGGAGTCACCCTCTCCGAAAGGGATTGCCAGAGTTTCCCTGGATGGCTCTAACCTCCCAAGTCCCCGCAACCTCAGCGTCCCGGCCTTGGCAATAACCCAGTCGCGAGCAATAACCGCGCAGCCGCCACGTGAGGGCAGCAACGCACTGCTCAGCACACCGCGCGCGGCGCATTGTGGGGCGCGTAGTCTCTCTGGCTTTGGGCAACGGCTCCAGCCTAGCAGGCGAACTGCATTTCCCAGAAGACCATGCGACACCCTCAGCCTCGCCCGCTATCGCCTGGAACTGGAGCTCCGCTCCCTCCCTGCGGCGCGGGGAATTGTAGGGTGAAGGGAATCCGCTCCCCGGCGGAGGGCGGTGCTGCGCAGGCGCGGCGGCCTGCCGAACGGCCCAGCGTGTCATCCGAGAGAGGGAACCGGCTTCCTGGCGGGGGCGCCAGAGCTGACTTTCTGGCCCCGGTAGATGAACCCGCGTGACCCGTCTCCGTAGTGGAGCCGGCTGGCCCGCTTCCCTCCCTCCTGCTTTCCTGCGTCT
The DNA here is from genome assembly GCF_037783145.1 of Equus przewalskii. Taxonomy (NCBI): domain Eukaryota; kingdom Metazoa; phylum Chordata; class Mammalia; order Perissodactyla; family Equidae; genus Equus; species Equus przewalskii. The sequence continues at coordinate 7,292,204 of NC_091839.1, forward strand.
GAATTAGTCACTCTCCCGGGCTCCTGGTCAGCTCTCAAACCGGCTGAAGCCGAGCCCATCTTAAAGGAAAAAATATCCCTTTTCCCCTTTCTTTTCGCTCTTCTTTTTCACAAACTGTTTTTTAAAAAAATATATTAAGGGAATTTAAAATTGGGTTAGTGTAAGGATCGCCCAAGTACCCCATCACCCAGCTTCAGTAATTGTCTACATGTGGCCAACCGAGTTCAATTTTTCTGGCCCTCCCCCCCTCCATTATTTTAAAGTCAATCTCAAGCAACGTTATCATCTTACCCAGAAATGTTTCCATATGTATCTCTAAAAGAGATAAGGGGTCGGTATCACACCTAAGAAAAATTGCAATAATTCTTTGATACTACCTAGCTCAGAGTCCGTATTCAGAAGCCCCGATTTTTTCATGAATGTCTTCCTGCTGCTGGCTTGTTCAAATCAGAATCCAAACAGTGTTTCTGCCCTCCATTTGGCTATTTAAGTCTTTTATTCCACAACACTTCCCCTCCCTCTCGTCTTCCTGTGGGATTTCCCACAGTCTGATTTGGCTGGTTGAGCCTCCTGGTCTCCTTTAATATGTTCTTCCATCCTTGTATGTTCTACACACTGGTAAATCCAAAAGCTGGGTCAGGTTCAGGTTCAATTTTAGGGTAAATATACTTTACGGGTGGTCTTGAGTTCTTCGATCAGGAGCCACTTACCATCTGGTTGTCTCCTGTTTTGTGATGAGATCCCATCTTGGATTCTTGTGTTGCCAGCCTGATCCATCCGTAATAAACCACAGCCAACCTTCAGGAAAGAGAGGTCGATAAAGTCTTGCCTTCATCCCTCTCCCTCTGCTCCACAAAAACTAAACACTCTTTTTATTGCTAACGCCCTTCCTTGTTGCTGAACTCGAGGTAATTCTTCACCTCATCTTACTGGTCCTGACGTTTAGACCAGTGGTTCTCAAACTTTTGTCTCAGCACCTCTTTGCATTCTTGAAAATTATTGAGGACCTCAAAAAGCTTTTGTTTATGAGGGTTATATCTGTAGGTATTTACCACATTAGAAATTAAAAATTTTAAACGTTTATTTAAAAAAGTAATAAACCACTACATGTTAACATTATTAACTTTTTTATAAAGAATAACTGTTTTGTGAGCACGCTGTAGTGTATACAGAAGTCAGATTATAATGTCGTACACATGAAACATATAATGTTATAAACCAATGTTAGCTCAGTTTTAAAAAAGAACAACTTGAAAAAATTAGTGAGAAGAGTGGCATTGTTTTACACTTTGAAAATCTTTTTATGTCTGGCTTAAGAAAAGGCAGCTGGGGGCCAGCCCCAGGGCCTAGTGGTTAAATTCAGTGCGCTCTGCTTCAGTGGACCAGGTTCAGTTCCTGTGTGGACCTACACCACTTGTCTGTGAGTGGTCATGCTGTGGCAGTGGGGCACATACTAAAAGAGGAAGATTGACAGCAAATGTTAGCTCAGGGCGAATCTTCCTCAGCAAAAAAAAAGAAAAGAAAAGATAGCTGGATTCTCATACCTGCTTCTGCATGCAAACTGTTGAGTATTATTATGTAGCCTCTGGAAAACTTCTCTGTATACTCATGAAAGAATGATAGTGGAAAAGGAAAAAAAGTATTATTATGAATAATTGTTTTTTTGTGGGTTTTTTGGTGAGGAAGATTGGCCCAGAGCTAACGTCCATTGCCAATCTCCCTCTTTTTGCTTGAGGAAAATTGTTGCTGAGCTAACATCTGTGCCAATCTTCCTCTATTTTGTATGTGGGACACCATCACAGCATGGCTTGGTGAGCAGTGTGTAGGTCCGCACCCAGGATCCGAAACCACGAACCCTGTGCCACCACAGTGGAGCACCCGAACTTAACCACTACACCACCTATGCCATGGGGCTGGCCCTGAAAATAGTTTTAACTTCAAAGTCCCCCTTAAAGGATCTCAAGGACTCCAGGTGTCTCCAGTGTTTAAAATATCCAAACATTTCCCATGACAGTCCTGGTTTCTGACCTCTGCCATATGGGGATAGCTGAGAACACGAAGCCTGCTTCTCTACCTGGACCCAGTGGGCTGGATCCGCTGTACCTGTCAGGACCTAACTGGGTTATAGAAGCCACTCAGATGTGAAAAGAGAGGGACATCAACACCCGGAGGTGGTTATGCAGCAGATGGAGGAGCTGAGGGACCAAAAAGGAGCCAGTGATGCTATCGGAAATCAGAGCAGTGAGAAGCCATTGCCGCTCCAGGCTGGAGGAACGAAGGGAGGAGGTGGTGTCACCAGAGCCCAGAGATGGGGTCACCTAGTAGAAGCTGGAAACACAGTAGGATTGTGTGGGTAGGAGGAGCTGGAGCTGTGGAGGAGGCACGACCACAGGGAGAGGGGAGAATTGCCCTGGCCCCTTCCTCCTGCTCTCCAATCTCCTGCTCACGTTTCCCATTGGCTGAACCCCAGTGAATCCAGGTGAAGGGGGAGACTGGGAACCGTGGCCTGGGGTGCAGGCAGAAAGGGGAGGGGGGCAAATACAGCCCAGAGCAGCACAGCCTGGTCCCTGGTGCGCAGGGTTCCCCACGCCCTGCTGCTCTGCACCAGGCTCCACTCACTGACTTACGTCACCTGGCTGACTGCTGTAGGCTTAGAGTTAGGGTTGAGTTTGGGACCCTTTTGTGGTGGGTTTAAAATGTGTCCACAAATTCCTGGACACTTCTCTCTTGAGAGCCCTCCCCCTGGGTGTGGGCTTGACTTAGTCCTGCTTCTAAGGAATGCAACGTGGCGGAAGTAATGGTGTGGAACTCCTAAGACCAGGTCATAAAAGATGCTGTAGGGGCTGGCCCCGTGGTGCAGCGGTTATGTTCACAGGTTCCGCTTGGGCGGCCGGGGTTCGCCGGTTCAGATCCTGGAGGCAGACGTGGCACCACTTGGCACGCCATGCCTGTGGTAGGCGTCCCACATATAAAATAGAGGAAGATGGGCATGGATGTTAGCTCAGGGCCAGCCTTCCTCAGCAAAAAGAGGAGGATTGGCAGGAGTTAGCTCAGGGCTAATCTTCCTCAAAAAAAAAAAAAAAGGCACTGTGGCTTGGTCCTTGCTCTCGGGCCACTTGCTCTGAGAGAAGCCAGCTGCCCATATTGTGACGACATGGAAGCAGCCCTCTGGAGAGGTCTCTGTGGTCAGAAACTGAGACTTGCCAGGAACTGAGGCCAAGAGCCCTGGGAGCGGGCCACCTTGGAAACTGGTCCTCCAACCCTTGTCAAGCCACGACATAGCCGTGGGCCTGGCAACAACCTGACAGCATCCTCATGAGAGGGCCTGAGCCAGAACCAGCCAACTACGCCACTCCTGGACTCCTGACCCATAGGAAATGCGAGATGATGAATTCTGTTTTAAGCTGTTAAATTTTGGTTTTAGGGGCCAGCCCTGTGGCCCAGTGGTTAAGTTCGTGCACTCTGCTTCGGCGGCCCAGGGTTTCACTGGTTCGGATTCTGGGCGCGGACATGGCACCGCTCCTCAGGCCACATTGAGGCGGCATCCCACATGCCACAACTATAAGGACCCACAACTAAAATGTACAACTATGTGCCGGGGGGCTTTGGGGAGAAAAAAGCAGAAAACAAAAAAATTTTGGTTTTAATTTGTTAGCAGCAATACGTACCTAATGCACCTGTGTTCCAGTGACCTATTGAGGCCGTAAATATATGGAAACCTCACCAAATTCCAGCAGCCGTTTTATTTTTCCTGCATTTCTGGAGATGTGGAATTGGGGAAGGGCTTGGCTTGGTGAATCTCATATGCTTGAGTCAGAAGTTGGCTGGGCCTGGAGCCGTCTCAAGGCTGGGTGTCCAGAGTGACTCAGCAGCTTGGCTGCACTGATGCTGGCTGTTGGCTGGGTGCTCCGCGGCGACTATAGAGCGCCTCCGCGTGGCCTTCCCAGTGTGGGAGTCTCGGGGTGGTTGGGCTTTTTACTGACAGCCGGCTTTCTCCAAACTGAGTCTTCTAGGAGATCCAGGCAAAAGCTTCATGGCCTTTTCTGACCAGCCTCCGAAGTCACGTAGTATCACTTCTGTGGCTGTTGATCAAAGTGATCACAAACCCACCAGATTCAAGAGGAGGCCACATCGCTCCCCATTCTTCATGTGAGGAATGCCAGAGCCTTGTCAAGGTTTGAAAAGAGTCCCTTCTTGCTATAAAGAACATTCTGTAAGGCATCAGCTCGGGTCCTTTTCTCTCCTCATTCTACACATTCTCCTCTGATCAGGTCTTGGGACTTTAATCACCATCTGCGTGTGATGCACAGCCCCATCTCCAGCCCAGCCCCTTTCCTGATGGACACATTGCTTGGCAACTGCGCAGCTCCCTGCTCCTGTCTTAGATGTTGCTTAGATACCCCTCAGACCAGGCTGTGCCTGTTTATATTCCTGAGCCACACAGTGATGAAAAATCATAAAAATTATTGTTGCTTTAAGCTACTAATTTTGCTGTGGTTTGCTATGCAGCAAAAGCTAACTGATACAGGATTAAGGAGATGTTTTCTGGCTCCCTATGGGCCTTGCAGAGGAAGGGATTACATGTTTTCACAATATAAACAATCACAATGTCAGCACAGGGCCTGGGATATTGTGTCCATTCACCCACCCACTCATCCATCCATCCATTCATTCATTCATTCATTCATTCATTCTACAGATGTTTATTAACATCCTGCCATGTGCCGACACTTTTCTGGGTACTGTGGCCACAGCAGTGAGCAAAACAGACACAATATGTTTTCATGGAGCTTACGTAATTCAAGGTGTGGTGTTATTGTAAGAACAATCTACTGGAGAATGTAACAGAATGGTTGGCCAGACTAGAGAATGTAAGAATTTATAATAGGATAGAAGCATTGCATCACACCTGGTCAGCCTGGACTTGTTTTCACAGAGGAGCTAGGATCCAGAGAGAGAGAGAGATTATAAGGCCTCTTGAGGCCTAGGCTGCGAAGGATTGCACTGTCCTTCCACCTCATTCTATTGGTTAATGACAAGGCTGGTCTAGCTTCAAGCGGTTGGGAAATGGACTCCACCCCTTGATGTGAGAAATTGCAAAGTCAGATTGTGCAGGACAAGGATACAGGGAGGAGTGGGAAATAGAGCTATTTTTGCAATCAGTCTACCACAGAGCGCTTTTTCATGGAGTGTATTAGTTACAGTAAATAATGCCAGCTGCTGTCACCTGAAGAACCTTAAAACTCAGAGGCTTAATAAATCTATTTTCTAATTCACACTACAGTTCAATGCAAGTCACTGGGGTCCCTCTGCTCCACAGTCTTTCAGAGACCAGGGTCCCTTCCATCTTGTGGCTTTGCCCGTCTCTAGGCCCTCAGAGTCCCTCTGTTGAGCCAGTGGGGGTTGAAAAAAAGAGAAGACCACGTGTGGGAGGTTTTTAAAGTCAGGCCTGGAGATCGGAGACAACATATCTGCTCACATGCCATTGGCTACAAGTCAGTTACACGTCCATACAAAATTGAAAGGAACGACGAGAAATGTAGTTCAGCTGCATGTGGACGAACAAAGGGAAGCAGTTTTGGTGAGCAATTAGGCAATTTCTGCCACACATTTTGGGACGTGCTATGTCTGAAAATAGAGAAGGGTTGTGTTGTCTGTTTCCTGTTTATTGCTTGCCATAAGCTCCATGAGCTTTGTTCACCACTGCATCCTCATCACCCATCCAGGGGCCTGGATATATATCATTCAATAAATAAGTGTTGAACAAATGAATGAAAAAAGTTCTAGTAACTTTCAGATCATGGAATATTATGAACACAGTAAAAATGATATTTTTAGAGGCATGGACAATTCCTCAGGGTGTGTATAATAGACACATGGGGTCAGATAGGATTTAATATAAATCCCGTAACAGAACTCAATATGGCAGTGGCTTCAATAAAATAGAACTTTCTTTCTTTCTCCTGTAGGAAGCTGAGTGTAAGGTGTCCGGGGCTGGTAACGAGGCTTTTTAGTATCAGGGACCCAGACTGCTTCTAGCTATGGCCTTGCCATCCCTATGGCCTGCCCTGGCCTGTGTGGTCCACAGTGGCTCCCGGTACATCCCTGTTCCAGGCAGTGAGAAGGAGAAAGAGGGAATGGAGACTCTCTCAGCTGCCCCTTCAGAGCACAGCTGACCCGAGAAATAAAATCTTAGCTGTAGTGTCTGATTTGTTCTACCCTGCGGAGTGTGAAGGTCATCTCTCTGCTGACTTTTCAGGGCAAAGAGCTGATGCATGACAGCGAGGTCAGGTCACAGGTGTGCAGTCAAAGGCAGTGTAGCTGCTCCTTCTGGTTAATACAAGTTGTTTGCAAAAATGGGCAGGATGAAAATTTGCATGTGCAGTACAGTCAGGAATTATAAAATATTCCCAGGAAAAAGTCAGAAGGGAAATATGACTAAATAGAGGTTGTCTCTGAAAGTGGGTGAATTTTTCCTTTTAAAATGTATTTTGCCCTATTTATATATACATTTTCTACAATAAGCAAGTATTACTGATGAGGATTTTAGGCTGGTTAATTTTAAAACTGCAGATGAGAAGCAGGCTCCGAGGAGTGGAATTTGCTTGCCCTTTGATGAGAGACATTTGCATTTGTGAAGGAAGTCTCTATGCCTCCCTCTCTGCGCCAGGAGGAAGGGAGGATTGCCTTATCTCTGGAAATTCTTAATGGGGAAGGCAAGAACTTAAGTTGTTTACTGTCTGGCAACCTCATGTAACTGACCGCCGCCCCCCCCCACCAACATCCTCCTTTGTCTTTAGCTGAAGATAATATTTAAGCGGTGACTTCTGCCATTTATTTAATCCGATTTGACCCTTATCTAAAAGTTATAGGACCACCCAATAGCCAGACCCCACCTGCACTGATACCATTTTAACTTTTTTACATATTCTTTCCTTTGTCTTGTAAAGAGATAACTCGCATACCTATGCCTTAAATTTAGCCTTACTCTCCACCCATGTTTGCAGCAGCAGCAGCTCCCCATGCCAGCAGCACCTCCTCCTGCCTGTGGGCCCTGCCCCACGCAGCAGCTCTGACTGCCCATGGGTCCTGTCCCCATGCTATTCCACACTATTCTCTAAATAAAAGAGCACTACTGCCAGATCTTGAGAGTCCAAGAAATCTTTCTTTCAACTCCTCAGCTCACCGACCCTGCATCATTACCAGATATTTAAAATATCTGTAGTTATGAAATATAGCATACCCATAGAAAGAGAAAAAATATAAATGCACAGTACACTGAATCATTATAAAGTGAGCACTCAGATACCAGAGTGATCAGGCTGGGACGAGGGAACCCGGAAGGCTGTGGGATGCCTGAGGAGGTACCTGATTTAGCTGGAGGCAAGGAGGCAAGGAGGGAATTATCAAGGAGGCGTATGGCGGGGAGCCATCTGAACCAGGGTCGGGGAGGATGAAGAAGGTATGCTGTGGAACCGTGAAAGCACATTCTACTGACTTCAGAGTCCTCATTCGGATGAGGAACTCTGAGTTGTACAAATAATCCCCAAAGAAGGAAGATGATGATGAGGAAGATGATGAAGATGATGATGATGATGAGTTATTGACCAAGTGTTCCAGGCCTAGCTCTGGGTTGGGTGATGCTGAGGACACAGTGGTCCCTAAGACAGCCCTTCTCCCCATCAGAGGGCCCCCAATCAGTCCAGGAGACAGACATTATCAAACACTACAGATCATAATTTGCTATGCGTGTCCTGGGGAAGAAGTTCCGGGAGTCCTGGGAGCATGTCACAGGGCAACCTGCTCGAGTCTGTGGTGGGCGAGGTCAGGAAAGCTTTCCTTGAAGAGGTGACTGCAAAGCAGACAGGGTAGGAGGGGTGTTCCTGCAGAGGCACAGCCGGTGCAAGAGCCTGCAGCAGGGAGCCTGGGGAGGGGACCGGGAAGAGTGACGGCTCATTCGTGTGGCAGCTTCACTGAGCTACAAGGTGCCCAGACACTTGTTTGGCTAAACCTTATTTCTGGGCGGGTCTGTGAGGGCGTTCCCGGGTGAGATTAGCATTTGAACGTTAGACTGAGTAAAGCAGATGGCCCTCCCCGATGTGGGAGAATCATCCAGTCCTTTGGGGGCCTGAGTGGAACAAAAAGACGGAGGAGGGAACACTTCACGCTCTGCCCAGCTACTGAGCTGAAACGTCGGGCTTCTCCTGTGCACGGACTGGGACGTACACTGTTCACTCCCCTGCTCCTCGGGCCTTCAGATTTGGACCAGGACGTAAACCATTGGCTTTCCTGCACCTACGGCTTGCAGCCCGCAGGTTGTGTGACTTCTCAGCCTCCATAATCCTGTGAGCCAATTCCTTACAAGAAATCTCTTTCTTTCTCTCCCTTTCTCTAGGTCCTGTTGGTCCTGCTTCTCTGGAGAACCCTGACTAATACACGTCGAAGGGAGGGCAGTGGAGGAACAGTAATCCGGATTAGTCAGCACAGAACTATTTGGCATTAACCACACTTGGGTTTGGACCTGGCTCTGCCTCCTCCTCGGGCAAATAATGCCACCTCTCTGAACCTCCACTTCCTCTCACATTAGCTGGTTCCTTCCCAGAGGGTTGTGAGAGGCTTTGCAGGACAGGCCTGTAGCAATCACCCCAGCCTGGTCCCATCAAGCCCTCAGGCGGCGTTGGCTGGGGTAGTTAGGACTCTTGCAAGTTTATTAATTGGTGGCTTTGTAAAATTAACTTTTTTTTTTTTTTTGAGGAAGATTAGCCCTGAGCTAACATCTGTTGCCAATCCTCCTCTTTTTGCTGAGGAAGACTGGCCCTGAGCTATCCTTGCCCATCTTCCTCTACTTTATATGTGGGACGCCCACCACAGCATCGCTTGACAGGTGGTGAGTAGGTCCACACCTGGGACGTGAACCAGCGAACCCCGGGCCGCTGAAGCGGAACGTGCGAACCTAACCATTGTGTCACTGGGCAGGCCCCTAAAATTAACATCGTTGAGGCAGCAAATTGGAAGGGTTCAAAGTGAGCTACAAAGCCAGCCTTCCTGGTTCAAATCTTGACTCAGACACTTACGAGCTGTGTGACCTTGGACAAGTAATCCCACCTCTCTGGTTTCCTCATGGGCATGATAACAGTTTCTCCCTGCATCAGTCAGAATATACTAGGTTATGCTGTGGTAATAAATGAGCTCTAGACCTTAGTGGACTAACAATCAAAACTTATTTCTCGCTCATAGAAATAGGCGATGTCCTCCATGCCACGGCTCAGTGATCCAGCCAGCCTCCTTCACGAGGCACGTCTGTGCCGCCATGGCTCCCATGGCTACCTGGGCAGCGGACCAGAGCATGGAGCATCATGCACTGGCTTTTAAATACTGCTACCGGGAAGTGACACAGCCAACACTTCCACTCACGTTTTATTGGCCAAAGCAAGTCATATAACCATACCCGAGTCCAAGGCGTCTGGAAGATGGTGGGAGACTTTAGTCATGCTTACTGTCCTCTCCTTGATGGTGCTGAAAATTCAATGAGAGAGCCCACACAAAACATTTCATTCATTCAATGAATATTTGAGGACCTCAGAAGTGCTGGCACTGTTCTAGGAAGTGGCTGCATAGCAGTGAACAAGGCAGACAGAAATCTTTGCCTTCAAGGAGCTCACATTCTAGTGGGGGAGGCGGACAAGAAACCGAATAAAGAAGCAAACCATGCAGTATGTCAGCAGGTGATAACGGTAATGTTACCGAACCAAAGTGGGTCCCCTTGTTGGTGAGTTGAAATCAGCGCCTTCACCAGAAGTAGTTGTCACACAAAGTAAAGTTTATTTGCAGCAAATAGAGACCATGGGGAATTGTTCCCCAAAGTCATGGCTCCCCAAGCACAGGACAACAGGAGACTTTTTTTTTTTTGAGGAAGATTAGCCCTGAGCTAACTGCTGCCAATCCTCCTCTTTTTGCTGAGGAAGACTAGCCCTGAGCTAACATCCGCACCCATCTTCCTCTACTTTATACGTGGGACACCTGCCACAGCATGGCTTTTGCCAAGTAGTGCCATGTCTGCACCCGGAATCCAAACCGGCGAACCCAGGGCGGCCGAGAAGCAGAACGTGCGCACTTAAGCGCTGCGCCACCAGCCGGCTCCAACAGGGGCCTTTTATTGCAGATGGGGAATGAATATTCAAAAGGGAGAGGTGCGCATTCGCTTGCTCAAGCTCAGTTCAAAAAACATGCTTCCACATACATCACATGTTGTGGTAATAAGGTTTCGGCTCCTCCTGGGGCGGAGATCTTAGCATTAAAATAAGGCAAAGGTCATCTCTGGGGCACTTTTCAGCCCATCTGCACAGGTGTCACTCTCGCTGTGGGGTTTGGACCCCTTCAGGGTGGTTGGTGATTGCATCTCTTAACATAAAAAAAAGGAAAAACAATTTGGAGAAAAAGTTAAATGCTTCTGAAAGCTCCCTTGAGTTCCTGGGGGCAATTAGTCGGTGACAGTAAGAGCCGCAGGTGAGATGGAGATCTGAGAGGACCTCCCAGAGATCAGGAGATGTGGAGACTTGAGGCACAAAGGCGGGGCCCGGGAGGCACTTGGGAAAGGAGTGGCAGCCTCGAGAGTGCCGGCAGAGGGGCTGCTGGCTGTTGCCGGGCTTGCGCAGCCTCCTCATCCATCTGTGTCTGGTCTGTGATGAGCTGGGAACATGCATCCAGATCAAATTGCTAGTAGGGCTTCTCCTTTCTTAAGGGGGAGGAGATGAGGGCAGAGAGGTGACAGAACAGAGCACTAGGGACTTGGTCGTGGTGAGGACTTTGAGTCTTATCTTCGGTAAAGTGTAGCCAGGAGAGGGCTCAAGCAGGAGGGTTGTGAATAGACTCAGGCATTCACAGGCTCCCTCTGGCTGCATTTGGGGAAAAGACTGAGAGCAGGCGCGGGAGCGGGGAGACTGCTGTAATGGGCCAGGCAGGAGAGGACGGAGGCCAGGCCAGCTTGTGGCAGTGGAGAGGGAGGAGGGTTTAGTTTCTGTAGGCAGAGTCGACAAGGTTTGTCACTGGAAGGACGGAGGTGCCATTAACGCAGACAGGGAAGTCAGAGGGAGCAGGTTTGGGAGGAAGGTCAGGAGCTCAGTTTAGGAGGAGTGAAGCTTGAGACACAGCTAAGACCGCCATGGAGATGGAGAGTAAGATGCAGAATGTTGGAGTCTGGAGACAGAAATTTCTGGGCTGAAGATAGAAATTTGGTTGTTGATAGCCTGGAGATGGAATTTAAGCCGTGTGTTTTGGGGGGAGATCCCCTATAGCATGAGTGGGACAGAGAGGAGGACCAAGGAGCTGGCCAGGGTTGAGTCAGGCAAACAGACCTAGATGATAAAATGACTGCTTTTTCTTCTTCTCCCCAAAGCTGCCCGGTACATAGTTGTCTATTCTAGTTGTAGGTCCTTCTGGTTGTGCTGTGTGGAACGCCGCCTCAGCATGGCGTGATGAGCAGTGCCATGTCTGCGCCCAGGATCCGAACCAGAAAAACTCTAGGCTGCTGAAGCAGAGCGCGCGAACTTAACCGCCCAGTCGGGGGGCCGGTCCTACAATGTGATTGTAATTGGCAGTGGGTGCTCTGAGAAAGAGCAGGTCATGGGTCACAAGAGATTTTCACATATTGAGGTATATGGGGTAACTATTTGAGTCCAAAACTGATTCAGCTTGATCTAAAAAGCCTGATTTATGGCCTATCAAACATACATTGTACATCTGCTTAACCATCAAAGCAAAGATTGCCCTCTCAAGATAAGAAGCATACTGCCCCTCCGGCGCCCTATTGGTAACGCCCGGATTACTCCCTTTCCTGACACCAGGGTCATGTCAACCTGGTAATTTGCCACTTCATACTTCTGAAATTTTGATGAAAACGTATCCTGGGTGTGTTTAATGCATGTTCTTTGTTCTGAAAAGATCTGAGTCTGTGCTGAAACCCATGCTTCTCCGGAATGCCTTCTAAGGCCTTCCCGGGTTATAATCCTCACTCTGGCTCATAATAAACTCACCCTCATTTTGATTTTTAGGTTGGTTATGGATTATTTGCGTCAACACAAGCATGTGACAAACGGCAAGCAGTAGGACATGCTGGAGTATATGAGGGAGCCATTTGGTGTAAACCTAATTCGGCCTGAACTTGTTTTTCCAAAAGGGCCTGACGTGGCCGTTGAGCACGCATTGTACCTCTGCTCTAGGCATTTGCTGTGTCCCAAAGACAAGAACAAATGGCCTTAACATAAAGAAGCAACATCCCCCCGTTGGCATTTCCTTAAGGATAAGCATCTCTCCCTAGGCTAGGAATTGGCTGCTATGCTCACCTGTGACCACCCAGCTCTAGACAACAGACCTGCCACCTGCTGTGTCCATCAATCACAGTGCAGGGCAATCTTGTGACTATTGTAAAAGGGACATTTCGATCATATGTGATACATGCTCTTTGACAGTATATAACCCCTCTGCACACCCCACTTCCTCAGTGCCCTTCCCTCCTCAGGGAAAGAAAGCCCAGGCTAAGCTAGTCCTCAGATCTGGCTCATAATAAACTCATGCCAATTTTCATTTATAGATTTATTATGGATTATTTTCATTGACACATGCAGCCGCAAGCCTCATCTAGTTTCAGGAGGAGACAGGGAGGACTTCCTAGAGGAAGTGACTCCTGAGCTGACACCCAAAGCCCGAGTAGCTACAAAACCAGACGGAAAAAAGTAGAAGGAATGTTCTAGGTAGAGGGCACAGCCCATGCAAAAGCCTGGCAGCCAGCGAGCCCCGGTGAGGGCAGAGCACAGAGGTGCTCAGTCTGGCAGGGTGGGGTGTGGGGAGAAGGGAATCGGATTAGTAATCACCAAAAATATTGACATCAGCCAAGTCCAGGTTCAGACCTGGTCCTGCCACCCTCTGTGACCTCAGGCAAGTCACCCTGCCTTCAGAGCCTCCATTTTCTCTTCTGTTAGTTCCTGCCTCACAGACAAGATTTGTGTGGCAGTTCCATGGCCAGGCCCCAAACTCTCAACAAGCGTAGCTGCGATTCTGATTTTTGTCTGTTGTGATCCTGTTATTTGAGCTATTATAATATCAAATATTTCTATTATTTGAGGAGAATATGCATGAGGAGTCAATGCCTCAAGGTACAGGCTAGGGAGTTAAACCTCCGAGTCAGTTTACTTCTTTGTAAAATGGAGATAATATATAGCATCCATCCTATAGGACTGTTATGAGGACATATGAGCTGGTACATGTGACGAGGAAAATAATCCATAAGCAATCTATAAACGAAAATATGGTTGAGTTTATTCTGAGCTAAAATGTGAGAACCATGGCCTGGGGCCTATACCCCCAAAGAGGATGTTTCACATAGGATTGAAATGTCCCTTTTACAATAGTTGCGAGACTGCTCTGTGGCACAGCGATTGATGGGGTTTGCTGTCTTGGCAGGCACAGCAGGAGGCAAGTCTGTTGTCCTCGAGCTAGCTGATCACAAGTGAGCTGGGTGGTCAAAGGTGAGTTCAGCAATCAGTTCCTAGTCTAAAGAAAGATGTGTATCCCTAAGGAAATGCCAGTGTGGGGGGAAGTTGCATCTTTATCTTAAGGCCATTTGTTCTTGCCATAGGAAATGTTTAAAGCAGATATTCAATGCATGCTCAATGGCCATGTCAGGCCCTTTTGGAAAAACAAAGTCAGGCTGAATTAGGTTTACACCAAACGGCTTCCTCATATACTCCAATAGATCCTCTTGCTTGCCATTTCTATTTGTCACATGTAAAGTCTTAGCAGAGTGCTTGGCAGTTATTCTAATCAGTATTATCTAAAGATGAGCAAGAGTCAACCGCCTGAGGAACCCAGGTGGGTTCCAAGAGGATGAACAGCCTGGGTAATAGCTATTATTTACTAAGTGTTTTTGCCTAATTCTGGTATGGGCGGACCCAGCGGGGTGTGGGAACCCTTGTTCCCATTTTACAGATTAGAAAATCATTACCGCAAATCACTGTTTTGGGATTCCACACTTGCTAAGGGGCAGAGCGAGGATTTAAACTCAAGCTTAGCCAGCCTCCAGGGAAGAGGCCCAGGGCCAGACCGCCAGGGAGCCAGTTTAGCCCTGCGAAGTTGGGGGTCGCGTGCAAGTTGGAGGCTGGAACCCAAGAGCAAGAGAAAGGCCTCCAAAGGCGACTCAGTCGCCATTTCCCCCCGTTTCTGCATTCCCCACCCGACCCACCCCCTGACCTCAGGGACATCCAGCCTCAGAAATCAGGTCGTGGCCAGTGGACTCTTCCTGAGTGCCGGCCCCTCTTTAGAGACTGGAAGACTGAGGCGACACTTGGGTCGGCCTAGGAAAAACGATTCTGGTGACGCTAACTCCGGGTCAAGGCGCGCGCGGGTGGAGGAGGCACTAGGTGGCCTCGTGGGCGGCGAAGTCCTGCCCTGAGTTGGACCGCCACCCGGGCTGCCGCAGGGTCCCGGGAATCTAGCCTGAGTCCCTGCCACAGACCAGGCTCCAGATGCTGTTTGTCGCGACAAGGTTAGGAGAGGGCCCGTGCGCCGAGTCCCCAGTCCCTTTTCAAGCGGACCGAAAACCGCATCGGTGGCCGGGTGGAAGCTGGCTTCGGGGCGAAAAGTCACACCATAACCCTCCGGGGCCACCTCGGAGCTCTCCTGCCCGGGCGCCCCCGCCCGGCCGGGAGAGGCACAGCGGACCTCAGCCCCACTAAGTCGGCCCGGGGCTGGAACCCGGAGTGCCGGAAACACTCAGCGCGGCGCGGCGGCTGCTGTATCCCGTTACGCAGGCTGGGTCGGCGCGCGCAGGCGCAGTTCCGATGCCGGCTCTAGGACCGCGCGGACGCCCCCGGGACCCCGCAGTGCCGGATCCGGCCTTGGCAGCCTGAGTCACGGGTCCCGCCCTGCCGAGCCGGACGCAGCTGGAAGCCCGGGAGCGGCGCAGGCGAGCGGACCAGCGGACTGTGAGCGAGGCGGTGAGCGCCCGGTGCAGACTGCCCCTGCACTCCGTAAGCCCGGCCCTGGCGGCCCCCCGCCCCGACGAGATCCTCAAGTCCCGGTCTCAGGGGTCCCCCAGACCATGATCTCAGATTCGAACGCCCAGACCTGTCCAGCCCTAGTGATCCCGCCCCGGGGATTCCTCCACCCTCCGGCTCAGGATCTAAAATACGAGGTGGATTTGAGAGGTACCTCGTAAAATCTGCCCTGGGTGGGGCCTCCAGAACCACGATCCTAGCTAGATCCGTGCTCCCGGTTGTAATGGGACTCCGTTATCCTGGGCCCCGGGGTTCACACCCACAACCTTAGACCTGACCCCATAAACCCAGTGGAACACCGTAATCCTGCTGCTGGGAGGATCTAAACCCTCAATTCCATTCTGGATTTTCTAAACCCTGCCCCAGGGGCCTCCTGGTGGAGAATCTCTGATCCGCGCCCCTGACCCGCCCAACACCCAAGTCCAGTTTTGGGGCTCTGGATCTCAGACTCGAGCGCCCAAACACGTCAAGGATGCCTTCCACCAACTTGGGGCCCCCATCTTGAGAACCCGCCCGGACCTGGACGGTATCTGGTGCTTAAAATGATGCCTATGCGTGGACTCCATCTAGGGGCCCTCAAACCAGACGGGCACCCTTTGGACTGGAGGGGGTTTCAAACCTTACCCTCCGTCCCTATCCCACCCACCCGAGAACCGTCCTCCCCGTGAAGCCCAGACACTATCCCGAATGGACCTTCAAGCCCCAGCCCGAGGCCGGGTCCCCGCCCAGAGGCCTCATATTACTCTCCCACGTCCAGCTGCCAGAAATGCGTGTTTTTGTGGGGAGGGGGCGGGCTCAGGGGCGAGGCGGCCACCTGACCCCTTTTTCCCCCTCAGGGATATTGAGTCGCAGCCATGTTCCTGGTTAACTCGTTCCTGAAGGGCGGCGGCGGCGGCGGGGGAGGCGGGGGCCTGGGCGGGGGCCTGGGGAATGTGCTCGGAGGCCTGATCAGCGGCGGCGGCGGAGGCGGTGGCGGTGGTGGTGGCGGCGGCGGCGGCCTGGCGGCGGAACTGCCATGCGCATCCTGGGCGGGGTCATTAGCGCCATCAGGTAAGGCGGGGCCTGAGGAGGGGCGGGGCCTGGCGGAGGAGGCATGTCCAGCGAGCATAGAGTGGGGTAACCTGGAGGCTGACCTGGAGCCCTCCTTAGGCTGGGCGGGCCTGGGCTGGGAGACGGCCTTGAGGGGCGGGCCGTACTGAGGCTGATGGCAGCTCCCAGGGGCGGGGCCTGACCTGGGCGCAGTCAGACCGTTGAGGGGACCCGGGAGGTGGGGCTTCCTCGGGCTGGGCGCGGCCTGCTTTCAGTACCTGGAGACGAACGTTAGGGGGGCCGTGCCAACGAGACTGGGTGTCCCTTCCCGGGGGCGAGGCTTGTTTTGTGGGCGCGGCCTGGCGGTCCTAGGTGGGTCCATGAGGAGGTGGGCCCACAAGAGGTCGAAGCCTAGTGGGATGAGGGACATGGCCTTGGGCTGGGCCTGGCCAGGAACTGGCTAGATAGAAAGATGCCGTGGTGGAGGTAGGACAGCTTGTCGGTAGGGGCCTGGTTAGCCTTGGCCTCTGAGCAGTGATCCCTCGACGGGGCGAGAACTCATGGAGCTGGGCTGGACTCTTTGAAGACACAGGCTTTCCGTTCAGGAAGCTGTGGTGATGGAGCAGGTTCCTAGACAGGTGGGACCTGAAGAGGGTGGGGCCCTGGGGGGCTGGGTCTGTTGAGGAATCTGCCATGGGGGGTATGCCCTGGCAGGAGAGGGACCTCCCGTGGGGGCGGGCCTGTGGGTTTCCTCGCTGCGCAACCAGGGTGGCAAGGATAGGGACAGGTGAGGACAAGGACAGGTGAGGCAGGCGGAGGGAGCAGGTCGGCAGAGTGGCGGGTTGGGGCGTTGGGGCTGTCACCGCCTGTCGTTGGCCCTGCCCCCTGGCGCTGACTCCCCTCTGTTTCCCTTCAGCGAGGCGGCTGCGCAGTACAACCCAGAGCCCCCGGTAAGCCGCCCTCCACAACCGGAGACCTTTCTTCTCACTCCAAGGCCCCTTCCAGCATCCTTGTCCCTTTGGAGAAGCCCCACCTCCTCCCTCTTTCGCTTTTATTAAGTCTCTCCCTTGTCATATCTCAGACTTAGCTATACCCACTCCCTGTTCACTGACCACCTCTCCTCTTTGATCACTCAGGCCCCAGCCCACTCTGACTTTCCCACCCAGGTCCCAGGTCCCCCTCCCCCTACCTGCTATGAGATCTCCTCCCTCTGCAGCCCCCACGCACCCATTACTCCAACATCGAGGCCAATGAGAGCGAGGAGGTCCGCCAGTTCCGGAGGCTCTTTGCCCAGCTGGCTGGAGATGTAAGTAACCCGGGCCCCCAGGCCTGTGCTGACCCTTCCCTGCCTTCCCCTGGGCTGCCCTCACACACACTCGACCATGGCAATCCCAAAGTTCCCATCCTCCTTCATGACACGCCCGGATGCATCCCTTACTTCTCCCCACAGGACATGGAGGTCAGTCCCACAGAACTCATGAACATTCTCAACAAGATCGTGACCCGACGTGAGTGATTGGCATCAACACAAAGGGACGGTTTAGAGTTATGGTGGCCGGGGTGGCTGTGACCTCTGGCCTCTGACCTTCAACCTGTTCCCCACAGACCCTGATCTGAAGACTGATGGCTTTGGCATTGACACGTGCCGCAGCATGGTGGCCGTGATGGATGTATCCTTGGGGGCAGTCTGGCAGTGGGCCTTGGGGGAAGAGGGAATTTTCTGAGAGCGTGACTGGGACAGCCGGGATGTAGCTTCCATACCTACCGGGGTGGACATGCATACCTAAGAACACACGCCCGCCTATGGACATGTGGCAATAAGTAGTAACATCAGCTGTCAGCGCTGGCACTTTGCTTCCCTCTACTTCACAGCCACCCTGTTAGGCACAAGTGTTGTACTCCAGTTAAAGGTGAAAAAAAGACTCACAGAGAGGCAAACATTTGTCTGAAGTTAGAAATAAAGAATGAGTGGCAGGATAGGAATTTGGACTCGGGTCTTTTGGGCTTGTGAACCCAAGCTTATAACTGCCGTAGGTATGCGATGCACGTTTCCACGGGCACACCCATATACATACAGATGTGCAGACACGTGCTCAGGGACATACATGTATATTTGCACATGGGCCAGTCATTAGCTGATCTTGGGGACGTGCACACTCCGCACAGAGGGCAGTGCAGACACATGCATATGTACGTGTCATGTGATCACATACGTGTGGTGCATAGGGTTAAACAATTCCAGCTCTGGCCCTTAACAAGGTTACCGAGCCTCTCTGTGCCTCAGTTTGCCTGTCTGTAAGATGGGGTGAATGATAATGATGATACTAAATTGGAGCTACATGCAAAAGTTTTAGCACGGTGCCTACGAGTACACAGGAAGTGGTCTGTATGCGTTAGCTGTTACTGTGATCTTACTCCGTAGATCTTTCAGCTCTGAATCTGTTTCTTTCTCTGTCACTGGGGAATAATAGTGGTGGGGCTGGTGTTTGAGGATTTAGGGAGAAAAGTTAGGGAGAAAAGTTCTTGAGGAGCTTAGCACCATCTCGCATGTCCCAGGTAACTTGATAAGTCTTGGCTATTGTTGCTGTTTATTGAGAATTTATCAGATGCCAGCCCCTGACCTACAGGCTTTGTACCAGTGTCTCATTCAGTTTCTACCACACCCAGCAGGTATTTACTCTCATCACCTTATTTCCTTAGATTTCTAAGAGACCCTCCTTTTTTACATGTCCTAACATTTATGAAATTGAGGAATTAGCAACTATTTTCAGGCGAGGAATTTGTAGTTTGGAGAAGTTCAATATAATTCCCCATGGTTATGTTTAAAGAGTCTTTTTTTTAGAAATATAAACTATGGATAAAAACAAAAATAGGGGCTGGCCCAGTGGCGCAGCGGTTAAGTTCGCACCTTCTGTTTTGGTGGCCCGGGGTTCGCTGGTTCGGATCCCAGGTGCTGACCTATGCACCACTTGTCAAGCCATGCTGTGGCAGGTGTCCCACATATAAAGTAGAGGAAGATGGGCACAGATGTCACCTCAGGGCCAGTCTTCCTCAGCAAAAAGAGGATTGGCGGCAGATGTTAGCTCAGGGCTAATCTTCCTCAGAAAAAAAGATAAAAAAATAAAGGCGTACCTAAGGTGACATGACTAGGGTGGGACGGGAGATGAGGTTGTAGCCCAGGTTCCCCCGCTGGGCCGTGATCATCGTCAGCTACACAGTGTGCACAGTGCACGCGTCCGGGCACAGCCGTTACGCTGGTCTTAACCACCCTCCCACCAGAGCGACACGACAGGCAAGCTGGGCTTTGAGGAATTCAAGTACTTGTGGAACAACATCAAAAAGTGGCAGGTGCGTGGCGACCTCAAACTCCAAGCACAAAGACACCTAAGCCATGGAGATGCCATGCCCCACGGCGCTCAGTTGAACCCTGACCTCCCTGTCCCCACAGGCCATCTACAAACAGTTTGACATGGACCGTTCGGGGACCATCGGCAGCAGTGAACTCCCAGGGGCCTTTCAGGCAGCAGGTATGGCTGGCAGGGCCTTGGTGGGGCTGGGGTGGGACTCACGAGGCAGCCGCCGCTGAGCTGGTCTGAGCCTGAATCCTGGGAGCGGGGCTGAGAGTGGGTCGGGCCATGTGGCTCCCACACCTGAGAGACGGAACCATTCTCAGGGTTCCACCTGAACGAGCATCTCTACAACATGATCATCCGACGCTACTCGGATGAAGGAGGGAACATGGATTTTGACAACTTCATCAGCTGCCTGGTCAGGATGGACGCCATGTTCCGTGAGTGATACCCCAGCTCTCTTCTGGGCGGGATTGCTTCAAGCTCCATCGGCCAAGGTCTCCTCTGAGCCTGGCCCTGAGGTGGGCCATGCTAGGGGCACGGCAGGGACCAAAACCGCCCAGTTCCTGCCCTCACATTGCTCACAGTCCAGTGGAGGAGAGGCAACTCACGAGACGGGGACAGCTCAGAATGGTTATGCTGGGACTGGGGATGCCTGGGCAGAGCGATGGGGCCGTGGGGGGAAGCTCAGGGCACAGTGGGCTTCGTGTGACTGGGGAAGCTCCAATGGCTATTCCAACTTTACGAGGCACCTGATGTGGCCTGCAGGCTTCCTGGAGGAGGGCACCTGTGAGTTGAGACCTGAGGGATGAGGAGTGAGCCCAGTGAGAGGCTGGGGATGGGTGTTGCGGTGGGAACAGCCTGTGCGAAGCCTAGAAAGGAAAGAGAGGATGGTGCTTTGGGTGTTTTCAGTTGGACTCAGTTCAGAGTGCCAAAGAGGGGGGAGGATGGGGAGACAAGGCTAGGAGGGGTCCGTAGGGGCTGGCTCGTGAGGGCCCTTAGGAACATTAATGCACCGAAGCCTAAGACCGCCCTGAGAGGTGGGAATTCTTGCCCCCATTTTATGGAGGAGAAACCGAGAGTTCAAGGAGGCAAAATGGCTTGCTCACAGTCGCTCAGCTGGGAATTTGCAAAGCCAGAGTTTGGATTCGGATCTGAGAGAGCTGAGTGAAACTAGACCAGGAGCAATGGGCATGGTCAGGCTAAGCAGGGCTGTGAATGCCAAGTTCAGGCTGTTCAGACACTACTGGGGCAATGGAGAGCCACAGCAGGTTCTAGTCAGGGGAGGGACAGGGTCAGGTTTGGCTTTAGGAAGACCCTGGCCTCCTGAGAGCCCAGGGAGGACAATGCATTAAGAGCACGGGTAGAGGAAAAGGGGCAGGTATGTCAGAGACGGGAAGGGAAGGTGGGAGTGGACAACAGGGCAGATGATGCCAAGTCACGTATGAGAAGAGAAGGCCCAAGAAATGGCCATTGGATTTCCCAGCAAGAGGGCCAGTGGTCACTGTAGCACGTGCAGGGTCCGGGCCTCGTGTGTGTGGACCCATGAGGGTGGGAACTGAGTGCTGAGAGAGGAAGCGGACCTTGGGCCCCTGTTTGCCTCAGTCTGCCTGTGGGTGGGGCACCTGGAGTCGCCTTTCAGAGCAGGCAGGGGGCCTGCAGAGCCTCCCTGCAGGAGCCTGGCTAGGCTGGCACTGGAGGGCCCAGGGGAGTGGGAGGCAGGCCGTGAGCAGAGGGTGACCAGGGCGCAGGTCGGTATTCGGAGGCCGTCGTTGAGGTGGGGACAGCCTGGCTTTCAGTCCCGGTCCTCTCCTTTCTCGCTGTGTGACCCGGGGCACATCACTTCACTTCTAAAATGACACATCTCACAGAACAGCATTAAATGAGTTCGCATGTGGCAAGCACTTTACACAGTGCTGGGCACAGAGCAGGTACTCAGTAAAGGACTAGCTGTTGGTACTGCTGTTCTATATGTTAGTATATTTTTATCCTAAAAGCCAAATCCCCCCAACCCTCCCCTTTTCCTCTAGGTGCCTTCAAATCTCTTGACAAAGATGGCAGTGGACAAATCCAGGTGAACATCCAGGAGGTAAGAACCCCCATCCTGGCATGTGGGTGCCTAGCAGGGGAGCTGCCCCTCAGCCCTGTGTACCTGCCCTGAGCTTGGGCTCCCTCCCCCATCTTCCCAGCAGCCCCCGGGGGAGGGCCGAAAGGGCGCCTGCTCTCCTCAGTTCCCCGCTCCTCACTCTCTGTGCCTTCCTGTCCCCAGTGGCTGCAGCTGACTATGTATTCCTGAAGGGGAACCCCGGACCTGCCCCCCGTCGCCTCGCTGGAGGAGTCGCCTTGGACTCTGCAGTCTCTCCCAGGGCTCATCCTGTCTGCGGTCTTGTCTTCATGGGTCCTGCGCACCCACAGGCCTTTCCCTTCCCCCAGCCCTTGGCACCTGGCTTCTCCGTCAAGAGCCAGGGTCCAACCTGCGCCAACCTGCCCTGCCCCAAGTTACCCCTGGCTCTGAGACACCTAACACGCCCTGCCCCGAGAGTCACCCTACCCCAGCACACCCATCTCACACCCGCTCCATCAGCCCTCTCGGGCACCTGTGTCAAGCCAGCACTTGTGTTGCTTCCATGCCCCAAGGACCCTTCTCTCAGTCCTGAGACTGTCACTCCAGTCCCTACACGCCCTGGCACACCCATTCATGGTTACCACCCAGGCAGCCAACTCCAGGCCGTAACAGGCCCGCACACCCCAGTGCCTTTGTATTCTGCTCCAGCCTGCCAGGCCCAGGAGGAAATAAATGCACCCCAGTTGCTGCTGTCTCAGATCTGCTTCCTGTTCTGAGAGTTGAGGGGTGGCTCAGGCTCTGTCTGGGGCAGAGGGAGTCAGGGTCCTGGGGGGTGGAGGGGTGGGGGCGCTTTTATCAGTCTCCACAACTACCCCCAGGGCTGGATCTGCATGTCTCCTAGTCCTTTTCTTGTCTTTTCTTCTCATACTGGATCCCAGTTGAGCTGTAGCCTGGTTCTCGCTGAGACCCCTCACAGATCCTGTGGAGGGTGACTGGGACCCAGAAGCCCAGGCGATCTCTGCTTCTGCTGCAGGACCCAGGCTGGTGGAAGGTCTCAGTGCCACCCCTGGCTCTGTTCCCCAAGGCCATGTTTGCCCCCCTCTTGGCTTGTGGGCTCCAGTGAGTCTGTCCTCCTGTGCCTCTCAGCATCTTCCTTCCCACCCTCGGGCCTCTGCAAGGAGAGGGGCTGCCATCCTATGCTATGGAGCCCCTGTCCCATTCAAAGTTACCGCCCGGGGGGGCCATTTGGGGCTCCCCAACCCCTCTTGGAGGGCTGAGAAGCAGTGACATAGGAATAGCCCTGGCCTAGCATGTGGGACTCAGGGCCTGGGGTGATGGGCTGTCCATGGGGCAGAGATCCCTTGTTAATAGGAAGACAGGCTGGGGGGTGGGCATGGACACACACAGGTGCACACACACAGAGGTCAGAGCTGGGCCGGGTTCCCCAAGAAGCAACACGTTTATTGATACTGTTTCAGGTCCTGTAGGCTTCTTGGTCTCATTTCTTGTGGGGGAAGGAGGCCCAGCCAAGGCAGTACAGGCTGTAGGCGGTGCCTAGGAGGGAGAGTGGGGGATACAGAATGACACTAGCCTCCCTGAACCCCATCTGGGGCTTTTAAACCCCTCTGCGGACTCCCCGGTCACCAGCCTGGATCCCAGCCCCAGTTCAGGCTCCAGCTCCTTCCCCAAACTGCACTTCAGGTGAGGGGAGATCTCCAGGCCTTGATCCAGACCAGGCTTCCAGCTTTCTCCCCACCTCCCGCCTGGGTCCCAGATCCCATCCTGGGACGGGGGGGCCTAGGCCCTAGGGTGCTCCCTCCCTATATGCCTGCCCGGACTCCAGTACCATCCCCAAACCTGGCCCCTCAGAACCCAAGCCCCTCCCTAAGCGCCAGCCCAGATGCCGGGCAGGCCTCTCTCCAAACCGCAGCCCGGAACCGCCCCTGCACTCCAGCTCGACCCGCCCGCCTCGGGCTCAGGCCGCGCCGGTCCCGCACTCACCGCCCAGACACAGCCCCATGGTCACTCGGTACAGGATGTTATCGGTTGCCCCGCCCTTCAAGTGCACCGGGAGGTCATTGTCCGCCTGCAGTTGGGGTCGTCCGATGAGAAGCGGGCGCCGGCTGCTCCGTAGACTGCCCCCGCCTCCCCCGCCTCGGCCCGGGTCTTCCCCTCGCCCCGCCCCGCCCCCGCCCACCTGGAAGAGTTTCTGTTTCTCGGCCACTCGGTTCTCGAAGCGGTTCCGGGCGGTTGAGCTGAAGGAGCGGACCAGCGCCGGGGAGACCTGGAGAGAGCGGGTCGGGGGGATTGGAGGCAGCCAGAGAGGCGTCCCGAAGTGGGTCCTGCTGGGGGCGGGAGGCGGGGGGCGGGCTCTCTGGGGCCCGGACGTGGGGACGGTCCTATTCCCGGGCAGTGAGTGTCTCAAAGCCAAGATCCGAACTGCCAGCACGAGTGGGGGAGGGGATCCTGTCAAGAAAGGCCCAGAAGAAGGGGACTCGCGCCTAGAGGGTCTAGCATGGAGGTTGCCAGGCAGTTTAGAGGGTCCTGGAAGGGGAGCGGAGCCAGAAGGGAGATTCATGATCTGCGGGTCCAAGTCCCGAGATGCTTTTGCGGGGAGGGTTTCCTGGATTAATGGGAGAAGCTCAGGTCCCAGTCAAGTCGGGACTGGACCCGGGGTACCTAATGGGGTTTACGGGCTGCCAAAGAAGTCCGGGGGACGGGAAGGGGTGTAAAGTTGCCAGTTCCTAGGTCCCAAGGTGTTAAGGGAGCCCAGGATGAAGGGAAGAAGTTCAAACCCGGGGCTTTGGGCCATGTTAGGTGTCCCCGGCGGTCTCAGAAACTATTGCATTGGGAGGTGAGGGTTCGGGGTCCCAGGCCGTTTGAGAGGGAGTCCCGAATCCTTCAGGGGGCTCGCGTTCCAAGGCCCCAGATTCCGAGACGTTTAGGGAGTCTCGTATTGCGGCGAGGGCTTCCAAATTGGGGGCCCCGGCCCGACCCATGGGGACCCTCACCCGCAGGGCCCTCATTCTGCGTCCTCCTCTTCGGCCGGAGTCACCTCCCCTCTCCACCCAAGGACATACAGTGTCCTCCCCTCCCGGGGAATCCCAGGCCACGCCCCCGGCGCGCCGCACCGCAGCCCTGTCCCCGGCCCGGGGTGGGAAGCCGGACAAATCCGGCGACCAGATTCGGGTTCGTCCAATAGGCTCCCGGAGAAGATGCTCCGACCCCTCCCCCGCGCCAAACGGTTGGAGCACCCATGTGCTAATCCTCGGAATTTCTATTGGTCCGAGTGGAGAGGAAAGCGGTACCAGGGGATACATTTTTGGTTTGTTTCTGCGGAGATAGCCTCGTGGGACAAGTGCAACTCCTCCCCCACCACGGTGCCCCGTACCTGTCCCTACCCGCGTGGGTATTGGAGAACGCGAGAGAGCTCAGACAAACGGGGGTTCGAACTCCTTGTTCTATCTACATCGACTGATTGCACCTCTGAGCCTTAGTTCCCGTATCTGTAACCTGGGGGTAAGTGAGGATCTTCCTCAAAGGTTTGCTGAGAGCATTTAATGAGCTCATCTGAGAACATAACTGAGGTAATAACTATGCACGGTTATTGCATATAACTGCTGTACAGTTATTGCATAACCGTGCCAATAACTATTGCACAGAAACAAATAAGAGCCGTTATTTTTACTATTTTCTAGCGGTAAGATTCATATATCAAATATTTTTATATTGTCGATGCAAATAAGCCCTAATCAATCTATAAATCAAAATTGGGGTGAGTTTATTATAAGCCAAGTTTGAAGACTATAGCGTGGGGCCTTCCTTCCATGAAGACTCAGTCATGGGGACGGCCCCAAATTCTGTCTGATTCTAATGTGCAGCCAGGGTTGAGCACAGTTGCCCTGATGGTTTTAGCCACTGGTGATGATCCTAGTCTTAAAGGTTTTAGAACAGTTTTTTTTTCTTTTCTTCTTCTCCCCAGAGCCCCCCAGTACATAGTTGTGTATTCTAGTTGTAGGTCCTTCCACTTCTACCGTGCGGGACCCCGGCTCAGCATGGCTTGATGAGTGGTGCTAGGGCTGCACCCAGGACCCAAACCAGGTCCTGGCGAAACCCTGGGCCACAGAAGCAGAGCACGCAAACTTAACCACTTGGCCACGGGGCAGCCCCTAAAAGGTTTTAACAATCTCCTTTAAAAGGGGCTCTTATAACAATTAAATTCCCTTAATAGTTTCAAACTATGCTTGTAAATTTCATATGTTAGATTTTTCCGTTTAAGAGCCACAGTAGGCTAAGTTAACAGAGACATCTTTCCTCAGTACTTGACATAAGTTTTATGAATCTGTTAACCTGAAAATAAGGAGCCAAAATGACAGGCAGAGAGGCATTTCGGATCAAAGAATTGCAACTGGGGAGCCCAGATCCAGGTAGCAACCCAAATAGTGTCCCACTAGGGAGCAAAAGTCAGGGGCTTTTATAGACAAAGAAGAGAGGCTTGCGTTATGGAGAATGTTCATTGGGGTTAGCTCAGAAAGCTAATTTTGGCTAAACGTAACTGCTTGCTCTGGCTGCTAGAGGAAGGCAAACGCCTGTCACTGTGAGAAGCTGCAGGATTCTTGCAGCATTACTCAGTTCAAAAGGTCATGTTCTCCTGGATGAGGACGTGCATGAGACCCATTTTCTTAATGGCTTCCTGGCTCCCCCCCTTTTTTTTTTGGGTGAGGAAGACTGTAGCTAACATCTGTGCCAACCTTCCTCTATATTTTATGTGGGGCCCTGCCACAGCATGGCTTGACGACCGGTGCTAGGTCCACACCCAGGATCCAAACCGGTGAACCCCAGGCTGCTAAGCAAAGTGCTCAAACTTAACCACTACACCACCTGGCCAGCCCTCTGGCTCCATTTTAATGCCCTTAGACATAAATGACTTCATTTTGTTTCACATTTCACATATCTAAAATTACAAATTTATAAATGTGGCAAAACTTATATTTGATTAATTGTTCCAATAGTGTACATAAACAGTAATATTTCAGCTAAAAGTAAGTCTTAGTCATTAACTGAATTCCACATTTTAAATCAAAATTACAAGATTGACCTGTTATTTGAACAGGCCAATTTATCTTAGATATTATGAATATTTAAAATATTAAATATTCAGATTCCCCAATACAAAAAAAGTTAATACCATGGTTTTCACCATCTGAAGTATTTCTTTACTTAATTTTACTTAATATTTCTATACTTAAATTTTATTAATCAATTCAAAAATTTCCCAAGTTGAGACAATGCTTACCCACATTTTAAGATGATCAATACCATACTAGCAATTGTCATCAGAGAAATGCAAATTAAAACCACAATGAAACATCACTACATGCCTAATAGATGGCCAAAATTAAAAAGACTGACCATACCAAATGCTGGTGAGGATGTGGGACAATTGTAACTCTCATACATTGCTGGTGAAAACGCAGAATGGTACACCCGCTGTGGCAGTCTGGGACCAATCAGGAAATAGAAATCCCTCACTAGGTTAAACAGGGAAGTTCAATATAAAGAATGATTAACTGTGATAAAGGAGTAACTCTATATGGTACCTTACGTTGAAAGAAGGTACCCAAGGAAGGAGAAATGTGCAGGAGTTTAGACCTTGTTGGAGAAGATGTGGTTTTGTCACTGACAAATTGCCCAGAGAAACTCAAGAGAAGTTTTGGAAGCATTTAGCTGTTTTTCCAAATTGTTTTTTCTTTTTTGTTATGTTAAGAGATGCAATTACCAACCACCCTGAACGTGTCCAAACCCCAGGGCAAGAGCAACACCGTGCACAGATGGGCCGAAAAGTGCCTAAGAGTAAACCTTATTACCGTAACACGTCATGTACGTGGAAGCATGTTTTCCGACTGAGCCTGTGCAAAGGAATGCCCACCTCTCCCTTTTGAATAGTCATTCCCCATCCGAAATAAATGCCCCCGCTGTCCCGTGCTCAGGGAGCCATGGCTTTGGGAAATAATTTCCCTGTGGGCTCGTTATTTACAGCAAATAAACTTTACTTTGTGTGACAAGTCCTTCTGGTGGAGGCTCTGATTTTCAGGTCACCAAGAGGCGGACCCACTTTGGTTTTGTAACAGTTTGGTCACTGGGTAGCAGTGAAGTTCGCTGGTTTAGCCAGGCTGGATGTGGCCTGGAGTTGCTGGACGGATAGGCAAGCTCCTGGAGAGCAGGCAGGGGAGCAGCAATCGGCAGCCAGGGGAGTGGGTCTGCGGTGGGAGTCCGGTGCTGGCAGGGACAGAGGCCTGCAGGGCACGACGGTCATGGGGGTGGGGCACCATCTGCAGGAGGAATGACTGCATGGTGTATGACCCTCTGGACCACAGGAGGCTAGGGGCAGGCCACAGAGGGCTTGCCAAGGGAATTCAGCAGGTGGCTGCATGCAGGATGTGAGGGGGCTTCTGAGGGAGTCTGGGTAGGCAGCTGTGGGAAGATGATTGCCAGGCTGAGGTTGGGGCAGGTTCTGTGGGAAGTCCTCACACCCATGCCACCGACCAACCCGGACTGTGCCCCTGCCTGCGCTGGAAATTGCCGGAAGCCTCTGCGTCCTGCAGTGTCCCTCCAGTACCCTCTACTGAGAAAGCTTGACAGTGTGCTGTTTTTAGAGGAGAAAAGCTTGGGAATTCTGTGGTTTATCACAGAGCATGTATTGAAGGGTGCGTTCAGAGCTGAGAGGTAGCAGATAGCTGACACCGTCTACCTCTTTGGCTACTCAGCTTTCATACGCACCCGTCTACACACGCTTGAACTCCCTAACAACAATGAAACAACTCTGTATGTTTCCCTATCCTTCTTACCCGTGAAGAAGTTTTACTGTGCCCCAGAGAAGACCCACGGTCCCAGCAGTCACACCCCACCACAGGCTGTATTAATGACGCCTCAGATTCAGTCACAGTCTCACTGACTATTCTGTACCTACAGACTGCATTGTAAAGTTAGCCTCTGATAATAACTCCTGTGTAAAATTGAAAAAAAAAGAGGAGAAAGAAGAGAATGGTTAGTTTATACATAGAAACACCTGCATGTAACAAGTAGAGGAAATAAGTCCCCCTTTCTGTAATTGGTCAGGAGGTCATAAGTGATGTCTGCTGCTTCCTTTTTTTTTTTTTAATACTTTGTCTTTTATTTTATTTCTTTTTGTTTGTTGAGGAAGATTAGTCCTGAGCTAACATCCATGGCCAATCCTCCTCTTTTTGCTGAAGAAGGCTGGCCCTGAGCCGACATCCATGCCCATCTTCCTCTACTTTATATGTGGGATGCCTACTACAGCATGGCTTTTGCCAAGCAGTGCCATGGCTGCACCCAGGATCCGAACTGGCAAACCCCGGGCCGCTGAAGCAGAACGTGCATACTTAACCGATGCGCCACCGGGCTGGCGCCAACTGCTGCTTCCTTCTTTAATTACCCCTTCCATAGTTCCAGTGGCCTCAGCCACAACCTCAACTGCTCTGGGTTCTGTACCTGGTCGAGTTGACCCAAACCTTCATTCCCAAAGGATTCGAGCCCTCAAGCATCCTGCTTTTTTTCAATTGTAGTTTTACACTAACCTTTACTATTGGGCATGGAAGTACCCAGAGAGTCCTCTGGGTTCCAAAGTCTTCCTTGCCTTCGTCGTGTAGAAGTAACCCAATTTCTCCTGGGTAATTTGGATCAGTTGCTTCAGCCAATAGATTAGCCCGCCCCCCTTTTTGCTTGTTGGTTCAGTGGAATAAGGTCCTAAAATGTCCGGATGGGAGTCTTATCTCTCAACTCAGGGGATCCGTTGTCCCCCTCAGTGGAAGCATTCCTCCCCATGGGGACTAAGATCTCTACAGCCTCCAACCTCAAAGTTGTCGAGGAGAGAAGCAAGCATTCTTCAAGTG
The DNA here is from genome assembly GCF_037783145.1 of Equus przewalskii. Taxonomy (NCBI): domain Eukaryota; kingdom Metazoa; phylum Chordata; class Mammalia; order Perissodactyla; family Equidae; genus Equus; species Equus przewalskii. The sequence continues at coordinate 7,321,611 of NC_091839.1, forward strand.
AGTTATTGGGTATAATAGTGAGGGAGCCATTCCCACTCTTCCTCCTTTATTCCCAGACCTGTAAATTCTGGCTCTGGGGGAAACAGTACCATACGGTGGTCTCTGGTTCAAAGCATAGAGCGCATCCTGTAAGACAGAATCCCATCCTTTCCGGGGGTCGTTTCCCAGTTGGCGCTGTAACTGAGTGATTAGGAAGGCATTCTGCCTTTCACTTAGGCCCGTTGCTTCTGGGCGATGGGCTATATGGTAAGACCAGTTTATTCCATGGGCGTGAGCCTATTGCTACACTTCCTTCACTTTGAAATGAGTTTGTTGATCTGACACAATGCCGTGTGGAATACCTTGATCACGGGCCAGCATTCTTTGAGTCCATAGATAGTGATGATAACAAAGCATTAGAGGCAGGGAAGCAAGTCCGTATCCGGAATATCTGATTCCAGTGAGGACAAATCTTTGTCCCCTTCATGATGGAAGAGGTCCAATGGTACTGACTTGCCACCACGTAGCAGGCTGATTCTCCAGGAAATGGTCCCATTTGGGACTCAACATTGGTCTCTACTGCTGGCAGATTAGGCACTCAACAGTGGTAGTGACAAAAATTCTCTTCTTGACCAAACTTTAGTCAGGCTCCTCTGAGCCTTCTGCTTGACCAGGCCTGACCTTGGACTTCTGTCTATGTCCTGATAGAGTCTAGTTTCAGTGAGAATCTGCTAAGTCACTTCAGCCAGAATGTCCCACCCTCGATATCTAGTCACCCTCAACATCTGACCAAATTTCTCATCCTCCCACAATCCTCCAGGTAATATCTGAGATCACGCTGGCCTGCCTTCAGGAAGACTCCTTTTAGGTCAGTTTAGCAAAGAATTACCCTACCCTCTTAGTAATTTTCCATCCAACGAACATCCCCCCTGCTCCTTGGCTCTGTATCCCAGAATAATTTTTTCTTTAACAGTAGCCAGGTCAGCCTTGGTAAAGGGAATGTCCACATTGTTGAGCCGATGCATTGCTTCCATCCCTGCCACCATGGTCACTTTGTTTGGGGACCCACTGAGCAAGTACTGGGGTAGCTGGGGCAAGAGGCTGAATGACATCCCCAGAAATGTCATTTTGTCTACTTGATTATTAAGAACCAGTGGCTGCCCTTTGGGGGGAATTCACATGGGACACAAATATCTTCACAGTCTATGCATATTCTGAGAAGTCCATCCACATGCTTACTCCCCAAACTTCCTTGTCACTAATCTTTCAACCTTGTTCCTTCCAAGTCCTTCACCATCCACCCAAACCATTAGTTACTGCCCATAAATTTGTATAGATCCATGGCCACCTCTCACTCCACACAGAGTGGAAAACTAAATGTACTGCTTGAAGTTTTGACCACTGTCCTTCAGGTTCACCCCTGAGCGAGGCTGTAAAGCTGTCGCTGTCCACTTTTGGGTGGGACCAGCATATTGTGCAGAGTCTGTAAACCAGGCTCAAGTTTGCTCTTCCTCAGTTGGTTGGTCATAAGGAACACACTGGAGGACAACAGGCTTGGATTCAGAGAGGCGGCAATGCAACAGGAGTTAGTGTAGGAGTCTGACCTAGGTAGGACAGCTTGTGCTACAGCCTGAGCTTACTGTATAGCCTCGTATTGTTCTGGTCCTCACTCAAAGAGGGCAGCCCTGTGGTGACTCTGAAGATGGGTCAAAGTAGCACGCTCAAATAGGGTATATGTTGCCTCCAAAATCCAAAAACCCCCACCAAGCGTGGTGCTTCTTTCTTTGTGGGAGGTGGTGTGGGTCGCAGTAATTTGTCTTTCACCTTAAAAAGGTTGGCTTTACATGCTCCAGACCACTGAACCCCCAAGGCTTCACTGAAGCTGGGGGAGGGGGGGTCCTTGAATTCTGATGGTTTTTCTCCCATCCTCTCGTTCATATATGCCTTACGAAAGCATTTAAAGTACTTGCTACTTTCAGGAGCAATCAGCATAATGTCATTCTTATAGTGGACCAGTCTGATGGTTGGTGGAATGTCAAGATGATCAAGATTTTTTTTTTTATTGTGAGGAAGATTGTTGCTGAGCCAACATCTGTGCCAGTCTTCCTCTACTTTATGTGGATGCTGCCACAGCGTGGCTTGACAAGCGGTGCTAGGTCCGTGCCCAGGATCTGAACCTGCAAACCCTGGGTAACCGAAGCAGAGTGCACAAACTTAACCACTATGCCACCGGGCTGGCCCCAAGATGATCAAGATCTTGGTGCAGCATTACGGCAAAGAGCAGGCGAATTCACGTGGCCTCAAGGCACCACTGAAAGGTATACTGCTGGGGCTGGCAGTTAAAAGCAAACTTCTTATGATAGTCCTTGAAAACTGGTGTGGAGAGAAAGGCATTGACCAGGTCAATAGCTGCATCTCAAGTACCAGAGCCTGTTGATTTGTTCCAGCAAAGATATTACATCTGGGACAGCAGCTTCAGTTGGAGGAACCACCCAATTAAGTTTACAATAGCCCACAGTCATTCTCCAGGATATTATTTTTTACACATTTTAAAGTAAATTGCAGATATAAGTATACTTCCGCTAAATAGTTTATTAACTAGACTACATCGTTAATTTAACTGCCTGGCTATTTGAAGGTACGGAAATGAGTGTTATTCTACATGGCTGGGAGGAGTGTAAATTAGAACCAACCTTTCTAGCAGCCTGTTGGCCACATATCAAATAGCTATATAAAAATAATAAACCCTGGACCTGCATTCCTACAGGGCAACAATCAGCTGAGGCTTCAGAGCAACCGCCCTTTTAAATGAGGGGTGGCACATTGGAAAGCTGGCCCCTGTGCCTCTTTGCAATATGATTCTTCAGCTCATTCCAATTTGCCGCTCCTTCAGTCTGAGCTTGGCCACATGACTTGCTTTGGCCAAGAGCAACAGCACATTAGCCGTTTTCACACTAACAGGTTAGCCTGCTGGGTGACGAGAGGCATTGGGCTGAGCACTCCCCATTGCTCCAGCTGAGACCACTAGACTTGAGTGAGGGCATCCTAGACCACCCAGCCGAGTCAGATCAGAACTGCCCAGCCAACCCACAGAATCATAAGGAACAAGAGATACTGATTATTTGAAGCCATTAAGTTTTGGGCAGTTTGTTATACAGCAAAAGCTAATTGACATAAGGACATGCATTTCACTTCACCAAAGTCCCCATCAACCCCTAATGTCTGACACCTATTTCACTTAATCATATTCCTTGCCTGGTCCTTGTAGGCATTTAAATTTGCCACTCATGCAACAGAGCTTGGCGTGGCAACTGCTTCCAACTTCAGCATTGTTCCCTACTCCCCATTCCTAATTCCCGAGAGGGAATCCTGGATCTCTCAGTTCCATCGACCCCTCCTCCCCGCCAGCACCTTCTCCCCCATCCAGGCCGCCATGTCTTCTCCCTCCTGGCTCATGTACTAGTCTCTTTTCTGGTCTCCCTGCATAGATCTGTAGCATTATCTGGTTGATTGCTCTGACACAAGAGGGTAATAAAACTTCTCTTATCTCAACAAGAGGGCCATGGTTACAGCCTGGACAAGGTCCCTGGATTAAGCCCTAAGGTGCCAGGAAGTCTGGAACAATATCTACCTGTTAAAAGCAATGAAGTCCCAGACCTTGGAGGCATCTCTAGGTCATAAAAGCTAAGAAGCCTCAGGCCATTTGGCTCCTGAAGAGATTTTATTGATACATCAAAGGGCTGGAGTAAGGAGATATAAGTATACTTATATTCGGGAGGGAGGGGGACAGCTGCCTCCTCCTCCTTTATAAGCGGAGAAAAATGGCCTTTCTTCCTACCTTGCCTGTGGGGTGTCCAGCTAAACACACAGGACAATTGACCTGGCTCTCATCACATTGTCCTAAGAGTAAGGACTCAGGCAAAGGGGAACTGATGCACTTATTATCTACTTCGAGGTACTTAATAAGAAACCCGTCTCTGATCCATTATAACTCACATGCACATTCACAATTAAAAAAGATGACTAATAAAAACCCAACAATGTGATTCAGCCACATTCCACACTGTCTGCTTCTTTCTATCCTGAAACCAATAAATTCTGCTTATTCATAATTTCTTCTCCTCTACAACACTGGCTTGCAATTATGTCTTTAGTGACCCTTATGGCATGATCTTTAAATTTTAGATGATCACAGATTACTTACCAACCCTCTCGATAGTTTTTGTTCAAAATGCTAAGAGAGAGAAAGAGAACCTGATTGGTTCAGCCCATCTTTCTGTGCTAGGCCATGTCCTTGGTCTCTGGCAGCCTATGCCTGAGTGGCCAAGAGGATGTCAGGACTGCAGGGCAGCAGGAACAGTGGGAGTGGGTGTGGCCGAGCGAGGACTGATTGGCTCCTTCAGGACAGTGGGGTCTCCTCCTGGGGTTAAGCTCCAGAGTCAGTTGCTGAGGCGAAAATAGTGTACAGTTAAAACTTTCTTTGAAAATACCTTTAGATGACACCATATTGGAAAGTAAAATGCCGTCTTTCATTGTGTCGCGTACAATCCTTTGTCCTCCGGTGATGAAACAGATTGCTGTGGCTTTGGCTAAACGTCAGTGTTAGGTTTGGGTTTAGGGGCCGGGTTGTATGAAAATACACTCAACTCACACTTATCCAAGGTGAGACATGGGAACCCAGGGAGTAATGGATTTCACTCCATCTCATACTCACTTGGGGGCATATGCCGCTTAATTATTGAGTGGAATGGAGGGCAGGGTAATTTTCCTTGTTTAAATATTTTTCACAATCTCTTTCGGTTTATTGTGAATCCATACAGTTGTTACCGCGCCGGGTTCGTTTTCGCCTGCCAACCGGAAAGCCAAACATCAGGACAACGAGATGGCAGCAGGGAGTTTACTCACAAGGCAGCCGCGCGAGGAAGCGAGAGCATGAGCCTCAAATTCGCTTCCCCGAAAACAGGGATTCAGGGATATTTATGGGATGAGGCAAGGTGGTCTGAAATGTGGAGAGGTGATTGGAGGTGAGGAGGGGTGAGTGAATTGATGGTCTGCGCAAGCGTAGTCAGACTCCATGCCTCTTCACAGGACGCATGTTCACAAAATGGCGGCCTCAGCATGATCTGAGGGTGGAGTTTTTAACCTCTTGACGTCGTGGCTTATCTGACATCTGCGCATGCCCAGTTGATGAGTTGGTGGTCTCAACCAGCCTGAAGCGGACAAGGAGTTCTAATTCCTGAAAAGCAGCTCACACACCGATTACCATGGTGACCCAGGCTCCAGGGAGATGTTCTCTGTAGGAGCCGAGTGGGAGTCAGCGTATTACCTAAGCAGCACAGATAACAGTGGGTGAGTTAAACAGCTAAAAGCCGTAATCAGTAATTGCAAAAAGGAAAAAAAACCTTTAGTTCCTAGCTACTTAATCATCAACGGCTAACTCTGCCGGTTTCACGTTTGACTCTATAAGTTAAACGTGGGTACAAAATGACTCCGCTGCCCAGCTACTGCCTTGCTTCCTCGGATCTCACCCCCACCTCTGCGCTCCGGTCTTCACCCCGGAAACGGTGCACCTGCTCTGTTTATCTGTCTGTCGACTTCAGACTCCATTGCATCCCCAGCACCTGGCACACGTGTGGACTTCGTTGTTGAAGAAAATATAATGTAATCCAAATGTGCTCTCACTTGGTCACTCCCACCCACTTAATAAAGTAGGACCTCAGTGCTTCTCCCAGCTTCTAGCCGTCTCTGGATATTTCTGGGCATCCCCAGGGAGTGGCCGCACATAGACCTGCTCACCCAGCTGTCGCCTGTTAACTACATCTGTAGCATCCATGTTCAGGGAAGAACATAGAAATTGATAGAGGGATTGGATCCCAGAGAGGCTGCACAGTGGCCTCTCGGCAGGACTGCTGCCTCATTTATGGGGCCCTGTGCAAAATGAAAATGTGGGACCCCTTGTTCAAACAGCAGGAGAAAGTGCCATTAACAGTACTAAATTGTGAAGCTTTTTTCTTTCTTCCATGATTGCTCTCAACCTGCCATGGGTGTTTTTAATTTGCTATTTAACGCTGTGCTCTCTAGAGCAAGAGATACTCCTGGGGTGAGTACAAACACAGTCACCTGGGGCCCACACATGCAGCCCTTTGACTACTGGGCTCCCCTCCTCTCCCCACCAGCCACTGGACAACTTGTGCCCTGGCCGGAGGTGAAGTCGAACCAGGCATCTCTACTTCCCACAGGCTTGCTTCCCCGTGGGTAATGCAACTTCCCTGCCAGGAAGACCTAGGGACCCAGATCAAAGGTGAGCGTGACGCTCCCCCCTGTGGGGTCACATGCCGAATGTGCTATGGCATGCCAACTGCAGAGTGGGGAGCTGCCACCTATCCTGCCCTCAGAGACCGTGGGGGAATGTGTGTTGGACCTGGTTCTTCCCTATGCCGGTGCCTTGGCCCCCTGGAGGCAGAAGGACAAGCAGCCAAGACTCTGTCTCAGGGTGGTGGAGAGTGTGGGAGGAGAGAACGCCCGTGAGTCAGGCTCCAAGCCCCTGTGCATGCTCCATTGTCCCACCAGAGTTCTCTTACTGAACACACACCCGAAGAGAACAGTATTAAGAATTTCAGGAAGGCAACTGCAGAGCGTTAAACCCAAGCCGGCGGCCCTCCTGACCGTGGGCCTGTGTCAGTGCACGGGACACACATCTCACTTCTAGGCTAGTCCTCCAGGAGCGACTCTCAGAACGTCTGAAAACTAGGAGAGCTGCTGCTCTGAAGCTGCTCCTGCAGGGCTGACGTTGAGGACACACTCCTGTAGCCCTGACCTCGGGTCGCAAAGGTGGAATCAAGAAGCCACTGCTGCCATCGCTCAGGTCTCCGTTAGGAATGGTTTGTCAACTTGCAGGACAGAAGGGCTCACACTCAGGATAAAGAGCCAGCTGGGCGTGGAAGCCACGCTGCCCTGTCTTAGCTGCATGAAGACTCATCGCTGTAGCAAAAAGGCACCAAAATACTGTGCTTTAAAGGACACAGAACTTATATAGCAACCAATCCAATATGGGGACCTGGTTTGAATCTTGACATGAACAAATGGCAAAGAAAAATGATGACATTTTTGAGACAATTGAAAATTTGAACAAGGTTGACTTTTCCCTCAATATTTCATCTTGAAAAGTTTCAAAGATACAGAAACGGTGAAGGAGTCTTATGATGAACACTCATACACCCACTACCTAGATTCTGTAATAAACATTTTGCTGCATTTGCTTTATCACATAACTAGCCATTTCTGTCTCTATTGATCCATCAATCCACATCATTTATGATCCATTTCAAAGTAACTTGCAGATATCAGTATTCTTCCCCCAAATACTTCAGCATGTGTTATTAACTAGACTTCTTGGATATTTGATTATATTAAATAATTAAACATTTTTATATGTGATATTGCTATTGTGGTTGTGTTTTTAAAAAAAGAATATATTTTAGAAATACATACTCAAGTATTTTTTGGTGGAATGGTATGATGCCTAGTGTATTAGTTATCTACTGCCATGTAACAAATTACCCTAAACTATAGCAGCTTAAAAGAAAAATAAACATTATTTATTATTAATCTCACACAGTGCCTGTGGGTCAGGAATCTGGGGATGGTTTAGCCCACCCAGTCACGCAGCTTAGGGTAGAGGCGACAGGCACCCACCAGGATTTTCCTGTCGTAGGTGGGGAGGGAGGCTGACATCAGGCATCCTTCCAGGGGCCAGAACCAAGTTTTATGTCACTCTGCTGCCACCTTGCGGCAGGCTCGGAACAATGGCCCCTCCCACTTGGACCTTCCCACACTCTAGTCCTGTTTATGATGTTTTAGGACTTCCTTTTTAAAACTTTTAACTTTTATTCACCCAGTTGCTGAATAAATCATAAATTCACGTGGTTTAAAATTCATAAGGGTGAACAGGGAGAAAAGTCTTCTTCCCCCTTGGGACCTTCTGAGTTCCTCTCCAGGGGAACCATTCTATGTTATCTGTTTCTTCTGTATCCCTCCAGAGAAATTTTGTGCATGTACAAAAACAGAAAACAAGACCCCAAATACAACAGCATCAACAAAACCCCAAAAATATACTCACCTTCCCCAGTCATAAAAGGATGCTTTGTTCCTGAAATCAGCAAATTCATTCAAAAATGTTTGTTAATCCTGATTTGAACAAACAGTATGTATATGTTTTGAATAAACAAAAAATATAAAAATATGTGTGACCCAATGGGGAAATGTGAACACTGACTGGATATTTTACTGTATTAAGAAATTAATGTTAATTGTTTAGGTGTGATATGGAGTTCTCTCTTAAAATGAAATTTGAAGTATTTATGGTTGAAATGACACAATGTCTTTCTTTGATTTAAAATCCATTGAGCAAAAAACCTGGTTAAAAAAATGGGCCAAGTGTCTGAATAGATATTTTTCCAAAGAAGACATATAGATGGCCAATGGGCACAGGAAAAGATGTTCAACATCATTCTTTATCAGGGAAATGCAAATCAAAACCATAAGATATCACCTCACACCTGTTAGATTGCCTGTTATTTAAAAAATCCCAAAACAAGAAATAACAAGTATTGGAGAGGATGTAGAGAAAAGGGAACCCTTGTACACTGTTTGTGGGAATATAAATTGATGCAGCCACTATGGAAAACAATATGGAAGTTCCTCAAGAAATTAAAAATAAAACTACTATATGGTCCAGATATTCTATCTCTGGGTATTTATTCAAAGAATGTGAAAACACTAATTTGAAAAGATATCTGCACCCCTATGTTCATCGCAGCATTGTTTACAATAGCCAAGATATGGAAACAACCTAAGTGTCCATCAATCGATGAACAGATAAAGAAGATGTGGTATATATACATATAATGGAATACTATGCAGCCATAAAAAGGGAAATCTTCCTATTTGTGACAACATGGATGGACCTTGAGGATATTATGCTAGTGAAATAAGTCACACAGAGAAAGACAAATACTGCGTGATCTCACTTATATGTGGAATCTAAAAAACAAAACAAACAAACAAAACAAAAACAAACTCATGGATACAGAGAACAGATTGGTACTTACCAGAGGGGAAGGGGGTGGGGAGAGGGCAAAACGGGTGAGGGGGATCAAGTGTATGGTGATGAATGGTAACCAGACTTATGGTGGTGATCACTTTGAAGTGTATGCAAATATCAAATTATAATATTGTGTACCTGAAACTTATATAATGTTATACACCAATTTTATCTAAAAAATAATCCATTGAGGGGGGAAAAAGAGAGTGAGAGTGTAGACGAAGCAAGTTTACTGAGGCTGGGTGATTGAAATGAGGTGGGGGTTCATTATCCTATTTGCTCTACTTTTGTGTGTGTTTGACATTTTCCATGATTAAAAATTAAAATATATTTCCTGAGTACCTACCGTATGCCAGGCACTGTTCTAGACACTGGGGATCAGCAGTGAACAAAACAGACAAGCTCCATACATTCATGTAGCTTATGTTCTGGTGGGATAATAACAGCTAACATTGACTGCGGGCTTACCAAACGCTAAGTATTATTGTAAACTTATTGGAATTTTTTATATCAGTACATAAATAGCTTCACCACTCTTTATTTTTTATTTTTTATCTTTTAAGGAAGATTAGCCCTGAGCTAACTACTGCCAGTCCTCCTCTTTTTGCTGAGGAAGACTGGCCCTGAGCTAACATCCGTGCCCATCTTCCTCTACTTTATATGTGGGACACCTACCACAGCATGGCTTGCCAAGCGGTGCCATGTCCGCACCCGGATCTGAACCGGTGAACCCCGGGCCACCGAGAAGCCGAACGTGTAAATTTAACTGCTGCACCACTGGGCCGGCCCCTTCATCACTCTTCATATTTATTTTCTAGGTACATAGTATTCCAGTATATGGACTTTCCAGAATTCATTTAGCCAGTAAGTTTGTTAGGTTAAATGGACTATTTAAGTAGTTTTTGTTTAAGCAGTATTTATAAATTTTGTTTTTAAAATCTCATTGCCTATTTTTTGTCTTTTAATTTGGCTATTTATATTTAACATGGTCATTATATAATAGGTTTTAAATTTATCTCCTTACAGTTTTTTTTTTTATTTTTCACCTGTCCTCTTTTCCTTCTACTCTCGTTTCTTGTCTTATTTTGTATTCACAAACAGTATTGATTATTCCATTTCCTGCTCTTAGCTATTTATAAATTATTTTTCTCATTTTAAAGGTTGCCTTAGATATTATGTGATTCATCCTTTAATTCTTTTTGTTGTTGAAAAGAGATTTTTATTACTAAAACAAAATCACTGAGGTGCTGTCTCACTCATTTTTACTTGTTAAAGAGAGGATTTATACAATTGGATTTTTTTATGTTGGTCATAGATTTACACAATCTCTCTCTTTTTTTTTTTTTTTGAGGAAGATTAGCCCTGAGCTAACTGCCGCCAATCCTCCTCTTTTTGCTGAGGAAGACTGGCCCTGAGTTAACATCCATGCCCATCCTCCTCCACTTTATACGTGGGACTCCTACCACAGCATGGAGTGCCAAGCGTTGCCCTGTCCACACCGGGATCGGAACCAGTGAAGCCCTGGCCGCCGAGAAGCAGAATGGGTACACTTAACCACTGCGCCACCAGGCTGGCCCCTATACCCAACTGTTTTCTGATAGAGATAAGAATTAGAAGTACTCAGTGATGATTTTTTTTTCTGAGGAATATTTGTCCTGAGCTGACATCCATGGCCAATCCTCCTCTTTTTGCTTGAGGAAGATTCAGCCTGAGCTAACATCTGCCACAAATCTTCCTCTATTTCGTATGTGTGCTGCCACCACACAATGGCCACTGACCAGCAGTGTAGGTCTGCGCCTGGGAACTGAACCCGGGCTGCCAAGGTGGAGCACGCCCAACTTAACCACTAGATCACCCAGGCTACCCTCAGTGATGCATTCTTGTTAGATTTGCTGTCTACAAGTCCGGAAGACAGGTCTCAGCAAAAACAACCCAGCCAGCACCTTAATCTTGGACTCAGCTTCCAGAACTGTGAGAAAATAAATTTCTCTTGTTTAAGCCCCTCAGTCTACGGTATTTTGTTACAGCAGCCTGAGCAGACTAATGCAGACTTTGGTACCAAGAACAGAGCGCTGATGTAACAAATACCTAAAAATGTGGACACGGCCTTGGAACTGGGTGATGTACAGTGGCCAGGAGAGTTTTGAGGTGCATGCTAGAAACAGCCTAGTTTGCCTTGAAGGGACCATTGGTAGAAATATAGATGTTAAGGGTGATTCTGGTTTAAGGCTCAAGCGGAAAAGAGAAGAGCTGTAGAGAATGCTTCTATCATCTCAGAGAATAAATCTATCATCGTGAGCAAAATGCTGGTAGGAATTTTGTCACAGACTAACTGTACCTCAGGAGTGGGGCCTGCACAGAGCTGAAGGGGTGGGGCCGCAGCCTGGGACTGTGGGGGCTGAACTGCTGGGCCTAGCAGGCAGAGCATCCAGCTCAAGAGGATTGTTCTTTAGCCTTAAGATTTGATGAAACTTGCTTTGCTAGGTTTTGGCCTTTCTGGGGACCCCTCATTCCTTCCTTCGTTCTGATTTCTCCCTTTTGGAATGGGAATGGTCGTCCTATGCCTGACCCACAGTGGTATTTTGGAAGCACAGAGCTTGTCTGGTCTCACAGATTCTCAGATAGAGAGGAATTTTGCCTCAGGATAAATGGTAACTCAGTCTCACCCATATCTGATTTAGATGATATTTAGACAAGACTTTGGATTTTAGGTTATAGAGTTGATGCTGGAATGGATTAAGATTCTTAGAGCTGATGGGATGGGGCGAATGTATTTTGTGTGTGAAAAGGACATGAATTTTGGGGGGCCAGAAGGCAGAATGTTATGGGCTGGATTGTGTCTTCCTCAAACTCATGTTGAAACCCTTCTATCCAATGTGACTGATTTGGAGACAGGGCCTTTAGAGAGGTAACTAAGGTTAAACGAGGTCATAAGTGTAGGGCCCTAATCTAGTAGGACTGGTACCCTAACAAGAAGAGGAAGAGACACCAACACATCGACTGGGCCCACACAGATGTCAGATAAGTGACCTTTTCATGTCAAGAGTCTAAAAACTCCACCCTCAGATCATGTATCTATGGCTATTATTCTTTAATATTACTCACAATGATGACACTTTATGCCTTTCAATCATTCTTCAATACCAATGAATCATTCTTCAATACAAACTAAACTAGCTATAATATTCCCTTCTTCTTTTGGTTGCAAGTTTAACACAATTATTGAATAAAGGCTTTGAAAAACAAAAGAATCTTCTATCTAAACATTTTTCTTTAATGTTTAAAACTCTCTTCTGAAAAGTAATGATTAACGTTTGAAACAGAGAAATAAGATGTAACAAACAGGATTTGAAACAATATTTGCTACTTTATTTCATTCAAACCATCTTAACATTGTTCTTTTCCATATATTGCAATATGTTGGTGATTACTTTTAAGTTTTGCTTGTCATAACAATTTCCTTTGGAGTCTTTGTGTTTTTTTTTAGGAAGATTAGCCCTGAGCTAACATCTGCCAACTCTCCTCTTTTTTGCTGAGGAAGACTGGCCCTGAGCTAACATCTGTGTCCCTCTTCCTCTACTTTTTATATGTGGGACGCCTACCACAGCATGGCTTGACAGGTGGTGCCATGTCTGCACCAGGTATCCGAACTGGTGAACCCTGGGCTGCCAAAGCAGAACGTGCAAACTTAACTGCTGTGCCACCGGACTGGCCCTTCCTTTGGAGTCTTTGAATATGTTTCACATGTTGAAACATATAATTTTCCCCTGTGCTTTCAATGTAATCCGTTAAGAATGCCAAGAATAACAGTTAAACATGCCAATTTTGTTTGTCAAATAATAGCTTTGAAAATACTTGCCAAATGCAGTTACTTTTCAAGTAGAAAAATGTGTATCTTATTACTGAGTTCAGTTAAGCTACTTAGTATTGTCCTTCATGACAATCAACAAATTTCACTATGATAGGTCCAATCTTTGAACAAAATGTATTATATAAAAAATTCAGCTCTTTGATGAGCTTCTTTTTAATAATTCTTGCTGCATTTTCAAATGTATCTAATGAGATTCAGAAGAATCTCTCTGGGTGCCAAAGCTTTGTTATATAAAGAATTGTTCCTACACTTCTTCCAAGAATTTAATAGTGCCACTACGTTTTCTGGTCATATTTGTAGCTCCAGCATTTGTAACTCATTTACAACTTTTCCAGTTTAATGTATACTGATTAACAGTGATTTTCTAATAACAGGATTTTCTAATCCTGTTAGTGTATTCAATCCTGTAAATATAAAGTTAAATTTAAATACAACTAAACCTCCATAAAATTATCTTGCCTGATATGTAACATAAATGAAAAGTATTGTGCAGTTTAAAGTATTGGTGCTGTAGGGAAATAGACACCAAATCTACACCAGACTTAATGGTCTAAAAATAATCGCTTCTTGATATTCTACGGCAGTGTAGATTTGATGAGATATAGTCTTATCACTGAGAGGGAGAGTTTCTACTTTATCAGCTGATTTGAAATATTGTACACACCATATCGATATACCAAAATAGAATAAAAATTTCGACTATCTTGCCACACCAAATGTGAATAAATATTATTGTATTGTATTGTAATGACTTTTTCATTAATAGCCATAGCACAATAAAATATTGAGCTGAACGCTCTAACCTTTTTCTTTCTCTGAAAATATGAGAAGGACTGATCGCAGCTCAAGCTCTACAGGAAGCAGACTGTGAGAGATCTGCATGCAGGAAGTCCGTCACCCCATGGGGAGCTGCGGCACTGGGGTGGGATGGCCCTAAGGAGATGCCCAATTTGGACAATAGGGTTGAGCCTTTACTCCCACCCCCCAGCCTGCATGGGGTGAGGGCCATTATTGTAGGAGGGGCTAAATGGAAGTCCCTGGAACTTCCTTTCCCTTCAAGGATAATACTGTCATGCATGGCTTAACCATGGGGACACATTCTGAGAAATATGTCATTAGGCGATTTTGTTGTTGTGCGAACATCATAGAATGTACTTACACAAACCTAGATGGTATAGCCTAGTACACACCTAGGCTATAAGGTGCTAATCTTATGGGACCACTGTCATATACATGGTATGTTATTGACCGAAACGTCGTTATGTGGCATGCACGTGCTGTGAACACAAGCAACACTGCATCCTTGCAGGAATTTTAGAAAGTCATGCTACAATGAAAGACTTGAAAGAAGATCATCTTCATTTAATTCACCAGTTTGGCTGGACTATTGCAAACTTAACCAGATGGTGGCTCCAGTTGCAGCTACTGTCCCTCATGCAGGACTTTTACTAGAAAAAAATCAACATATTCCCAGGCATTTGGGACACAGCTACTGACCTGGCTAATCCCTTTTTCTCTATACCAGTTTGGAAGAACTACCAGAAGCAATTTTGTTTCACCTGTATACCTTCATGGTGTTACCTGTGGGCTATGTTGACTCTCCTGTTCTTTGACACAAAATCGTCTGCAGAGACTGATACCAACCCTGATATCAGTTTCCCCACATTAAACCCAGCATATACACTCATTCCCTGCTTACTCTCTGGCTTCCTGGCTCCAGAATCCGCTATCCTCATGGAGACAGACACTGTCGAGGACAAGCACCTGGACCATCTCCTCCCTACAAGGAGATACGGGCTGGTGGGAAAGCTGCTGACCAGCAAGGTCGTGAGCTCCCTCCTCTCTGCAAGTGGCTCAAAGCCAAAGACAGGCTGGTGGGAAAGCTCCGACCAGCAAGGCCGTATGCTCCCCCTCCCCTACCTAAAGCCCCAAATAAAAACGCTTCCTTTTAGCTTTTCGGGGAGTTTGGGATTTGAGCCTTAGCTGCCCTCACTCCTTGCTCAGCCCTGTGCAAAAGTAAAATTCCTAGTTTCTTCCACCACACCCGGTGTCAGAGATTGGCTTGCTGTGCAATGGGTGAGCGAACTCACTTCAGGTTCGGTAACAAGACCTTGATCATCTTGACATTCCACAAAAGATCACACTGGTGCATTGCATTGGTGACATTATGTCATCTGGATCTGAGAAGTAGGAGAGGCTCTACGTACCTTAGTAAATCATAATGGGAAGGTGAAAGATAAACCCCATGAAATTCGGGGACCATCACTTCAGTGAAATTTCTTGAGTTCAGAGGTCTGCAGGACGTTGACATATCTGCTCCAAAGTGCCCACTGAACAAAGAGGCACAAAGCTTGGCAGGCCTCCTGGAGTTTGGAGGCAACATATTTGACATCTGAGCGTGCTACTTTAGCCTATCTACAGAGTCACTCTCAAGGCTGCAAGTTTCGAGAGGTGATCAGAACAAGAGAAGGCTCTGTAAGTTCAGGCTGAGGTAGAAGTCATTCTACCACTTGGCCTTTATGATCCAGCAGATCCAGAAGTGCTTGAAGTGTCTGTAGCAAATAGGGATGCTGTACAGAGGCTCTGGTAAGCACCAAGAAGAGAATCACAAAGCTGCCGTCTAGAATTTTGGAGCAAATGTATGTTCTCTTCTGTAGATAATCATGCTCCTTTTGAGAAACTGCTTTTGTCTTGCTACTGGGCCTTGGTAGAGATTGAAACTCTGACTTTGGAACATTAGGTGACCATTCATCTTGAGCTTCGTAAGCTGTGTGTTGTATGACCCATCTAGCCATAAGTTTGGGTATTAGCAACAGCAATCTATCATCAATAAAAATGATACGTAAGAGACCGAACTTCAGCAGGTCCAAAAGGTGCAAGTAAGTTGCACAAACAGGTGGCTCAGACTCATATGATGCCATCTCCTATGGCATTGACTACTCTCCCTCAGTCCATGCCTGTGGTCAGCTGGAATGTTCCTTACAAGTGGTTGACTGAGGAAGGAAAAACTTGAGCCTGGTTCACAGACGGGTCTGCATGGTATGCTGTACCGCCTGAAAGTTGATAGCTGCAGCATTATGACTTTACTCAGAGGTGACTCTGAGGACAGTGGTGAAGACCAGTCCTTTCAGTGGGCATGATTTTGAGCAATATATTTGGCTTTTCTCATTAGTCTGGTATGAGAGATGGCCAGAAGTATGGATCTGCATGGATTCATGGACAGTTACTAGTGTTGGTCAGGGACTTGAAAGAAATAATATTGGAAAATTGGTGACAGGGAATTCTGAGGAAGAGATATATGTATTGACCTCTCTGATGAGCACAGGCTTTCAAGTATGTATGTTCCATATAAATGCCCACAAAAGAGCATCCACTGCAGAGGAGATTCTTAATAATCAAGTAAACAAAGCGATGTGTTCTGTGGATGTTATTCAGCCTCTTACTTCAGCCATCCATTTGTTAATGGGCCTGTGAACAAGGTGGTCATGGTGGCATGAATGGAGGTTATGCATGGGCTCAACAATGTGGACTTCCTCTTACCAAGGCTCACCTGGTTAACAGCATTGCCAAGTGCCTAATCTGCCAACAGTAGAGAACGGATGAGGCACTTTCCCTGTGGGGAAGCACCAACCGCTCGATGGCAGATTGGTTACGTTAGACTACTTCCAACACGCAGGGGCTGAGATTCGTTCTCATGGGAATAGACACATACCCGGAAAAGGATTTGCCTTTCCTGCCCTTAATGCTTGTGCCAGCACCGTTAGGTATGGACTCACAGAATGCCTTACTCACTGTCATGGCATTCTTTACAGCATTGTGTCTGGTCAAGGAAGCCATTTCACAAGAATGGAGGTGCAGTAATGGGCTCATGTCCATGGAATGAACTGGTCTAACCCGATATCCTATCATCGAGTAGCAGCTAGCTCAGTTGAAAGGTGGAATGGCTTACTGAAGACTCACTTATGGTGCTAGTTGGGAGTCAACAACCTGAAAAGATGGAGTTCTGTATTTATGGGATTCAGTATATGCTTTGACTCAGAGACCACCATATGGTGCTGTCTGCCCTAGAATACATTGGTCTGGGAATCAAGGAGTGGAAGTGGGAGCTGCTCCTCTCACTGTTATACCCAATAACTCACCTGCAGAATTTTTTCCTACTGTCCTGGAAATTTTGAGCCCTGCTGATTTGAAGGTCTTTGTCCCCAGGGAGAATGCATCCACAGGGGACACAATAATGGAGCCGCTGAATTGGAAGATAAGATTACCACCTGAACGTTTTAGGTCCCTTATACCACTGAGCCAATAGGCAAAAAACAAAAAGGAAGGGAATAATCTATTGCTGGAGTCGTGGATTCCAAGTCCCAAAATGAAGTTGGGTTGCTTCTGGAGGCAAGAAGACTATGTATGGATCCAGGGAATTCTCTGGGAGCATTTCTTGGTACTTCCATGCCCAATAGTAATGGTTAATGGAAAACTACAGCAACTCAAAAGGGCAGCATGATTGAGACTCAGACCTTTTGGGAATGAAAGTTCAGATCATGTGTTGTAAGGCCTAAAACGTCATGTGCTGTTGCCATGACATACTTGGGCCCCACAGGGCCCAAAGGCCTAACTGTGAGTTCCTTGCTTTTGCCAGATATGACTTCCCACCAGTGGAAAAGGCTCCCCACCTAGTTTGTTCCCCTATCAGCCAGACCAGATACACCACCCAGTCCTCAAACTAGCAAGTTTTACCTCTCTGCCAGTCCGTGAAATTATTTAAACAAGCCAATGACGTCCTCCCCTGGGAACCAGGGGTCACCCCGCCCCCTGGCTACTATAAAACCTGCTTCCCACAGCTATCGCTCATTCCCTTTATTTCTGAGTGCAACGCCATTGGGCCCTGCATGGCATTCCGTGTCCTCCTCTGGGGCTATGAGTATGTTTGATTAATAAACTTCTGTTTATTTCAGCTGGTCAGTGTTGGGTGTCATGTGTTTGGCCATCTTGTACTGTTGGGGGGTGAGCCCTCCCTTACCAGTGGAGTGAATAGGAGGTCATCAAAACAGATCACCCCACCAGGTAAGGAACCTAGAGAAGCTGAGGTTCCGGCTGAGGATGGCAGAAATACAGAACGGGCTGTGGAAGAAGGAAGTCATAGAAATCAGCTATGACCAATTACAAAAATGAAGACTGTAGTGGCTTTGCATATTTCTATTTGCTTATTATATGTATGTGTTTATTTGTATATGCTCTTTTCTTTTCTTTCCTTTGTCCATTTTTAGTTTATATGTAAGTTGTTGGAAGTTAATTTATAATTTGGCCTTTACTAGTAGAGTATTCCATCCGACTGTGACTGAATTTAAGAAGTAATTAGCATATCTATTAATGGATACAATGATTCCTGGGTCTGTGAATCTCCTCATTTAGGGGAATCTCTCATTTGTGAGAACTTCTTCATTTGTAAAAAAGATAGCCATATCTTGTTAGTACAAAGATAAAGTGTTTTTTGATATTGCTGTTGTACAGGAGTTCAAATTTATGTAGAGGGTGCATATGGATGCTGACTAGTCAAAGAGTTAGATTGTGCTGATTATTGATTGATTGTCTGTTAGCTCTAAATTTACTTTTTGTGTGCTCTGTAAAAATGGATCTGGTCTCATTTAAAAAAATATTTTGGGGGCCAGCCCGGTGGCATAGTGGTTAAGTTAGTGCTCTCCGCTTTGGCAGCCCGGGGTTTGCAGGTTCGGATCCCAGATGCTGACCCAGCACCGCTTGTCAAGCTGCCCTGTGGCAGCATCCCACATAAAACAGAGGAAGATTGGCACAGAAGTTAGCTCAGCAACAATCTTCCTCAAGCAAAAATAGGCAGATTGGTAACAGATGTTAGCTCAGGGCCAATCTTCCTCAAAAAAACCACTTATATATATATAATTATTTATATATGTTACTTACATATTTATATATTATTTATATATAAATATTTATTATATATGTTATATATATATATATATATATATATATACACATATATATATATATTTTTTTCCTTTGCCAGCTGGCATGATGCTAAACTCCCTCAATAGAGGTTGATGGAGAGACACTGTAGAATGAAAAAGGGTTCTGCTTCCTGGCTCTGGGGTGCCAGATTGCCAGGCTCCTACAGCATCTTTGACTTCCCCAGTGCCCAGCTCCTGCAGTTTCCCTAGCCCTCGGTTCCTATATCATTCTCAGCTTTTCCAGAACCAGGGGCCTGCAATGCACGGCAGCCAGCAGCACCTAGTGGCCAGCAGCTTCCCCCAGTGCCTCTTTTGGGTGGTTTTGTAGCAGAGTGCCTCATTGAGACACTTCCTCTTGAACAGTTTTCCCTGGCACATTAGAGGTGGATTTCTAAAGGGTAAGATTCCAAACGGCAGATTTCCAGTAAGATCCACCAGCACAGCACCACAGCGACTTCTCTGCCATTCAGTAAGCTATAGCCATGCCTTCTCCAACAAGGTCTGGATCTCAGCCCTGGGAGGGCCTCTTCCTTGGGTGCTCTACGTCAGCCCTAGAGGAGCCATGGAGCCTTGGGTAGCTCCAAAGAGTTGCCCAAATTGGGACAATGGGGCTGGAATCGCCAGCATCAACCGGTCATTGGATATAAGCAGTCTCTGGGAAGGGGATATTATATTAAAACCTTTCTTTAGCCAAGAGCGCTCACTGGGAAGAACTCAGCTGCAAGGAATCACCAGCCAAGGCTCCAAGCAGATGAAGGACTGAATGCCTTGGTCCTGAAGCAGCAGTGATCTGGGTGACGCTATCCTTATGGTCACAGCGTCCTATAGACATATCAACAGGTGGATGTGCTGTATGTTCACGTATCTTTAATTAAAATATTTTTCCAAGAATTACAGAGAATATATTGCAGCATGTCATTTTCATTGAGTTTTATACATTTGATAAAACCACATTTTAAATAATCTTAATTATAAAGTCTTATGTTTATTTCCTTTTATAGTGCAGCTCAAAAAAGTCTACTGAGTTAATATTTTCCTCAATATTTCCATTATTTATGCTTCCAGATCCAGCAGTGGAACTTGAACACATCTCTTCATTTCATCATTCTTTTTCCTTCTCATAATAAAATCATCTATTGTAAGGACAACTACAACTAATACTAATATTAGTGCAAATCAGATGTACAGTTGGAGTTTTTAAAAGTCTTATTTGATAATGCCCTTTCCAAAAAATGCACTGAAAGTCTCTAACTGAAACTCAGTTGAAAATTTATTATGCCAACAGCAGATAAAATTCTCTTGCATTTCAAAACAGAACAAAATCATTCCATTTGCAATAACATGGATGGACCTTGAGGGAATTATGTTAAGTGAAATAAGCCAGCTAGAGGAGGATAATCTGTGTATGACTCCACTCATATGAGGAATTTAAAAATGTGGACAAAGAGAACAGATTAGTGGCTACCAGGGGAAAGGTGGGGTGCGGGGTGGGCACGAAGGGTGAAGGGGTACACCTACAACACGAATGACAAACATTAATGTACAGCTGAAATTTCACAAGATTGTAACCTATCATTAACTCAATAAAAAAAAATTCTCTTGCATTTCACTTCATGACCAGGTAGAAGCGCCAATATGAAATTAAACTGAGAACTTTGACTAAAGGGGTCAACTTTTCCACAAATTTCCAAAAACCATATTAATAGTCACCATTTCTTCCTTCCTTTCCTGCTCATACCCAGGGATAGTTGTAAACCTTGTGGTCAAAAGTAAGATGATAGATAAGAGTAAAATGCAGTGCCAAGAGCATTCAGTGGGGGAAAGAGCAGTCTTTTTTTTAAGATTGGCCCTGAGCTAACATCCATTGCCAATCTTCCTCTTTTTTGTCCCTTCTTCCAAGAGCCCCCCCAGTACATAGTTGCATATTCTAGTTGTAGGTCCTTCCAGTTGAGCTATGTGGGACACTGCCTCAGCGTGGCATGATGACTGGTACTAGGTCCACACCCGGGATTGGTGAAAGCAGAGCCTGCAAACTTAACCATTCAGCCATGGGGCTGGCCCCAAGAGCAGTCTTTTAAACAAACGGTGCTCGGACAACTGGATATCCACATGCAAAAGAATTACGTTGGACCTTACCGCACATATACACCAAAATTAACTCAAAATGGATCCAAGAGCTAAAACTATGAAACTGGAAGAAAACATGGGCGTAAATCTTCATGATCTTGGATTAGGCTATGGTTTATTAGATATGACACCAAAAGCACAAGCAACAAGAACAAAATGGATAAACTGACTTCACCAAAATAAAAACTTTTGTATGTCAAAGGACACTATCAAGAGAGTGAAAAGACAACCCATAGAATAGGAGAAAATATTTTCAAATCATATTTTGGATAAGGGCCTAGTATACATAATATATAAAGAACTCTCAAAACAAAGTAAAAGACAAACCAATTAAAAAATGGGCAAATAATATAGACATTTCTCCAAAAGTTAAAAAGCATTTAATTGAAAATTAAATCTCAAAACATATTACTTATAAAAATCTAGTTCTGATTAATACCAACTTAATTTCCATATACAAAAACTTTGCTCCTATATAGCTTTACCTCCTTATGCTGTTATTGTCACAAACTACATCTTTATACACTCTGTGCCCATCAACATAGATATATAATTGTTGCTTTATGCAGTTGTCTTTTCAATCAGAGAGGAGTTACAAATAAAAAATACACTAATGCTTGTCTTTTGTATTTATCTTTGTCGTTATCTTTACCAGTGTTCTTTACTTCTTCATGTGGGTTTTAGTTACTGTCTACTGTGTTTTCATCTCAGCCTGAAGCATTACTTTTGCATTTCTTGTAGGGCAGGTCTGCTAACAATGATCTCTCAGTTTTTGTTTATCTAGGAATGTCTTAATTTCACCTCCAGTTTTGAAGATAGTTTTGCCAGATATGGAATTCTTGGTTGAGTTATTTTTCTCTCAGCTCTTTTATTTTTTTTTGAGGAAGATTAGCCCTGAGCTAACTACTGCCAATCCTCCTCTTTTTGCTGAAGAGGACTGACCCTGAGCTAACATCTGTGCCCACCTTCCTCTACTTTATACATGGGACGCCTACCACAGCATGGCATGCCAAGCGGTGCCACGTCCACACCTGGAATACGAATTGGTGAACTCCGGGACGCTGAAGTGGAACATGAGCACTTAACCAATGTGCCACCAGGCCGGTGAGTCCCAAAGGGCCTCAGCACTTTGAATATATCATCCCCCTGCCTTCTGACCTTCACGGTTTCTGATGAGAAATCAGCTGTTAATCTTATTGAGGCTTCCTTGTTCATGATGAGACGCTTCTCTCTTGCTTCCAAGATTCTCCCTTTGTCTTTGGTGATATATACCAAAGACCTGTCTGTCTGGCAATTTTTTAACAGCTACTGTTCCAAAAGCCTGGCAGGATTTTGTAAATTGGGTTTATATTTCTGTTAATGTGTGCTTTTAAACATTTCTGATGCTTTTCTAAGAGAATGTGACTATTTCCTAAAGGCAGGATTTCAATTTTCACTTACGTATTTTGAAAAGAGAGTACAAATTTGATTTCTTTCAGCTTTTTGCTTGTTTCCTTATTCTGCATTTTGAAAATATGTGGAATGTATTTAATTTTGCAGTACCATTTGCAAGCATATAAGTAGGACTTGCAATGTATTTTTCATGTTTGATTCCCAAGGCTATTCCAAAAGTAATATATCATTTTATCTCTTAATAACATAATTATAATTATTATATAAATATCATAAAATATACTTATAATTATATATTTTAAATTTGTATATTTATTTTTAATATATTATAATAAAATATATATTATTATAGTATAATAACATAGTTATATAATTATTTATTAAGGAATAACTTCCTGAAAATTTGTCCAAATACCCTTCACCCTTGGCTATTGTATCAGTTTTCTATCTCTGTTGTTACAAATAACCACCATAGTGGCTTGAAACAATGCAAATTTGTTCTCTTACAGTTCTGGAGATAAAAATCCAAAATCAGTTTCACTAGGCTAAAGTCAAGACATTGGCAGGGCTAGTTCCTTCTGGAGGCTCCAGGGAAGAACCCATTTCCTTGTTTTTTCCAGCTTCTAGAGGCCTTCCGCATTCCTTGGCTTGTGACCCCTTCCTTGAATCACTCCAACCTCTTGCTTCCATTGGCACACCTCTTAATACTCACTCTGATCTTCTGCCTCTTTCTGATAAGAACCCTTATGATTATACTGGGCCCACCTGGATCATCCAGGATAGCGTCTCCATCTCAAGACCCTTAACTCATTCAAAGTCCACTTTGCCATATAAGATTCTAGGGATTAAGATGAGGTCATCTTAAGTCAAAGGGAGAAAGTCAAATACCATATGATCGCACTCATAAGTAGACGATAAAAATGACGACAAACAAACACATAGCAACAGAGATTGGATTGGTGGTTACCAGAGGGGAAGGGGGGAGGGGGCGGGGGGAGGGCAACAGGGGGGATTAGGCACACGTGTGGGGACGGACTATAATTAGTTTTTGAGTGGCGAACATGATGTAAACTACACAGAATTTGAAATATATTACGATGTACACCTGAAAGCTATATAATGTTATAATCCAATGTTACTGCAATAAAAAATAAAAATTAAAAAAAATTTTTAAAAGATGACGTCATCTTTGGGAGGCCATTATTCGGTCTACCACAGCCAGTTCCTTTGGTATGGTACCATTTGGAACCCTGTCATTGAGCGTGACTGAAAACAGAGGCCCGCCACAGGGCCTAGAAGAGTGCCTGGCATACCGTAGGTGCTCAATAAATAGTGTTGAACTGAGTTGAAATAAAAGTAAATGCACTCGACCCTTACTATGTTCCAGGCATGTTCTAAGCATATATTATTTATAGCCTCACAGCAAAGCTACCGCCTAGATACAAAGTACGAAACTAGTTCAAGGTCACACAGCAAGCAAAGTGACTCACTTGGATTTGAACTCAGGAACTCTGGCTGCAGGGCCTACTACTCTAAAGCACCTCTCTTACGGTACTCAGGAAAGCGGTGTGTGTTCCAGAGATGTCCTAGTGCTAGAAGTAAATTAGACTTCAAAGTTATCAGGGATAGGAGGCCAAAGATAGTCCCAAGGACGTTTGGTTGGAGAACTGGGTGTGCAATGGGCCATGGTCGAGAGAGGAGACAGTTAGAGGAACTTATTAATGGGACTAGGAATGACTCAATTTAGGGTTGCCTGCAATTATTTAAGTAACTTTGAATTGTGGTGTAATAGCAAACTTTCCTTTCTGAGTTTAGTCTTATGATGTGCTGGAAACTCTACTCGTCTAGGCACTTCACATTCAAGTTGTCACAATAACTGCATGAGGTGCTACTACGAGCCCCAAACTGAAGCTTAGGAGGCTAAGTTGTTATCGTCTGGCTAGTGATAGAGTGCAGACCTCATTCTAAAGCTAATGTTTTAAATGTGGACAATAAGATACCAGAAATCTTAGCTGATAGCCTGCTTCTGATTTGCGAGACCAGGCAGACTGTGACATCATTAAACAAGGTATATTAGAAATAAGGGAGGAAAAGAGGATTTTGGAGCTACAAGGAAGGGGGAGCGGAATTTAAAATCTGGTTTTAGACATTACACTTGAGATGCCTGAGAGATTTCTAGGCAGAGTAGTACAGGAAGCTATTGCATCATTAATGCTGCTTATGGAGCTAATTAAAATGAAACATCAAACTTTATTTCCAAAATTAAAATACGCGAATTCTCGGGAATGACTCGTGAAATTCTTCTTCAGCCAGAGTTTTCAGAGCACCCAAAAACTTTTCGTTTTTGAAAAGAGAGAGCTTTGGGAAAGAATGTTCTTCTTAGGAAAACCTTTTCCTAAAGTCCTAATTCTCCTAATACATATGAAACAACTTTCTCTGCAGTCACAACGAGAATCACGATATCAGCTTAAACCAGATTTTGGTAAAAAATTTTATTGTCCTCCCTACTAAAGGCTCAGGATTATAGATTCTTACTGATTTTTTTTAAAGTCTCTACCTTTTAGAGATAATTACTGAAATATTTACAGATGTCTTTATATGACATCTGAGTTCTGTTTTCAAAAGCCTCCAGTGAAAGAGGAAGTGGGCATGAGTACAGACAAAACCAAACCAGCCATGGGGTGATGGTTTTTATAGCAGGATGATAATATGAAGGTTTATTTCAGCGTACTTTCTACTTTTGTGTATGTTTGAAGTTTCCCATAATAAAGTATGACTTTTTAAAAACTTAGAAGCTAGAAGGAAATACACAAAACCAGAAACATTTGTTTGAGTGAAGGTACTAAAAATGTTTTTCCTTTACATTTTTCTATATTCTCTGTATTTCTTTTTGGTGAGGAAGATTGGTCCTGTGCTAAATTGGTTGCCAATCTTCCTCTTTTAGCTTGAGGAAGATTGGCCCTGAGCTAACATCTGTGTCAATCTTCCTTTATTTTGTATGTGGGACGCTGCCACAGCATGGCTTGATGAGTGGTGCCATGTCCACACCTAGGATCCAAACCGGTGAAACCCTGGGCTGATGAAGCAGGGCATGCTAACTCAACCCCTCGGCCACGGGGCTGGCCCCTGAATTGACTGCATTTTATAGATTATCTGAAAAAATACTGATTTTTCCTTCTCACAATCACACATTCTGCAAGCTCTCCCCAACATGAATACATGAAACTCTCCCCTATCTGCCCATGCCCTTGAAATTAGGATTCTCCACTTATGAGCCATTGGACAAGCTACTCAATATCTTTGACTCTCAATTTCTTTATCTCTTAAAGTAGAAAAAAGTCATAAATGACAATGTATTCAAATAAGGCAGGGATTTAACACTTGGTGAGTTTCAGGCATTGTGCTACAAACTTTACACACATTTATTCCCCTCAAAAATAGCTCTTTTAAGTAAGAAAAATATGACTACCCTAACATTAAATGAACAAAGGCTATGAACATACAATTAATTTATTGAATTGACAAATATTTATTGAGCACCTACTATATTTTAGGCACCATGCTAAAGGCAATACCAATGGTCAACAATTACGGGAACAAATGGTCATCTACATTAATCATAACCAAAGGAATTCAGGTGAAAACAAAAGTGACTTTTCCATTTTTCACTCATCAAAATGGTCTATCTTCAAAACAAATGTTTTTCCCAGGATTAGATGAACGTGGTGCTTCAGGATCTCTTCTGTTGTGGGTAGAGGCACAGATGCATAATCTTCCTGAAGGCACTTGAACAATGTATATAAAACAGCTTAAAATGTATATGTATCTAAGAAATACCCAACCAGGAGAATGAAGCACTTCTAGCAACCCAGCTGTGGTTTCCAAATACCAAAAGGAGAGAGGACTCCTCGGAAAAAGGCTACTTCAAGATGGGAGGTAGGAAACGAACAAGATGAACCTGGAACATCTTGTGGCAGACAGCAAGCGAATGATCAAAGACTACTGGGGTCATATCAGGATACAGGAGCCCACCACCCAACATGGAAGGATTTGAGCATCAATGAGGGTACAACGTAAATGGATCTCAACACATTAATATTAAATATACTTCACACTCACACCCCCCTAACTCATTGGTTACCATGGCAGAAGGCTAGGGAACTGACTCATTATTTTGAAAATCAATAAAGAGAAGGCAAGAAAGTAGCATTTATCCTGTCTTTCCTCACTGTAACATGGGTAACCAAATAGCAGATGAAGGGAAGTTTTTCTTCATAAAAAGATTCTAGCTAATAAAGGAAGAGGGAATAATAGTATATCATCATTTTATAATCCGTAATGAATTGATAGACTTAAATATTGAGCATCAATGGCTACTAAATCATAAAAAGACACCTAAATATATACATATTTTTTTGGTGAGGAAGATTGGCCCTGAGCTAACATCCGTGCCAATCTTCCTCTACTTTTTGTATGTGGGACGCCACCACAGCATGGCCTGACAAGTGTAGGTCCATGCCTGGGATCCGAATCCTCAAACCCCAAGCTGCTGAAGCGGAGTGCGTGAACTTAACCACTACACCACAGGGCCAGCCCCAAGACACTTAAATATTATGTTTCCTAGTATTAACCACCTATAAGTAGTCTTAACAAAAAAACTGACCCTCAATCTGATCAAGCCTCTAGATACCAACAACTAATTTACAGGAAATATCAAGGAGAGAGGAGCATGTTAAACTACACTATGGGGATGCAGCCAACAAAAACCAGGCTCTGAGAAACTCTACAGGGTAAACAACCTAGTTTCTTCAAAAAATAAAATTCAACAAGAAAAGGATGAGAGAGAATGCATAGATTGAGACTTAAGAGACATAAGACTCCACTGCAATGTGTGGACATTATTTGGATCCTGATAACTTTTTTAAAAAATTGACATTTATGAAACAGAAATTGGAACACTGACTATCAGATATGTAATGGTATTAAGGCAATATTTCCATTTTTTTAAGGAGTGCAAATCTTTTCTAAACTTGGGATATACTTTAGAAATGCATATGAAATATTTATGGATGAAATGATATAGCTAGGATTTACTTAAAAAGTAACATGGAGTGGGGGAAATGGGTGGGAATACAGATACAACAAGACTGGCCATGAGCTAATAATTCTTGAAGTTGGTAATGGGGGCACTGGGGTACACTATAATATTCAGTGTATTTCTGTGTATGTTCAAGTTTTTCATAATAAAAAGTTAAAAATATACATATACATTTTGATCTCACATTTCTACTTCTAGAGATTTATCTTAAAGATGTACCACACATATACAAAATAATTTATATGCCAGAATATTTATTATAGGATTGTTTGGAAGAGCAAAAAATAATGGAAAAAACTAAACTGATAAGACTGAATAAATTACGAAACACACACATGATGGAACAGTATGCAGTTGTTAAAAAAGAATAAGGCAGCTATATATGTATTGATATGGTCCAATCTTCAAGGTATAAGGATAAGCAAAAATAGCAATGTATAGAAATTTGCTACCATTTGTGTAAAAAATTTTTACAAAGAGTCTGTTATGTGTATATCTACACTTAAGCAAACATGAAAACCAGGAAGTTTATCAAGAACTTGACAGCAGTGAGCAGTGGGCAGAGATAATGTGGAGACTTGCGTCTGTATACCTAATTGTAACTTTAAAATTTTTATCCTGTGCATGTGTTTTAACTATTCAAAATGACAATTTTTAATGTTATAGCTTTGATCCTCTCCAACTGTACATCCTAATCATTAAACCACATGAGGAAAAATGACATACAGAACACTGCTTTCCAATCCTTTGTAGGTGGTGGCACATGCAGACAATGCAGATGTTTTTGCAGAACCCTCAGGATGTCTGAGTAGATGGATGGCATTGGGGTGCAACGGGCACTCTGCCCCCGACACTGCCTGGCAACCCCAAAGGCTCAGGGGACCCATTTCTTGACACTTTTCAGATTCATTCACAAGCCCTGATCCAGACGTCACTAGGGTTGAGTCAAGGCTCTTTTCCCCATCACTGTCAATCTCCTGTAGTTACAATAAAAATTCTGAAAACAGGCGCCGGCTCCGTGGCCGAGTGGTTAAGTTTGCGTGCTCCGCTGCAGTGGCCCAGGGTTTGGATCCTGGGCACGGACATGGCACCGCTCGTCAGGCCACGTTGAGGCGGCGTCCCACATCCCACAACTAGAAGGACCTGGAACTAAGATATACAACTATGTACGGGGCGGGGGTTTGGAAATAAAGCAGAAAAAAAAAAAAAAAAAAAGATTGGCAACAGTTGTTAGCCCAGGTGCCAATCCTTAAAAAAAAAAAAGGAAGATTGGCAACAGTTGTTAGCCCAGGTGCCAATCTTTAAAAAAAAAAATTCTGAAAACATAATTAATCCAGGACAGGTGAAACTCCAGACAGTCCTTTTAAACGTAGCTTCTTAACTTTAATAGACTGATTTAAATTAGCAGGAGTTTTACTTATATTTATCTTCACAAATGATAATCACCTACAATTTGTCTTGGGAGATAAGCTTGTTGAGTTTATCCTCATTTTATTGAGCCTTGAAAATGAACTGGCAAACTTCTCTCACGGATTATCTGTTCCTTGAAGTTTTTGTAGGTTAAAGTTTCTTTAAAGGGACAGAGCTTTGATGACTACGATATTGTGATTTATAAGAAACACATTTCTCGGGGGCTGGCCCCGTGGCCAAGTGGTTAAGTTCCGTGCGCTCCGCTTCGGCGGCCCAGGGTTTTGCCAGTTTGGATCCTGGGCATGGACGTGGCACTGCTCGTCAAGCCATGCTGAGGTGGCGTCCCACATGTGACAACCAAAAATATACAACTATGTACCAGGGGGCTTTGGGGAGAAAAAGGAAAAATAAATCTTAAAAAAAATATATATATTTCTCAGACATATTTGGTCTTCATCCATAGTTTCCGGCTCACAGTTCTCATAACCTTTGGAATTTCCTGAACTGACAAGAGCAATGGGAGGATTTTTTGTTAAAATATTTGGCCTGCTGTCCTCAGCTCCTGAAAACCCTTCAGGGCCATAAAGGTGAAATGGGTGTCTTATTTATGTTAATGAAGGTGACTTTTTCCTTTTTTTGAGGAAGATTAGCCCTGAGCTAACTGCTGCCAATCCTCCTCTTTTTGCTGAGGAAGACTGGCCCTGAGCTAACATCCGTGCCCATCTTCCTCCACTTTATATGTGGGACACCTACTACAGCATGGCTTGACAAGCGGTGCCATGTCTGTACCCGGGATCTGAACCAGCGAACCCAGGCCGCCAAAGTGGAACATGCGAACTTAACCACTGTGCCACCAGGCCAGCCCCTGCAGGTGACTTTTGAACCCCACCCTTGGGGTCCTGGTTGCCAGGAGAATCAACCATGTGATGAGAGGACTGAAACTTTCAGTCACACTCCCTGATTCCCAGGGAGGGAGACCTGAGATTCAACCAACTGCCAATGGCCAACGACTTGGTGAATCAGGACTATATCAAGAAGCTTTCATAAAAACCCAAACTGACAACTCATTGGCCTTTTTCAGAGCTTCCATGTTGGGGAACCAGAATGCTTCCACGTGTCATTGTGCTGGGCCCCAAGCTCCACTAGGACAGAAGTTCCTTTGTTTGGGACCTTACCCTACGTATATCCTTTAATATCTTTTGTAATAAATTGGTAATCTAGTGAATAAACGAGTTTTCTTGAGTTCTGTGAGCGATTCTAGCAAATTAACCGAACCCGAGCAGGATGGTCATGGGAATCTCTGGTTTACAGCCAGTCAGTCAGAAGTACAGGTGACAACCCGGGCTTGCGACTGGCGTCTAAAGTGGAGGCCGGTCATGTGGGACTGAGCCCTTTACCTGTGGAATCTGAGTCTATTTCCGGGTAGATACCGTCAGAACTGAGCCGAACTCTCAGACACTCTGCTGGCGTCCGAGAACCGCTTGTGGGTGTGGGGAGGTCTCCATGCACATGTCGGAACTGGGTCCAGGAAGCTTTGTGATGACTTCCTATGTCCTTTCACAACTATTGATTTATTCAGTTATTCCACATCTTCTTGAACCAATTTTGATATTTTTGTAAAAATCCATTCTCCAGATTTTCAAATATATTAAAGTCATGCATAGTAGCTACTTAAAAAAACATCCAGCCTTTCCTCATTCATATTGCTAAATGTTTTTTCTGCATCAGAGTCGTCAATCTTTTATCTTATTATATAGTTAAATAAATAACCTTCAGAGTAAGTCTACTGTTTTTTCTACTTTATTCTTTATTTTTAATAATCATTATTACTGTTGACTTGGGTTTATGTGGTGATTTTTTCCCACCTTTTAGAGTTCACTAGTCATTCATTCAACATGCTCAGCATATAACTGGCGATGGGAGGTGCTGGAGTTCTACCTTGGGAGAACAGGCCCTGCCTCCAGTCCTTGGCTTCTGACAGGAGTCCAGCTTTGGCTACGCTGAACTGGTTTTGATACAGAGAAGTGTCATTCATTTGTAGTTTGTAATTCTAGTTTTGATTTTTCTTGAAATGAACATATACTTGGAGGTGGTTTTAGACTTCTAAATGGCAGATTTCTTCTGGCTACTCTTCTGTCAATTTCTAATCTTCTGAACTGTTTTTTTCAGTTAAAAGATGAGGGCAGTGGGGGATGGATAACGCTTTACTGACTTGGCACCTACAGAACAGGTGGCTACAGGCCCTAGGACTAATCTTTTGAATTTCTAACCTTTTGAATGAAGGCCTTCTCATGATAATTATACTTTACTACTGTTTTTCAGAATGAATTACCATAACAAGTGGTTATGAAGGCTTTTTGAAATTTGTTACATTCATAAGGCCCTCCTCTCAAATGAACTCAACAGTAATACTGTTATAATTAATGACAATAACTAACATTTATTGAGCATAGGCTTTGTATAAAATATCTGATAGTCCTCAAAAAAACTCTATTAGGTAGGTATATTTATCACTGCTTAAAAATAAGTAAACTGAAGAACAGAGAGACTGCATAATTTGCCCAATGCTATTCAGTCAGTAACTGGTGGAACTGAGTTAATGTTAAGTAAGGTGTATGCCATGGCAAAAGGCACATTCACAAAATACTTCAATAGGGTCATTTTCTATTAGAAATTCTCAGAAGTTTAATACATTTTGAATGGTAATAGAAGACTTTTTACATTCATATTAATATCTTTTTCAGCATAAGTTCTTTGATGCTTAGTAAACAGTGAGTGTGAGGCAAAAAGAATCCCACATTTATTGAATTTTCTTCTGGTACAAGGTGTCTGATGTTCCATAATGGAAGTGACAAATGAAGAATTTCTGACATTAATTACATTACATTACACATTACCTAATATTGAGTCAGATGTGAACTTCACATAAAGGCTTGCCTACATCCCTAACGTTCAAGGCATTCTAACCAGTATGGATTCTGTAGTGTTCAATGAGCTGTGAGCCAAGAATAAAGGCCTGCCCACATTCTCTACATTCATAAGGTTTGATACCAGGATGAATTCTCTGATGTTCAGTAAGTTGTGAACTACGGATAAAGGCCATTCCACATTCCCTACACTGATAGGGTTTCTCACAAGTATGAATTCGCTGATGATGAGTCAGTTGTGAAACACGAATAAAGGCTTTCCCGCATTCCTTACATTCATAGGGTTTGTCACCAGTGTGAATTCTTTGATGTTGGATAAGGTATGAACTACGACTAAAGGCCTTCCCACAGTCCTTACATTCATAGGGTCTGTCACCAGTATGAACTCTTTGATGTCGAGTAAGCTGTGCATGCTGCCTAAAGGCCTTCCCACATTCCTTACATTCATAGGGTTTCTCCCCAGAATGAATTCTTTGATGTCGAGTAACTTCTGAGCTATGAATAAAGCCCTTTCCACACTCCTTACATTCATAGGGTTTCTCACCAGTGTGAATTCTTTGATGTACAGTAAGTTGTGAGTGCTGTCTAAAGGCTTTCCCACAGTCCTTACACTGATAGGGTCGAGCACCCGTATGAATTCTCCGATGAACAGTAAGTTGTGAGCCACGAATAAAAGCTTTCCCGCAATCTTTACATACATAGGGCTTCTCACCTGTATGAGTTCTTTGATGCAGAATAAGCTGTGAATGCTGTCTAAAGGTCTTCCCACATTCTTTACATTCATAGGGTTTGACACCAGTATGAAGTCTCTGATGCAGAATAAGTTCTGAACCACGACCAAAGGCCTTCCCACATTCCTTACAGGCATAAGGTTTCTCTCCCGTATGAATTCTCCCATGTTGAACAAGGTGTGAGGCACGACTAAAGGCCTTCCCACATTCCTTACATTCAAAGGGTTTTTCACCAGTGTGAATTTTCTGATGTTGAATAAGGTGTGAGCCACAGCTAAACGCTTTTCCACATTCACTACATTCAATCAGTTTCTCGCCAGTCTGACTGCTCTGATGTAGAGTAAGGGATGTATAATGCTCAAAAGTGGGCATGTTTTCATACGCGATTTCCACTTGCTTGAAACAGCACTCTGGATTTACCTGTTGTCTTTCAAATTGGCCATTGCGTTCCCAGTCATCTCTAAAACTGGAGCCCTCAAAACCACAGCATCTAAGGCTTTCCATGAGCCCCCAACTGAATGACTCTATTTCAAAAAGGTCTTTTTGTGGAAATTTCTCACACCTGGACTCCAAGTCTGAAAAAGAAAAAAAAAAGTAAACACAAGCTGTTTTCCTCTTATAACAGAAATTTAAAAAAATCTATAGTAGAGAGACAAAATGAAAATAATAATCATAAAAGGTGAATGGCTTATATAAGTCTCAGATATTGCTGTGCAATTTCCAAAAAGTACATGAAAGCACAAATATGAGAGCTTATATGGTGCTAGAAGGGACTAAGAAAAGAAATTAAGCCAGGGTTCTCAATTTTGCTGGGGATCAGAACCATCCAGAAAGCCTGCTAACAATACAAACGTCCAAGAACCACCCCACACTGAATCAAAATCTACAGGAGTAGGGCCTAGGCATGTCTGTGCATGTGCCTGTATATGTACATATCTATTCATCCATCTATTTCAAAAATAATATATTTTTTTTGAGGAAGATTAGCCCTGAGCTAACATCTGCTGCCAATCCTCTTTTTGCTGAGGAAGACTGGCCCTGAGCTAACATTCGTGCCCTTCTTCCTCTACTTTATATGTGGGACGCCTACCACAGCATGGCTTGTCAAGTGGTGCCATGTCCGCACCAGGGATCCGAACCAGCGAACCCCTGGCCACCAAAGTGGAACGTGTGCACTTAACCACTGCGCCACCGGGCCAGCCCTATGTATATATTTTAAGATTCACATAACATGACATTCTCCATTTAACTATTTTAAAGTACACAATTCAGTGGTCAGCAGTACATTCCCAATGTCATGCAACCATCAACACTATCCAGTTGCAGAACATTCTCATCACCCCAAATAGAAACCCTGTGCTCGTTAAGCAGTCACTCTCCATTGATCATTCTCTCCAGCCCCTGGCAATCACTAATGCCAGAGAACCACTAATTTTGTCTCTATGAATTTGCCTACTCTGGGCATTTTATATAAACAAGGCATCTATATAGTTAACACTTTCCACCACATGGTGCTGATGCCAATCAAGACAAAAAGCTCTACTTAAACTTTCTCACAGCCTCTCCACTGCCCTTAGAATGAATTCCAAACTCACTGTCATGCTGCACAGGCTCTTGGCAAAGCAGGTCCCTGATTATCTTTGCTGCTAGTTGTCTCAACCGAGAACGATACATCTTCATATTAAGCACTCTCCTCCATCCTCTCTATGTACCAAACCGCAGGCCTCCTTTGAGCACCTAGAACAAATCTGGGTCTTTTCCAGCTTAGATTTCTCCGCAGGTTCTTCTCCTTACCAGGAATCCTGTCCTGGTTCTTTGTATGGCTGCTCTCCTCATCCTTCAGGTCTCAGATTAAAACTCACATTTTCAGAAAAGCTCTCAGCCTGATAACCCTAAGCATACACCTTGATTCTCTCTCTCTCACAGTTTGTGCCTTGTCTTCCTAACACTTTCATCAGTTGAAATTAGATTTTCATTTATTTACTATTTGTTTTCTGTTTGTTTTCTTGCTTCTAAATCTCCCCAAAGGCAGAAATAATGCCTTTCTCACTAGCCATTGTAACCAAACCCTAGCATATACGGTAGCTTTTAATAATGGATTGTTGAATGAATAAATATCAGATTCTAGAAACAGACCAATGGAACCCAATAGAAAGACCAGAAATCGACTGAAGTTTATAAGGAAATTGAATTTCTTATAAAGGTGGTATCTCAAAGAGGAAAAGGATAGTTTTTGTAATAAATAATGCTGAGGTAACTGGCTAATCATTTGGAAAAAGATGAAAGTGGATCCATACATTGCCACCATATACCAGAATAAACTCCAAAACAGAATTTTAACGATAAAAGAAAAGAGAAAACACACAAA
The DNA here is from genome assembly GCF_037783145.1 of Equus przewalskii. Taxonomy (NCBI): domain Eukaryota; kingdom Metazoa; phylum Chordata; class Mammalia; order Perissodactyla; family Equidae; genus Equus; species Equus przewalskii. Next base: position 7,356,595 of record NC_091839.1, read on the forward strand.
TACTGGAAGGAAACAAAGTGGGTTACTTTATAAGCTAGGTATGGAAAACGTTCTAACAATGACTCAAAATCCAAAAGCAACAAAATAAAAGGCTGATCAATTCCCCTACGTAAAGGTGAAAGACACAATAAAACAGACAACCAGCATATGAACAAAAACACCAAAAGCAAAGTCAAAAGACAAATGACAGAGAAAATATTTGAAACTTACATTACAGATAAGAGGATGATCTTCCTGACTTATAAAAAGCTCTTAAAAATTGAGAAATAGCCTCAAAAAGTTAAACATAGGGAGCTGGCCCCAAGGCCGAGTGGTTAAGTTTGCACGCTCCGCTTCGGTGGCCCAGGGTTTCGCTGATTCGGATCCTGGGCACGGACATGGCACTGCTCGTCAGGCCACGCTGAGGTGGTGTCCCACATCCCACAGCTAGAAGGACCCACAACTAAAAATATACAACTATGTACCAGGGGGCTTTGGGGAGAAAAAGGAAAAGAAAATCTTTAAAAAAAAAAAAAGTTAAACATACAATTATCATTTGATCTAGCAATTCTACTCCCAGGTAGCTTCCCAAAAGAAGTGAAAACAGGGACTCAGCTACCTGCACACCAACCTCCACAGCAGCACTGTTCACAACAGCCAAAAGGAGGAAAGAACCCAAGTGTCCATCAACAGATGGATGGACAAAGTGTGGTATATACATACAATGTAATATTACACAGCCTTAAAAAGGGAGGAAATTTTGATAAATGTTACAACATAGATGAACCTTGAAAACATTATGCTAAGTGAAATAAGCCAGATACAAAAGGCTCCATATTGTATGTCTCCACTTACATGAGGTACCTAGAAGAGTCAAATTCATAGAGACAGAAAGTAGAATAGAGGTGACCAGGGGCTGGAGGAGGGGAAAATGGAGAGTTACTGTTCAATGGGTGCAGAGTTTCTGTTTGGGATGAGGAAGAGTAAGTTCTGCAAATGGACAGTGGTGATGGTTGCACCACATTGTGAATGTAACTAATGCTACTGACTTGTACACTTAAAAATGGTCAAACTAGGGGGCTGGCCCCATGGCCGAGCGGTTAAGTTTGTCTGCTCTGCTTCAGCGGCCCAGGATTTCACTGGTTGGAATCCTGGGCGCAGACACGTTGCCACTCATCAGGCCATGCTGAGGTGGCATCCCACATGCCACAACTGGAAGGACCCACAACTAAAAATACACAACTATGTACCGGGGGTTTTGGGGAAAAAAAGAAAAATAAAATCTTTAAAAAAAAAAATGGTCAAATTGGTAAATTTTATGTAATGTTTACCACAATTAAAAAAAATCTAATTAAAAAGGCTCCCCCCTACTCCTAAAACTACAAAGACTCAGAAAACACACCAACTGAATATTCTATGAACGATAATTCTTGTTACGGAATAAACAGTAATGAGTGACCATAACAAGGGGAGACAATCCTGGATTATCTGGGTGGGCCCAATGTAATCACAAGGGCCCTTATAAGTGTAAGACGGAGGAAAGTCAGAGTCAGAGAGAGATCTGAAGATGCCACCCTGCTGGCTTTGAAGATGGAAGGGGGCTATGATCCAAGGAATGCAGGTGGTCTCCAGAAGCTGGAAAAGGCAAGAAAACTGATTCTCCCCACAGCCTCCAAAAAGGAATGCAGCCCTGCAGACAACTTGATTTTAACCCAGTGAGATACATTTTGGACTTCTGCTCTCCAGAACTATGAAATAATAAATTTGTGTTGTTTTAAGCCACCAAGTTTTTGGTAGTTTCTTACAGAAGCCACAGGAAACTAACAGAGAAGGAAAAAACTGAGTAATTCATCAATGCATCACACCTGCCCAATCTTAGCCCTGGAGTCCACTCTCCCAAGGAAAGGCAGGTTAGAGCCAAAGTACAAAGAGAAGCCAGAAAGTTGGTTCTTGGGTTTTTGAGCTTTGAAGTGCAGAGGTTTTGGTGATTTAAGGCTGTTTTAGGCGCATGGCAAGTATGATTTTGATTATATATACTGTGCTCCTCAAACATGGACTTTCAGGTGTTTCTCTAAATCAAGGGTTGGCAACCTTTTTCTTTTCTTTAAAGGGCCAGATGGTACATACTTCAGGCTTTGTGGTCCAAGAGGCAAAAATGATGATATAGGCACTTATACAATAAGAGAGAAAACAAATTATCACAAAGTTTTTATTGATGAAATTCAAACTATAATAATAATTAGTCTTATACTTAAATAATTTTTTTTTTTTTTGTAATACAGGTCTATGAACGAGAAGAACAGAATTCTTTTCTGGGGGAGATAACATTTCACTTAACTGGAGTTCAGGGTTAGTGTTCTCCAGCATCAGAATTGATGGCAATGTTCATCTATTAGTGCTGACCTGTAATGAGATTTTATGTATTTCATCTTTGAAAATGTTTTGTAGATAGTGCTGCCAAATACTGAGATCAGTCCACGAGCAGGAGATCTTAACTGTGTATGTGCATCCCTTAGAAAGCATTTACAGAACTGAATAGGCTCACAGGCCATGTAAACACAGGCGGCAGACGGGATTTGGCCCGCAGGCCGTAGTGTACAGATGACTGACTTATATCATTACTGTTAGTGAAGAATAATTCACACTATAAATTATGAAATATTATAAGAACAATGAAAGTACGAAACTAAAATTCCAGATTATTAAAACAAAATCAGAGTGGGGTATGCGTGAGGATGACTCTAGGGAGAGGTCAACACACTTTTTCTGTAAAAGACCGGATAGTAAATGTTTTAGGCTTTGTGGGCCACAAAAGGTCTCTGTCACATACACATATATATATATATTTTTAAACCCTTTCAAAATGTAAAAACCATTCTTAGCCTGTGGGTGATACAAAAAAACTGGCCATGAGCTGGATTTGACCTACAGATTGTAGTTTACCGACCCCTGGTCTAGGGCATAGGGAAGTGAAAGATGGTAAAAGTCTTACTTTGCTCAGAAAAAGAAATTCAAAGATACTGTTTCATACCAGTCTCCAATCAAAGAAACCAGGGCTCCTTTGAGGAATGGCTGATTTCAGGGCTGGGGCAGGAAAAATACAAGATAAGCCTGGAACATGTTATGGTATCAGAAAATAAGGAAGTGCTCAAAAAAGAATGAGGGCATGCTGAGAGAACCCTGGAGTCAGTCTGAAGGAGTTCCCAATGGCCAAAGTTTGAACAATTTGACCAACAAAATAAACAATGATAGCATTGGGCTACAAGCCATCAAATATGATAAATACCCATGAGCCCATACTGATAGAAACAAATCACTGAATACATAAATGAATGGGAGAGGGGTAGGGACAGCTGTTCCTTACAGAGGAATGCCAATTAATAAATGTAGAAAGAATACGGTACATAGAAAATCAACACTAGGCAACACTATTGTAATGACTGTTACAGATGAGATCCACCAATGGATGCTAAAACCATTAGGCAAAATGTATAGTCTCAAAGTACCTCCCTCCAAGATAATTACCAATTATAGACGGAAAAATAGTAACTTTATAGGGGAAAAACATGAGAAACCCTATCTTAACCAAGAGATCAAAGTTAACAAGTAATAAGCCATTACATCACGTAACCCCTGATATGATGTACAGAGGACACAACATCACTTCTGTGGTATTCCTGCCAAAGATGCATAATTTCAATATAATTACAAGAAAAATATCAGACAAACACAAGGTGAGAGACATTCTTCAAAACAGTATTCATATGGGGCTGGCCTGGTGGCACAGTGGTTAAGTTCACATGCTCTGCTTTGGTGGCCTGGGATTCGCAGGTTCAGATCCCAGGTGTGGACCTACACACTGCTTACCAAGCCATGCTGTGGTGGCGTTCCACATACTAAACAGAGGAAGACTGGTAATGGATGTTAGCTCAGGGCCAATCTTCTTCACCAAAAGACCTCCCAAAGAACAAAAAACAAAACAAAATAAATAGCATTCATCAGAAGTCTCAAGGTCATGAAAGACTGAGGAACTGTAGCAGATTAGAGGATGCTAAGGAGACACAATAACTAGACACAATATGGGATCTGGGACTGGACAGAAGAATCTGATCCTGGGACAGAAGAAGGACATTAGGGGAAAACTTGAGAAAATTCTAAAAAGATCTGTAGATTATTTAATAGTACTGTATCAATGTTAATTTCCTGGTTTTGATAATTGTACTGTGGTTAAGTAAAATGTTAACATCAGTGGAAGCTGAGTGAAGGGTACACGAGAATTCTCTATAATAATTTTGCAAGTTCTCCATAAGCCTAAAATTATTTCAAAATAAGAAAGTTAAGAAATAACTTTACTACAAAGAAAAATATTCTTTTTCAGTCTTGAGGTGGGTAGAGCAAGAGAGGTTTAAGTAAATTCTTTAAAGTCAAATTAAAGACTATTCTATTACAAAGCAATAGGAAGCACAACTTTAAAATCACTTGAGGGTAGAAAGAGTGGTAATAAAATGTGAGCAAAATAGGAATAGCTGGAAATAAGAAGAATGAGGAACAGAAAATATAAAATAAAATGGCAGGAATAAGAAAAGACATTATTTACCACAATAAATGAGAGCGGATTGCATTCCTTTATTAAAGGCAAGGAATCTCAGACTGATTAAGAAAGGAAACTAACAGAATCCTCATTACAATGGACACACTTAAAGTGGCAATAACTTAAAAAAAAAAGGATAAGCAAAGATATGTCATAACTTTCTTAAGCCAACAAAAACAAGGCATTTGATATTAATATCAGAAAAAACAGGATTCAAGGTTAAAAGCACTAAGTGGGAAAATAAAGGATGGACCGTACTGACAAAAATACAATTTTCAAGGAGGAGCTGTATTTCACCTTTACAAAATGTAAAATGCAGTGGCAAAATACATAAGACAAGAAACAGCTCTCAGAATGCGATAGCATCAGAACCAAGAAAGCTAAAAGACAGGCAGATTCTAAATCATATAATCAGAATAGTTATAGTTAATAGAGGCGAGGGCCCCATCCAAAAGACACCAGTTTTAAATATATGTGGAACATTTTCCAAAATTGGAACAACTTGACTTATTGACAACGTTGGAAGAGAAAAGGCAGTGTAATGATTTCTTCTTTGGGCTGAGAAAATTCCTGCCAACACAGAATTCCATACTCAGTGAAAATATCCTACAAGAATCTTCATGTGGTTAAAAACAGAGAATTGTCAAGAGCAGACGTGCACAAAAGGACATTTTAAGGATGTTCTTCAGGTAGAGAAAAAATGATCCCTGATGAAAATAAATAATGACAACAACAGCAGAGAAGTCAGGAGGTGGGTAACTGATAATGAAGTATTCGAAGGCTCCAAAATTGTCCAGCAAATGCCAACTAATAATACTTGATAATGTGTGTTTAGTTGTCACTATCTCCTGGCATTGCTCTGTGGATTTTCACATTATTTTTTTATTTTTATTTTTTTGAGGAAGATTAGCCCCAAGCTAACATCTGCTGCCAATCCTCCTCTTTTTGATGAGGAAGCCTGGCCCTGAACTAACATCCGTGCCCATCTTCCTCTACTTTATACGTGGGACGCCTACCACAGCATGGCTTGCCAAGCAGTGCCATGTCCACACCAGGGATCCGAACTGGCAAACCCCGGGCCGCCAAAGCGGAACATGAGAACTTAACCGCTGCACCACCAGGCCAGCCCCCGCATTATTAACTCATGTAACAGCTACAGTAACTACATATGGAAGACACTATTTTTATTCCATTTGCACAGGAGAAAACTGAAGCACAGAGTATTTAAGTAATTTACCTAAACTCACAGATCTAGTAAGTGGCAGAGCTAGAATTTGAACTCAGGTAGTCTGATTCCAAAGTCTGTGCCCTCAACCATGACACAACCTTACCTCTCAACAGCTAAGAGAAAAATGAATTGCTGAATTAGGTAAAGTGAGAAGCTGTTTTAAGAAAATAAGTATTTTTTAAGGGATGAAGATCCTCGCAGAGAAAAGGATCCGAAGTACAGGTAAACAGCTGGCCACTGGGGAAGAAGGTAGCACATTTCTTCTAAAATGGGAGGAAAATATGAAAGAAGAAAGAACAGAGAGGAACCAATGGGGGCAAGGGCAGGGTTCCCTTGGGAGCTGAGGCTGACAAGGTCTGCTCTTCGTGTGTGTGTCTCAGGCAGTTTTTGGGATGGCTTTGAGGGGAGCTTCCCATCACTGACTCAAGTTACTGCTATCAGTGGGCTCACCTGCCGGGCTATGATTCCCAACGACCTCCAGTGGATCAGCCCTTGCTCACCTGGGCACCATGCTCCTGGCATATCATTTGCAATTGTCCAGGGTTCCTTCCCTTGCTCCAATAAGGAAACGACATCAGGCTTAGCAATGGAAAGTCCTGTTTATAGAAAAAGAAATGGAGCATGATTACATTCTTCCAAATTTCAAACCCCATCCCTTGGTCATCAAAGAAGAGAGGCAATTACATGAAGGAAGGTGTAAAGGTTGTCTAAAGGACAGGAAGATGGAGGTGCCAATGGAATTACCTATTTCCAATTCCACAAACACAAACAATTCTCTTGGGAACAGACAGCAGAAATTCAGCTAGAAACTTGTGAGTCTCCCTAGATATTCTGGTATCGTGAAGATAGCAGAAATTCTAGAAGGCTAGTCCTGAGTTATTTAAGAGTAGGTAAGCATGGTGGTTTTTCTCCATTTGCCTTCTCCTTCCCTCCAATCCCTTCACAGCTGTTTCTGGCCCTGCTCTGTGTCCCAGACAGCTTACTGTAAAGACTGCATTACTCTGGCCCTATGGGTCTGGCAGAGGGAAAGCGTCAGCAGGAGGTCAGTGGGCAGGAAGAGAGAGAGTTCAGGGTATTTCTTATCCCCTCCCTCCCTCCTTTGACCCAGGAGTTCTGGAGGTGGCTACTGTTGCCGCCAGCTGGGCCCTTCTCCATGACTCTAGCTCTCACCAGCATCCAGTGGCAGCGTTTCCTCCTTTAGCCCTCCCGGCAGAGGTGGTAACAGTCTCCCTCTATTGTCGTCCCTGGGAGCCTTGTTTTCCGTCTGGCCTTGTATTATACAATATCCTTACCCAGTGAGACCAAGTTACTGAAGTTCTCCAAAGTCACATCCCTGTACAAGTCTCTCTGGGCAGGTTCCAGGCACTTCCATTCTTCCTGAGAGAACTCTATGGCCACATCCCTGAAGGTCACCAATCCCTGAAATAATAAACCCATGCATTACCAGTAAATGAAAGGACTATTATTTTTTCCATTTATCACAAAAAAATCTCAAAATACACCAAAGTATAGAGAATAGTATAATGACCCCCAAGAATCCATCACTGTGTTTCAACAATTAACAAGACTTTGCACATCTTGTTTCATCTCTTCCCTTCCATTTTTTACCGCTGGTGTATTTTGAGGCAAATCCTACATACCAAATATCATAGTATTTTACCCATAAATACTTTCGTATTTAACACATTAGACTTAAAAAAAAAAAAGCAGGGCCCAGCCTGGTGGCACAGTGGTTAAGTTCGCGTGCTCTGCTTTGGTGGCCTGGGGTTCTGTTCCTGTGCGCGGATCTAGAACCACTTGTAAAGCCATGCTGTGGTGGCATCCACATAAAATAGAGGAAGGTTGGCGCAGGTGTTAGCTCAGTGACAACCTTCCTCACACACAAAACCCCATAAAACCAGAATATCATCATCAAGCTTAATAAAATTTACAATAATTTCCTAATAAAAAGATCAAGTTTCAAACTGCCCCAATTTCCTCAAAAGTGATTTTTTACAGTTGGTTTGTTCAAATCAGGGTTCAAATAAGATCCACACACTGCATTTAGTTGATAGGTTTCCTAAAGTCTCTCAAATCTCTAACAGTCCCCACAAACTCTTTAAAAAATTTTATTGCTATTTCTTGAGGAAACATTTGAATCAGTAGAATTCCCCACGTTTTGGATCTGGCCGAGTGCGTCTTCATGACGTAGTTTACCACGCTGCTTTACTTCCACGCTTTCTGTGAACAGGTCGTTAGACCTGGAGGCCCGACGCACAGGTTTTGGAGGGCTGTGACTGCGTCGGAGGTGGTGCCGTGTACTTCCTACAGCACCCCATTAGGAGGCACATCGTGACTGGTTGTCCCATTTTTAACAAGGTTAAAAATTGATAAGTAGGTTCAGATTTTGGCAACCTGACTCATCCAGGAAAATGTCCAAAAGATGGAAAGAGAGGAGATGGAGAACTGCAGCGTAGGAAGGAGATGATAAAGCAAGCAAGCTGGGGCCAAATGCCTATGCCACGAAGGAAGCAGAATAAGCAAAGTTATTTGACTAAAGGCCTACATGCTTCTGAATATTCCTCTGGCTAGAGACGAAACCTCCTTCCTTTTCCACAAGGGTCTGTGACTGAGCAAAATCTAGCTAAGTAGAGTCTTATAAATAAATGAGATAACATACACAAAACACACAGGAAACATGGGCCTTGCAAATAATGGTCTTTAAAAATTAGTGCCTTTTACTATTTTTCCATTGAGATGATAAAAAAGAATCTAAAATGTCTAATAAATCTCTATCTAAAAATATAGGACTTATAGAAGTTTTAAAACTATCCTGAAGACTCAGGGTCATAATTAGTCCATGGATCTCAACCCAGGTTACACCTTCCCCTTTAGGACGTATTTGGGATCACGGAGGGGATGGTCTAGCTGTTGTAACGTTGGGGGAGGCTGGGCTGGGGTGGGCAGTGTGCTGCTATTGGCATTTAGTGCCTGGCGTCAGGAATGTTGTGTCCTGAATTATCTGGGCCAGGTACCCAGGACAGTCCCAAACAACAAAGAACAGTATTGCTGAAAATGACAACAGTCTCCCTACTGAAAAGCAGTTTGTCAGATATCACGAGCATATTTTTTGTTTGACAAATTTTATTATAAACACAGGAATTTTTATTTGCTACATAACAAGGCACCTTATGTCCTGTAAGATATAATCATTCCATTATTTGGGGGCATTCAGCTTAAACATGATCTGTAAAATCTTCAGTGTTTATTATATACTTGTTAACATCTACCATCCTTCACTGTCTACTTTTTCTTGTTCCTGAAATAAGAAAGTTGATCGGGGGTGTATCTCAGTCACACGAATGTGGCCCACAAGCAACACAGATTGTTCAACCTCAAAACGGACCATTTTACGGTTCTTCATCTCTCATAAATTCCCTTGGAAGACTGAAGAACTTTCTGTAACGAAAGTTCCCAATCACAGCCCCCACCCTAAAGGCTTCACAAAACAGGAGATGTCACCACACACCGAGACCAGGACCAACCACTCCAGCTCTGACCATGTCTACACGGGAGAGGGAAGACTGGGGGCTCCTGCTGCAAACACCTAGGCACGGAATAAACTATAACAAATGCCCTTTTAAGTGCATTTCTAAGCTCTCAAGAAGATAAGGAAAATTACATCCCAGGGCTAACAAAAGAAGCAACACACACACACAGAGTTGAACCCAGAGAGGTAGGCAAATACGTTAGCAGGGGCCAGCCCGAAGTCAAATGCTTTGGGGAATTCACCTTAGTATGGGGCCTGGCACATCTACCAAATGGGGTGTGAACCCAGGACCCTCACTTAAAGCTGGGATCCTAGAAGAGCTACTCTCTCAGTGAAATGGTGGCTCCAGGGAAAACCTTGCTGGAAAAGAGTGACAAGGAACCTGCTGCACTCCAGGTAGAAAAAAAAGGCTATCATTAATGATATTACTTTACTACTAATAACCATTTCCTTTGCCAATCTAGAACCAAAGGCCTACTCTCAAATATGCAATTCAAAGTAACTTCATTCATGTAGTTAGGGGAAACCCGAGGTGAAAAATTAAATGTGTGCCAAGTTTGAGAACACTTCTAGGTGAAAAACCTCTCTGAAGAAAGGCATCATCTACCCAGTTCCCAACAGACCACCGCATATTAAATTAGGTCAACCAAGACAATTCAATGGGAAAGAGCAGTCTTTTAACAAACAGTGCTGGGGCAAGTGGGTATCCACAGGCAAGGAATAAGGCTGAACCGCACCTCACACCATATATAAAAATTAACTCAAAAGAGATTATAGTTTTAAATGTAAAAGTTAACACTATAAAACTCTTAGAAGAAAACACAGGAGTATATCTTCATGACCTCAGTCCGGCTTTCTTAGATGTGGCACCAAACATAGTGACAAAAGAACAAAAAGATAAAATAACTTCATCAAAATTAAAAACTTTTGTGCTATAAATGATTCCACCAAGAAAGTGAAAATCCAATCCAAAAAACTGGGAGAAAATGTTTGCAAATCTTATATCTGGTAAGGGACCTGCATCTAGAATATATAGAGAACTCTTACAACTCAATAATAAAAAGACAACCCAACTAAAAACTAGCCAAGAATGTGAATAGAGATTTCTCCAAAGAAGATAAACAAGTGGTCAATAAGCATATGAAAAGATGCTCAACATCACTAATCATTAGGGAAATGCAAATCAAAACCACAATAAGATGCCACTTCAGGGCTGCCTGGTAGTGGTGGCATGGCGGTGAAGTTTGAGCCCTCTGCTTTGGCGGCCCTGGGTTCTCGGTTCGGATCCCAGATGCAGACCTAGCACTGCTCCTCAGGCCACGCTGTGGCTGCAACCCACATAAAACAGAGGGAGATTGGCACAGATGTTAGCTCAGTGACAACTTTCCTCAAGCAAAAAGATGAAGATTGGCAACAAATGTTAGCTCACGGCCAATCTTTCTCACACACAAAAAAAAGATGCCACTTCTTCATATCCTTTAGGATGGCTATTATCAAAAAGACAAAATAACAAGTGTTGGTGAGGATGTGGAGAAATTGGAACACTCTTACATTGCTGGTGGGAATGTAAAATGGGGCAGCCACTTTGGAAAAAAGTTTTGACAGCTAAATATAGTTATCATGTTACCCAGCAATTCTACTCCTAGGTATAGAGAAATGAAAATGTATGTCCACCCAAAAACACTGGCATACACTTATGCTCACAGCAGCATTATTAATGATAGCCAAAAAGCAGAAACAACCCAAATATTCATAGACAGATGGACTGATGAAAAAATGTGGTACACACATATCCATGGAATATTATTTGGTATAGAAATGAATGAAGGACATGCTACAACATGGATGAAGCTCGAAAACATTATGTTAAGTGAAAACAGCCAGATACAAAAGATCAAATATTGCACGATTTCATGTACATATGAAATGTCCAGAATAGGAAATCCATAGAGACAGAAAGAAAAGTAGTGATGCCAGTGGGTGAGGAGGAGCGACTGGGAGTGACTGCTAATGCAAATGGCATTTCTTTTTGGGGCGATAAAAATGTTCTAAAATGGATTGTGCTTATGATTGTACAACTCTGCAAATATACTAAAACCCACTGAACTGTATACTTAGATGGGTGAATTTTACTGTATGTGAATTATATATACAATAAATAAAGCTGTTAAGAAAGTTATTGAGGACCTCAAAGAACTTCTGTTAATGCTAGTCATATCTATCAATATTTACCGCATGAGAAATTAAAAGTGATAAATTTAAAAACTATTAATTTAGGCAATCACAACTAGAATACACAAGCATATACCGGGGGGCTTTGGGGAGAAGAAAAAGAAATAAAAATGAACAAAAACTATTAATTTATTTAAATAACTAACAATAAATCTGTTACATGCTAACATAAATAACATACACTTTATGAAAAATGACTCCCTTCTCAAAAAAATTTAATAGCATAGTTTTACACTTTTGCAAATCTCTTTAATGACTGGCTGAATAAGAGACAGTTGGATTGTCACATCTGCTTCTGCATTCAATCTGCTAGGACAGCACATATCCTATAGCTCCACTGTACACTTATTAAAGAATGTGAGTGAGAAAGGCAGCTAACATTTGAGTATCATTATGAAAATAATTCTGACCCCTCAGGCCTCCGGAAAGGGTCTCAGTCTTCTTGGACCATGCTTTGAGACCGCTGATCCAGTGCTACACAATCTAACATGAATGATTTGAAAACATACCGTGAGTGAAAAAATCTGGTAAAAATATAGAGAAAGTATGATAACTTTAAAAATTTAAAAACAGAAAACAACACTACATTGCTTAGTATGCATTCATATACAGTAAAACTTTTATAAAAATCAAAGGATTAATAAACACAGAATTAAAAGTAGCCCTTACTATCAGTGTGAATGGTAATGTGATATGGGAGGGGATATGATCCCGGGAGGGAACACAGGATGCTTAAACAGTATATTGACCTGGGTGATGAGCAGATCAATACTCACTTTATTATTCTCTTTTTATTTTTTTTTTTGAGGAAGATTAGCCTTGGGCTAACTGCTGCCAATTCTCCCCTTCTTGCTGAGGAAGACTGGCCCTGAGCTAACATCCATGCCCACCTTCCTCCACTTTATATGTGGGACGCCTACCACAGCATGGTGTGGCAAGTGGTGCCACGTCCGCACCCGGGATCCAAACTGGCGAACCCCGGGCCGCCGAAGCGGAACATGCGAACCTAACCGCTGCGCCACTGGGCCGGCCCCTCACTTTATTATTCTTATTTTTATTAATTGTTTACCATTCTTCATACCATATATACGTTATAAATGTTTTGTATGTATTCTTTGATCATATGAAGTGTTTTATGATTTTTTTAAGAGGGGTGGCATTTAAAAATAGAAGAACGAAAGGAAACCACCCAGATTAACGGAAAAGATCAAAGTTATCTCATCTTTGGCCCCACTCACCCATGGTTCTGAGAAGGGAGGCTCTCATATTCTCCTAGGAGAATGTATTTCTGCTCTCCTGGTGCTCGGGAAGAGCATAGTGCACAAATGTCTACACTGCTGGAGAAGAGAGAGCCACCGAGGGAAGTGGAGCAGCGCCACTTACTCCCGGGGACGGAGGAATGTGGAGCAGGTTACTGAAAGGGGCTCAGTGAGACAGGGAAGTTTCAGGATGAAAAACACAAACGTTCATACGATCTTGAGGGAAGACATTATTTCACGGATAGAGGAAATTTCAACTTACTTGTGCCATGGCTTTTAGAACTCCCTGAGCTGTTCCGATTTCTCTAGATTCTTCTCTCAGACAACTGCAGAGTCCTGAAAAAGAAGAGTAGCGAGAGAAAGGGGAAATCTCCCATAAGCCAAGCTGGCCTTAGCACTCCTGAACAGATGGGCTTAAAACACTTGTAATTCCAGTGTCCCTGCTCTGCCTCCCTTGCCCTCCCCTTATCCCGCCACACAACACTAATATTAAGAACTACAGAGTTAACAAAACCCAGCCCTCCTCTAAACTCTAGGGAAACCAAAAATGGATTCAAAGAAGATGTGCTCCAGCACTGACATAAAATCCAAGAACCTCGGCGGCAGGGATTCCTGCCCGGACAGTCCCCCATCTCGTTGATGCTAACCTATACCCTAGAGGGGGCCTAGATAGCTCCCACCTGTTCCAGGCCCATCTTCCTTTGCAGCTGAAGCAAGCAGGATCTCGGCTCAGACTCACCCACTTTACCCTCTAAGGATGAGAACAGCACCCACAGGCTAGGAGCACAGCATACCTGTGCAGGCCAAACCTGGAGAAAAAGCAATCCTTAAAGTCTTCCAGCTTCCCTGGGCTCAACAGGCAAAACCTCTTGGGTACCTCCCCTACTCTACTTCCTCCTTCTGAGTCCAAAGAGGGACCCCACCAATAGCAGAGGCTTTGTCAAAGACTCCAGCCCCAGCTGGACTCACCAGAAAGGAACAAGAAAACCACAGTAATACAGGCATCTTACAAGCAAACCTGCATATTCAGAGTATTGACCTGAATGGGAACTCAGCTTCTAGAAGCCTCTTGGCCCAGCCCTCCTTATTTTCCATCTAAGCCCTCCCTACTGCTTTCCTGCAGACCATCACTTCCTCACTGGCTGGCAGCTGCTGAGGCCGGTGTTCTGTGGAGAACGGCTCGTACCTCAAAGTAAAGAGAACTCAGGGGTTTTAAGGAGGGTAGTAAGGCCAGTTCCAACTAGAGGTACAGGAAGCCTGCTGTCGGGGGGAGGGGAGTCAGAGGATGATAATAACTGCCAGAGTGGTGTCAAGGAAAATGTTCTGTAAGTTGTAGAATATGAATTGGGACCTAAAAATCAGACAATTTTAATAGGCAGAAAAGGGACAGAAGAGCATTCTGAACAGAGTGAAGAGGAGCGGCAAAACAGTGGACCAAAAGCATATGGTGTGTTTGGGGAGAGAATAATTCAGAGTGACTTGTGTAGTTTGGGGAAAGGTCTAGACCAGTGCTCTCCAATAAAACTTCCTGTGATGATGGAAATAGACATCTTTGCATCTGTACTGTCAATAATGTAGCTATTAGCCACACGTGGCTACTAAGCATTTAACACGTGGCTAGTAGGACTGACGAACTGAATTTCTCATATAATTTAATTTTAATTAATCTAAGTTTAAATTTAATTACTTCCAGAATCCAGAGGAAAATAATGCTGGAGGTGACATCAGGGGTTGGAAAATGAAGGCATATGAAAGAAATAAAATAACTACAAGGGCAAGGACCAGGTCTCACCATCACTGTTACCAGCACTTGCCACCGTGTCTGGAGGACGCAATGAATACTGACTGAACACATAAAAGTTTGGTTTTCACGCATTAATGAAGGGAAAGCCACAGAAGAATTTAAAGAGGAGGTGATAGGGCCCTGGCCAGATTATTTTATTGAAGAGAAGTAAAACTGAAGTCAGGGATATCAGCTGAAAGGTGCTTATGGTTTTCCAAGCAAACAAAGGGCCTGACCCAGCACAGTGATCGTGGAAATGAGGAGGACAGGAATGAATTCGAGTTGTAGGGAAATAAAATCAACAGGCTCTGGCATCTGATTGGATATGAAGATTGGATATGCAGAGAGAGAACGAGGGGTCAAGAATTCTTTCGTATTCACTGAGTTCCTATCTCAACTGGCACAGTTCTACCTTGGAGGAAGACACTAAATCCAGTCCCTGTCTCAGTGGCTCTCACATTCTAATGGACAGAGACAACAACAAATACTGATATGCTGACATTGATATTTCTGTTTATATGTCAGGTGGCCAAAGTTTTATGGAGAAAAATAAAGAAGGGTGAGGGGACAGGGAGCTCTGGGGGGATGGAGGGTGGCCTGAGAAGGCTTTTCACTGAGAGGGTGACATGTTAGCACAGACTGAATGGAGTGAGGGAGCAATGCAGATATCTACGGGAAGCACATTCCTAGCAGAGAGAACAGCAAGTTGGCGACAGTGAGTTCAAGACAGGATAGAATGCAAGGAAGTGCGGACAGAAGAGCCATCCCTTTCATGGAGTTTTACTGAAAAGAACAGAGAAATGAAGCTAGAGGTAGGTATGGGGTCCACGTAGGGTGGGTTGGTTGTTTTGAATGTGGAAGAAATTACAGCATGTTTTATAGCCATGGGAATAACCCAGTAGAGAGAAAACAAACAAAGGAGACAATCGCTGGAGCAATGATCTTGAGTAGGAGAGAGGGGACGGGAACCAGCACCCAAGTGTTGGGGGCTGAACTACAGAACAATCACAAATAGCTCATCCCTAGGGAAGGTAGAGTATATAGTGAGTATAGGAATGGCCCCCAGGATTCTAGGGTGAGGTGATGTGGTGCCATTCATATACACTTTTCATTTATTCTTATTTTTATAACCACCCTGTGGGTTAAATAAAGTTAATTTTATTCCCTATAATATACAGAAGAACTAGAATGTCTGAAGGTTATGAGACTCACCCAAGGCCACACTGCCAGGAAAATCAGAGACGGGATAAGAACCCACGTGTTCTATTTTGCTGCCCATGGAAGTTTCCATCAGCGTAAACTGCCTCCCGGTGGTTACTGCCATTAATGAGGGAATGGACCATAAATCCCAGGTTAGAAAGGGGGCAATAGAGAGAGTTAGGGGTTAATGGGAGAAGGAAAGTGGAACCTTTTGTAAGTGCTTTGTCACAGGAGAAGGTTCTGACAAGTAATAGTTTCTTCTAAGAATTATTAGACAAGAAGGCACCAGATACGTTAGGAATCGGGGTGGGGGGGAGTATTCAGAGGAAAAAGACACAGAAGAAAGGAATTCTGAAAATAAAGGTCAAAGATATGGAAGAGAGATCCAGAAGACCTAAAATACGTATGAAAGTAGAGAATAAAACAGAACCACTGGAGAAAAAATGAATAAAAGAATATTTTCCAGAGGAAATGAAACATTTGAATCTTTAAATTAAAAAGAATCCCTGACGGCTTACAAAAAATCACAGAGGGCCACACCTGGATGTCTGATTCTGAAATTTTTACTTACCAACAGGATATTCATTCTTCTTAAATGTCCATGGTCTACCTACAACTTGCCATGCAATACGAGGCTTCGTATGTTCTTTCTGCAATACTCTCCTAGACAGTCACAGAGCTCCCTTTCTCTCTTTACAAAAGTTTCCGCTTAAACTTCACCTCTGTGAGCAAACTATTAAAATACTACCCCTTGCCATTCTCTCTGGCCTTCCCTGCTTTATTTTTCTGTATAGCTCTCAGTGCTACTAAAAATTATACTATATATTTGCTTGTCAATTATTTGACTCTTCCGACTAAACTTACAAGGAGGGATCTTGTTGATTTTGTTCATTATTAATTCCTCAAGACATAAAATACTGCATGAGAGGCACTCAAACACTGCAATGAATGTACAAGATCGCAGTGAAAACTTTAAGAATGTATCAAAGCAGAAATTTCTCAGACTATTTTTTGTGGTCATATCATAAGCCAAAAAGAAGTTCTAACTTGATAAAATATTTAATTTAAAAAGTGAAATATCTGTAAAAGCATTTCAGACAAATATATTTATATTTTGTGGACACATGACATAAAAGACAAAAAAAAATGCAAAGAAAAAACAAATATTTGATAAGATTAAAAAAATTCTACCCCAAAACACTAAAATAAAAATGAAAAGAGAAATGATAAAATGGAAAAAAATATCTTAACTCAAAACTCAAATACACAATAGAAATCCTTAATGGATAGTGCTTTTAAAATTAAATTTTCAGAAAAAAGCAATAATTTTAGATAAATGAGCAAAGGATATGCACGGGCAATTCACTAAAATAATAGTGGTTCATCAACCTATCAAAAGTTTTTAAACTTCCCTAGTAATGAAGGGAATGCATGTTAAAGCAATAAGGAAATGCCATTTTTATAGTTATCAATTGGCAAAGATTTAAAAGATTGATGATACTCCACAAGAGCATCATGTGAGGAAATAGACACACAGGTTGTAGCTGATGTAAACTTTCAACAAGGCAATGTTAGCAGAAATTAAACTATGTATATCCTCTGATAAAGCAAATCTGTATCTGACACGCTATCCAAAAGGTGTGTGGGGTATATGATGGAGACGTGGAAAATGGAAACAATTTGGAGAGAACTTAAATATTCTACAAGAGAGGAGTGATTAAATACACTATAGTGTATCCATAAAATGGAAACATTGTTGCCACAAAAAGAATGATACATATCTTTGTTGATGTCAAGATGTTAAACCATGCTGGATGAATAAGATAGGCAATAAAACAGTACGTGTTGTGTAATCCTATTTTCATAGGAAAAATATACATATGTGTATATATATGTATGTGTGTATGCATAGAAGATGGACTGAAAAGATTTTCAATTAAATTTTTACAAAATTTGTCTCTAAGTGTATAAAAATCCAGGAATCTTTGTTTACTTCCGTATTTTCAAATTTTCCCTTAAGTATGTTTTATAATCATAAATAATACAATTAATCCCCTCCTGCTTATGGAGGGGTGGATTATAAAAGGAAATATGAATGGAGTGATTCACGAGTGACAGTGGGTGCCTCTGGGAACTTTACGCTGAAGGAGCGTGATTTTCTTCATAGTTCTAGAGCCTTTGAGGGGCGTGTCCTTGAACAATAACTTAAAGCTGCTGACTTCCCACAAAGGATGTGAGCTTTCATATGAAGGGCTTCCTGTTTCCTTAGTCCCCTCACTCACCCGTGCACAGGCCATTTGTTAACCTCTCTCCAACCAGTCCAGGATGTCCTCCTTGCTCCAAAAAGAAATCCCACCTCATTTACAGAAGCAACTTCTTACATATAGAAAAAGAAATGGGTCTTAGCCAATGTGGTAGACAGTACTAATTTAATTACAATAATTTCCAACTGTCCAGTTTTCCTCTCCTTTTAGGCACATAAAATACAACATTTTTTAGCCCCTTGCAGTTAGGCAGGGCCATAAACTGGTTTTGGCCAAAGGAATATAAGCTGAGGTGATGTGTGTCACTCCTGTCTGAGGCACTGGAAAGGCTGTACGATTCTCCAGTCTTTCTATTCCTTGACGTGGTGGCCAACCAGGCTGTGTGTTTCAGATGGTACAGCTATAGGATGGTGGTGTCTCTTTTGGTCTGGGGCCCTGCCTATGCTGATGCACACTGGACATGAAGCACGAGCAAGAAATAAAAAGTTATTCTGTAAGCCACTGAGATTTAGGGGTTGTTTGCTATCACAACATAACAGCCTGTCCTAACCAATACACTAATTCAGCTATACTCTGACTATACACAAATTCAGACTCAGGGCCTTGGTGAACACAAGAAAGAACAATAAAAAAAAAAAAGTCAGAGGAAGCTTCAGAAATAACAGAGCAGAGCTGTCCATTTGCAACTCTATACATCTCAAAGGGATTTTTCATGAACCCACAATGTGAAACAAAAGGCCCTAAACAGGCAGATTATGCGTTATGGGACAAGTTGATCTTGACCTAGCAAAACCGTGCTCCTCTAGATCTCTAACATCAGATCTTTGCACAAATCCCTCTGAGCAAAGTTCAGCCATCTCTACACCACCTAGTAAAGCTCGAACTTACATCCCTGGATTTTCCCTCTCTCTAAATTGACAGACATTCTTATTCTTTAGAGGCCATGGGTCCCACATCACACAGGTCATGAGAACTACACATATGCATGTATTTCCACTTTAACCTTAGTAATCTATTCCTGGAAAAGCAGGCGTTCTGAGTGAAAACTCTAACCAGGAGCCTTTTTCCCAATATTTAAAATGTGAAAAATATAATGCATCACATTTTAACATAAAACCCCCAAATAATTTCCTAAAATATAATTAAACACAAGAAAACAGGGACTGGCCTGGTGGCATAGGGGTTGGGTTCAGTGCACTCCACTTCGGCAGCCTGGATTCACAGGACTGGCTCCCTGGTGTGGACCTACATCACTCATCAAGCCGTGCTGTGGTGGTGACCCACATATACAAAATAGAGGAAGACTGGCAACAGATGTTAGCTCACAGCCAATCTTCCTCACCAAAAAAACAAACAACAAAAAAACAACAAAATACCAACATGTAAGAAATAACTATTGTATTAGTTTGAAAATTTCTTAAAACATCACTTCCTGATCACCAAACAACCATTATAGTTACAACTAGTTGCTTTGTCTACAATAACATGGCCTCTCTTAAAGCCATGAATATCTGCACATCCCTTTTGCTAACATGTCAATCTACGCACTTGTCAAAATATTTACAGGACTCTGATGTTTCACTGATTGTATTTTTGATGTAACTTGGAACTTTTCCTATATGTCATATTTTAAAATGTTGAATTGAATTTTATGGATATAAACATAAATTCTTCCAGCATAAACATCAACCAAAAATCAATACATTGAGAGATATGTACATTCTTAGGTAATGTTCAGTATTCTGAGTCAGACAATGGCAGATAGCTTAAATGAAAGATTTTTATAAAACAGTAATCCTGAGCACTCACAAATTTAGTAGTAATATAATAGTTAACACAGAAAATGTTTAAGGTATGTACAGTTAGTAGAAAAAATCAGGTTTACAAAATAGCTGGGCATCATGTGGTCCTTTTTGTAAAATACACATATATATCAATATAGACAAGATAGATAGACAAATCCAATGGAAAATATCTGAGATGTTTCATCCTTAAAGATTACCTTCCTCATCTCTGGGTTGTGGTCTTCAATTTTCTTAGTTTTACTTAAGTGTATTGTTTTTCAATAACTAGGTATTAACTTTTAAATATATATTTTAAAATTCTGTTAAATGTAAGCTACTCCCAAACAGCAGATAAAAAAGAAAATACTTTTTTTTAAACAATCATCCTCTAAATATTAAATAATAGCTCAGGATATTCTAAACACAGTTGTATTCTCACAGAATGGCTTTTGTTACTTTTGCTTCGTCAGCTCCCAATAGTTGCAAACTTCCTGATTTGGAAACTCTATTCCTGTGTGCTGGAGTCCTGCCTGGAAAAGAACTAGAAGCCACTGGGCCATGTCCTGTGTACAAGTGATGCTACCTTTCAGCTCCTCTTGCAGATGGTTTACTACATTTCTGCACCTGCCCTAATGCTCTCCAAACAGCTACAGAATCATCTTGCTCCACTGGTTACATTTTGGATTTCTGACGATTAGAATGAAAACTGCAGGGAATACAGGAACTCATGAAACTAATTCACCACCACAGAGTTCTTATGGGATCAGTTTAACTAGACAGGATACGACATGACAGTGACTGCTCTGGTCACACAAATATCTCCCTCTTATGAATTCTGACAGCATACTATCAAGGTAAACTAGTGTCCTTATCATCCTTTCCTTTGGACAGTTGCATACTAATTTTATCTCCCCTATTACATTATTTGCAATTTAAAAATAGAGACGACAACTTTATTCCGCCTGAGGAAGATTAGCCCTGAGCTAACATCTGTTGCCAATCCTCCTCTTTTTTTTTGCTTGAGGAAGATTTGGCCTGAGCTAACATATGTGTCAATCTGCCTCCACTTTATATGTGGGTTGCCACTACAGTATGGCCAACAAGTGGTATACGTCCGCACCTGGGATCCAAACCCGTGAACCAGGGTGCCCAAGCGGAGCGTGCACAACTTAACTGCTAGGCCATGGGGCTGGCCCCGACACTACAACTTTTTAAAAGCATTTTGTCTCCCTGAGTTCTAGATTAGGATTTTGCATATATGCAAATTCTTAATAAATGTCTAATATCCTAAAGGAATTCATTATAAAAATACATAAAGTTGTATGCACAAGAATAATTTGGGGACTATTTCACAACTAAAATATAGAGACATAAATATTCTTTAGTAGACAATAAAATGAATAAATCAAGGTGCACCTCAATAATGAAATACTATACAGTGATTTTAAAATGTAACTGTACGATAGTCAATGCATTATTAAATGAGGCAGGCAGGTTACAGAATTTATGTAAAAGTGACACCACTCTATAAAATCCCACAGAAAAACATTTGAACTATATCTATCAAAATATGAAGAATATTTATCTCTGGATGGCGGAATTACATTTTTTGCAAGTTTCTAGATTTTTGCATTACACTTAGATATTTCATAATAAAAAAAATCACAATATTGTTTCCACTTAAAAATAAATAACCAGAGTTGTTGCTGGTATTCATTTTTCTGGAGGTAGAAAAATTAAGAGTAATTGAGTCAATGTCTATGACACAAATGGGGACAAAAATGGAAATCAGTGTGATTGAAACAAATAACATCTAAACAGTCCTTTCAATGTTAACTCATATTCTCTGGTACACTGAGACAGCTTCACTATCCAAAACATTCTGTGAATGACCAATTTTCAAGAACATGCAATTTCCAGATTAAATAAGACAGTGTATGCAAAGCAGAAAGCATGGTGTCAGATATACAATCTCTTCTCCACTTACTCACTAATTAAAAAATTTTTGGGTAGGATCTTTGCAAAATTTGAGCACTTTCTTATTCATCATATTGATCATTACAGCTTTTTCATTGTTTTGGTTAACTCCTTATAAGCATATTTTTTATTAGCTGGGTAATATTCCATCATATGAATATAACAGATGATGGAACATTCTTCCGTTTCCCTATTGTTGAGTGTAAATTGTGGACATGTCAAAGGCTGTTACTAGGTATCACTGTCTTTGATTTTAGAACCATGGTCCTAATTTTCAAGGGTCATGAATCTCTTTGAAAATCTTCTCAAATCATAAATCTTCTTCCAAGGAAAAAATAAAATGAATAAATATCTATAAAAACGGTGCATACAATTTCATGGAGTCTGCAGAACCCTGACTTCTAAGAACAGGGACCAGGACCTTGTTTAAAACCCTGCTGTAACCATTTACTTACAAACATCAAGTACTACTAGCTATATTCTTTTATTTTTTATAATTTATCAAAAGAAGAACAGGGATTTGGCCTGAAACAAATTTAAGACTGACTACCCAAAACCCAAAATGCCCAAAATCAAATTAGATCTGGTCACTGAAACAACCTTTTATCTTAGACTTGTGAATCCAGATTTTGTGATAGGTCCCCAGTCATATTCTCTGAAAAGCCAGGCACAGAAGACCTTGTTTATTAGTCCACACTGTGAAAATCAGAAATATCAATAGTGAGTGCTACATGAGCCAGGGTATCTGTGCACAATTATACAGGGGCCATCGCTCATGAATCAACAAATCACAACCCTCCAAAAAACACAGATCTATGCCATCAGAACTCTTGGTTGCAGAAATAGTGAAAAGGAGAAACTGAATAATTTGACAATAAAAAATAAATATCAGAGAACTGGCTGTACCAGACACTAAAATATACTATAAAGCCTCTACAATTAAAACAGTGTGGTAGTAGTACATAAATAGACCAGTAGAACAGAAGACCTAAAAATAGGACCAAGGATATATGGAAATTTAGTATGTGCTAGAGATGACATCGCAAATCACTGGGGCAAAGACAAAGTTTTTAATAAATAGTGCTGGTAAAGCTGAGTAGCCACTGGGAAAATATAAAATTAAATTGATACCTCACACCATGTACAAAATTAAACCCCAAATGGATTGGGGATCTAATGTAATAGATGAATCTACACAGGTATTAGAAGAAATTTACACAGGTAAATTCCTCTTTAATCCTGGGGTTGAGAAAGGCTTTCAAAATCCAGAAGCAGTAAAAGAAAATATTGGTAAATCTGACAATACAATAAAAACTCCATGGCAAAAAAACCATAAAAAAATCAAAAGACAACTGACAAACAGGGACAAAATACTTGCACCATACATCACAGATGAAGGACTAATATTCTTAAAAGGTAAAGAATTCTTAAACAATGAGACAAAGCACCAAAAAACTGAAAGAAAAATAGGAAAAAGATATGAACAAACAATTCACAAAAAAGATGTAAAAATGGCCCTTAAGCATATGAAAAGATGTTCATCAACATGGTACTGGAAGTCCTAGCCAGAGCAATCAGGCAAGAAAAAGAAATAAAAGGCATCCAAATTGGAAAGGAAGAAGCAAAACTACCTCTGTTCACGGATGACAGGATCTTACATGTAGAAAACCCTGGAGAGTCCACAAAAAAACTGGTAGATCTAATAAACACATTTCAGCAAAGTTGCAGGATATAAAATCAACACACAAAAATCAGTTGCATTTCTATACACTAACAATGAACAAGCTGAAAAGGAAATTAAGAAAATAATTCCATTTATGATAGAAGCAAAAAGAACAAAATATTTAGGAGTAAACTTAACCAAGGAAGCAAAAGATTTACACATTGAAAACTACAAAATATTAGTGAAAGAAATGAAAGAAGACATAAATAAATGGAAAGATGTCCTGTGTTCAAGGATTGGAAAGCGTAATATTGTTAAGATGCTGCTATGGACTGAACTCTGTCCCTCCCAAACTCACATGTTGAAGCTCTAGCCCCTAATATCACTGTTTTTGGAGATGGGGGCCATTGCTGAAGTAATTAAGGTTAAATGAGGTCATAAGGGTGGGGTCCTGATACGATAGTATTAGTATCCCTATAAGAGACACCAGGGAGCTCACACGCACTTTCTCTCTCCGCCATGTGAGGAAAACAGCAAGAAGGCAGGTGGGCGTCTGCAAGCCAGGAAGAGAGTCCTCACCAGAATCTGACTATGCTGGCACCCTGATCTCAGACTTCTAGCCTCCATAACTGTGAGAAAATAAATTTCTGTCATTTAAGCCACTCGATCTATGGTGTTTTGCTATGCGAGCCTGAGCCGAACAAGACAAATGTCAATACTACCCAAAGTGATAAACAGATTCAACGCAATCCTTATCAAAACCCCCAAAACAGTGTGGTACTACCATAAAGAGAGATATCTAGATCAGTGAAATAGAATGGAAACCCTCACATATATGGTCAAATGATTTTCAACAAGAGAGCCAAGACCATTCAATGGGGAAAAGGATAGTTTTTTCAACAAATGGGGGTGGGAAAACTGGATAGCTACAGGAAAAGAATGAAGGTGGACCCTTACTTAATACCATATACAAAATTAACTCAAAATGGATGAAAGATCAAAATGTGAGAGCTAAAACTACAAAGCTCTTAGAAGGAAACATAGCAGAAAATCTTCATCACATTGAATTTAACAATGATTTCTTGGATATGAAACAAAAGCACAGGCAACCAAAGAAAAAATAGACATGTTGTGGACTTCACCAAGATTAAAAACTCTTGTGCATCAGAGGACACTATTAACAGAGTGAAAAGGCAATCTCTGGAATGGGAAGAAATATTGGCAAATCATATATCTGCTAAGGGATTGATACTCATAATGTGTAAAGAACTCCTACAACTCTACAACAAAAAACAACCTGATTGAAAAATGGGCAAAGAACATTTCTCCAAAGATATACAAATGGCTAATAAGCACCTGAAAAAGATCCCAATATCACTCATCATTAGAGAAATGCAAATCAAAACCACAATGAAATACCACTTCACACTCATTAGGATGGTTATTATTAAAAAAAAAAACAGGAAACAACAAGTGTTAGCAAGGATGTGGAGAAACTGGAACCCTTGTGCATTGCTGGTGGGAATGTAAAATGGTGCAGGAGCTGTGGAAAATGGTATGGTGATTCCTCAAAAAGTTAAACACAGAATTACCATATGATGCAGCAATTCTACTTCTGGGTACATACCCAAAAGAAGTGAATGCAGGGACTTGAAGAGATATTTGTAAACCCATGTTCACAGCACTACTATTTACAACAGCCAAAAGGTGCAAGCAACCCAAGTGGTCTGTTGATAGGTGTATGGATAAACAAAATGTGGTACATACGTACAATGGATTATTATTCAGCCTTCAAAAGGAAGGAAATTTTGACAACACTACAATATGGATGAATCATGAAGATGTTATACGAAGTGAAATAAGCCAGTCACAAAAGGACAAATACTGTATGACTCTATTTATATGAGGCACCTAAAATTGCTTAATTCATAGAGATGGAAAGCAGAATGGTGGTTTCCACGAGCTGGAGGGAGGGGGGAATGGGGAGTTACCATTCAATGGATAGAGTTTCAGTTTTGGAAGATGAAAAAAGTTCTGGAGATAGATGGTGGTGCTGGCTGCACAACAATATAAATATACTTAATGCCACTGAATGGTACACTTAAAAATAGTTGAAACGGTAAAATTTATGTATATTTAAATTTTATGTATATTTTTACGTATATTTAAACATTAAAAAACCCCAACAAACTAATGAGGTTGGTTACCTCTAATGGGTGAGTGGGAACAGTGTAGAAAGAACGGGGGAATGGGATTGGGAGAGAAGAAATGACGGAAGAGTGATTGGGTAGATGTTTTTGTCTAATTCTGACTTTTAGAACCATGGTAATGTTTCGCATAATCAAAAAATAATTAAAATCAACCAAGATGTGTGTATAAGGGGAAACCCAAAATAAAATACAAACAGTGACAAATGAACCTGTATTACAAAGGAGTAACATTACCATACAGAAGGGTGTAAGGAAAACTGTTCTTACACTGCACACTGTAAGACTAAAGACAAAAAGAACTGTATGGGGTATGGAGGTATGGGTTAGCAATTCTTTCTTTTCTTTTCTGAGGAAGATTCGCCCTGAGCTAACATCAGCTGCCAATCTCCCTCTTTTTGTATGTGTGCCCTGTCACAGCATGGCCACCGACAGATGGGCAGTGTAGGTTGGCACCCAGGAACCAAACCCGAGCCACCAAAGCCAAGAGCACCGAATTTAACCACTTATCCACCGGGGCTGGCCCCGCAATTCTTAAACTGCATTCTACTCAGGACTGAGCAAATAAATTAAATTAATAAATGGAGTGTGGTTAATGAGAGTCAAGTTTTTCCACTATCAGAGAAGAGAGATACAAAAAAGGAAATGGAGAAGGCTAGAATAAACAGTTTGGTGCTGAACTGGAATTGGAGATATCATACCAAATCACGGATTATCTATATAGGGATAGATATGTGTGCGTAGAGATACACACATTTCTAGCTGAGAGGACCTAGATGCAGTGACATCCCAGTAGCAATGAACATATCTAATCTTCTTTTCTAAATATCATTTTCTAACAAAAGGAGTCAATGCTCCCTGGGAAATTTGCTGGCTCCAGGACTGGGGCTGGGAAAGTACATTATCAGCCTTGTGGTGCCAGAAAATAAGAAAGTGCTAAAAAAAAATAAAGGGGATACATTGAAAGGACACAGATAGTCAACTTGAAGGGGCTCCCCATGGCCAAATCTGAGACAATTTGAGCAAGAAAAGTGATAGTAATGGATTATAACCTATAGCATTAAAAAAAAAAAAATCCAGTCCATACTTACACAAGTAATTTAGTAAATAAATGGAGGAGAAGGAAAATCTAACAGTAGGATTCTAATTAATATATATAGATGGAAGGATGGAAACAAAAAGATCACCGTTTGGCAAATAGCTGGTAATAATATTTTCAGGCAAGAATTCTCAGTGGATGTGAAGATTAGTAGGTGGAAGTAGTATGAGGAACAGGATATTTATATCGGGTTAAAGTACTTCTCTACAAGACATATATTAATTATAATGGGAAAAACAGTGACTTTGCAGCAATTTGCCCGACACCACTTCAACCAAGTTATTAAAGTTAACACCACTAATAACGAGACAAACCGACCTCATGGGTCTCCTGATATAATGCACTGAGGAGAACACATCACTTTTGGGGTATTCTTGCCCCAAATACATACTCTGAATTTGATCATGAGGAAGTATCAGACAACTTCAAATTGAGGAACCTTCTATAATGCAGAATCTACAAAATAAACGGCCAGTTCTCTTCAAAAGTGTCACGGTCATGAAAGACAAAGATTGAGGAACTGTGCCAGAGCAAAGGAGACTAAGAAGATTTACCAACTAACTGCAACATATGATCCCGGAATGGATCCTTGTCCAGAAAAAGGACACTAAGGGACACTGATGAAACTAGAATAAGGTTTGTAGATTAGTTAGTAGTAGTGTATCAATGTTAATCTCATGCTTTTGATTGTACTGTGATTATGTAAGATGGTAACATACGGAGAAGCTGGGTTAAGAGTATATGGGACTTCTATTTGTGCAACAGTTTTAAGTCTAAAACACACCCACATGTTTGGTGCTGCACAAATGGTCAGTGCCACACAAACACAACCACACATCCACTCGAGACATATAAGGACACAACCGCACAAACACAGACACCTCCACACCCTAATACACAGTAACAATCTCACACCCACTAAGAAGGCACACACAGTCACACAATCTACTCTCCAGCGGCGACAAAGTCACTCTTATACAGGATTATCACACCAAAAACCACAAATGCCCCACACACTCACAATCATGTTCCCACTTGGGAGGGGACACACAACCACTGGCACTCTACTCCAGCCCACTCAACATCAACCAGTCATAACTGAACATTCACTCTAGAGATACACACAGTCACACTCACACAGGCAAAGACATCCCACACTTGGACACGCAGCAGCGTTTCAAGACAAACTCTAAGGGAAACAGCAGGGTTACATATGCAGCGTCACCACAGTCATAGACACACGACAACTGCACACAGTACCACACACGGCCACAATATCATACACCCACCTTAGAAACACGTAATCATAATCACACAGACACCTGCACCCATCTCCCAGTCACAGGTGCACTCACCCTCCCAAGAACTAGGCGTACAGTCACACACAGTACACAACAGGGACACAAGCAGTTATCATCCCCACAGTCACAAGGACCCCACACCGCAACACACAGCACCGCACATGGTTACACAAACACAACCAGACATACATCCTGGAGACAGGCAGTCACCACTGCACTCAAAGGCACCCACACCTGGTCACACAGCCACAGACTCCTTCAGAATCTCGCATCCTCAGCCCGCTCCCGCCTGCGCGCACAAACGCAAAGTTCTGGACACGCCCCGTTCCCGCCCCGGACTCCCAGACCCCTCACCTTCTGCCTCCCCTTGGTCGCGTCCGGGTCCCTGCAGAGCTCACAATCTCGCCACGACGTCAAGAGAGACGTAACGTTGGGCCGCTGTGGACTCTGGGAAACGTAGTCCAGAGCCACACCAGGCACGGACAAGATGGCGTCCTTGTACCTCAGAGTCTGAGTTTGGCCCGTCTGAAACTGCGCCCGGGAGGCTTCAAAGACGGAGTCCTCGCTCCAAACCTCCCACCAGGCTTGAGCTGATTTTCCTCCAAGGCAAGTACTCACTTGGAGAGCCCCATAATCACGGGAAGAGGCAGCCAACTTCGCGTGGGAGAGACAGAGAGCGATTGAGTGTCAACCAGCAAAGCCTTAAGGGAAATGTAGTCCAAGGCCGGAAAAGCGGCCTTGCTGTTGACAGAAGGTAATCAGATACCAACCAGCCTGGCCTGGTCGCGGTGACCGCGCAGGCCGCGTCGCGGAGACTTCTGGGAGTGCTCACTCGCCCTCGAAGTGCGCAAGCGCAGCGCAACGAGTGGACATTTTGGTCTTTGTCCGCGGGTCAGTCCGGCCCCTGGCTCCACGTGGCGCCAAAGTAGGAGGTGGGATGTGGGCGTCTTGGGCCGGTGGGGTCCGGGAGGTTGAAGTGAAGGATTCCGGATCTATTGGGGCGCGGCGCGGGGTGGGGAGTGGGTTTAAAAGCGTCAGGACTCCATGTGGGGTGGGGGTGGGGGCCTCTGAGGAGGGTTGGAGCGTGTGTGACCGCAAGTTTGACCGGATGTTCGGAATTACGGAGTGAGAAACTGGGTGCGGGATCGTGGGTGGCCGAGTCTGAGAGGGAGATGCAGGAGATCAGCCTTGAGCTAATAACATCTGAGCCGCGCTTCTCTTGTCGAAAGTGCTGATAATAACGGTGCCATCTTCCTGAGGCGTCTGTTTTACTGGAAGATTTGAAGGGGGAAAAAGCTAAGTGGAAAACAGTTTAAAAATGGATTTTTATATTAACACGCATTTCTTTTTAGTTGGGCTAGAATGGAAATCCCCGTGATTTCTTCTTTTTTTTAAAGACAATATTTTAAAGGAACTTTTCGTTAGTGGGAGTCTGGTTCAGACGATCTCCGATCTCCTGATCTTTGGGGTATTTTAATAGGGCTGCTGTTAAGTGCTGGACAAAATATCAGCGTTACACATCGAGACGCAGTGTCGTGTGGCGCAGAAAGCCCAGGATTAGGGAGTCAAGGGTTTGGAGTTCGAGGTTAGGCACATTGATCCACATTCTTTGAAGAGAACTTGGGGTTGCAGTTTTTTAGAGTGTAATCGTGTGAGTCTAGACTCGATTCTAGGTGTCCTAACTCCTAAATGAATCGAGGTGTTCCCACTTTGTATGGATTTTGTGAAGTAATGAAAATACATGTGTCTGCAAAGATGCTTTTTCTAAGGAATCCGCTCACAGTCATCCTTCGCGTAAATTTTAAATAATAAGAGTTAAAGTAGTTGGGTACCAAATTTAATATCTACAAATCAATAGCCTTCAGATAGCCAAACAACAGCCGGTTAGAAGACATGATAGAAGAATACCGCTATTTACAATAGCAATAAAAAATAAAATATTAAGGAATATTCAAAAAGACTAGAAAAGAATATTTTAAAGTGCTAAGGGTTATAACATAAGATGTGAACAGATAGATATACCATGTTTTTCAATAGGAAGACCTCATAAAGAAGTGTGCAAACTTAAGTAAATTTATTCGTTTAATGAGATCCTAATAAAATTGTCTACGGTTTTTTTTCTTTTGGATCTAGATAAGCTGATTCTGCACTTCATATGGAGAAATAAACAAGCTAGATTAACCAGTAAAACTCTGAAAAAGAAAAGCAGTTGCGATGTGGGGAGGTGGGAGCCCAACAGTGACATTTTAAAATATAAATCCTCAGAAATTACAATAGTGTTGGTATCAGCTTGAAGCAGGCCTGTGAAGGGAAATCAGACAATATCTATAATAAATACGAATGTGTTTTCTTTTTGACTCAGGTATTTCACATCTGGAAATTAGTCCTACAAATGTACCTGCGTTTCCATGAAATGATATCAGTGCGAGATTGCTGATGGCAGCAGTGTTTGGCATAGAAAAAGATTAGAGGGGTCGGCCCCGTGGCCGTGTGGTTAAGTTCCTGCGCTCTGCTTTGTCAGGTCAGGGTTTTGCAGGTTCAGATCCTGGGCGAGGACGTGGCACCGCTCCTCGGGTCATGCTGAGGCTGCTGAGGCGGCGTCCCACATAGCACAACCAGAGGCACTCACAACTAGAATACACAACTGTGTACTGGGAGCTTTGGAGAGAAGTAGAAGGGAAAAAAAAAAAAGATTGGCAACAGATGTTAGCTCAGGTGCCAATCTTTAAAAAAAAAAAAAGATTAGAAACTATTCATGCCCATCAGTAGGAGATTGGTTTCATAAAATTGTGATGCATCTATACAACAGAATAATATACAGCTTTATAAAAGAATGAAGAGGAAACTATATACTGACACTGAAATGAAATCACTCAAAAATGTACTGTTAAGTGAAAAAAAACAAGATGGAGAATGTATGATATGCTTCATTTGTATTAAGAAAAGAGAAATAAGAATATGTATTTGTATTTGTTTCCATTAAAGAACTCAAAAGATACACAAGAAATTAATAAAAGCTGCTATCTCTTTTTGGGATAGTGGTACTGGGATAGATAAGGCAAAGGCAAGTATTTTTATGTTGGTTTGTTTTCTAACTGTGAATTTAGTATACAAAAGTTACAGTGATTTTTTTTTTTTTTTAAAGGACGACGTAGGCCGTGGAGCCAGACTCCCTCTGTTAACTCATTCCTCTGTTGCTTTGTACATCTGTGGCCTTAGGCAGGTACTTGTGCCTCAGCTTCTCATCTAGTAATATAGAGAAAATAATAGTATCTGATTCACAGGTAGTTGGTTGTGTAGATCAGGGAGTTCTGCGTGCTAAAGAATAGTGCCTGGTATGTAGTAAGCACTGGATAAATGTTAAACAGTCCTGTTACTACTATCTGAAAAATAGTGTATCCTCAGAAATAATACAGCCATTCATACTGTTTCTGGTAGAAATTTCTGAAAGATTCAGATACGTAGATACTCTTATTTCCGTGTTTAAAGTATTGTTTTTTTTTGACATTTCCTTTTATAGCTGGAATGAGGAAGTTAGATTTCTGTGTTCATCTTTAGAAACTCATCACTACCTCCTTCGTGAGATGTGTTCTTTGATTTCTATGGTTACTTTTTCATGGTTCTAAGTCAGAACCTCTGATGATGTTTTTAAAAAGTTCCAATTGTGACTGACTTTTGGCCAGAAGACATCAGAGGTGACCTTTCAATTGCATAACATCAGAAGAGACATAACTGTATGACTGGTCCACCATTAGTGATTGTATTTTTAGGGCCAAAATGTAATCTGAATAGTTTTACTTTAGTCCCATACAAATGTTTATTTCCCATCAATCATTTAATGGATGATTTTAACATCGATAAATAATCCTTGGCTGAATCAGTAATTTCTTCATGGGTTCCAAAGTGATGATTTTTTACTTTTTCCTTCCTTTTACATTTATTTGATTGCAACCTCAAATTGTGTCAAATTTTTCCTGTCTTTTTCTTATTTAAGTACTATTTTAAAGTTGTGTTCTAATAACTGCAGCTAGTTTTTCTCAGATACTCTTATTATCACAGTTTTAGCCAGTGGATGCTTCTTCAAGTTGACTTCTGTCCCAATTTGACTCCTAGAACCTTACTTAGAGTGTAGTATTGAATATTTGATTTTTTTTGCCAAAGGCATAAGTGAAAATTGGTATCTCAGTGTAGGTTTAATTTGCATCCCTCATTATGAGTGAGGTTGGGTATCTTCCATACATGTAAGGGCCACATGTATCTATTGGAATTGTCTGTTCACATCCTTCTCCACATTTTTGTATGGGATGTCTTTTTCTTTTGGGAGCTGTTAGAAAAGTTAGCCTTATATGAAATGAGTTGCAGGTTTTTTCAGGTTTTAAATTTGTGTTTTGACATTGTTCACGGTGGTCATTTCTTTTTCTAAACTGCAGAATCAGGAGGTTTTTATTTTTATGTACTTCAATTTATCAGTCTTCTCATTTATGGTCGTAGTCAGAAAGCCCTTTCCACTCCAGGTTTCACCTATACTTTCACATCCTTACAAGGTTATCATTTTTATAGGATTGCATTTTCTTATTTATATTTTTAATTCATTTAGAATCTACCCTGGCATATGATATTAGGTATGCATCAAGGCTTATCTTTTTCTAATTGGCTACTCAGTTCTTCTAACACTATTTATTAAAAAGTCTTAGCTTTACTATTTTAAAATTTCATTTTTATCATATACTGAATTCTTGTATGTATTAGGTCTATTTGTAGACTTTATGTTCTCATCCATCTTCCAGTCTGTCTTCATGTACCAATATTTAACTTTTTATTATTGAGATTTTATAATTTTGTTTTAATACCTGGTATTGCTCGTCTCCTTATTGCTTGCCTTTTCAGAGTTTCCTAGCTATTCTTGCTTATTTATTTTTCTATGTAAACTTTAGAATGAGCTTGTCTAGTTCTAGGGGAAAACACTTATATTTATTGATATTGCATTAAACTCATGAAATAACTTAGAGGAAAGAGACATTAGATCTTTATGATTTTAAATACTCCTATTCCTGTACATAATATATTCCATTTTCCTTTTGGGCTCTCTGGAGTGTTTAAAAATTTTCTTCATATAGGTTTAGATACTTCTTACTAAGTTTATTTCTAGGTACTTTATCTTTTCTATTGCTGTTATGAATGGAGTCGTTGTTGTGTTAAATATGAAGCTTATTTTTTATTCCCTGCTTAACTTACTGAATTATTGTTTATAATTATATTAAATACTAATTGAGGCAATGGGCGTTCTTATCTTTATTTAGAATTTAATAGAAATGCCTTGGGGCTGGCCTGGTGGTGCAGCGGTTAATTTCGCATGTTCCACTTCGGCGGCCCAGGGTTTGCTGGTTCGCATCCCGGGTGCGGACATGGCACCGCTTGGCACACTGTGCTGTGGTAGGCGTCCCACATATAAAAAAAGTAGAGGAAGATGGGCACGGATGTTAGCTCTGGGCCAGTCTTCCTCAGTAAAAAGAGGAGGATTGCCAGCAGATGTTAGCTCAGGGCTAATCTTCCTCAAAAAAAGAAGAAAGAAATGCCTCCAGTATTTTTGCATTAGATAAAATGCTAGCTTTTGTGGTCAGATATAGTTTACAATTACATACATGTAGTATATACATATATGTATATACACACACACACACATAGATTACCCATGCTGCTTGGGTCTCAGGGATGTGGGTAGAAACAAAAAGTTTTTGAGGCTGAGGCCAGATGTAACAACCAGGAAAGATCACATTAATCAAGGAAAGAAAAACCCCTTTGAACTCTGATACTGCAGTCTTAAAAGAAAAGTCAAACAAAACAAAAATAAGATGCTCAGTAAGTTGTTTTTCCTATTCTGTTTTCTTTCCATTCCCTTCTTTTGGGTGACATTTCTTTACTCAGTTTTATCTTTTTTACTGTTTTATCTTTTGTGTTCTTTTTGTAGCTTTGCTTGCTTCTTAAAGTTTTTGTGTCTTTTTTTAAAGATTCATTTTGTTGTGTTTCATTTTATTGTCTGCTTTGTGGCAGTATTTTTCAGATGAGTTTATTTAACTGTTATTTTTTATTAACTGTTGGGAAATTATGCTATTCATTTTCACTCTTCTTACAGTATCCTTGTGTGGACACAGACAAATTATTTTGTCTTACTCATGTTTGTACGAAATAGATTTTCTTAGACAAGTACCAGGAAAAAGGAGGCATAGTAACATTCTATGCTTCCAAGTTCACATACCTCCTCTTCTAGTGTTTAAAGCAAAGGACTTCCGTACCTTCTCTGGCTTGATGACCCTAACCTGGTTGAGGTCAACTTCTATCTCTGACTCTTTGTTTCCCACAATTTTTCATAGTACTTACCTTCACTTTTAGAAGCCTGCTCTTTCTCCTTCCCCCTGCAGTCCTTTTCTGTTTAATCTAGGTCTTGCTTTCATCAGTTCCTTCTTAGGGTGAGGCCTACTCATTCTGTAAGGAAATAGTAGCTGCAGATTTCTGAACTCTTGTGAGTCCTTAGAATCCCCCTCAGCATTCTCAGTTCTTCCTAGGCTTCTTTGCAACTTCCTGTTTAGCCTCCTGTTTGGGTCTGCCTTTGGCAGAGGTACATGGAGTGTGGGAGTTTTTCTGTCCCTAGATTTGTTGTTCGTTGTTAGATTCAGTTACAATTTTCGCTCAGGGTGAATCCCTCACTCTGAGAATGAATATTTAGAGTTAATATATATTCTCTCCACTAGTTTCACTAAAGATAGAGTATATGGATTGAGTACTTGGTTCCCTCCCCCTCCACCGCCATTATTGATGTTTTGTATTGTTTCAGGAGAAGTACTTGCATGATTCAAAACTAAGCAGCCATCATGCTCCTGTGAAACCTTGCCTTGCCTCCTTGAATGTTGATGTTCTAGGATTCTGTCCTTGACCATCTTCACGTACTGTGTATATTCTCTATAAGCAGTCACAGTAACAGTGCACCTGTGTGTTCAGGAGCAGTGATATTCTGACAGCTGACAAATTCCCATTTCCATGCTAGGCCTATTCTAAGTTCCTCATCTGTATATGCAGTTGCCTAATGGATATATCTGCCTGCATGTGCCTCAGAAACCTGACACTCTGAATATCCAGAATATCAAACTTGACCTCCTTCCTCCTGCAGATTGTCTCTGGGCAACTCACTCTTTCATGTTTCTCTCTGTGTACATTACTGTTTAAATCAGGCTCTAAGCCTTCCATCTCTGCCACACTCCAGTACAAAGTGGTGACCGAGCTTTTTCAACACACACAGCAGGTAGTATGTGTTGATCTCAACTTTGTAGAAAAGTTGGAATAGTACAGAGAACTCTCGCATAACCTTACCCAAATTCGCCATTTGCATTTTCTCTTTTGCTTTATTTTTCCTTCTCTCTCTGCCGATATGTATGTGTGTAATTTTTCCCTGAACCATTTGAGACTAAGTTGGACACATGCTCCCTTTATAAATACTTCAGCATGAATTTTCTAAGAACAAGGACATTATTTTTCATAACCACAGTACAGTAATCAAAACCAGAAAATCTAACATCAATACCTTACTATTATTTAATCCAAAGTTGATATTCAGATTTTGTCAGTTGTCCTAATAGTGTCTTTCAAAGTCTTTTTTTGAATGACTGGATGAACTTATGTTTACAGGACATTTCTAATATATAGTTTTACTCAGAGTATAATACAAAAAAAGTAAATATTAGGACTCCAGGAAAACTTTCTGAGTTTTTATTCCTGAATATTGTCAGAACAACTTCCTACACATTGTGTCCTTGTGGCTTGGTTCTGATAGGCGTATGTTGCTGTAGTATTAGATGTGATATTGAATTCATCCAGGAACAAGGGCCGCAGTTAAAATCCACTCAAGAACGTATGCAGGAGAGTGGTGCTAGAGAACAATAGCAGCCAGTCACGTGAGGCATGAACAGTTTTCCTATGTAAGTAAAATTCTGAAAGTAAATTCCCCTTTTTTCCCCCATTTCTGGATGTGTGGAGACTTACATGATTGAATGAGTCTGGCTTTGAAATTCAGGATTCAAATAATCTTAGTCCCTTTGCTCATATAATTGTGTGTACTTTAATCTCTAAGGCAAAAGGTCATTACTTTGTTCTTTTCCACAGGGCCGCTTCCTTCTGCATCCCTGGAAACTGCACCTTCCTCGTTCTTCAGAAGGCTCCAGGGCTCAGTCTGAGTTCCAGGATGGTACTTTGGCCCCAGCATTAACATTCTAGTGCTGTATCATTTCCCCAATAGCAGGTTGTAAACTGAACAAGCTGTATGTGATCCTCTGTTGGAACAAGAAGACAGCTCTGAGTGGTGGAAAAGAAGTGGATAGGAAATTTGTCCAGGTGAGTGAATGACAACCAAGCAGGTTGCAGTTGGTTAGTCAGCATTGATCCCTCTGGAAGGCTTTTAAAGCTGTTTTCTAATAGGCCCTAGTCTTCAAGCATCACTTGGTATGAATTCTTGAGATACTTGAATGGCATTTCCAATTATCATTTTCTCTATTTTAGTATTCTGCTTCATCGTCAGATTCAGAGGGTCTGGTGCCTGTCTTATCTCTATTCTGGATGTCAGCACTTTGTACTTCATTTGTACTGCCTCTGTGTGCTTGTTCTCTTTTTCATTAACGCCCTCAGTCTCATATTCCCCCATGTATATAGACTCCTTTCCTCATGCATTGTGTTTTATAGGTCTTAAGTCTTTACGTATTGTCTGACATTTAGGTTCCTTTCTATTACCACTTTCTCTCATTCTTTCAGGGGTTAAATGCCTCAGAATTATATTTTACATCTGTAATCATACTTCCTGTTGTCTTCTTATCCACCTCTCCCATTATACATCGACAAACTCCTGCCTCCCTCACTTCCACCGCCATATACCTCTCAGAAGTTGTTGCCTTAGAAATCAGTTCTGTCTGTCTGCTGTGTGTGTCTGTATGAATGTATGAACCTGTATTTGTTTTTTAATGTAAAACATGAACTTGTAAACATTTTTGAACATCAAATTATACAGTGAAAAAGTCCTCTCTTACCTCTGGTCCTCAGTCCTATGGTTCTTTTTCAGAGAGGCAGTCACTTTTAAGAGTTTCATGTATCCTTCTTGAGGTAGTCTGTGAATAAACCAGCATATATTTTGTATCTCTGCTGTAAATATGAGTATATATAAGCCCTCAGTTTTCCTTTTCATATATATGATGGTATGTATTGTATTGTGTAGTTTTTTTTTCTGAGATTCTCTACCAACACATAATTTATTTAACCTGTCTCCTATTAATGGACATCTAGGTTGTTTCCAGGCTTATGCTATTAAAGACACAAGTGCATTTACCTGTTTATATTGCTTTGCAGAGAGATGCAGATACAACTGTGTAATAATTTAAGAAGAAATGCTGAGTCAAAGTTATGTTTGTTTATAGATTTGATACAAATAGGCACATTGTTCCCAAAAGGAGTAAACCAATTTATATTTCTGCCAACATGGTTTATTCATATATTCATCAAGTATTTATTGAATGATGTGTATTAGGCACCATTTCAGGTACTAGGGAAATGTCAGTGATCAAAGCAATCAAAAATACCTCCCTCGGGCTCATATTCTAACTGGGGAAGGCAGATGATGAGTAAATAAGTAAAAAATATATTCTGTCAGATGGTAGTGAGTGCTATGGAGAAAAATCAAGGAAAATTGGCATGGAGAAGGGCCAATTGGGAGTTACAATTTTAAGTAAGTTGGTCAGGGTAAGGTCTCAACAACAGGATGACATTTGAAAAAAGATCTAAAGAGTGTGAGAGTGGGGTGTGCAGTATTTGGTGCAAGAGCGTTCAGCCAGAAGGAACAAAAAATTTTAAAAGCCTTGAGTCCGGAACTTGCTGTTCAAGGAATAGTGATCAGGGCAGCAGGCTGCAAAAGGGAATAAGAGGCAGTTTGGTTGGCTCACAGGCCAAATCACAGACTTTGGCCTTTATTCTGAGTGATTTGGGTAACTATCAAAGGGTTTTAAGCAGAGGAGTGATAAGATCAGAATTACATTTTGGCTGATGTATAGAAAATAAGGTAGAAGCGGCCAGGGCTAGGAGATTACTCAGACGCTAATATAGTAGTAGTTGAGCTAGTGACAAGAAGTTAGGTTTTTAAGATATCTTAAAGGAATAGCTGACAGGATTGGCTGATAGATTGTATGTCAGTTATGAGAGAAAAAAGGAGTTATTGAGGACTCCAAGCTTTTAACTGGAAGAGAATGAGTTACCATTTACTGAGATAGAAAGACATCAGGAATTTTGGGAGATAGATCAAGAGTTTTCTTTTGGACTTCTTAATTGTGACGTGTCTCCTTATCATCTAAGTGCATATTCAGGCAGGCAGTTGGATATACAAGTCAGGAATTTAGGGAGACAGAAAGTTCTGACCTCTTCTCTTCTGCTATAGTAAGAGGCTTTTTTATTCAGTGATGGTGTCTCTGCATTTCCTTGCTCATTCCTGCTTTTTCTACCTTCAGGGATGCCAGTGAGTCCACCATGTCTCCTGGATGGAGCCTGCATTCCTGGATTCTCTTATTAAAAACAAGCAGGTGGTAATTTGGCCCTTGAGGCTGTGCCTTATGTTTTTGGAAAGCATTGTGCTTGAGGGCTCTGTTTCAAAACAGCAGTGGCAGCTGTCTACTCAGATCCTTTCTCATAAGACAGTAGCCTTGGGGCTGCTTCCTACTCTTATCAACAGTGCAGTTTTCCTTTTTTTCTGTTTCTGTTTGTCTTTCTCAGACATGGAAAGTGGGCAGAGATGTCTTTATTTTACCATTTGAGAGGAAAGAATCTGTGTTATGTTTGAGTAACCCCTCAAGGAATTCTGTCCCACTTCTGTTGGATTGGTGCTTTGATCACCTGATATGTTGCTTTATCTTTCATAGTGCTGCTTTGTCCTTTGCTTTTATTTTTTCTTCTCTCTATCCTCTTACTGGAGATGACTCCTAGAACACTGCATTCTGCCTTTCCTCCCTCCCTTTATAAATTAATTCCCAGAAAGGATGCATCCATTCTGAAGTTAGAAGTAATTCTTTTTATGATATCAATTTTTATTTTGGCACCTCCAGCCTTTCTATCTTGCCTGCTATAATTTTATGTGTTTATAGGATAAACAGCATCTGATTTCATTCTCATTGTGTCAGATGATTAAATCATTAATTTCCTACCCAAATTAGAGATTTCAGTTCATTATTTTCAGGTCTAGAGATCAGTTCAAACCTGTTTCATATTATGTCTGGACTGTGTCTTTTCTCATGATCCTTGTGATATGGTCAGTCAAGCCTTTAAAAAGATACACTTCAGTGTAATCAAGAGAGGACATACTAACCATAAGAATATAAATGTGAACATATTTCCTTCTCTTTATAAAAGTCTTTGAATTTGAATTTGCATCTTAGCCTTTGATTATAAAATGCTCTTCCTATTCAGGTTACACTCATCATTTAAATCTGTTAGTTGCTCTTCTGTTGATCTCCCTTCTGATTGTTGTCTGTTGTCTGTTGTTGTCTGTTTAGTCTTTAAAATCTAAACTGTCCTCCCTCCCTTATTTTCCCCCTTGATATTGCCCCCACTATTTTAATAATATGTACTATCAGCCATTCAAAGAAAAGAGTAGAGCCATTAAATCCAGCATCTCAGGGTATAGTTAGGATGTTAAGACCTTTAAGTACATACAGATTTGGGTTTAAAAATATTTCATATGGAACACTTTTATTTTAGGAAAAGTGAATCCGATTGTGATTAGAAGCTGTGGGGAAAGATGTTTATAAATAAGAGACAAGATTGGAGAAGTCTTTTTAGGGGCATGTTACTGGAGCTGCTTCCAGGAGGTTCTGTAGATTCTAAGGAGGTTGAAAATAGGAGAGGTCAGGCTAAGCCAAAGGACAGGAAGAACATACTATGCATAGTTGTGACTCATTGGTTGTATACTTAACACGCTTGTCAGGCTGTTCCTCAGGGCCTGTGAACTTTAAATTCTGCTTAGAATGCTCTTCCTCTGGATGTCTGTAAGGATCACTCTCTTCTTTCATGTCCTGAATCTTTCCTTCTCAGAGGCCACTATATCTAAAATTGAAATTCTTTACCCCTTCTCTAATTTTTTTTCATAGCACTTAGAACTTTTTGACAAATCATCTCCTTTATTTATTTGTTTATTATCTGTCTCTGTCCACTGGAATGTAAACTTGATTAGGGCAGAGAATTTTGTCAGTTTTGTTCAATACTGTTTATCCCTAGAAGCTTAGAACTGTGCCTGGCACATAGGAGAAGAGAGAAAGATATTTGTTGAATGAATAATAAGAAACGTTTTGAGTAGCAGTTGTCAAACTTCTTGGTCTCAGTAATTTAGGTTTCTTTTTTTTTTTTTAATAACAGCTTTAGTGATATATAATTCATATAACATAAAGTATACTCTTTTAGGGTGTGCAATTCAGTGGTTTTTAGTATATTCACAAGTTGTGCAACCATCACTACTATCTAATTCTGGAACATTTTCATCGTCACAAAGGGAAACTCCATACGAATTAGCAGTCACCTTTACATTGTTAAAACTTCAGGAACTTCCAAAGACCTTTGGTTTTTGTGGACTTTAGTGATATTTATGTTGTTTAAAAGTAAAATTGAGAAACTTTGAAAAATATTTATTTATTTAATGATCCCCTTACATGGGAACTTAAATTACACTTCTTAATAAAAATAACAGTTTTCCAAATTAAAAAAGTTTAATGAGAAAAGCGACATTGCAGATTTGTAAATATCTACTGTCTGGTTTAGTAGAGGACAGCTGGATTCTCATTTCTGCAGAGTTTTCAAATGTTGACACATCTTATTATACAATATCAAAACATATTTGTTAATATCATTACTGATCGCATTAGAAAAGTCTTTGAAGAATTGAGAAGCTATCATCTCCCGGTGAAGGGAAGATATAGGTTTTCCGAAATGCTAATTTTTGCTTGAAAACTCAAATTTTATCATTGGCAACATATGCTGTCCTTTGTTTTCCTTGAAATGATTTTCTCACTTCATTCTGTCAAAGTACCTGCCAAATAATACCTGTCTAAATAGCTCTAGTTTGTAAGTCAATCATTTATTAATTTATTTAAAGTAAATTAATGGTGCTCCGTGAAAAAGGTTGGCTAGTTTAGCTCACAACGTAAATGATTTGCCCAAGTGCTCTTCCTTGAGACAGCTATCATCCTTTGGTGTACAGTAGAAGTACTTGTGTATTTGTATAAAATTACATTTATTTTTATACTTTTTTTTGCTTTTTGTGGAATTGATATTTGCCGCACTTTTTGTTTGTTTCCTTGGTTTTCTGCATTTAGCACAGACTCCCTTGGACTTTCCTCAGAATAGTTACAAGCCCTCTCAATACTAGTTTCCACATGGTCAAATGCATTGGGAAATCTCTTCCCATTTTTCCCCATGGAGATATAACTCCTAGAATTTTTGTTCTCCTGCTCCAATCTGGACAGGTTATCCTCTGACTCAATAGTCACCTCTTATCTTGTAGTTTCTCATCACCATTATCAAAGAATTTTCTTTATTTTCCCTATGGGTTACATCTCTTCTTTTTTGGATCCTATATCTGTTGCCTTCTCTGTCTTCTAATTTTGGTGGAGCACATCTTTTAGTAGCGTGTAGCATCCTGAGAGGAAAGGTGGATTTGAGGTAAAATTTTTCATCATTTGCATATCTGAAAAATGCCTTTGACTGTCCATTAGATTGATAGGCTAAGCTTAGAATTTTTCCCTCAGAATTTTGTCTTCTAACTTCCCCTGTTTCTGTTGAGAAATTTGATGCCATTCTGATTCCTGTTCCTTTGAATGATACATGTTCTTTTTTTCTGAAAACATTTACAGCCTCTTTATTTTTCCTTTTGAAATGTCATAGTGGTGTGTCTAGTTATGCATCTTTTATTATTCGTTGTGGAGGGTACTGAGTGGGCCCTTTAAGTCTACAAATTCATGGCTTTAGAGGACAAGAAGTTTTTCTGTTCTTTGAATATTTCCTCTAGTCAGTTTTCTCCTTTTATTTTCTGGAACTTCTTTTACTCAGCTATTATATTACTTTGGTTTATCCTCTAAATTTGTCTTCTTAAAGCTTCTATCAGGAAATGATACTGTTACTTGTGCTCATATTTTATTGGCCAAACAAGGTATTTGGCCATGCCTGAGTTTGCTAGGGTTAAGTAATATAAATCCTTCTTCAGTAAGATGACTCTGTTACTGGTGAATGATAATACAGTCTACCTCCCCTTCTCCCCTCCCCATAGTTTTAGTTTCTAAGGGAACTTTTTGTTTCTTGCTTACAAAACCCTGTTATTGTTTCACTGATAAAATAATCTTCTTGTAACTGTCTGATTGGTTTTAGGGTTTGTTGTTTGCTATGCCTTTCCTTTTATCAGACTTTCTTTTTCTCTTGATGTTTCTCTGTCTTTCATGATAGTGGAGTTCCTCAAATGTGTGTGGAATATTGGCTGCAAGGTCATGTTTAAGAATGATTCACTGAGGCCAGCCCCATGGCCGAGTGGTTAAGTTCACGTGCTCAGCTTCAGCGGCCCAGGGTTTTGCTAGTTCGAATCCTGGGTGCAGACATGGCACTGCTCATGAGGCCACACTGAGGCGGCATCCCACATGCCACAACTAGAAGGACCCACAACTAAAAATACACAGCTGTATACTGGGGGGCTTTGGGAGAAAAAGGAAAAATAAAATCTTAAAAAAAAAATAAAAGAATGATTCACTAAAAGGTGATCTTAGGCTTTCTTGTATTGGATGCTTTTTGTCGTCTGGTAGGCTTTAATGGATCAAAAGTATAAGGCCTCATGGATCCCAGGTCTCCTCCCTGCAGAAAGCTTATACTGCCTTACTCTCACAGACTCAGGTGGGGCCAGGTCCTTTGTTTTGGTGAAAAAAATGGGTACAGGTGACAAATACTGTCTTGGAGGGGCGTCCTGCCAAGGTTTTTCATGGGCCTTTCAGGTTCTCCCAGAGAAGGATTCTTTCATATCTTGCTTATGGGTATATGTACCTGGTTACCAACATGTCTTGGCCTCAGTTGCAGAATGGTGCTGGAGGTCTCACCATGTTATGTATAGTTTTAATTCCATTGATTTCAGTGTATTACCTGTGCCCTGTTGCCTTGTTTGTTGGGAGTCCTTGAGTTGAGCTTCTCTGTTTAAATTTCTGCAAAGAATAATTTCCATTTCATACAAGGAATAGACCTTTGCCCTCTTGACTGGGAGGGTCAAGGTCCAGCTGCACCTTATACAATCTTTTTCTTGGGCACCATCCTTTATTCCTTCTCTTGAGGTACTTGATTCCGTCCATTTCCTGAGTCTTTCTGATATTTCATGGCGCAAATTGGCTTGCTTGACATTGGCCCCCTCTTCTGCAGTACCTTTATGTTACTTGAACTACCTCAGGTCTGCTGTGTGTTGAAAATCTTCCATGTGCTTTATTATATCGAAAAATTTGTTAATATCTGTATTTACTGATGTCTCCTATCATATTCTGTTTTCTTGTGAGTTTGTACCATTTTCTTTTTTCTTCTCATTTTAATGGGGTTTTGGGAGGAAGAAGATGTTGGTTATTCCTTTCCTTTTCTTAGGTATCCCAGGTAGACTTTCTCAGTTTTATGTAGTCGTATTTTTAATCCTATTTGTTAACTTTTCATTGTTTGTTACATTTAATTTGCTGAATTATGAAATGGGAAGGGTTATTTCTCAAGAGTAGTCTAAGCTTTATGTACCCATGAATGTTAATTTTCTACCCAGATATCCTCCACAGGAGTTTCCTTCTTGGAAGTTAGTTGGAGACATTGGTCATGAGGATTCTTTCATATTGTGAGATGGGCTAACCAGAGTTAATCCCAAAAAAGCACAATATGAAATTTTATTACTAGTAATGGGAAAATTCATAAACAATGATGATAATTAAAGCTAACATTTATTGAGTGCTTACCATGTGCCAGCACAGTTCTAAGCACTTTATACATTAACTCCTTTAAATGATCATTCTTTGTACTCCATTTTAGAAGAAGCCTGAGAAGATGATGAGCAGATAGAGAGGCAACAAGACTTGCATCCATCTCCAATAAAGTACAGACTGAGGAAAAAAGCAGTGAATATAAGAAAATTGGAAAAATACTTCCTCTGATCTCAGACTTTACACCTTTTAAGGCAACACCTTTATCAACTTACCTAGAAAGAGTTTGAAACAATTTAGATTTAATCATGAGGAAAGTTGTGTAGGAAAGAATCATCAATTTACTTAGTTTGGAAATCCTGCCACAGCTTATTCTTTATGATAGTAACCCCCTTTGAGTGTAAATCAGTGTGGAAATGCCTTCAATTAAAAAAAATTTGAAACCCGTCTGATACCAGAGCGTTCATACTGGAGAGAAACCTATGAATGTACTGAATGTGGGAAAACTTTCACTCACATATCACCCTTCATTAAATGTCGAAGTCAGGCTGGAGCGAAACCCTGTGCTTCTAAGGAATATTGAAAAGCCTTTAGCTAGATGACAGATTTCATTGAGTAGAAGAAAATTCACCTGGAGAGAAACCAGTGACAGTAACAAAACTTCACTGAGTAGTGGAAAATTTATACTTGGAGAGAAAGCTTTGAATGTACTGAGTATCGTAAAATTTTCTCTCAAACTTTAATCCTTACCCTACAATTGAAAAGGTCATACACAAAGAACTCC
The DNA here is from genome assembly GCF_037783145.1 of Equus przewalskii. Classification (NCBI taxonomy): domain Eukaryota; kingdom Metazoa; phylum Chordata; class Mammalia; order Perissodactyla; family Equidae; genus Equus; species Equus przewalskii. Next base: position 7,401,461 of record NC_091839.1, read on the forward strand.
TACAGATGTAAGAAATGTGGAAATACCTTCAGCCTAAAGTAAATCCTCATTCATCAAGAAATTCATACTGGAGAGAAACCTTGTGAATGTGGGAAAGCTTCCATTCAGATGTCACACCTCAGTCAGCAGAGAATTTGTAGTGGGGGAAACCCCTTTGCCTGTAAGGTATGTGGGAAAGTCTTCAGCCACAAATCAAATCTCACAGAGCATGAGCATTTTCATAATAGAGAGAAACCTTTTGAATGTAATGAATGTGGGAAAGCCTTCAGCCAAAAGCAGTATGTCATTAAACATCAGAACACCCATACTGGAGAGAAGCTCTTTGAATGTAATGAATGTGGAAAATCCTTCAGCCAGAAGGAAAACCTCCTTACGCATCAGAAAATTCACACTGGAGAGAAACCTTTTGAGTGTAAGGATTGTGGGAAAGCTTTCATTCAGAAATCAAACCTCATCAGACACCAGAGAACCCACACAGGAGAGAAGCCCTTTGTATGTAAGGAGTGTGGGAAAACCTTCAGTGGCAAATCAAATCTTACTGAGCATGAGAAAATTCATATTGGAGAGAAACCGTTTAAATGTAGTGAATGTGGAACAGCTTTTGGCCAGAAGAAGTACCTCATAAAACATCAAAACATTCACACTGGAGAGAAACCGTATGAATGTAATGAATGTGGAAAAGCCTTCTCTCAACGAACGTCACTTATTGTACATGTGAGAATTCATTCAGGTGATAAACCTTATGAATGCAATGTATGTGGAAAAGCCTTCTCTCAAAGCTCGTCTCTTACTGTGCATGTGAGAAGCCATACAGGGGAGAAACCCTATGGTTGTAATGAATGTGGGAAAGCCTTCTCTCAGTTCTCAACCCTTGCTCTGCATTTGAGAATACACACAGGTAAGAAGCCTTATCAATGTAGTGAATGTGGGAAGGCCTTTAGCCAGAAGTCTCACCACATTAGACATCAGAAAATTCATACTCATTAAAAGCCCTGTGAATACCTTGAAAATGGGAAAGCATTCATCAGGAATTTACACCTCCTAGCACACCAGAAATAATTGTTCTGAAGGAAAGCATCACAATGAGGGAAAGAAAAGCTAAAAACTTATGGGACACCATGCCGAGAAGGACATTTGTATGATAAAAATCCTGTGCTCAATGAAAAAACCTCCAGCAAAGGTAATGCTGAAACTTAAGACACATTACCACTAAAATTGGGAATGGAAAACATGCTTATTGCTATCTGCATAGATCTGGAGATCTTCAGTGTAATAACAAGAAGTCGAGTTTTGGAAAGGAAGAGACTTTTATAATATTGCTTTAGCAGAACAGAAGAGATTCTGGAAACACCTATGCATTTATTAAAATTTAGAATATGATAGAAATGGCATCAGGAGGTGAGAAGATAATGGGACTATTTAACAAATGATTTGGAGGTATTTTGTTCTCCAAGGAAAAAAAATAGACCAGGAACTATATGCAAAGGTAAGATCTAAAGGGATTAGAAGCAGGACTATGACAAAGCTATATATACTAAAATTATGACCTTGGGAGTAGGGAAACATTCCTGACAACAAAAATCCCTAGCAATTCTCTGAGTTTCTATGCTCAGGAAATATATACCAGGCTATATACTGTGGCATGATTTGTAGTAGCCATAAATTGGAAACAACTTAAATGCCCATCAGGAACAAAATGGAAAACAACTTATGATGGAATACTGTATATCTGTAAAATGTAACAAATGACATCTACATGTATTACAGAGAAGGATCTCAAAAATTAAGTTGAGGGGGGAAAATGAAGTTGCAGAATGACACATATAGTACGATGACATTTTTGTAAATTTAAATTAAAACTTCTTTCACAAAATTCAGTACTATATATTGGTAATGGATACATATATGTATGTATGTTTTTAAAATGTTTTTGAAGTGGGTTGGAAGGATACAGACCAAACTCTTGATAGTGGTTGCCTGTGAAGAGTGGAGTGGGGAATGAATGGGGAGGGTTAGGGTAGGGATTCATTAAAGGGGACTTCAGTTTTATATATAAACATTCATTTCTCTTAAAAATGAAAAAGACTGCAAGTAAATATATCAAAATGTTGGATAATTCTGGGTTATGGTATATGGATATCTTGTCTTATTTTTTGTACTTTTCTGTATTTTTAAATTTTCTCATAATTGATAAGAATGGGGGTGAGGATGGGAACACTGTACCTATAGAAATCATGTTCTAATGGATTCATTCCCAATCAAATACTAAACTTTTTATAGAAAATATTTCTAAAATTTTATCAATGATGAGTTGATGGACTTGCTCTCTATGTAATATGAAATAATCTATTTTATTAAAATTAAAAATGACAGCATAATCCAAATCTGTTTTATTTTTACGTGTTATAGTGTAGACTATATGGTCCATATCTTCACATTTCTAACATTATTTTGCAACATATTGTTTGAGCTTAGACATTTTTGAGAACTTTAGTTAAATACAGATACATGCACATACTTCATATAAACAGAGTTTGAAATTTCAGTTTTCTGGTCCTGTGAATTTCCATAGGAATAGCATGGGTTTTAAACATGTTTTTGATTTTTTCATTTTTAAAGAGAAAATCGTTCAAGTTCTCAGAACTTCCCCCAATTCGAGTTAAATGCCAACACCTGGATCTCACCTGTAACCTATTGCATGTCTCCGATTGCTTAGACAGACACTTTTTTTTGTTGTTTTTTCTCCCAACATTATTGAGGTGTAATTGACAAAATTGTACAGTATTTCAAGTGTACAACATGATGATTTGATATATGTATACATTGTGAAGGGATTGTCCCCATTGAGTTACTGTTAGTTTCTTTTACAGAGGTGGAAAGGATGGGATGGGTATGATGAGAAAAGTGGTTCAGACCCTTGGCAGAATTCTATTGTGAAAACCAGTCCTTCCTAAAGATATTTTTTGTCTGGTCCCTCATCACAGTGTAACTTGATATAAGTACTATTATTAAAGGTTTTCTTAAATAATGGTGAACATCAGCAATACAACATTTGAGGTTGATTTCAAAACCTTTTAAAAAAGCTCTTAATCTCAGTTAAATGCCACGTTACTCTGTATCTTTTATTAGTCTTTTTGGAGGAATGACCATGACTTATATACTTAAATATCCACATGAATCTTAGTCCTTCCTAACATGAAGTCCCCACCCCTCTTTTTTTAAAAGATTTTATTTCTCCTTTTTCTCCCCAAAGCCCCCTGGTACATAGTTGTATGTTTTAGTTGTGGGTCCTTCTGGTTTTGACATTTGGGATGCCGCCTCAACATGGCCTGATGAGCGGTGCCATGTCTGCGCCCAGGATCCCAACTGGTGAAACCCTGGGCCGCCAAAGCAGAGCGCAGGAAGTTAACCACTCAGCCACAGGGCTCCCCCCCCCCCACCACCACTTTTTTAAAAAGGGTGTTATGTACTAAACCTACTGAGGAACAGCACCAAATTTTTGTACACCATTTAAAAATTGCCTCCATTTGTTACTCTTAGTACGGAGAAACATTCTATATAAAGATTTTAGGCATAAGACATGTTTTCCTAAACTACTTTTTTTTCCCTTAATCTCTCATGCTTCATGTAGCTCTTCTACCTCTGCTTGTGTGTTTGTGCAGCTTCAGAGTCAGCAGAGTAAATGACAATCCTGAGGCTAAGACAAAACCAGGAGAATATCTTAATGTGTCTATTTGCCATGGCCTAGGACCCCCTCCCCCACCCAGCAATACTCATTGTGTTGGCTCATAGAAGAAAGTTGAATCTGTAGTTCAGAATTACTGTTTTTACTCATGTCAGGAGGCAGATGATCTGAACTCTCTAAGTACATGTATTTTACTCCATCCTAATTGATAGAGTGTAGATATAAATGACTTGACGGTTGGACACCTGAATCCTCATTAGTCAAGATTTATAAGAGAAATCTTGGTTAATTCCACATTGCCTGTATACATATTAACTGCTATCTTATATAATTTCAAACCATGTGAAGGACCACAAAACATCCTCCTTTATTCTTACCCTCAGCCTAACAAAACCCCTAAAATGTCCTAATTTTCAGTCCTAACCTTGCATCTACTGTTAGGTATTCCTTAGTTGTGTGTGTAGGCAATACCATCTCTTGGCTTTGCTTACATAAGTATTTCACATTTAAGGTGTTCTGTGTTTAAGATACTATGAACAACATAAACTATTATGAAAACCCTGGCTTCGTAATTTTACTGTTTACGTTCACTGACAAATAACAAGGTTAAGCATGATTTTGTCATATAAGGCAATAACCTGGCATTTGTTTGGCTCTACTTTTTTTCCCCCAAAGTATTTTCATCTAAATCAGTGGTTCTTAAACTTGAGTGTACATAGAATCACTTAGAGGGCTTGTTGCTGAGCCCCACCTCCAGAGTTCCTGATGCAGTAAATTTGGAGCGGGGGTTGCGAATTTGTGTTTCTAACAAGTTCCCAGGTGATGCTGTTGTGCCAGGGACCACACTTTGAGAACTGATCTAAACATTTTTATCCAGAACAGCTCTCTGGTAGATGACAGTATGCATATTATTTCTCTATTTTAATATCTAGAAAAAATGAGAGATGAGCAGCAAACTCAGTGTTTTACATCTACTTAGTGGTAGAGCTAAGACTATGAAGCAAGTTATGGCTTTTATAATATTTCAGTGTAATAGATGGGAGAGAACGTTCTTGTGAACTTTTTTGACGAATATTCGGCTATTGCCTATTACATGCCAGACATTAGATAAATGGTGACCATCAAGACAACATGCTCGTGCCCTCTTGAGATCTTACTACTACTTTTGCATCTGGTGGGGGGAAGCATTAAGTTTTTTGTTTTGTGATAAACGTAATGAAAAAATAATGCACTAATAGGAAAGGAAAAAATGTTGGGAGATGTACTTGAAGATACAGGCATGGAGCATATGCTGTAAGGGTCACAGGCCTTTGTGTCAAAGGCTTGGATTTTCATTTTTTTAAGATTGGCACCTGAGCTAACATCTGTTGCCCATCTTTTTTTTTTCTCTCCCTTCTCCCCAAAGCCCTCCAGTACGTAGTTGCATATTCTAGTTGTAGTCCTGGCCCTGGCTGTGTGGGATGCCACCTCAGCATGGCTTGATCAGCAGTGCTAGGTCTGCACCCAGGATGTGAACTGGCAAAACCCAAGGCTGCTCAAGTGGAGTGCGTGAACTTAACCACTCGGCCACAGGGCTGGCCCCTTGGAATTTATTCTTAAGGTGTTATGAGAATTTGCCAAAGGAGACTTGAGTATGGCAGTGACATGTTTGACATTTTGACAAGGTCGCTTGATGCTCTGTGAAGAGTGGATTGAAATGGGAGCAAGAGTAGAGGCAGGGCGACCATTTTAGGGGCTGCATAATTACTGAAGCAAGATGATAGAGGTTAGGACAGAGGAGTTGCATTGGACATGGATGGAAATGGATAGGTCTGAGATTTATTTGGAGGTGAGCTGACAGGACTTACAGAGGTGCGTGATAACAAGGGAAGACGTTAAATTCAGTGCCAACTTTTTAAACTAGAACTGGCTAATGAAGATGTTAGGTGGCTATGGAGAATCAGTTTGGGAGGGAATAAAATCAAGTTGGTTTTGGATACGTTAGGTGTGAAAAGCTTGTTTGACACTAAGTGGAAATCAGGGGACAGCTCAGTAACTTCAGCCTTCAGATAGTATTCAAGATGGGTGATAGGATAAGATCACTTAGGCAAAGTATAAATATAGAGAAAACAAGAAAGCCTAGGTTTCTGCCTCGGCACTCTTCCAACATTTAGATGTCATGCAGAGGAAGGAAAAGTAGCCAATCTCCTATGCTAACGAGGCAGGAGGATATCTAATCTAGAGTGTGGTGTCTTAGAAGTCAGGAGAGCCATGTGGTTCAAGATAGAGCCAGTCATACTGGTGATTGCTACTATAAAATTGAATAAGATGAATACAGTGTCCTTTAGATTTGGCAAAATGTAGGCCATTGTAGGTCTCTGTGGTGCTCTGCGGGGGTCATAAACCAGATTGGAGCAGCATAGGGTAGATTGATGAGAGCACGGCTCTGCTGTCAACCTGCCTGGTTTTGAAGTCTTGTCCTGCCGTTTTTGAGGCTTTCTGCAAGTTCTGTAACATTGTGCCTCAGTTGCCTTATCCGATGCATCATCTTCTCATAGACTTGTGAGGATTAAGTAATAATTCACATTAAAACCATCTTTGAACAGTACTCAGCACCTAATAAATGATCAATAAATGTTTATCATCATTAGATTGAATTAAAGACTGAACATAAAGATAGGAAGAGGTGATAGCAAGTGTAGACTACTCTTGAAATGTTTTGCTGGAAGCCCAGAGGTGGGTCAGTTTGAGGGAGATGTGAAATTAAAGAAGGAATTTTCAGTTCTTCGGTTTGTTAGTAGATGGAAGATACAGGGTTTATTTGTAAACTGATGGCCCAGTAAGATAACTTCAGGACAGAAGTTTTTGAGAGGCCAAGAGAAGATGAGCTGTTGCATAGATGACCAGTTAGTGGTTGATAGGAACTAGGTTACTTTCTCTGTGAGCAGGAGGGAAGAGAGGATATAGGTGTCAATGGAAACAGATCTGAGAATTTGGTGATGGGGAGAATAAAAGGAGCCCCTATGGTTAATCGTATTTTCTCAATGAAGCATCAGATGAAGTTTTTGGTTAGAATAAAAGAAGAGGAGGGAGTGTGCAAGATTTGAGGAGGTAGAAGTTTTTTTTTTTTTTCAGTAAAAATTCCTTTTTCCTCATGAGGCAACTCTCATTTCAGACATCCTGAAGATGTGTCCAATTTGAACTGCAGGCCCTGGGGATTTTGTGGAGTTGACTTAGAAGATTCTAATGGTGGCTCTTCTCCAATTGTTATTTTCTACCCTAAGATGACTATCAGACTTAAGAGCTTTTTGTTGACATCTTACCACATAAAAGGAAATTTTGAGAGTATGTTATTGAGTAAAAGTTCATTATGAGATTATTATCCTACAGAAGTGAAGATAAAATGCAGATGGTCGGAATAGTGAACTGTGAAGCAAGTCTGCATTAGCTGGGTAGAATTAATTAGTATATGGATCCAGGGAATTCCTGGCTAGTCTACATCAGGAATCTTGTGAAAAATAAGTTGATAGGTAAAACAGGAGAAAATACTGGAGACCAGACTAAAATATACCCAGGGTTAAATATTTATGCAAAAGAATTTTTAATATAAATATTTTGATTAAGAATAGTGATTAAAACAATGATAATGTCTACTTGTGGAGTTAACACAAGGACTAAAGTTTTGAGAAGCAAATTTTCTTAGCAAGTTCTTGGGATAAAGCATTCTAAAATGCTTTTATTTTGGAAGGATGGCAGATGTATTAAGTGTACACGTTAAAATAACCAGGGTAGCTGCTAAAAAGAGGGAGGGGGCAGGGAGAGAGAGAACTTCCAAACTAGAAGAAAATGATGGAGTGAGTTAAAAAACAACCCAAAGAAAGGCGGGAAAATGAGGAGGAAACAAAAACAAAAAACAGAAAAAGTGAGATAAATAGAAACCACAAAATGAATTTATTTTAGAAATAGATCTAAGTACATCATTAATCTCAATAAATGTAAATGGGCTCAAATTTTCAGTTAAAATCAAAGATTGTGAAATATGATTTTTTTTAAAGCAGCTATATGCTATTTACAACAGACATGTCTAAAAAGATAAGGACACACATGAAAAATACACAAAAAGATATACTAGGCACATTGTATCCAAGAGAAAGCTGTTTTATTTAATACCAGACAAAATAGTCTTTAAGGCAAACACATTGCTAGAGATAAAGTTCCTAGAGAATGGTAAAAATGTCAACTCACCAGGTGAATGAATGATTGTAATCTTAAATATTCCTAAATAATATAGCCTGAGAATATTCATAAAGCAAAAATTAAAAACCGGAGAGAGAAATTGACAAATTCACAGATATTTTAAAACTATCTGGAGCAAGCCAATTCAGGGTAAATTTATGATCATTTCTATCATTTTTTAATCTCTTGTTCTTAAATGCCTAAAAAGATGAGAGAGTTCTTTGGAAGAGAGGGGAGCTGGGCCCCAAATTGTGTCATGGCCTTGACCTGGCTCTTTCTACTCAGGGCTCGGTTTCCTCACTCATCAGTTATGGATGATCATTTAGGCCTGGCCTTCTCATAGGGCTCTCAGTAAGTTGGAAGGCTCACACCCCTCTCGAGAACCCTTTCACCTAAAAGTGTCTTCAAGCAGGAATCTGTCTCTTTCTCTCCCCTAACTGGGGAGTGCCAAGAAGCGTGAACAGAGTGGAGTGGGAAAGCCACGTGGCACATACTGTATTACTCTCAGATCACTTTTTCCACTGCCTGTACATGTTTTTCGAGTGCAATAAAAATATGTAATTTCCTAGAATATGATAAGGAAACCAACAAAACAAGATGTAAAATAAGTAACAATTGCTAGACAAGATCCCCTTTCTGTACACATTCAGAATACAATATGAGGAAGGACAGTTAGCAAAGGTTAAAGTGATCATCCTGAATAGCTGGAATTATGGATGATTTTGTTTTTTTTTTCTTTATTCTCTCTTTAAAATAATTTACATGTATTATGTAATAAAAGTGAACAACAAAGGCCCATTTATTGCATTCCTTATAGAATTCCTGCTTGGCCAACGTGGAGTCCTGCTGGAATAAGTTTGGTGGTATTTGAGCTTTCAAATCTTATTGCAGAAATGAAACTGATACATAGTTTCCCTCTTGAAGTTTATAATACACGTATGTTCTCATTCATTACATTCCCTATCATTGTGAAAGTGTATGTGAGAAGAGGAGGACCAGCCAACCGGGTAAGTTTTCCACGCAGATAATGATAAAGGAATTAGAAAAATTCAAAAACTGGTATTGAAGTTTTCAGTGAATGAGGAGAGTGTTTTTCCCTAGGGCTGCCATAGCAGAATACCACAAAACTTAAAACAAGCCACTAAGTGTTTTGTTAATGGGCCACCAATTTTGTGGTATTTTGCTCTTCTCACAGTTCTGGAGGCTAGGAGTCCAAAGCCTGTAGGTACGATCAGGGCCATGCTACCTCTGAAAGCTCTAGGGAAGACTCCTTCCTTGCCTCTTACAATTTTTGTGGCCCCAGGCATTCCTTGGCTTGTAGTTGCATGCTCCAGTCTCTTCACATGGCCCTCTTCCCCTTGTCTCCTCGGTCTTTGTCTCCAAACTTCCTCCTCCTATTGGATTTAGGGCCTACCCTAATCCAGTATGATCTCATCTTAACTTGATTACATCTGCAAAGACCCTGTTTCCAAATAAAGTCACATTCAGAGGTACCAGGGTTAGGACATAAACGTATCTTTTTGGGAGACAATCCAGCCCACAACCTGGAAATCAGTAAACCCAGCTCAAACAGCAGTTTCTGTGCAAATAATCTTAGATACATAAGTCCTTAAAATTATCAGCATGAATTTGAGCAAATCTAGCTGAAATACTACAGATTCTTTAAAAAACAAAAAAACCTTAGATCCATGAGTTCTTCCTGAAACTATATTCCTAGAATGAGTTTTGAGCAAGTTACAGTAGTTCAAAGTATAGGAAAGGGTATGAGCATATGACAGCTCTTCTGGAAGGACATTTACACGGGGATAAGGGACACAAATCTGTAGGCAATAAAAAACATCCTCCCTTTTTCTGAGATCCATGGCATGCGAATAGTGCAAAATGAGCAACATCAACTTTAGAGGACTATGGGGGAAGAGAAATCCTTAAAGCATGGCTAAGTTAAGGCAGAAAGTGGAGGTGGAACCTTTAGTGTTGAGGTTTAATAGATTCGCAGTGTTTGTAATTTGGTTGCCATCTCCAGGGGCAAAATGAACTAAGCACAAACAGTAGTAGAAGGGAAGTGTGTGTGAGGATGGTTGACTAGTGGCTGCGCTGACAGGACTGAAAAGGGCTGCAGAGGCCTCATGGTTCTGTTTGGCTTTCGGGTGTGGTCTCTGGACTACTGTAGACACACATCCATCAACTGAAAAATCACCTGTAACCAGAACCAGTTTTTATTTTTCCTAACTTCATTTTGTTGAAATGGTTAAATGTCTGGTTGCCTGGGTTCCTGAGATAATTGAAGGATTCCAGTCTGATACATAATCCAGGAAGGAAATGGCAAGAGAAGCAACTTTTTTGAGATAGAGCCATAAACATTGCATAACATGCAATCTCCATTTATTTCACAGAGAAATATAAAAGATAATTTTGGTTATCTCATTGCCATACTAAGAATAAATGTCTATCATTCTTCAAATCTTGTAAAGAACAAGCTAAGCTCCTCACATCAATATTCAATGTCTTTCATATTTTGTTCACTTCCTACATTTTAGTTTCATCTATCACTAATTTAGAGCGTGTACTTTATATATCAACTAAAAATAGATTGCTTGATGGTCCCGGAACTTACTTTGCACTTTTCCACATTAGCAACTTTTCTTCTGCTTGGAATGTCCATCCACTATAATTCTCAATTACCAGCTATCAAAATGTATTCATCATCAAAGGCAGAGATCAGCTATTACTCTTCCGTTTAGCCTTTCCTATTCCTCTCTGCCTTTGTCCACTCAGGAATCATAGGTTTCTGAATAATAACTACCAGTAACTGAGTCTTTAATATTTGCCAGACACTGTTCTAAAGACTTTATAATGTGTCACTATTCACATCAAGTCTATGCAGTGTAGTCACTCATTTCCATTTTACAAATGAGGAAATAGAATTTACATAGCTAGTAATTAACCATACATTTCCATTTTGCCAAAGAAATAGAAATTTACATAGCTAGTAATTAACCATTAGTTCTCAAACTATTTGTAATTGTACATCTTTAGAGATTGATGGGAAGCTAAAGACTTTATTCCAATCTCATTATTTTATAAGTGAACAAACTGAGGCCAATAAAATGTACCAGTTTGACTCAGGAACTATAATTAGCAGAACAGATATGGCAGAGTGCCATATCTGGTACTCTGTTAATCTTAATGGTTAATCTTAACGTCTCGATAAATCATCACAGGACTGAGAAAAATGACAGATTGAAATTATGAGAAAGGGAAAAGCATAAAAAATAGATCTAGAATATCCTCTATATGCACAATAGACATTTAAAAGGGCACAAAAAGAACAGATGTACAAGGTAGAAGTAATTTAAAAATAATAGAAGAGGGACTTCTGCCTCAGGGAAGATTGAGTAGACGTACTTTTCCTTTTCTCTTGCTAAGGACAAATAAAACCCTAAGCACAAAGAAAACAAATATAAGACTTTGAAAGATGGGAAAAGAAAACAGGGTTGGGACCATGGTACCTAAGGAATAACATGGTGGTGAGTTCCCTGGGTTTTCTTTTTGCCACATATATCCCAGACTTGGAACTGAAGAAGCTGGCAACCCTGAAATGCCAATTGGTGTAAACAGAAGGAAAAAAAAGAAAAATGAAAAAAACAACAAAAGTTTGCTCTGTCTAACCAAAGAACAAGGAAAGGAGCAACGTAGTCGGACCAAAAACTTTTAGACAATAACTGCTCTTCTCCAGCAAAACATCACAGAAAAAACTGGTCCCGCCCGTACCAGCAAAGGCTATTTGGGGAGCCTAGATTTCTGCCCTTGCCAGGCTATAAAAAGGTGCTCAAACCCAACCTCCCCATTCACAGAGGCGGTATGAGAAAAGGACCAGTAGGGAGCTGGGACTTTCATTCCCTCTGGGTAATTATGAGACAGCATCCCTGCCCCTCCCCCCGCCACCACCCATGGTGTCAGCGTAGACCATTTAGGGGGCTGGGATTTCTACCCCGACCCAGCAGTAATGAGGCACCGCACCCCTCAACCTCTGTACTGCGTGGTGTCGGAGAGACCTACAGGAAAGTCAGGACTTTCACCACTGCCCAGTGATAGGGAGGCCACACACACCGCTGTAGTCTGGGTGGAGACCACCTGGGAAGCAGTAATAATACAGTCTTATCCATTCCAGCCAGGATGGTTCCCCGTGGGTGCCTAACGGGGAGCTGGAACTTCCATCCTTGCTCAGCAATAACAAGGAGGCCTTCCCCTCGGGTGTCAAAGAAGGCTGAGTGGCGAACCTAGACTTCTACCCACATCTGGCAGAAACAAGGTAGTGTCTCTGCTCTCTCAGCCATAATGGTGTCAGAGGAAGCCAGTTAAACAGAAGGTTTAAATAAGATGTAGTCTCATAATATAATGCCCAAAATGTCCACGTTTCAATAGAAAATCACTCATGATACCCAAACAGGAAAATCTCAACTTGAATAAAGATCAGTAGATGTTTTATTGTGAACCTAAAACTGTTCTAAAGAATGAAGTCTATTAAAAATATTAATAGATGCCAACAGATGACACATGTTAGAATGATGTGACAAAGACTGTAAACCAGCCATCATAAATATGCTTCAATGAGCAACTCCAAACACATTTGAAGCAAATGAAAAATAGAAAGTTTCAGCAAGAAATAGAAGACGTAAGAACCAAATGGGAATTTTAGAATTGAAAAATACAATAACTACAATTTTAAAAAAAACCTCAACAGATGGGCTCAACAGCAGTATGGAAGGTACAGAGGAAAGATTCCGTAAATTTGAAGACAGCCAATAGAAATTATTCAGTCTGACAGCAGAAAGAAAATAGACTGAAAACAAAAACAGAGCCTCAGAGACCTGTGAGATGATAAGAAGGGATCTAGTATTCATGTCATAGGAGTCCCACAGCGAGGGTAAAAAGAAGGGCAGGGCTAAATAAGTAGTTGAAGAAAATGTCCCCAATATGGCAAAAGATGTAAGTAGATTCAAGAAGCTGAGCAAAATCCAAACAGTAAAAACAAAGAATCCAAGCCAAGACACATAATCAAACCTCTGAAAACTAAATACAAAGAAAAAATCTTGAAAGCAGTGAGAGAAATGACACCTCACCCATAGGAGGAAAACAGTTGAAGGACAGCAAATTTCTCATCACAAATCATGGAGGAAGTGACAACATTTTTCTGGTGGTGAAAGAACAAATAACTGTTCAACCCAGAATTCTCTACTTAGTGAAAATATCCTTCAAGAATGTCTATTCAAGTAGAGCAATCCTAAATCTGTATGTCCTGAACAACAGAGCTGTGACATACGTAAGGCAAATCTGATAGAAATGGGTGTGATGTCACTGAGAATGGTGGAATAGGGAGCTCCATGGATCTATCCCTTCACTGAAGCAATGATTAAGCTGGCAAAAATGGTCAGAATCAACTTTTTCAGAACTCTAGAATCTAATGTAAAAATTATAACAAACCAGGGGAGTGCTTAATGAAGAGAAAAGCTGCTAAATTTCGGTAAGGAATTGTGGCATTTTTGCTTACCTACCTATGATCCCCCAGCTCAGAGATGGCTGTGGGTATGGTGGCCTGCATTCCTGGTGCAGCTTGTTGGTGTCATAGTGGGCAATACAGACCTTGTTCTCAAAGAATTGTGTGTGTTTTGACCTGTCTGGCGACTCCCTGAGTGGATAGGCACCTTTGTTTCTTTGCTTCCCTCTCAGAGCTATCTAAGGGTTGGGGTGGCCTCCTAAGAGGCTTTTGTCAAAAGCATTTAAAAGCTTGTACTATCCACAGCCGCCTGTGACAAGAAATAGTAGAGCAAGCAGCAGACAGATGGAAAAACCTAGGAAGGAAGAGACTGGGGAAAAGATATATTTCAAAATTTACTACAAAGCTACAGTAATAAAAACAATGTGTTACTGGAATAATGATAGAGACATAGATCAATGGAATAGAGTCCCCAAATAAACCCATACATCCATGGTCAACTGATATTTGACCAGAGTGTGAAAGCCATTCAATGGGAAAGAATAGTCTGTTAAGCAAATGGTGCTGGGAAAATCAATGCAAAAAAAAGTAGTTGGACCTTTACCTCATACCACATAAAAAAATTAACTCGAAATGGATCAAAGACCTAAACATAAGAGCTAAAACCATAAAACTCAGAAGAAAACATAAGGGTAGATCTTCATGACTTTGGATTTGGCAATGATTTCTTAGATATGACACCAAAAAACACAAGCGAAAAAAGAAAAACCTAAATTGGACATCAAAATTGAAAACTTTTGTGCATCAAAGGACACTATAAAGAAAGTGAAAAAACAACATACAGAATGAAAAAAATATTTGCAAATCATATATCTGATAAGGGTTTAGTATCTAGAATATATAAAAAACTCTTACAACTCAACAACAAAAAGACAACCCAATAAGAAATGGGCAAGTAACTTAGAATCCTTTTTCTTCAAAGAATACATACAAATGTTCAACAAGCACATGACAAGATGTTCAACATCGCTAATCTTTAGGAAGATACAAATCAAAACCACAACAAGGGGGCTGGCTCCGTGGATGAGTGGTTAAGTTTGTGCACTCTGCTTTGGCAGCCTGGGGTTTGCTGGTTCAGATCATGGGTGTGGACCTACACACCACTCCTCAAGCCATGCTGTGGTGGCATGACTTACAGTAGGATATAGAACTATGTACTGGGGCTTTGGGGAGAAAAAAAAAAAAAGGAAGATTGGCGACAGATGTTAGCTCAGGGCTAATCTTAAAAAAAAAAAAAACCACAATGAGATACCACTTCACATCCACTAGGGTGGCAATAGCCAAAACAATGGAAAATAACAAGTGTTGTCAAGCATGTAGAGAAATTGGAACCCTCATACATTGTAGGAGGGAATTTAAAATGGTGCAGCTGCTATGGAAAAACTATCAAATAAGTTAAACATAGTATTACCATATGACCCAGACACTCTACTCCTAGGGATATAACAAAGAATTGAAAACATGTGTTTAAACAAAAACTTGTATAAGAATGTTCATAGCAGCGGTTTTCACAATAGCCAAAAGCCAATCAATCACCTGACGAATGTATAAACAGAAGGTGGTATATCCATCAGACAATGGGATAATACTGTCTTAAAAAGGAATGAAATACTGATACATGTTACATCATTAAAAGGAATGAAATACTGATACATGTTACATCATTAATGAACATCAAAAACATTATGTTCAGTGAAAGATGTCAGACACAAAAGGTCCCATATTGTATGATTTATTTTATATGAAATATTCAGAATAGGTAAATCCATTTAGAAAGCAGATAGCCAGGTGCTGAGGGAGGGAGAATGGTACATGACTACTTAATAGGTATGGAGTTTCCTTTTGGGGTGATGAAAATGTTTTGAAACTAGCTAGGTACAGGTGTTTTTTGCATAATATGAAAGTACTAAATGCTATGGAATTATACATGTTAAAATGGCTAATTTTATGTAAATGAGACTGCTATCAAAAGAAACTTGTTTCAAATATGTGTTTTAAAATCCAATCTAACAATCTCTGTCTTTTATCCTTTGTTTTGTTATGTTCAGGCCATTTACATTTAATGTAATTATAGATGTGGTTAAATTTGTTTATAATTTTATTTCTTTTCTTTTTTTACCTTCTTTTTTTCTTTTTTCTGTTCCCCCTCCATTCCTTCCTTTGGATTAGTTGTATATATATTTTTGTTTTTTATTGAATAAATTTGACATGTAACATTGTGTAAGTTTAAGGTGTACAGTGCGTTACTTTGATACATTTATATCTTGTAATATGATTGCTCATGTGACATTTATCACATTACATAATTATTGTACAATATTATTGTCTATATTCATCATATTGTGCATTAGATCTCTATTGCTCATTTACTACTCATTATAAGTTTGTACCCTTAAACACAATCACTCTTATCTCCTCCCCCCACCTCTTGATAACCACCATTTTACTCTCTGTTTTTTCACAGGTTTAACTATTTTAGATTCCACATATAAGTGATATCATACAGTACTTGTCTTTCTCTGACGTACCTTGCTTAGCATAATATGCTCAAGGTCCATCCATGTTGTCACAAATGGGAGGATATACTCCTTTCTCATGGCCGTATAATATTCCATTGTGTATACGTACCACATCTTTTTTATCCATTCATCCACTGATAGGCATTTGAGTTGTTTCCAGACCTTCGCTTTTGTGCATAATGCTGCAATAAACATGGGAGTGCATATATCTCATCAAAATCCTGTTTTCATTTCCTTTGTGTATATACCCAGAAGTAGAATTGCTGGATCATATGGTAGACCAATTTTTAATTTTTTGAAGAACTTCCATATTGTTTTCCACAGTGGTTGGACCGATTTACATTCCCATCAACAATGTGTAAGGGTTCCCTTTTCACCCTGCCTTAAGCAGCACCTGTTGTCTCTTGTCTTCTTGATGATAGCCATTTCAACAGATGTGAGGTGATGTCTCACTGTGGTTTTGATTTGCACTTCCCTGATGATTACTTGAGCATCTTTTCATGTGTCTGTTGGCCATTTTGATGTGCTCTTTGGAAAAATGTCTACTTAGTTCTTCTGCCCATTTTTTAATCAGATTGTTTGATTTTGTTATTAAGTTGACTGAGTTCTTAATGTATTTTAGATATTAATCTCTTATCTGATATATGGTTTGCAAAAATTTTCTCCCATTCTGTAGTTGTCTTTTCATTTTGTTAATGTTTCTTTTGCTGTGCAGAGCTTTTGAGTTTGATGTAGTCCCATTTGTTCGTTTTAGCTTTTGTTGTTTGTAGTTGTATATTTTTTAATATTCAATTTTATCTCATCTATTGCCCTTTTTTTTTGCTACATCTCTTTGTATTATTTTTTAGTGGTGCTCTGAAGATTATAGTATACTTATCTAAGTGCTCTAAGTCTACTTAGAATTGATATTTTACCACTTTAAGTAAAATGTAGCCTCACAACCATAAAGTCCTTTTATCTTCTCCATTTTATGTTGTAGCTGTTATATCTATATACATTGATAACCCTTAAAGGGATGAGTAACCTTTTATATTTATCCAGATATCTACCATTGTTGTTGGTCTCCCTTCATTTCTAAAGTTCCAAGTTTCCCATTTCTTTTATTTTTTTTCAGCCTAATGAACTTCCTTTAGCATTTCTTTTAGAGCAAGGATATTGGCAATGAATTCTCTTAGTTTTCCTTCATCCAAGAAGACATTTATTTCACCTTAATTCCTAAGGGATATTCTCACTGGATACAGAATTGTTGATTGGCAGTTCTTTTTATTAGCACTTTCAGAATGTTGGTTCCTTGTCTTCTGGCCTCTATTTTTTTTTCTCATGAGAAGTTCACAACTGATTCATTTTTTCCCTACATGTAATGTGTTATTTTTGTTTGACTGCTTTAAAGTTTTTTCAGTACCTTTCTTTTTTTTCTTTTTTTTTTTTTTTAGCAGTCTGATTATGATGTGCCTGGGCATGATTTTCGTTGAGTTTATTCTATTTGGGGTTCCTAGAGCACCTTGATCTTATAATTTGTGTCTTTCACCAAATTTGGGAAGTTTTTAGCCATCATTTCTTCAAATTTTTTTTCAGCACCTGACTTAGTCTCCTCTCCTTCTGGGACACCAATGACCTGAATGTTAGATCTTTTGATATTGCCCCGTAAGTCCCTGAGGTTTCTGCAAATTCTTTTAAAAAACTTTCACTCTGTTCTTTATGCCCAGTAATTTTCCTTGCTTTGAAATCTAGGTCTGATATTACTGTAGCCATTACAAGCTAAGTTTTATTAGTGTTTTCATGGCATATCTTTTCCTATCCTTTTACCCTTAACCTAGCTATATCATTGTATTTCTGATAGATTTCTTTAGACAACCCATAGTTGGAAAACGATTCTTTCAATATAATCTGAGAAAATCTCCCTTTTATTTGGTGTGTTAAGATCCTTTACATTTAATGTAATTATCGATGAGGTTAGATTTATTAACAAAATAACCATTTTGTTATTTGTTTTATGTTGGCCTCTCTGTGCTTTGTTTTTCTGTTCCCTCTTTCCTGTCTTCTTTTGGATTATCTGAACTGTGACATAGTAAGAAATGTCTATTTGTCTTCTGCCTCTAGTTCCTGACAGAGAGCTTCTAAAATCCTTGTAATTTCCTGAGTGATGGTGGTGATAGGAGCATTTACACAGAGCTCCTAAATGTCTTGGAATTTCCAGGGTGATAGGAGCATTTGTTGTCCTAATGAGTGACTCTCAGTGGGCTCCTGGATAGTTGCAGGATGAGGGCTGGTCGCCAGAAAGAGCAACCTATGATTAGAAGCTTGGAACTTTCAGCCCCACCCTCTCATCCTCCAGGGAGGGGAGAGGGGCTGAAGACCGAGTTAATAATCCAACATGCTTATGTGATGAAGCCTCCATAAAAATCCCTAAACTAGAGGATTTGGAGAGCTTCTGGGTTGGTGAACACATCCATGTGCTGGCAGGGTGGTCACCCCATTCCACAGGAGCAGAAGCTCTTGCACTCGAGACTTCCAAACTTCACCTTATGTGCCTTTTCATCTGTATCCTTTATAATAAACCGGTAAATATAAGTAAATGTTTTTCTGAGTTTTGTGAGCCATTCCAGCAAATTATCAAACCTGAGGGGGGTTGTGGAAATCCTTGGCTTTGTAGCCAAGTTGCATAGAAATGTGGGTACTCTGGGGACCTAGTACTTGCAACTGGTGTCTGAAGTGAGAGCACTGTTGTGAGACTGAGGCTTTAAACCTGTGGAGTCTGACACTAACTCTGGTTGGTTAGTGTGAGAATTGAATTAAATTATACCTGTTAGTGTCTGGAGAGTTGGAAAATTGATTGGTATGGGGGGAAACCCCACACACATTTGATATCAGATGTGTTGTGAGTGGAGAAACAGTTTTCCATTAGAATACATTTTAATGTTATGTTTATTTTTAATTTATGTATTACCCTACACTTTAATTATACATTTTAATATTGTCCATCTGGCTCTCTCTCTGTATTTTTTTAGTGGTTCCTCTAGGTGTTACAATGTACATTCCTATGTTATCACAGTTTACTGACTTAATATTTAACAACTTCAAATTAAATGTATAAGCCTTAAAAACATGTATGTCTGATTATCCTCCCTACTTCCTTTTACAGTTATCATATGTATTACATCTGCATACAATGAAAACCCCACCAGACAATGTAATACTTTTTGAACAGTCATACATACTTTAAAGAACTTAAGAAGAGAAAAATAGTCTCGTATAGTTTCCCAGGTATTTACCAATTATGTTGCTCTTCCTTACTTCCTAAAGTGCCAAGTTTCCCCATTCCTTCATTTCTCTTCCACCTTAAGAACTTCCTTTGGCATTTCTTTTAGAGCAGGCTGCCGACGATGAATTTTCTTGGCATTCCTTCATCTGAGAATGTCCTTATCTCACCGTAGCTCCTGAAGGATATTTCCACTGGGTACGGAGTTATGGACTGACACCTTTTTTTATCAGCACTTTAAACATATTCTTTTCCCTGTCTTCTGGACTCTAACATTTCCGATAGGAAATCCATGACCATTGGAGTCATTGCTCCCCTATATATAATGTGTTCTTTTTCTTTGGCTGCTTTCAAAACATTTTATCTTTGTTTTTCAGCAGTTTGATAACGATGTGTCTGGGCATGATTTTCTTTGTATTTATCCCATTTGGGGTTCACTGAGCTCCTTCAACTTGTAAATTTATGTCTTCCACCAAATTTCAGCCATTCTTTTTTTTTGAGGATGATTAGCCCTGAGCTAAAATCTGCTGCCAATCCTCCTCTTTTTGCTGAGGAAGACTGGCCCTGAGCTAACATCCGTGCCTATCTTCCTCTATATGTGGGACGCCTACCACAGCAGGGCTTGACAAGCCATGCGTAGGTCCACACCTGGGATCCGAACTGAACCGGGGTCACTGAAGTGGAACATGCAAACTTAACCGCTGTGCCACAGGGCTGGCCCCAGCCATTATTTCTTTACATATTTTTTCTGCGTCAATTTCTCTCTTCTCAATTTCTGGAACTCAAATGACACAAATTTTAGAGCATTTGATATTGTCCCACAAGGTGCTAAGGATCTGTTCATTTTTCTGTTTCCATCTTTTTCTCTCTGTTCTTCAGACTGGATAATTTTTGTTGCTCTACTTTCAAGTTCACAGACTCTTTCCTCTGTTATATCCATTCTGCTATTGAGCCCATCTAATAATTTTTTAATTCCAAGTATTTTATTTTTCAGTTTTAATCTTTCCATTTGGATCTTTTTATAGTGTTTATGTCTCTTTCGAGAAATTCTATACTTCCATTTATTTCAAGAGTGAAATGTAGCATAGTGATAACTGCCTTAAAATCTTTGTCTGATAATTCTTACATTTGAGTCATTTTGACTTTGGCATCTGTTGATTTTCTTTTTCCTTGACAGTTGATCACATTTTCCTCGTTCTTTGTATATCAAATAATTTTGGGTTGTATCCTGGACATTTTAAGTATTATTTTCTGAGACTCTGTGTTCTAATAAAATCATCTGGATAATTATTTAAACAAAATTTTTTTAGCAGGCAATATACCCAGTTAGGTTAAGACTGCTCAAGACTGCAAGTTCTTTTAACGTTCTGTGGGCAGTGGATCCAATATCAGCTTAGTTTTCCAAAGCTTTGCCCTGCTGCTTTGGGTATGCCTGCACATGTGCCACTCTAAGATTAGTCTAGGACTTGTGAGGTGGTTTCTATCATAGTTCAGTTCTCAGAACTTTTATTATGCTTCTTTGGGTCTGTCCCACTCCTGTACAGCTCGAGGGTGAGTCTTGTGTCAGTTCATTCAATTAATCAAGGGATCCTCTTTTCTCGGTCTCTCTTCCAGGACTTTCCCCACATTCTGCTACTGCCAGGGGCCTCTTTGGCCAGTCCTCTGGCTGGAAAGAGTGGGTTTCTGTCAAAGTTTTGGCTGTTCCTCCTCCCCTCATGCTGTCACATACTTCACTTTGTGGAGAGGTGACAAGAGTAGAGAGAGAAAAAAATAATATACCCTTTTTGGATCCCATGGGCCTCTTTTCTTAGTTCTGCTGACAGCTACCATAGTGGCAGTGCAGCCTTTTGACCGGCTAGCCGCAGTCTTAGTGCAAAGTCAGTAGAAAAAAAAGAAGGAAAGAGAAGAAAGGGGAGGGATTTCTCCCCCGCCCCCATGCAGGTGCCTTTTTTTCTAGTCCTCTGGCTAGAAAGAAGGGGTTTCTCTCATAACTTTTGCTATTTTCACCGACTGCACAGTTCTGGGACATGCCCTCCTTCCAGTCAAAGCCAGGAGAAAAGGAGGAAAATACCCCTGTAAACATGCCTCCATATTGTTCATTCGTCATGTTTTTATCTCCTTCCACTTCCGTTTACTATTGTTTACATTTCTGAGTCCTCAGGTAGTACCTTTTGTATTTGGTCCACAGTGTTAAGTAGTAATTAGTGGGAGAGAGACACTGTAACGGGCTTATTCCCTGTTGGCCAGTAGTGGCCGTTTGCCACCCCTGATGCTTTGAAAGTGTCTAGTTATAAGCCTTGGAGTGGATCTTTTTCACCCATTGGTGCTTGGTATTCGATAGACTTTCGTCTTGACTCATGTCTGTCAGCTTGGGGAAATTTTCTTGCGTTATTTGATAATTTCACCATTCTATTTTCTCTGTTATCTCTTCTCAGATCTCTATTATTCTATTCACTGGCTAGAAAACTTTTAAAACTCTAATTCTCTTATCATTGGACTTTTTGTTTTATTTCTTTTGAGCGTGTGACCCACAGTCGCAGCTACGGAGCCTCCCTCACTGGGCCCTACAGGAGTAAAGTCACAATACGTACAGAGTCCCAGGGTCTGTCACTAAGGACCCCAGCCTCTCCTTTGACCCCTTTGGCAGCTGCCTCCCTCCGCTCCCCGCCGCCACAGCCTCCGCCTAGAGCGGGATGCTGCCCCCTCCCCGGACACTCACACCTTTTAGGGGCGCCGACTCGCGCATAGAGGGCATGAACGACCCAGCCAACGAAAGAGGCTCAGTTCCGGGGGGGCGGGGGTGCTCCGGCCCGGTCCCTCATCGCAGGCCAAGCCGGCTCTGCGCAGGCACAGCCCTTGCAACGCGGAGAGGAGTCCCGCCCGGCCCGACTCGGGACTACCTTTCCCAGGGTCCACTGCGCCCCAGGGGCCGCCTGCCCTGGACTACATTTCCCAGGACCCTCCCCTCCTCGAGGCCACCGCCTGCCCCCGTTCGCGGTTGGGCCACCTCTCTGGTTCCCCAGGGAAGGGAGGTCGGGGTGCTCTGAGGCCCCGCAGTGCAGGGCGCCGCGAGGTGCCCGGTCTGAAGCCGGGACCCCCGTTGGCGCCGCCCGCGGCTCTCCGGGCTCTGGGCCACCTCTCCTGGGGGCGCCTGCGCCCGAGGCTGCTCTCTGCCGCAGTCCCTTCGCCTGGGGGTGCAGGGCGGGCGCGGGCTCCCGGGTCGGAGGCGGGGGCTCCGCTCCTGCAGTTCGGCTGTGGAGGGTTCGGCTGAGACCCAGCCGCACCGAACCCACCCGGGAGAGGCGGTCGGCGAGGGAGCCGGGAGCCCGGGGCGGGGGACTCAGGGCTGCGGGGGCCCGAGCCGGCGAAGGCGAGGCGTGTGTGTGCGCGCGCCGGCCGGCTGGGTGACATCGTGCATGATTGTTACTTTGGGATTGCGTGTGTGGCTGTTTGCGACGACGGGAACGGGGCTTGCGGGGCTGTGTGTGACTCTTGCCCTTGTTACTGAGTGTATGTAGAGGGATTGTCTTTCTAGTCCGGGTTGTGAGTGTGATGGTACGACCGTGAATGTGAATCTGAGTGCCTGCGTGTGACCATTCGTCACACTGACGTTACTGACTGGTAAGAGTTTGGTGGCGAGGGGAAGTGGAGATGGCCGAGCATATCGTCATTCTGCTGTCTCTGGTATTTATATTGGCTGGATTGTGACAGTGTGATAGTGCTTTTGCGGATCTTTGAGAATGTGGAAACATCGTTTGTGTGGCTGTGTGTCACCATTTGTGTTACTGACTGGGTAGGAATTTGGCTGGGACTGGGGAGCAGCGTGTCGTCATTTCACTGTTTCTAACGGTGGGTTTGTGGCTGTGTGGGGATGCTCTTGTGTCTCTGTGAGGGCAACTGTGAGTGTGGTTACATCGTGTAAGGGCTGTAGGAGTTTGGCTAAGAAGCTAGTGGGTGTGGGAGGTTCCTGTCTTCATTTCTGGGTTTCTGGGATCATCTCTTTTGGGGATCTTTGAGACTGTGAGGGAAGTTGTGAACATTTGACCATTGGTCAATTTTTTTTTTATTTTAATTTTTTTGGTGAGGAAGATTGGCCCTAAGCAAGAGCAGACTCAATCACTATGCCACTGGGTAGCCCCTGGTCAATGTTGACTATAGGAATGTAACTGTCAGGGGATGGGTGCATTGTGTGTCTGATTTCCGTGTTTCTGGGATTGGTATTAGTGCCTGTCCCTTGTTTTTCTTTCAGGGCCTATCCCAGGTTTTTACAACAGTGCCTCCATGGGAGCACGTCCTATACAGTTTTTTTTTTTTTTTTTAAGATTTTATTTTTCCTTTTTCCTCCGAAAGCCCCCTGGTACACAGTTGTGTATTTTTAGTTGTGAGTCCTTCTAGCTGTGGCATGTGGGACGCTGCCTCAGCGTGGCCAGATGAGCAGCACCGTGTCCATGCCAAGGATCCGAACCAGCAAAACCCTGGGCCACCAAAGTGGAGCGCCTGAACTTAGCCACTCAGCCAGGGGCCCAGCCCCGCTATACAGTTTCCTCTTGGTATGTCCACTCTGTATCCTGTTAGGAGCAGACACAAATTGGACATTATGGGAGTGACGTGCACCCTGAGGCTAACTGTGGGTGCAAGAGTTTCTAGGAGCTTGTGACTATGAGTTCTCTGCTACTCCTCTGTCCTCTCACCTTATTGTGACAGGGGCCTCAGTTTCAGAGAAATGGCCCCCAAGTAGGAACATGAGCCTGGAGTGAAGGTTTCAGGTGAAGAGTCCCCATGCCCCACACCAGGTCTCAGAATGAAAGTTAGAATGGAAAGTTCCCCCCAGTTTAGCTCTGGGACAGGAGGAGGAGATGCCCTGCATCCTCTGAATTGCCCTACCTTGGACCCTTGGACTGCACCACCCCCCCCCCCCCCCCCGGCCCCCAGGAACTTGGCGCTTCTCTGATCCTGGAGGGACTGCCTTCCCAGACTCCCTCTGTGGGTCTGTGACAAGTAGGGGAGAAGGATGGAGGCTGTGATCTTTCTTGGTCAGTCTGGGTTGCAAGAAGGGGCCTGTGTTTCACGACTCCTTCCTCTTTCCCTACTTGTGCCCATCTCCAAGAAAGGCGCCAGAGGACAAGGAAAAAAACGGTGGACATCTATACACTGTGAGGCGAGTGGCTGTTTTCTTTCTTCCCTGAAAGTGCTGCCTTGTTTTTCAGAGCACGGGAGTGTTTGTTTTCCTTCTCCTGAGATGTCTTAATCAAGACCTATCCAGTGATCTTTCCTCTCGGTTGTTCCTGCCTGAGGGGATGATGGGAGCTGCAGCGCTGTGCCTGGGCTCTCCAGGTTGCTAGCCACCAGCCATGAGTGGCTTTCGAGCACTTGAAATGTAACTGGTCAGCGTTGAGATGTGCTGTATGTGTAAAATACACTCAGATTTCAAGATTTCCTTACTAGGACAAAAGAATGTAAGATAGCCCTTTAATAATTCTTTTATATTGATTATGTGATGAAATGATATTTGGAAATACTGGATTAAATAAAGTATATTATTAAAATTAATTTTATTTGTTTCATTTTACTTTTTAAAATATGGCCACAAGAAAATTTAAAAATACGTGTATGGCTTGCGTTATGTTTTTATTGGACAGTGCTCAGGTGGACCCGAAGAGTCCAGTTCTGTCCTCTGAGGAAAGAAGCTATATTTCCTTAATATCCTCCAAAGGGAATCTAACCTCAAAAGGTTTAGGGGCTGCCCCGTGGCCGAATGGTTACATTTGCACGCTCTGCTTCTGTGGCCCAGTGTTTGCTGGTTCAGATCCTGGTGCAGACCTAGCCCTGCTCATCAAGCCATGCTGTGGCAGCATCCCACATAGAGGAACTAGAATGACCTACAACTAGGATATACAACTATGTATGGGGCTTTGGGGAGAAAAAAAAAAAAAAGAGGAAGGTTGGCTGTGGATGTTAGCTCAGGGCCAATCTTCCTCACCAAAAAGCGTACTTAAAGAAAAAAAAGAAGGAAGGAGACTAAATAAGTCTTCTAAAAAAAAAAAAGAAGAAGATTTAGAATGATTTGTCTAGAATCAAAGACTGTAATACCTGGGAATGACCTTTAATTTTCAATGATTTTACTTCTGGATATTTATTTCATAGATATACTTAGAGATATGCAGAATTCTGTATGTGTAAAGAACTGGTCCAGAGTTCACAGGCAGTAATAGGTAAATCGTCAAGTAAATCATTCTATATCCACATAGTGGAATATGCATCTAATAAAAATTACTATTATAAGGTTTTTCATAATGAAGTGTTTATGATATTCCATTTAAAGACATTATTAATGAGGAATAAACTACTTACGAAATGTTTAGAGTTGCATTAAATCCCATTTTCTAAAGTAATGATTTGTAAGACATTTTATAAAGATTTCCATCCACAGTAAAGATTTGCATGGTATTTTGTAAAGATTCTATCCATAGAATTTTAAAATAAGTAACTCAGTAGAGGACAGAGTGGAACTTACCTTTATATTGTTGAACACCAGCTGTGTGCCAGATCCTGTGCTGTCTGTTTTATGTGCACAGTGTCACTGCTTCTGAAATGGCACTCACCTGAATTTTGTTTATTCACAGAATGGTCTGGATATGATAATATTTCTCTGTTCCACGGAGGCTTTGTCTCTAGCCTGAGACAAGGGGTACTGAAGGGATATTCAGGAACACGTAGGTGTGATTTGATTCGGGCACACTCATTCTCTTCCTGGCCACCTCTTAAGTCACAACATTGTCCTATTTTCTCATAATTTTCCTTTGCTCAGAATGCCTCCCCTCCTTGGATATTGCCCACCTTCATTCTCCTGTGTTGAAAATAGTTTAACCGTTCTTTCCTCATATTGAAAATAATATGGGTACATTAAAAAAAATTCAGAAACGTGGGCCATTTTTCTTAAAAAGTATTTACATACTCTTGAAGTTTCTTCCTCAGCTAAGTCTGACACCACCACCTTAATTTAATTATCTAAGTGAATATCTTCAGTAATGGGACAAGCTGGGTATCACCTGATACGATGCACTGAGAACACAGTCTCACTTGTGTGACGTTTCTGCCAAAGATGTCTAATCTGAATCTAATCATGAGGAGGTATAAGGCAAAACCAAATTTAAGGTTATTCCACAAAATAACTGGCCCATAATCTTCAAATGGTCAAATTCATGAAGGTCAAAGTAATACTGAAAAACTGCTTCAGACTGAAGGAATGAAGGAGACATGACATGATTTTGAACTTCTTTTGCAATCAATGACATTACTGGGACAATTGGCAAAATTCAAATGATTTGTCTAGGCAATCATTATTCAATGTTTCCTGATTTTGAGGGTCGCATTGTGTTATATATGAGAATGTCCTTGTTTGTTAGAAACACACTCACACATATTCAGGTATGGGGCATGTCTTTCCACTGTACTTGCAGCTATCCTGTAAGCTTGAATTTGTTTTTAAAAATTACAGTGAAAAGAAGGCCCAGCCTCTGTCTCTCCAGTTGGAAGTCCTCTTGTTCCTAGATCCAGCCACTTTTTAGTTCCTAGTTCTAACAAATCCTACTTTCCAAGAAATAAATATTTATTAGATAGTTTGGAAAAATCCCATTTCTTCCTTAGTCCTTCAAGGGAGATGAGGAATTTCTGTCTTTGACAATTTGTTCATTGACAAGCCTATAGTTTGCTTTGAATTTTATAAACATTGTGTTTTGTGTTTCGAATCTCCACGTGGGTTTTGTTCACTCCCAGGCACGTGCGGTTAATGGATTGGTCCTACCATGCTGAAGCAACTAGAATGTACTCTAATTATCTTAGTGTGCTCTATTATAACACAAGCTTCTAGATCTGGCCTTTCTCACCCTTTCCCTTCTTTGTCCTTTTACATTTCCTATTCTTCCATCTTAAAGTATTTAACTTCACTAGTACTACAGGGATTTGCTTTTCCAGAGATTGCTCACGTTCAGGGATGTGGCTTGGACTTTTCTCAGGAAGAGTGGGAGTGCCTGGACTCCGCTCAGAAGAATTTGTACAGAGATACAATGTTACAGAACGAGAGCAACCTGATCTCAGTGGGTAAGCACATCCATCTCCAAAGATTTCTGGAGTTTCTTCTTCCTTATTTGCGCATTTCCAGGTTGTCTTTCAGGTGCATGGCAGAACTGCTCTCCCCTCCTCTTAAGGGCGTGCTTTGTGCTTTGCAGACTGGGAAATGGGCCGCTCTATTGAGCTTTCGTCCTCTTTCTCATCCCTTCTGCACTTGCCTGTCTTCCTTAATTTCTAAGGGACAGAATTTGAATTCTGGAACTTCTACAGTACCATCAAGTCCTATTTCTTTTCTTATGATCAGGATGTTCCATTTCTAAGCCAGATGTGGTCTCCTTCTTGGAACAGGGGAAAGGGCCCTGGATGGTTGCCAGGGACGTGACAGAAGGACTGTCCCCAGTGAGCAAAGGTTGACCAGGTAGGGGAAAGCCCCAGAAACAACACTGAGATCTTTGGTGGGAAGGTCTCCTCAAAGGCCATGGCCTATGGAGAAAGACCAGGGACATTGGGAGGAGATAAGGTCTTTTCAGCATGACCCTTCTGTATCCTCAATGATTATTCTCTGGGCCCTTACCTCAATTTCCCTCTCATTTCAAAAAGGAATGTGCCCTCGTTCTTCCCCAGTAGACACCCTTTACTAGCTCTTAAGTTCTTGTTCCTTTTCATTTGCTCGTTTGTATTTATACTTGTGTCTTCATCCCCCGCAAATGCCTATTTTTAAAAAACACTTCTGATCATTTTTTCTTACTGTCCAATGGCTTATTCCTTTTTTTGACCAGTTAATTTTGACTTAGCAATTTTTTTAACCATTTCTTGGTGTTTCTAATTCATGAAAGTCTCTTCCAAGGTCGTGTGTGAGAAGGAGTAAAGCGCAGTAAGAGCAAGACTGCTGGGGTTTGATGTCCGGCTCTCCCATTTTCTAGCTTACCTTGCGCAACTTGCCTCAGTTTTCTTATCTGTAAAACTGTAATTATTTTTTTATTTTTTTTAAATTTTATTTTTAAGATTTTTTAAAAAATTTTTTTCTCCCCAAAGCCCCCCGCCGTTACATAGTTGTATATTCTTTGCTGTGGGTCCACCTAGTTGTGGCATGTGGGACGCTGCCCCAGCGTGGTCTGATGAGCAGTGCCATGTCCGCGCCCAGGATTCGAACCAACGAAATACTGGGCCGCCTGCAGCAGAGCGCGCGAACCTAACCACTCGGCCACGGGGCCGGCCCCTGTAAAACTGTAATTATAATAATACTTACATCATAAGGATTCAATGGAGCAAATGAAAAACTGTTAGTTCTTTACCGACCTCTTAGTAATTAAGACTATCAATAATGTCACATAACAACTGTGATCACCTTTTCAGAAAATTTTGTGTTGATAATGAAGAATATGTGAGGTCTGAGAGAGCAGCAAACAGCAAAACAGCACATGCTCTACGGCTTTGATTGTTTTTGAAACTTAATGAAGTACCACTTCAACTGCAAGAGATTTTACTTATGATGATAGACCGAAGATGCATGTTAACATGTCTCAGTCCATTCAGGCTGCTGTAACAACGCACCATAGACTGGGTGACCTATAACCAGCAGAAAGGTATTGCCCCCAGTTCTGGAGACAGGAAGTCCAAGATCAGAGTGCCAGCATCGTCAGGGTCCGGTGAGGGCCCTCTTCTGGGTTGCAGACTTCTGGCATGGTGGAAGGGGCGAGCTAGCTCTCTGGGGTCTCTTTTATAAGGGCACTAATCTCAAACCTAATGACCTAATCACCTTCCAAAGGCCCCCCTCGCATACTATCTCTTTGGGGGTTAGGATTTCAACACATGAATTTTTGGGGGACACAAACATTCAGGCCATAGCAACGTCCATCACTGTAAAACTGGAAATATTTAAAAGCAATTTATGAGAAAATATCATGGTGTGTGGGAGCTCAAGTCAATAAATTGCTCACTGAGAATGATTTTAAAAATTATTCAAATAATTTGTGTTCTTTAAAGATGAAATGAAAACTCGATTTTCAGATTTATTTTCTTTTGAAATGAAGCCATGAATGTTGGCTCCAGTCAGATGCAATGCCCAGTCTGCTAGTGAAGAAATTCAAGAACTCAATTAATTTAATGTAAGAAAGAATGCAAATATGAATTTGAAAGTGTGGAATGGCTAAGCTATGGGGGTCAAAAACAAACTTCTTTAATCCAACAATGTGGTCTGAAATGGCAAAAATGCCGGTTATCTTGAGAATCATATATAACTAATCTGTCTGCTTTACATCTGTACTTCCTATTAAAGAGACACCTCAATCTTAATGTGTCCAAAACAGCATTCTTGCTTCCATGCGTCTCCCCATGCTCCTAAATGGCACAACCAACTTCTCAGTGGCTGAATCAGAAAACCTAAAAATTATCTTTGATAACTCCTTTTTTCTCTTCAGCTACCTCAAGTCCTATTTTTACCTCAAAAATATATCTCAAACTGTCCATTTCTCTTCTTTCCCCCTGTAACATTTCCAGTGTAAGCCACTGTCATCCCTACATTGAATTACGGCAGTAGTTTACTTGCTTTCTCTGATTTCACTCAGGCTCCCCCCAATCCATTTTCTACAGATAGCAATCTTTTCAAAATGTAATTCATACTGAAGACCCTTCAGTGGACCGCTTTCCCCCTCCCTAAGCTGCAGCCACACCAGCTTCCTTTCTGTGACTGGCATACCCCAAGCTCTGTCTTATTTCAAAGTCTTGAGAGTCCCTATCCCTCTCGTTAGAACACTCTTCCACACTGCTGCTTCCTTACCATCCCAGCTCTGTTATCTCTCGGACATCTTCCCTAACAATTCTACTGAAAATATCACCTAGCTTACTCTTTATCACCTATTTCTTTCTTTTGCAGTATTTATCACAATATCAAATTACCTCATTTCCCTCCTTTACTTTTTTCACTTTTTTCCCCCTTTGCCACTAGAATGTAAAACTCATGTAGGCAGTGGCCATGTTCGCCTACTTGTTCCTAAGTACCATTAAACAGGAGCAAAGAGCGGCAGTATGCTTCAGACAACTTTCAGCTGTTGGTACCTGCATCTCTGTGCCTGAGGGATTTTTTCATAGCTGTGAAATACCGCTCTGCCCAGGAGAGGGCAGCAGGTCACAAGGAAGGGGAGTCAACATCCCCCAGGGACTGGTATGTAACTATCCCAGCTCCCTCACCACTGGGAGGGATGGGAGTAATTGTGGCACGCGTTCTTTCAGAAAATCTTATCAGTCAGAATTGTTCGAGAAAAAAAAAAGTCTGCAAGACTGAAGCTGAGATGAATAGGTTGGCATTTTACTCAATGGCTTAATGGAAGATCTAGAAAGTAGAATGATTTTCTTCGTTTAAAATATTATAATAAGACACTAAATTTCTAAACCTTTACTATTCAGCTTAAAGAGAACAAGTCAGGAAATGAATACCCAAGTCAGTTTCTCTGAGAAATTGAATTCTCTTCACAAAGACACTGCATGTATCATTATTTAAATAACAGGATAATAACAAATATATGAGTCCAACCAATCTGTTGCAAAATAATGCTAGAAATGATGAGAAAATAGACTATACATAATATACCATACACAGTAAAACAGCAAATTAAAATGTTTAACTTATTATACTGCCACTCTGATTTCATTTTTTTTTTTTTTTGAGGAAGATTAGCCCTGAGCTAACTACTGCCTATCTTCCTCTTTTTGCTGAGGAAGACTGGCCCTGAGCTAACATCCATGCCCATCTTCCTCTGTTTTATACCACAGCATGGCTTTTGCCAAGCAGTGCCATGTCCACACCCGGGATCTGAACCAGTGAACCTGGGGCTGCCAAGAAGCAGGACGTGGGCACTTAACCGCTACACCACTGGGCCAGCCCCTGATTTCATTTTTAATAAACTAGTTAAGTAATTTAATTTTATACAGTAAGCAGTTAGTTTTCAGAAATACTTTCTATTAGAAAAGATTCTTTTCTCCCCCATTAAAAAACAAAACATCATACAATTGAATCTAACAGTTTTGAGTAACTTCCAAAAACTTCACCACTATAGGAAAGGTTGATATTAGCTGCTAAGAACTAAAACTTTAAAAAAAATTGACACTGCAAAAAATCATATCAGTGATGTCAAAGGCAAAGTTCTCCCAGGATTCAGAGGAAAGAGATGAAAGAAAAAAGAAAAAATACGACAGATACAGAGAGTAGGGGTTAGAGATACAAACTAAACAATTACAGATATTCCTCAGGAAGGCTCCAGAGCAAATGCCAACAGAAGTAGTTGAGGAAAACTTTCATGAACTGAAAAAAAAGTAAATAACCCATGGATACAAATTTTAAAACATCAACATAGGCATGATAAATGCATGTATAATCGCAGTTAGGTAAATTCTAGAATTTTTCAGAAAAAAGAAAAAATCAAAGAAATGGCTTGATGTAAAAATGATGAATCAATACATGATACGTTAATTAGTTTCTGAGCATTAAATAAAAATTACAGTTTAAAATATTTGGGGTCAGTAAACAAATATATGGAATGGATCTTCTCCCACCCCAACTTCCACCACCACATCCACTGCTGTGTAAGACCAGCACTGGAGAATCAGAATTCTGGCAGTCACAGGTCGTGTGAGAACATTAGTCCATCCATATGTCCTTCTGCTCCCCTTTGACATGTGACTAGTTAGACAATGTGTGGCTGCAGGCTTGCTGGGTTTCCTGAAGAGAGCCCTCTGCGGCCCTCATCGCGTCTCCCCAGTGCTGGGCTCAGTTTCTCCTGTGGCCACACAAGGCAGGCGGTGAGCGTCTGTGCACGGAGGTAAGATCCTCCTGAAACCATCCAGGGTAAGGAGCGAGGAAGGAGGTGGTGCCCAACTAAAGAAGTTCCTGGAGGTCAGAACTGTCGCGTGCATGCGTATCCCAGGAGGTCTGCTTTCTAGCAAGACCAGGAAGCTGTGTGGGTATCTGGAAAAAAGCACCAGTGGAGGCCAGCATCGTCTAATAAGGATGCTGTTTACTTTTACTTGACCCCATTCTGGGCCCAGCCACAGTCTGCTAAAATGCTTCTAACATTCATCACCCACGTGAGAGACATAGTGTAGTAACTTCTTGATGAGATGACCGAGGAAAAGGGGAATGAGCACTGGGGGCACTGGCTTCTGCCGGTGGGAAAATTCTAGCATAAGGAGTTACTCTTACTTTTAATCACTGAACATGTATTTGTTTGAGTGCCTTTAAAATACGTATTCATCTATCCACTCCAAAAAGCAAGCCCAAACTGAGACCTCAGCATCAGAAAGCTGCTCAATTTCTCTGCAGTATTCATTCATTCATTCATTCATTCATATCTATGCATGTGAGGTGCTGTAAATCACACAGAGGTGGACAACATTCAGTCCTTCCCTCCAGGGCCTTATGATAGACTCTAGCAAATAAAACCAAACAAGTACAGAATCCTGTGGACTTTATAACAAAGGAGAAATCCCCTCTTGGTGTATCTTCGAGGAAGGCACACCTCTCTGGCTACCCAGCAGGACTAAAAGTGGAGAACTGCAACACAGGCAAGTTCCTCCTCAAACAATAAATATCCCCAGGGCTGCTGACTGGGAGATCACCTGCTGAAGATAGAGAGGTCAGCCTTTTTCCCCAACAGATTTAGCTTCCTAAATATCTTACCTTCCATCTTTACTTACAGGCCACACTTTTCTACTATTTATTTATCATGTTCTATTCAGTTACTGCTTTAATTGGCATTAATCACCACCATAAAATAAGAATAATAATAAATACCATTAACTGGTATAGACACTTCACTAGTTCATTTCACCTCTTCCTGCTATTTTTAAAGAAGCAGCCGGTACATGGAATACTCAGCTTTTGGACATCTAAGACCTTTGCTACCATTCTTATGTGCATCGGCAGCATTTCCCATCTTGCTGCAAGGTAGCTAACTTTTCCTTCCTAAAATAACTGTCTTCCTAGTAAGCTTCCTATGTATTTTTGCGTCTCTCTAATGGCATTATACTTATGTATTCTTTCAAGCATATCATTCAAAGCTACAAAATAGCACAAGATTCTTGACCAGCACATCAGCACTTGTAGGACCAGCACATCTCCTTGCAAGAAACAGTTTAGCAAATACAGATCTTTGATGTAGAAAGAAAAGAGGAAACTATTTTTAAGATTTTCCAACCCTAAATTCTACATATTACCGTTATGGATATTTAGATATATCCATAAATATGGATACTTTAGTTGTGAAGCCAAAATCTTTAACTATCATCTTGATCCCATTCTTCTCCTTCCTTCTTTGTCCCTAAGGGCAATCACCATCATGAATTTAGTGTACAAACTTCCAATTCTTTTTATGCCTTTACATACATACCCTATACCCATAACCAATATCCAATATTAATGTTTTTATTCCAATTAAGATATCATTATATTACATGCATCATCTGCCCTTTGATTTTTCACTCAACATCATGGTTTTGAGATCTTTCCCTGTTAATACTTATAGTTTGTTGCAGTCAATTGCTGTACATTATTCCATCATATAAATATAACACATTTTATTCAACCATTTCCCTAATGATAGGCATTTCCAGTTTTCCCCACCCCCAATATGTGGCTGCTAGAAATCATGCTAATGGTTTCTGGTTACCAGAAATCACACTGCAAAGAACGTGATGGCACACATCTCCCTGTGTATATGTTTCAGAGTTTCTCTAAGGCATAATACCAAAAAAAGAAATTTTGGTGCATTTGAGGGTGTAACTTTAGGAAAGTTTCTCTATTCAAGTTTATTAAGTCATTTTCCTAAAGGTTTAGATTTTTTTTCACATTGGATCTTTCTTTTTTAATGTAAGATATAAGGCAGGAATCTCTCTCTCTCTTTATCTACAGAGAAAGCCAATTATTACCCAAAATATTATTTAAGTAATCATTTCTTCACAGAACTGGAATGTATCTAGGCTTCATATTCCATTCCATTAATCTAATATCTATTAGTGCATACTGTCACAACGTTTTAATAATCATACCTCTGTATCAAAAAATTATACCATCTGAAAATATTTATTCCTTTTCAATCTTATACCTCTTCCTCATCTTACTGCATTGGCTCTGGCCTCTAGGATTACACTGATTTGTGGTGGTGATATCAGGCATCCAGGTCGTCTCTGACTTTAATGGGAATGTTTCCAAAGATTCAGCATTAACTATGATGTTTACTGAAAATCTTTTTGGATACAGGCTTTTCATTAATGTTTCTCCTCATAAGAATGTTCTGCTGTCTCAGAGATTTTGAGCTGCTGCTAAAGGCTTTCCTGCATTCATAATGTTTTACCCCAGAATGAATCTCTGATGTGTAGAAAGCCTACTGAAGGTTTTACTATATTTAAGGCATTCATATTATCTCTAATGAGTATGAATTTTCTGATGCCTGATGTGGTGTGATTTCTGACTGAATGCTTTCCCACATGTGCTACACTGATAAGGCTTCTCACCTGTGTGTGTTCTCACGTGTAAACCAAGAGTTGAGAACTGAGAGAAAGCTTTCCCGCACTGAGTACATCCATAGGGCTTCTCCCCTGTGTGGCTTCTCATATGCACAGTAAGAGATGAGCTTTGACAGAAGGCTTTCCCACATACCTTACATTCATAAGGCTTATTACCTGTATGAATTCTCACGTGTACAATAAGTGATGTGATTTGAGAGAAGGATTTTCCACATTTATTACATTCAAAGGGTTTCTCTCCTGTATGAATGTTGTGATGTTTAATGAGGTATTGCTTCTGGCTAAAGGCTGTTCCACAGTCATTACATTTAAAGGGTTTCTCTCCAATATGAATTTGTTCATGCTTTGTGAGATTTGATTTGCTGCTGAAGGTTTTCCCACATTCTTTACATGTATAGAATTTTTCTCCAGTATGCATTTTCTGGTGTTTAATGAGGCTTGACTTCTGAATAAAAGCTGTCTCACAGTCATTACATCCAAATAGTTTCTCTCTAGTATGAATTTTCTGATGGGTAATGAGATTTTCTTTCTGATTGAAGGATTTTCCACATTCCTTACATTTGTAGGATTTCTCTCCAGAGAGCAATGTGATGCTTAGTGAGGTATTGGTTCTGCCTGAAGTCTTTCCCTCATTCATTACATTCAAAGGGTTTCTGTATGAATTTCCTCATGGTCAGTGATATTTGATTTGTGGCTGAAGGCTTTCCCACATTTCTTATAGGAATAAGATTTCCTTCCAATATGAATTCTCCGATGACTTATGAGGTTTGACATCTGAATGGAAGCTTTCTCACATTCATAGGTTTAAATTTTCTAAAGTTCTGTGCCAGAAGTTGCTTCTTCTGGCACAACAGTTCTCCAAATTTGTTACATTCATAGAGTTTCTCCACAGTTTGAATTTTCTCATATTCAATTAGTTTGAATAACTGGCTGAAGGTTTTCCAATATTCCTTGCATGTACAGGTTTTCTCTGCTACATTATTTCTCTAGCAACTAATAAAAAGAAGCACATGAATATAAGGATCCCACATGGACAGAGTTCTCAGGGTTTCTCTCCACTGTGTATTCTCAGGTATTTGATGAGATTTACTTCTGAATCCCTGTTCATACAGATTTCGCTTAATGGGAGTTACTACATGATAGGATGAGTTATAACATATTTATTATATTCATAGCATTTCTTTCTTACATAGATTCCTTCATAATATGTTAAGTCAAAATTAAGTTTTCAATTCTTTCCAAGTCAGTCACATTGACATAGGCCTTGTCTTGAAGAAACAATATGTGAACTCAGAGGGTATGTCTTTCCAATTTACTCACATTCACTGCCTTTTTCCTCTGTATTTTCTTGGAGATATATATAATTTGACTTGTAAGTCTTTCAGTTGCCTCTAAAACTGCTTATTAACTTCCAAGATTTCTTCTAAAATGAAGTACAAAGAATAATCATTAAAAATTAATATGTGAAAATTGCTTAAAACACTGTTTAGCATGCAGTAAGCATGCAAAAAACTATTACTGTAATCATCATCACTTAAAAATTTTTCCACTATTACATTATTAATAAAATTTCAGATATTTGCTACTAGGGGGTAGACTCTTCAGTTTCAGGCCCAAAGAATCCCACAATATGACAGGAATCCTGAGTGCTAATATCCACTGGCCCCTAATTTTGAGAAGGAAACTCTTACAGAGAAACTTTGGGTAGAACACTGACATTTGATTAGTATGTATAGCTTTGAATGCTTTTAAATTAACCTTCCATAACTCAGAAATCAGCAAAGTGAAAGGATCACAAAATGAGTAAGTAACAAATAGGATGAAAGAGTGAGTTCATGACAAGAGTCTATTTAGATGACTAGACAGAGGTTAGAATGACCAAAAGGATAAACAAGGGGGACACAGTGTGTTAAACATAACAGAATGACACAGGCACTTATTTTTGCTTCCTCCAGAAATTTCATTAAAGTTATGTAAATGGGAGAGTGGGACAACAGAAACTCACAAGAAAAAGGAGAATTGCTATAGTTGATGAGATATATCAACAAAGTTTTCAAAGACGGCAAGCAGACGGCAGACTGGAAGTGCACATAAAGGTGCCTGCAGAAAAGAATGTCAGTGAAAAGTAAGGTATAAACCAATCACTGCAACAGCTCATGGACTGGAGGAACCAAATGCCTCAAAAGGCGGTGACAAAGCAAGCAGCTGAAAAAAAGATTTATAAGTAGTTTGAAACTCATCAACCTCATCCCCACTCAAGTGAAGTGATTGCCACCCGTGGTAGTTCTAAACTATGTCCACAGATTTTTTGGATACTTTTCCTGGTCCCCTGCTTTGAGTGTGGGCTGGACTTAGTGACTCACCTCTAATGAACAGATTGTGGTGGAAGTGAAGGGATGTGACCTCTGAACCTAGGTCATAAGAGGTACTGTGGTTTTCTGACTATGTTCTCTCTCTTTCTTCTATCACTTGCTCTGGGGGGAGGCTATTAAGCCAGTTGTTAGGACACTCAGGCAGCCCTGTGGAGAGGCCCATGTAAGAAGGAACTGCAGCTGTCTGACAAGAGCCAGCAAGGAACTACCAAAAGCCATGTGGGTGAGCCATCTAACCAGGGCACAGAGGTTCCAGTCCAGTCAAGCCTGGCCAGCAGCTTGCCTGCAACCTCATGAGAGATCCTGAGGCAGAATCAGCCAGCTAAGCTGCTTCCACATGTAACCCTCAGAAACTTTGAGACAATAAATGTTTGTTGTTCTAAGCTGCGAGGTTGTGGGGCAATTTTTTATGCAGAAACAGATAACTAATATACCACTATACTACCCTGGCAAAGAATAGAATATTTATTCTCTCGAAAAAATGAATCAGAGAAGCTTCAGCCACAGGGATATGAAGAAAAGCAGATGGCGGGGGGGGGGGGGCACCAAAATGAAATTAGGGGCATTCAATAAATGGTGGGATCTCATCACTGTTGGAGTCCCAAAATTCTGATAGTCAAGAGATGAAAAGACGCTTCTCCAGCAAGATGGAACAGCCCAGAAGACCTATAGTAATAACATTTTTGGGCCAACAAAGAAATGTCTGAATTCTTCAGCGAAGGTTCTACAGCAAAGCTTACAAGTTGACAAGCCCTCAAATATCTACATATATAGATATGATAGTCATCTTTTTAGTGCATTA
The DNA here is from genome assembly GCF_037783145.1 of Equus przewalskii. Taxonomy (NCBI): domain Eukaryota; kingdom Metazoa; phylum Chordata; class Mammalia; order Perissodactyla; family Equidae; genus Equus; species Equus przewalskii. Next base: position 7,439,458 of record NC_091839.1, read on the forward strand.
TTAATAAAAGATGAATGGACTGCTATTAATCAACTAGGGAAAACTTAGTAATATGTAATCGTAATGTAAATGTAAACTTGGTAATATGAAAGACAGATGAAAACAATAAAAAAAGAACTACAGAAATGGCTATAGGAAAGGAACAGAAAAAGACAACAAAAAACCCCTGCCCAAACCCCCCTACAATAGCACAGAGAGATAAGAGGAGATATTCTACCAAGGAAACAAATACCAAGTACTATAAAACCTGTTCTTGGAAATTAAAAATAGGATAGCTATTATGAAAATTTTCATAGCAGGGGTCAGCCCTGTGGCTTAGTGGTTAAGTTTGGCATGCCTCTCTTTGGCGGCCTGGGTTTGGTTCCTGGGCATGGACCTATAACACTTGTCAGTGGCCATGCTGTGGCAGCAACCCACACACAAAATAGAGGAAGACTGGAACAGATGTTAGCTCAGGGCAAATCTTCCTCAGGAAAAAAAAATTCATAGCAGATATGGGAAATAGAGTTGTGGAAATCATCCAGTTGCTGAAAAAAAAATAAAGAGTAAAAAAACAAGGTAATAAAAGATGAGAAAAATAACAGATAAAATCAGGAATTTCAACATCCTGCTCAAAGGAGTTCCAGAAAAAGAAAGAGGAGAAAATTGAATGGAGGAAAATTTCAGAGAACAAATATAAGATTTCTGGAAATACAGGTCACCCTTCTTCAAAATAAAGTCCACTGTACAATGAACAAAAAAAGACTCATACCGAAGCACACATTTGGGAAATTTCAGAAAACTAGGTATGAAGAGAAGATCTTAAATGCTTCCAAAAAGAAAGAGCAGCAATAACAAAACACAAGTCAAACTGTCATCATACTTTAAGATAAAAACTGTAAGCTGGAAGACAATCGTATAATTCTCTCAAATTCCCAGGGAAAGCTATATCCAACCTAAAATTCCAACCTAGTTAAGCTATCACACAAAAGAGGCAGAATAAAGACGTTTTTCAGTTTTGTAAGGGCCCCAAAGTTATACTCCAAATTAACCTAAGATGCTAATGGAGGACTTTTTTTTTTTTTTACCAAAAAATGGACTAAATCAAGAAAAAAAAAAAAAGAAGACATAAGCTCCAGGAAACCAGTAATCCAACATAAGAAAGGAAAGGGTTGAAGGAAATTCCCAAGATGTTCATGTGCTGGTTTAGTTTTTCAGTCCCACACTGAACCTTCTATATACTTCTCTGTAATACTGGGACTGGCAGTCTGCAAACTACATTTCCCAGGCTCCTTTGCCAGTTGGCTTCCTTTTATTCATTGATAAATCCAACACACTGATTAATTAACTCTACAGTGGAGAAACCTCATAGGCACCATTTAAACTAAGTAATAAAAGTTAACATCAACAGTAATGAACTATATTGACGTTATGTGTCTCCTGATAGGATAAACTGAGAAAGACATAGCATCACTTATGGGGTAGTCCTCCCCAAAATGTATAAATGATGAAGAAACGTCAGGTAAACCCAAATTGAAGAACATTATACAAAATAACTAACCTGTACTCCTTGAAAATGTTAAGATCGTGAACAGGTGGAGTAAACAGAAAACAAATAGTAAGGTGGTACACTTAAACCCAAATACTTTAGTAGTTTCATTAAATATACAGAAGAGAGATGAGGATACTTGGGGATTGGGGACAGACAAAACCAAGCATCTCATAACAAAAAATTACTTTGCAATCTTCTCTCTTCCTTTAAAAGCATGTTGAATTTGCATTCTAATCATAATAAATATGACTATGTTAACATAAAAATCCGTTTATGTGGTTTATCATCTAATAGGTTTGTTTTTGTCCTCCTGTCAACCTCCAAATAAAATTGATGGTCCAGAAAGATGCGCTCTTGTTATCATTTTACAAATGACTAACATGAGGCTCAGAGGTTAATGTCTGATACAGAGAACAATCTTGGTCTCCCAGATAGGTGACCCACATTCACATGTACACAACACCCAGTCACACCTGCGGTCACAGCTCAGCATCTTCGGATTCTCCTGTGCCCGCCCTCCTCCTCGCCTGAGGGCGCGCCGCGCGCACACGCACGCAGACACGCGCGCGCGCACACGCTCGGCTTCCGAGACTGTGATTCCCTCCCTGTAGTCTCCTCGACCCGGTCCAGACCGAGACAGGCTTCACTCTCACCCTCAGCGCTGCGCGGACCGAGGCCAAACTCACCGATGGACAAAGATAAGAACGTCAGGTCAGTGTTTCATGCCCTCTGCCTTCCGTGGGCGAGCTACAACCTCCAGGCATCTCCAGGCGCCGCCGGGCGGTTACGGGGCAGGACCAGGCTCCGAGCTGAGAAGAATCAGTTCGCTCGCATTCTGGCCGGATTGGCTGCTTTTCTAGCCTGGACTACATTACCCATAGGCTCTGCGGCTGGAAGCTACTTCCGCCGCGAACCGGCCGTCTCGTCTTGAGCGTACCGCCGATACCCGAGCTGCCCGGGATGAGTGGGCCTGGCGCCGCTAGCCAGCCGGCTGGCTCCACCTGCGAGCCGCTCCGCGGCCGGACCGTGGGTTCTCTTTGGTGCGGAGAGGCGGTAAATGAGCGCAAGCCCAGCGCAGTGCGCTGAGAGGTGTTAGGAGGTCTGCCGTCCACCTCTGGACTACATTTCCCAGAGGACTCTGCAGGCGCGCTACGTCCCGCGGGATTTTGGCCGCTTCTGTACAGGGTGGCGGGACGCTCGGCTCCGCGAAGTTACCTGCTGTGGGGCCTTTGGAGTCCGGCGCAACTTGGCCGGTTTGGGCCGGACCGGAACTAGGGAAGGACTAGGGTGAGGAGTCTGTTTCCCATCCTTTTGTCTCCCGAGCGAGCTAAAGAGAGAAGATCGTATGTGTGTGTGTGAGAAGGATTGTGATTGTTACTGTGTTTTCGTGTGTGACTGTGACTGTAGGTAGTGATAACTCTGGATGATGGAGGGAAGTTCTAGTGTCCATGTGTGTTCCCAAAATGAGTACGTGACTGTGACTGCACGACGGCGCGCCGTCTCGCATGGTGATCGTGCAGTTGGGACCCTGTGCCCAGGTGGTGGGTGTGTGGTTGTGTGAATGTGTCAGCATCGTGTGTGTGCGAGTTGGAGGTCTGTGACTGTGTGACGTTAGGCGACTGTGGCTGTGCAGGTGCAACTAGTGGGACCCCCTTGGTGAGTGTATGTGTGAGATTGTGATTGTCTGGCGGTGGGGCAATGGGTCTGTGGGTGTGGGGAGGCCAGTGGCTGTGCGATTGGGACTTTGTGTGTCCCCTGGGTGTGTATGTGGGGTTATATGTAACCAGGTGACCTAACACAGCGCTATGTGTGCACACGGGGGGAGGGAGGTGGTTGTGCTTGTGCAAGTATGACTTCACCGCTCTGTACCCAGGAGACGTCTGTGAGCTCATAATTGGTTCTGGCCCTTTCTTGTAAGAGCATTGGCTGAACTCTTCAGTCTTCCCTGACCTTCCTCTGTGTGTGTGTGTATGTGTATAGGGGCTGGAGGAAGTGTGCGTTCCAACCTGGTCGGCTGGGATTTCAAGAAAAGCCATATGTCTCATCAATTTCTTCTTTCTCCCACAGTTCTGTCACTGAGAGGAAAAGGGAAGAATGGTTATTGAACATCCAAAGGCCGAGATCAAGGTTCTGTGAAGTTTTTTCTTTCTTCCCTGAAATCTTTCTTTCTTCGCTGAAATCTTTCTTGTTTTTCAGAGCTTAATTTTATTTTTCCTCTTCTGACCATTCCTAACTACCAAAAGCCCATTCAAGAGACCGTGTCCTAGGTATTTCCCATTTTGATACATAATGGGGGCCTTAGGGTTAGACCCAAGGACCCAGTTTCCTATCTATCCCTCTGTCTTAGTATTAATTTGGCAGTTTCTCTTGTGTGCCAGATCTCCTCTAACATCTCTGCTGGCCTAGTGAGGCAAATACAAGAGCCTTTATCATAACAGCCGAATTGTTGAAAATAAGATTAGTGCATGTGTAGCATCACACACCACAGTCCTGGTACTGAAAGCCATGCCGTTTATGAGAAGGTGTTGGTTAGTCTCGTTCCAAGGAGGTGATAAGATCTTTCACTTTGCCAGTGTTTTTGGAGTAGGAATGAGACTAGGGGCTCGATCAAAGAGTTCTACACCAGTAGGACCAGGGATTTGCCACGTAATCTGTGGATAAACACTTGGACCAGTTTCCAGGTCTATTTTGAATTAAATGTTGAAATGGTCCTCATTGGGGTTCTCAACCTGGAGTCCGCGGACTCCCCCACTGGACTTCTAAAGGGAAGGCGGACTGTAATGATGATCACTTAGGCTTACAAAAAAGGAGAACCATGGATAGATCTAAAAGCAGAGAGTATAACACCTTGGGACAACCCTTGAGATAATCATATCCAAAATTAGTTTTCGTAATTAGGGAAATTTTAAATAAATCCCACTATACGGGAGCATTTTATGCAGCTGATTAAAACTATGTTTGAGATACAGCATATGCATTTTCATTATTATGAGTAACATTAAGCAACAGTAAAATAAATAGAAATACTCAAGAAATTGTTATATTTAAATCGCCCCCGTATTTTTTAGGAAGAGAAGTATTTGTAAGAGGGCCAAAGGCATGTGAAGTCCGCAGAATGATGAAGCTTCAGAGCTCTTAATTTGCAGCTCAGTAAATCTCAAAACAAGTCTTAAACAATGTCAAGCTCCTCAGAAGCTCCCTGAAGATTCACTTTAAGGAAATAGATGTCCTAAAAGGCAGATTATGAATAATAGGGGAAAACTATTTTCAGTCAGCAGAACTAGGCTCCTTGACTTCTCCAGTATCACTTCCTAGAAGAGATCTCTCTGAATAGAATTTAGCCATTTGTCTATCTAGCTAGCAGATGATGACCACATCCACAAATCCTTCCTTCCTCTGAAATGGCAGACTTTCTTCTTCTCCAGAGGCCTATACTCCCATATTGCCCTGGTTGGGGTAGGGATGGCGAAGGGGCAAAGAGAAGGGGGCTAAGGTGATCAAAACATTATAGGTGGACAACATGTACACAGGATTGCTTAGGCAATGTTGTGTCTCATTCTAGACTTCATACAGCAATTAATTAGACTATAAAACATCTAAAGTTTGGAACTCTAGGTAGACAATTTATTATTGGGAACAAGGGAGCAGTTCTAGACAGTGGAGAGAAGGTGGTAAGCCTGTGCTCAGCTAAGTGAGAGGAACTCAGAAGTTGGAAACCGTGCACATGAAAGTTCAGCTGGTCCCCATCTAGGCCACAGCCATCTCTCATTTGATCTTGCAATAGCGTATCACTGGTCCCCCTGCTTCCTTCATTGCCTGCTTAAATTCCTTAGCACAGCAGCCAAGGTGATTCCTCCAAAATGTAAGTTGGATTATGTCACTCCTTGACTTAAAACTTTCTGTGGCTTTCCATCTTAGAATAAAAACCAAAGTTTCTGCCGTGGCGTACATAGCCCTGTGTGATCTGTTTCTGTTCTGACTTTAGCTTCTGTAATTTTTTTTTATAACTTAATTCTGCCTCCTCTGCATTTGAGCTTGCTCGTCCCCCTGCCTGGAATTTTCGTACTCCCAACATCTGCATCACTTACTCCTTCACGTCTTCAAGACTTGCCTTACATGTCAACAAACTGGAAAAGCCCTCCTTGACCACCCTGTATAAAACAGCTTCTTCACCATGTACTTCCTATCTCTCTTATCCTATTTGATTTTTCTCCGTAGCTCTTAGTACCATTTTTTTACCAAGATATAATTGATATGTAACATTATACTAGTTTCAGGTGTACAACCTAATGATTCAGTGTATGTCTATATTGTGAAATGATCACCTCAGTAAGTCTAGTTAACATCCATCACCACACATAGTTAGAAATTATTTCTTGTGATGAGAACTTTTAAGATCTACTCTCTTAGCACCTTTCAAATATACAATACAGTATTATTAACTGCAGTCACCATGCTGTACGTTACATCCCCAGGACTTATTTATTTTAAAAACTAGAAGTTTATGCCTTTTGACCACATTTATCCATTTCACCCACCCGCCATCTCCCCGCCCCCCACCTCTGGCAACTGCCAATCTATTCTCTGTATCTATGAGTTTGGTTTTTTTTTCAGATTCCATATATAAGCGAGATCATACGGTATTTGTCTTTATCTGTCTGACTTAGCATAATGCCCTCGAGTTCCATCCATGTTGTCAGAAATGGCAAGATTTCCTTTGCTATGGCTGCGTAGTATTCCACTGCATATATACACCATGTTTTCTTTATCCATTCGTTCGCTGATGGACTCAGGTTGCTTCCATGTCTTGGCTATTGTAAATAATGCTGCAGTGAACATGGATGGGGGTGCAGATATTTTTTTGAGTCACTGTGTGTGTTTTCTTGAGATAACTACCCAGAAGTGGATTTGCTGGATCCTATGGTAGTACTGTTTTTAGTGTTTTGAGGAATCTCTGCATATTTTCTATAGTGGCTGCACCAATTTACATTTCCACCAATGGTGCACAAGGGTTCCCTTTTCTCCACATCTCCGCTAATGCTCATTATTTGTTGTCTTTTTGTTAATAGCCATTCTAATAGATATGAAGCAATATTTCACTGTGGTTTTGATTTGCATACCAATTTTTAAATGTATTTATGTGTTTGTGTCCATCATCTACAACAAAATCTAAAGTATATCTCTGTGGTGTTCCAAGGACAGTGAGGGGGTGGACAGGGAATTTAGTATGGTTTCTTACTGTAGCAGTGGCAGGCTAGGCTAGGCCATGCTGTCTTAACAACACCTAAATGTCAGTATCTTAACGTGACAGGTTTATTTCTCATTCAGCATGGGCTGTGTCTATACTCTTGTCTTCCTTTCTGTCTAGTTTGTGTGGCCAGGTACTCAAGGCCTTGCAGTCTTTGGCATGGGTTGGGCAGCCCCTGCTTAGACTCGATGGTTCTAAATATAGCCAGGAAGAAGCCAAGAGATTTTATATCTCGAGCCTGGTGCAGAAGCCTCTGGAAGTCTTTGCCTAGGAGCTGAACATGTGCAAGTATGGTGGGTTTCTAGCTTGAGGACTCCCCCTTTGACTTAGGCTGTAACTTCAGTAACTCTCCTTGGGGAAGCTTGGCTGCACCTGCAAAGGGGGAACTGTAATGAGGCCGTTATTGTTGTGCCCGCTGAGGTCCAGATCAGCTTCTTGAGATTAGGGTAATGGTCTGCCTGAGTCCCTCCTGCAGAGGTGCCTGGGCCCCTCTCAGTGCCGGAGCACATCTGCCCTGAATCCATCCTGCCGTTCTTGGGTTCCCCGAGCTTAGGGAAGGGCCGGGATCTGTATACACCCCTTTTAGTTGCCATCAGAGTGTGTGTGTGTGTGTGTGTTTGTGTGTGTGTGTTGGGTGGGGAAGGTAGGGGTAGGCAGCATAGCAAGGAACTGGAAGGGGAGTGTGGAGTTCTTTGGGGCATATCTGGGAGTTATTTTTTCTTTCTCCACAGCTGCTTTCTTGGGATGCTATACTTTTCCAAGAGAGGAATCCAGAGAAATACAGCTTGGGTTACAATTTTAAAAGCCATGCTCCAGGTGAGTTATTTCTTCTCTGAAAAATAGTGTCTTTTAAACTGTTTTAACTACTTGACATACAGTTTCAGGTTTACAACATAATGATCAGACATTTGTCTATATTGTGAAATGGTCACCACAGTAAGTCTCGCTAACATCTATTACCATATATAGTTATAAATTTTTTTCTTGTGGTGAGAACTTTTAGGATCTATTCTCTTAGCGACTTTCAAATATGCAATACAGTATTATTAACTGTAGACACCATGCTGTGTATTATGACCCCCATGACTTATTTATTTTATTGAAATACAGTGTCTTGGTTTTTTTCTTTTTTTCTTTGCATGAACATTTATTTTCTTTATCTAGAAACTTCCTTGCCCAGCTGAGCTCCATCCATGAACCCATCCCCCATCCTTCCAGTCTGTCAGGGAGTGAGTGGTGGTGCCCAGCGGCCTGGGCTTGTCCCTTTGTGTCCCACTGTGACAGTGTTCACATTTGTGTGCAGTGCTCCACGGCGGAGCCTAAGCACCTTCCAGGGCGGGCAGGAGCAGAGCTTCCCTTATCAGACCGTGGCTTAATGAAGCGGAAAGGACTGTCGAGTGGGATAACTGATCTTCACAAGCCTATTTACTTTTCCTTAATTTTTGAGTTCCCCCTTTAAAAAAAAATGAAGTATTGGGGCCAGCCCTGTGGCGGAGTGGTTAAGTTTGCACGCTCTGCTTCGGAGGCCCAGGGTTTCGCCACTTCAAATCCTGGGCGAGATCATGGCACCGCTCATCAGGCCATGCTGAGGTGGCGTCCCACATGCCACAACTAGAAGGACCCACAACTAAGAATACACAACTATGTACCAGGGGGCTTTGGGAGAAAAAGGAAAAATAAAATCTTTTAAAAAAGGTGAAGTATTTCACACTCAAAAGAATAATAGCGGGCCGGCCTGGTAGCACAGCGATTAAGTTCGCACCTTCCGCTTCTCAGCGGCCTGGGGTTCGCTGGTTTGGATCCCGGGTGCAGACATGGGACCGCTTGGCACGCCATGCTGTGGTAGGTGTCCCACGTATAAAGTAGAGGAAGATGGGCATGGATGTTAGCTCAGGGCCAGTCTTCCTCAGCAAAAAGAGGAGAATTGGCAGTAGTTAGCTCAGGGCTACTCTTCCTCAAAAAAAAAAAAAAGGAATAGAACATTCATGTACCTAACAAGACCCTTTTGCACCGTGCCCTCCCTCTCAAAGGGTAACCTGTAAAGACAATTTTGTAGCCTTCATTTTCTCGCTTTTCATAATTGTTTCACTGAATATCCCTGAACAGTATACTATTAGGTTTTCTATAGTTTTGAACTTTTTAACAGGTAAGATTAGCCAGATGCATAAGTTTTTGAGAATTGTAAATTTTCAAAGCTGTAAAGGAACTCAGAGATCTTGTTCAATCTAAACATCCAAAATAATGGAATGATTATGTCTTGCCTTCCTAAGATGAAAGATACAACCAGTTAAAAAAATTTATTAAAGAATTTGCATTATTAGGAAAAATGCTTATGATTTTGTCTAACAATGGAGATCCTTAGTATTTTCTGTACATCTTAATTATATCAAAGTCCTATTGTGTGTGATAGAGTTTTCGCTTGTTTGGTAAATATTTTAGAAAGATTCTGTCTTCCTTTAAGAAATAAGAAGAAAAAGCAAAGGGAGGAGCTCATATTTAAGAGTTTATTGTAAGTAGTAATTAGTATATCAGATGTTCACTATAAAATTCTTTCAACTTTGCTGATGTTTGAAAGTTTCCACAATAAAAATATTGGTAAGTCATGAATGATCATGAAAATAAATAGTAATTTGTCAGGCCTACAGGTTGCTGTGTGTTTTTGTGCTCTCTTTCATTTATTGGGGAAACTACAAGTAAATGTGTGTTCTATTCACTCCTAGCCCTAGCCATGGGATAATGGGAATGTCTCATTGTATGAAGGAGGTTTGTCTGCAGCAACAGGAATATTCAAGAAGATGGAGGTACTTTGTTCTCGTTACACCCGATCTTTTTACTCCGCCCTGTCCTTGGTCTCGCCCATTTGCTTAGTGTATTTTCTGCATCCCTCAGTGTCCTTTTCCATCTCTTCTTTCATCTTAAAAATGTTTCCTTTAATTTCAACAGTACTACGTGGTTTTGTCCTTTTAGGGGTTGGTGATGTTCAGGGATGTGGCTGTGGACTTCTCTCAGGAGGAGTGGGCGTGCCTGGACCCTGCTCAGAGGGGTTTGTACAGAGATGTGATGCTGGAGAACTACCACCACCTGGTCTCACTCGGTAGGGATAACTATCCCCAAGTCACTTGTGAATTTTGGGTGCATCTTTCAGTTGTCTGGGTGGATTTCTACCGATTTCCTAGGGAATTATTTTGTGATCTATAGATGAGGAGATGGGCAGCTTTTGTGGAGCCTTTATCTTCTCCAGGCTTCAGACCTTTACACCTGCCTCTTGTCCTTCAGGTAGTTGCCTGTGTTTTGAGGTCTGGGTTTGAATTCAGGAATAGCATGATTGTGTCTTATTACTTTTTCTTATAAACAGGACTTTCTCTTTCTAAGCCTGATGTGATTTCCTTATTGGAGCAAGGGAAAGAGCCCTGGATGGTTTCGAGGAACATGGCGGGAGGATGGTGCCCAGGTGAGTAACAGTTGAACAGACTGGGAAAGACACTGCAGTTAAGAACCCAGCTGGTGAGGAGGCAGCACCTTAAAGGTATTAATGAGGAATCTCTTCCTTGAAGGCCCATCCAGGGGTTGTGGAGAAAAGGCCTAAGACACATGGAAAAAAGGAAAGACCTTTCCTGTTACCCCCACCTGTACTCTCCATGCTACTGATCTGTCAGAATTCCCTCCAATTTTAAAGCCCTTTTTCTTCAGGAGCCATCCTGTTTCATATAACTTGGATCCACTTCTTTCCCTTTTAAATTTAAACTTGTGTGTGTGGTTTTTTTTAACTTCTTAAAATGCATTTTTTGGGAAGATTGGCCCTAAGCTGACATCTGTATCAGTCTTCCTCCATTTGCATGTGGGATGCCACCACAGCACGGCCTGATGAGCAGTGTGTAGGTGCGCACCTGAGATCTGAACTCATGAACCCCAGGCTGCCGAAGCAGAGCGCGCGACCCCAACCACTATGCCATCAGGCCGGCCTCTAAAGTACATTTTAGGCTCTACTGTTCATCTGTCCTACTGATCTTTAACTTTTCCTTCTTTTTCTTTCTCAGTTTTGCTTTGATGCAGGAATTTCGTGCATTAATGGATATGCATTCACTTTTAATTAGTGTTTATTGACTTAAAAACAATTAGTGCAGCCTTTTTTTCTTGGTGGGTGGGAGTTAAAGAAGTATGTAAGCTATTAAGAGAGAGTCTAATAAAGAGTCTAGAACATGTCCATAAATAACTTCCAGAAAGTAGACTCAAGCATAAGGCTTCTAATATAGTGCTTAGAAGACAGAGCTGAAGCTGGAAATATGGGAGAGTGCCAGGAGAAAAGGACATGCCTGCTTTTAGGAGGAAAAAGTATGCAGAAATGATTGAAGATAATAAGTAAATTATAGAAGATTTAGGTGTCAAGGAAAAGCAAGAGATCCATTTTCAAACAAGTTGGTGACATTCTTTTTTTTTTTTTAAAGATTTTATTTTTTTCCTTTTTCTCCCCAAAGCCCCCCGGTACATAGTTGTATATTCTTTGTGGTGGGTCCTTCTAGTTGTGGCATGTGGGACGCTGCCTCAGCGTGGCTTGATGAGCAGTGCCATGTCCGCGCCCAGGATTCAAACCAATGAAACACTGGGCTGCCTGCAGTGGAGCGCATGAACTTAACCACTCAGCCACGGGGCCAGCCCCATTCAAACAAGTTGGTGACATTCTTAACGTAGGCAAAAATTGTGTTGTAAGTAGCATAGACTGAGGGATTTTTCTTTTGAAATATGAGAAAAATAAGGCTTTTTATTTTCTTTAAATGTGCTTTTAAGTAATGGAAATACTATCCATTTTTAAAAGTGTTCTAATTGTAGGATATGGAGGATTTCCTTTTAGTTTTTTTCACAGAACATTACAAATGTGTTTAAAAATTTTTTTATTGTATTACGTAAATTTTCAAATATGCACCAGGATAGCGGCCTGGATACCCATGAATCCATTTCCTAGCGTCAGGATTATCAGTTTTCCAGTCTTGTTTCATTTCTCCCCATTGACCTCTGCTCCCCCACCCTGAGGTATTTTAAAGCAAGTCCCAGATGGCACATGTTTAAGTGCTATTAAACAATAGGTTGCTTTTCGCAGTTTCTTCTATTTAAAATTACTCCTCTGATGAATCCTTATTTAGATGGGTATTTTTGTATTTGATTCTTAGATGTGAGATTAAACCTTTTAAAGCTCCTTATACTCCAGTGCAGAAATAGCATCATCCAGTGATGCCGACTTGTCCAGCTCAATTCGGACAAGTATTAATAGTCGGTTAGTTAATTGAAAAGGTTAAAGTGAAAAAAAAGTATGGTATGCCATAACCATTTTATTTTTACTGAAAAGATTTAATTGCAGATGTTTTACCCATTTTCTGATGTCTGGGCCAGGTGTTTTCTTTGCAAACAGCTTCCCTATTTGGAGTTCTGCCTTATCTTTCACATGTACTAAACCCGTGAGGCATGAATTGTAATTTCACCTTTTGGTTTTTTACGTGAAGGGACAACATAAAGATTCTTGCAATCCCGTGTGAATAGAGAATCCTCTGGAGCTGTGTTGTCCTATGTGGTAACCACCAGCTACTGTGGCTGTTTAAATTTAACTTTAATTAAAATAAAATAAAACTTCAGTTCTTCAGGTGCACTAGCCATATTTCATGTGCTTAGTAGTCACATGTGGCCGCTGGCTGCCATGTTGGACAGTGCAGATTTGGAACATTTCCATCATTTTTAAAAGGTTCTGTTGCATTTCTGTCATTGTAGGCCGTTTCTCTCCTGTGCACAAGTTTTTCAGTGTTGATTTATCTCCTTGTAATTCAAGCTCGTTTTTTTAGTGATTGGCCTGTATGAAGTCTTCCCAGAACATTCTACTTAATTTTTTTGTTTTAAAAACCTTTTTATTATGTAAGTTATGATATATGAAAAAGAATATATGTGAAATATAAAGCATAACAACAAAAAATCCTGTGACTCTGCCATACAACCCAAGAACTAGAACTTTACAGTGCCATGGCACCTAACTTGTGCTCATTTTTTATTGTATTTTTCTGCCTCCCCAGTGTCCCCATAGCACCTAATCTGATTTTTGTGTTTATTATTCCTTTGATCCTTTTATATGATTTCATAATTTTATCATGTATGTCAGTATCCATAAGCAATGTATTTAGTTTTTCTGTTATTGAACATTATAAAAATGGTTTCATACTATATGGAGCATTCTCTCATCTGGTTTTTTTTCACTTGATATCATATTTATAGGATTCACCCATGTCTTTGCATGTAGCTGTGGTTCATTAATTTTCATTGTAATATATTCTCCCATTATGTGACTATACCACAATTTATATATCTTTTCCCTGGCTCAATGTAATCTGGGTTGTTTTGAACCAAATTGCTATGAATATTCTTGTAAACCTCTGTTGTCGCTCATGTGTGTGAATTTCTCTAGGCTCTACCCCAGGAGTGGAATTTCTAGTTTGTAGGGTATGTAAATGTTCAGCTTTTCAAGACAATACCGAATTATTTTCAAAGTAGTCGTCCCAGTTTGCTCTTCCAGCACCAGAGTTTTCTTTGATGCATTTCCTCATTTGCACTTAGAATTTATAATCACACTTTAAAATGTGTGCCAATATAGTTATCTAGAGTTAGCCACACTCGAGGTGAAGGGCACAGTTCTCTAGACTGCCAGATTTGCTCAAGACTTCGACACCAGCTGAAAGTTCAAGGGGCCTACAGGGTCACCCCCCTTTCAGATCACCTGGCTGTAAATTTGGGGATCTTCATGGATTCCCTGAAGTTTGACAATTTGCCAGAACAACTCACAGAACTCAGGAACGCACTTTACTTATGATTAGTTTGATTATAGCATAAGAATGCCAGCAAAAGGATCAGGACCAACCAAGGGAAGAGACACATAGGGCGGAATCTGGGGTCGTTCCAAATGCAAAGCTTCCATGTCCTCAGGGATGTGTTGCCCTCCTGTCATTGACGTGTGACAGTATGCGTGGAGTATTGCCAACCCAAGATGCTCAGCTGAGCTTCAGTGTCCGAAGTTTTCATTGAAGCTTCATTACGTAGGCATGATTGATTGAATTATTGTCCTTGTGGTTGAACTCAACCTCCAGCCCCCTCTCCGTCTTTGGAGGCTCGTTCTGCCTGGCCCGAAGACCCAACCCTCTAATCATATAATTCATCTTTCTGGCACGGGGCAGCCCCCACTGGGAGTCACTGAGTTAGCATAAACTGTCAGATGTGGTCTAAGGGGCCCACTGTGAGTAACAGAGACACTCCCATCACTGGAGAAATTCCAAGGCTGTAGAGGCTACCTCCCAGGAGCCAGGACAAAGGCCAGACCTCTCTTTATGGAAAGTTAATTCTTCACTGTACAGTAGTGAATGCAAAATTCTACATTTTCCCAGTTGTTATTAGGTTGAACTTTTTTTTTTGGTGAGGAAGATTGGCTCTGAGCTAACATCTATTGCCAATCTTCCTCTTTTTGCTTGAGGAAGATTGTTGCTGAGCTAATATCTGTGGCAGTTGTCCTCTATTTTGTATATGGGATGCCACCACAGCATGGCTTGGTGAGCGGTATGTACATTTGCACCCTCAGGATCCGAACCCATGAGCCCCAGGCTGCTGAAGTGGAGTGTGGAAACTTAACCACTACACCACCAGGCAGGCCCCTGAACATTTTTTAAAAAGTATATTTGCAGGCATCCCATGTATAAAAAGTGAAGGAAGATGGGCATGGATGTTAGCTCAGGGCCAGTCTTCCTCAGCAAAAAGAGGAAGATTGGCAGCAGGTGTTAGCTCAGGGCTAATCTTCCTCAAAAAATAAAATAAAAAAAAATTAAAAAGTGTATTTGCTGTTTGTACTTCTTTTTTAAGTGAAATTTTGCCATGTTTTCTGCTAGGTTGGTTAGGTTTATTTTCTTAATAATTAATTTGTAGGAGTTACTTATTTGTTTACTTAAAATTGTGGTAAAATATGAATAACCACGTTTACTACCACTTTAACCTTATTTGAGTGTAAATTTAGTGGCATTAAGTACATTCACATTGTTGTGTGACCATCACTATATTTGTCTCTAGAACTTTTTCATCTTCCCAAAATGAAACTGTGTACTCATTAAATAATAACTCTCAGTTCCTCTCTCCCCCCAGGCCCTGGCAACCACCATTCTACTTTCTGTCTATATGAATTTCACTACTCTGGGTATCTCATATGAGTTGAATCATACAATGTTTGTCCTTTTGTGACTGGCTTATTTCACTTAGCATAATGTCCTCAAGGTTCACCCATGTTGTAGCATGTGTCAGGATTTCCTTTTTAAGGTTGATTAATATTTCGTTGTATGCATTTACCACATTTTCTTTATCCATTCATCCATCGATGGATGCTTGGATTGCTTCCATCTTTTGGCTCTTGTGAATGATACTACTAAGAACATGGGTGTACAAATAGCTGTGTGAGTCCCTGCTTTTAAGGTTTTGGGTATATACCCAGAAGTGGAATTGCTGGATCATCTGGTAATTGTATGTTTAAGTTTTTGAGGACCTGCCACACTGTTTTCCACAGTGGCTGCACCATTTTACATTCCCACCAGCAAGGGCTAAAACTATGAAATACTCAGAAGAAAGCAGTGCACAAGGGTTCTGATTTCTCCATATCCTTGCCAACACTTTTCTGTTGTTTTTTTTTAATAGCCATCTTAAATGGGTGTGAAGTGGTATCTCATTGTGGTTTGGATTTGCATTTCCCTAATTATTAGTGATGTTGAGTATCTTTTCATATGTTCATTAGCTATTTGCATATCTTTTTTGAAAAATGTCTATTCAAGTCCTTTGTCCATTTTAAATTTGGATTGTTTTTTCTGTTGTTCAGATATTTTCTCCCATTCTTTGGGTATCCTTTTCCCTCTATTGATGGTGTGTCTCAGTCTGTTTGGGCTGCTATAACAAAATACCAGAGACTGAGTAACTTATGAACAACAACATTTATTTCTCACAGTTCTGGAGGCTAGAAGTCCAGGATCATGGTGCCAGCATGGTTGGGTGAGGGTCCTCTTCCTGTTTCATAGCTGGTACCTTCTCACTGTGTCCTCAAATGGTGGAAGGACTAGGGATCTCTCTGGAGCCTTTTATAAGGCACTAATTCCATTCATGAGGGCTCCACCCCCATGACATAAGCACCGCCCAAAGGCCCCACTTCTAATACCATCACTTCAGGCATTAGGATTTCAACATGAATTTTGGGGGGACATAAACATTCAGACCATAGCATGGTGTCCTTTAATGCACAAAAGTTTTAAATTTTGATGAAGTCCAGTTTATCTGTTTTTTCTTCTGTTGCCTAACTTTTGGTATCATATCCAAGAAATCATTGCCAAATTCAACATCATAAAGTGTTTCCTCTAAGCTTTCTTCTGAGTATTTTATAGTTTTAGCTCTTGATTTTTTTTTTATGGTAAACTAAATTTATTTAGAGCTTTTTTCCCCCTGGGAAATTAAAAATTCTAAACAAATGATCTCATTTTTCCATCAGCCTTCTTGTCAAGAAGGTAGGCTATGAGTATTTTCCCCATCCTTAAAATAGGGATTGTAATCTTGATTTGTCCATAACACAGGCTTAGTTGTAGTACAGAGAAGTAAATCTTGGGTTTCCTGTTCTTAGTGTAGGGCTTTGTATTTTTTATAATCAGATGAGAATGGCCATGTATTCTCAGCACTTCAGTCTTGTGAAGGAGATCAAATTTGGTCAGGTTCCACTTGTTTACATGCTTCACATGGACTGTAAGATTTTAGTTTCTGACCTCCTCTTCCCCTACTTTTATTATTTATTTATTGAGTTAATGATAGGTTACAATCTTGTGTGATTTCAGTTGTACATTAATGTTTGTCAGTCCTGTTGTAGGTGCACCACTTCACCCTTTGTGCCCACCCCCCACCCCACCTTTCCCCTGGTATCCACTAATCTTAGCTCTTGATTTTTTGATCTGTTGATTTCTACTTTCATTGTGATTGGAAAAGATACTTAGTATAATTTCAGTGTTTTCACATTTATTAAGACTTGTTTTATAGCTTAACATATGGTCTATACTGAGAATGTTCCATGTGCATGTGAGAAGGAGCATTCTGCTGCAGTTGAGTAGAATGTTCTGTGTATGTCTGTTATGTCCATTTGGTTTAGTATTGTACAAGTCCTCTGTTTCCTTATTGATTTCCTCTCTGGTTTTTCTATCTATTATTGAAAGTGAAATACTGAAGTATTTTACCATTATTGTAGAGCTGTTTCTCCCTTCAATTCTGTCACTGTTTCATATATTTTGGGGCTCTGATGTTTGCTGCATATATGTTTATAATTGTATCTTCCTGATGAATTGGCTTTTTATCCTTAAAAACCTCCCTTTATCTCTAGTAATACTTTTGTTGTTGTCATAAGCCCATTTTTCTGATATTGGTATATCCACTCTAGCTTACTTAATGTTACTGTTTGAATGGTTTATTTTTATCCATTCTTTAATTTTCAACCTATTTGTATCTTTCAACCTAAACCATGTTTCTTGGAGACAGCATATAGTTGGATCTTGTTTTCTTATCCAGTGTGACAGTGTCTGCCTTTGGATTGGAGTGTTTAATCCTTTCACACTGAATGTTATTAATATGGTTGGATTTATTTCTGCTGTTTGGCTGTTTCATGTGTCTTATGGCTTTTTTGTTTCTCTGTTCCTTCTTTACTGACTTATATATTTAGAAATTTTCTAGAGTACCATTTAAATTTCTTTGTTAATTTTTTAACTTTATAATGGTTCCTCTAGAGACTACAAAATATATCTTAATTTATCAAAATCTACTTCAGATTAATACTAATGGAATTACCATAAAATACAGAACCTTTGCTCCAATGGTTCCATTTCCTTCCTGGTTCTTTGTGCTATTATGGTCAGATATATTGCCTCTATGTATGCTATAAATACAACAATAAATTGTTATAATTATTGCTTTATACAACTTAATGCCCTTTAAAGAGGCTTAAGAGAAGGCGAAAAAATAAATAGCACTTTTGTATATGCTACATGCTTACGATTTCTGGTACTCTTCTTTCTGTGGATTCATTACCCCCTGTTGTCATATCCTTGCTCCAGATACAGTTTCATCCTTCCCCACCCTTTGTAGTAATTATTGTCAAATATGTTACATCTTATACATTATAAGCCCAATGATACAATTTTATAATTATTGCTTTATGAAATTCTTTTTTAAATTAGTTAAGAGGAAAAATTATGTATTTATGCTGCCTTTTATATTGAGCTACATGGTTACCTTACCAGTATTCTTTGTTTCTTCGTATAGATTCAAGTTACCATTTGGTGTCACTTCCTTTCAGCCTGAAGAACTAACTTTAGTATTTCTTGTAAGGTAGGCCTACTAGCAGCACATTCTCTCAATCTTTGTTTATCTGGAAATGTTTTTATTTCACTTTTATTTTTGAAGGATAGTTTCATTGGATATAGGATTCTTGGCTGACAGTTTTTCTCTTTCATCGCTTTGGAGTACTTCATTCTTGTGTTTTCTGGCTTCCATTGTATCTGATGAGAAATCAGCTGTTAATTTTATTGTCATTTCACTATACTTTTTCTTTTGTTTTTTATTAATATTTTTCTCCTGTTGCTTTCAAGGTTTTCTCTTTGTCTTTGAACAGTTTGGCTGTGATATGACTGGTTGTGGGTCTGTTTGTGTTTATCCTACTTGGAGTTCATTGAACTTAAATCTGTAGATTGTTTTTTATCAAATCTGATACGTTCCTTCAAATATTTTTTCTGTTCTTTTCTCTCTTCTTTTCCTGGGACTTTCATTACATGTATGTTGCTACACTTGGTCTGTCTCACAGGTCTCTGGGACTCTGTTCATTTTTCTTCATTCCTTTTTCTTTGCGTTATAGCAATCTCTATTGTTCTATCTTCAAGGACACTGAATTTTTTTTTCCACCAACTCACATGTAATATTGATCCCCCATAGTGAATTTTTCATTTCAGTTAGTGAACTTTGCAACTCCAGGATTTCTGTTTGTTTTTTCTTAATAATTTTTCTTTATTGATATTCTCTAATTAATGAGTCATTGTCCCTTATTTCTTAAGTATGATTTCCTTTGGTTCTTTGAAGCTATTTATAACTTCTCTGAAGACTTTTTCTTGGCTTCCTGAGAGAGAGTTGCTATTGACTGCTTTTCCCCCTCATGAATGGATCCCACTTACCGTTTCTTTGCATGTTTCATGATTTTTGTTGAAAACTGAACATTGCAGATAATATAGTATAGCAACTCTGATCTCTTCAGGTGTAGTAATTGCTATTTTTATTTTTTTATTTTAAAATTTGTTTAGTGACTTATCTGGACTAATTCTGTAGTCTGTTTTCCTACAGTGTGTGGCCACTGATGTCTCTGCTCAGTTGTTTTTTTTAAAATTACTTTTATTGTTAAGCCTAGTGCAAAGTTTTTACCTAGCAATTTATTTACTTTAGTGGCTATGTATAATTCTGGTTTTCTATTTGATCATGAGTAAATTTTAGTGATTTATATTTTTCCTGGGAATTTGTCTATTTCATAAAAAGTTTCAATATTATCGGCATCAAGTTGTTACGTACTTTAGTTATATCTTTAAAATCTGTAGTTTCTTTGGCTATATTTTCTTTTTTTTGAACTCATATGAGTATTTGTCCCTCCTCTTTTTCTTTATCTTTCTCACGAGAGGTTTGCCAGTTTCATTAGTCTTTTCAAAGAACTAACTTTGGGCTTGCTGGCCTTCTGTTTCTTCCCAAAGCTATCTTTACTCACACTTTACATAAGATAACTTATCAATTGTTCATATCAATCTGTCTATCTATATGTATATATTTAAATATATATAGTTTTTTTCCCCACTAATTTATTTAGGAGTAGAATGGGGGAAATAATGGCAATTATGGGGGAATTAAGCCTTCTAGCAAGACATTCTTGAGTCTGCCACTAGCAGGAAAATAGGGATGTATACAAGTGTTAGGGAGTGAGGGACCCTATCTTTTACTCTAACTGCCGCACTTACTGAAATTCCATATGATGGATCTAGCCCTTTGGGTTAACAAGAGTCCTTTATTTACCAGTTACCTTAGAGTTAGCATATTCCAATGGATGCCTACCAATATTTGTCCATCAGATAAAAACTAAAAACTAAAAGGATGGGAATATTCATTGCTGGCTAGGGAACAGACACTCTCTTACACTGCTGGTAAGAATAAAACTAGTACATTAAAAGTGAAAATATGCCTACCCTTTGAATGAGTAATCTCACTTTTAGAACCTATTCTACAGAAATAATAGTAGTAGCTAACGATATATTATACAGAAGTATAAGATTTCTTGGAATAGCAGTAACAATCTAAAAGTGCATTAATAGGGAAACTTAAATATGTATATCCACACAATGGGATGTTATGCAGCTTATTAAAGGAAATGAAATAAATCTGTAAATAGTAACTTTATAATTACCCCTGTTCTATTGTTATATGGGGAAAAAAGTTGCACACCAATATGTATAGGACAATTCTATTTTTGTAGAAAGACAAAAATACACACACATTTAGACACACCGTGCATGAATGTGTGAATAAATATGTTGCTATGCATAAAGTTGGAGAAAAGTGGGGAAAGAAACAACTTCAGTCAACAATTTATATACCTTTGGGGGGTAAGAAATCATGTGTTCCTAATAAACATTTGCAAATGTAACTCTTCTTGGAAATAGGTTATTCAGTGTGTTGAAAGTATAGCTGAGACCTTAGAGGACAAGGGGGCACTTAAAAAAAAGTAACAGTGGCTAAAAACTCAGATATAAATAAAAAATATGTAGTTACTTTATTTACTAGTGGTATCAAGACTTTAATTTCTTTAAGCATTATTAAACACAATAATTTTCTTCTCTTTGAGGTTATTCTAATATCTGAAGTCTTTCAGTTCTGTTTCTGCCATTTTTTTCAAGTGGTACCTTGTCTCCTTGTATATGTTAAAATTTTCTCTTATGAAGCACTCACTTTCCTTTGAACTTTATCTGTGAGAAATTTCTGAGGGTTGAATTGATTTTCTCCAGAGAGATTTTTTGTTTGCTTTTTGCCTTTTGCCCAAGACACAACCACTTTTATTTTACTTTTTTAGATTTAATTATTCAGTGAAGATTTATTGAGAGCCTTCTATATGCCAGACTCTTGGCAAAGATGTAAAGATTATTTTCGGAACCACTTTTAAATAAATTCTGCACTTTAGCTTTTTCAGACCATACAGGTCGGGTGAATTAAAACCACAAATGTGGGTGGAGGTCAGATTGTGGTTATAGGTTATCAGGAGAGATTTCTTTTGTCCTCTCCATCAGTTCCTAAATTGAATCAGGTGAGTTTCTTTGCTGTCATCTTCAGCACACTGGGATTTATATCTTGTTCCCTCATACACGAGGATGGAGCCCTTTGGAGTCCCAGCTTTAGGCAGGGTTTCTTATTAGCCTGGGCGATCCCTAGGCCATATCTTCTATCTTCTGTACCCTATACAGTCATCAGAGTAGTAGCTTGGGCGCCCCTACCAGAAGTCTCACAAGTTTTGACATGAAGAATTTTTATTATCGTCAGTTATAAAAAATTTCCACGATATTCTTTTTGACCCATTGAGCTTTTATAAGTATGTCTGTCTTTTTTCTTGTTTATAAAATTTCCAAATATTTTTTATAGTTTTTTTGTTATTGAGTTCTACCTTAATTGCCTCTAGTCAGTACTTACATGATCATGAGACCAGTTTCTGGAAATGTGTTAAGACCTCCTTCATGAACTGCTGAACTATCAGTTATTTAGAAGGATTCACATGTATCTGTACCTTCTTTTAATTGTTGCATGTAAAATTCTCTATATATTCAAAATAGCTAGCTTAATATAATCTTGAGGGGCTGGCCACGTGGCTGAGTGGTTAAGTTGGCGTGCTCCGCTTCGGTGGCCCAGGGTTTCACTGGTTCAGATCCTGGCCCGGAGATGACACCGCTTGTCAGGCCATGCTGAGGCAGCATCCCACATAGCACAACCAGAGGCACTCACAACTAGAATATGCAACTATGTATTGGGGGGATTTGGGGAGAAAAAGCAGGAAAAAAAAAAGATTGACAATAGTTGTTAGCTCAGATGCCAATCTTTTAAAAAAAAATAATAATGTTGAGATCCTCTATATCCTTTTTTATTTTCTGTCTGCTTGACTTATTAATTGCTGAAAGAGGTGTATTAAGATCTCTCACAATCAAAGTGAAGCTTTAAACTTGTATTCTCTCAATTTTTGCTTTGCATATTTAGAGATTATTTTGTTGGATACTTACAAGTTTAGAATTATTATTTCTTTCTGGTGAATTGAATATTTTATCATTAGGTAGTGATCCTCTTTATTCCAAATAATGCTTTCATCGGGAAGTTTCCTTTTTCTGATGCTAATACCCCAGCTTTCTACCCTAGCCTGATTTTCATTTTCTTATTTTTTACTTCAACTTTGTGACTTCATGTGTTTGTTTTTTTCTTTTAATAGGATTTGGCTTTCTCTTCTTTAACTGTTTCATTTATTATAATTACTGATGGATTTGAACTTTTTTTTTTAAGATTTAATTTTTTTCCCTTTTCTCCCCAAAGCCCCCCGGTACACAGTTGTGTACTCCTAGTTGTGGGTCCTTCTAGTTATGGCATGTGGGACGCCGCCTCAGTGTGGCCTGACGAGCGGTGCCATGTCCGTGCCCAGGATTTGAACTGGCGAAACCCCAGGCTGCCGCAGCAGAGCGTGTGAACTTAACCACTCGGCCATGGGGCCGGCCCCAGCATTTGAACTTTTTAAACATCTTATTTTGTCCTTTTTGTCCCACTTTCTCTGTTTTTATTTTTTGTCTTATTTTGTGTTGTTTTGGATTGATTTGGAGTTTAAAAACTAAAATTTGCTCCAGTGTTTATTTTTACTCCACTGATTTGGAATTTGAAAGCACAGACTCTGGAGCCAGACTGTTTGGATTCAAATTCTGGTTCTGCCATTTTTTTTTCAATTAACAATATATTTTGTATCCTTTCCATGGCAATACATATAAATGTTTCAGTTATTTATCTTTTATTGAGCTATAATTGACATACACAAATATATCAGTTTCAGGTATACAACATAATGATTTGATATATGTATGTATTGTGAAATGATCACCACAATGTCTACTTAACATCCATCACCATACAGTTACAGAATTTTTTTCTTGTGATGAGAACTTTTATGAATTACTCTCTTAGCAACTTTCAAATGTGCAGTAC
The DNA here is from genome assembly GCF_037783145.1 of Equus przewalskii. NCBI lineage: Eukaryota > Metazoa > Chordata > Mammalia > Perissodactyla > Equidae > Equus > Equus przewalskii. The sequence goes on from NC_091839.1 coordinate 7,462,569, forward strand.
AGTATTAACAACTATAGTACCATGCTGTACATTACATCCCCAGGACTTATTTATTTTAGAACTGGAAGTTTGCACCCCTTTACCCACATCACCTACCCACCCCCAACTCCCACTTCTGGTAACCACTGATATGTTCTCTGTAGTATCTATGAGCTTGGTTTTTTTTTTAGATTCTGCATATAAGTGAGATCATATAGTATTTGTCTTTCTCTGTCTGACTTATTTCACTTAGCAATAATGCCCTCAAAGGCCATCCATGTTGTTGAATGCCAAAGCTTCCGTTTGATGGCTGAAATAATGTTCCTCTGTGTCTATGTGTGTGTGCGTGTGCGCGTGTATGTACCACATCTTCTTTATCCATTCTTCCATCAGTGGACAGTTAGGATGTTTCCATGTCTTGGCTTTTGTCATTATTTGCTGTGATTAACATGGGAGTGCAAATATCTTTTCGAGTTAGTGTTTTCATTTTCTTCAGATAAATACCCCGAAGTGGAATTACTGGATCATATGGTAGTTCTGTTTTTAGGGTTTTTTTTTTGGTGAGGAAGGTTGGCCCTGAGCTAACATCTGTTGCCAGTCTTCCTCTTTTTGCTTGAGGAAGATTATCGTTGAGCTAACATCTGTGCCAATCTTCCTCTGTTTTTGTGGGATGGCAACCACGCCGTGGCTTGATGAGTGGTGCTAGGTCCGCGCCCAGGATCTGAACCTGTGAACCCCGGGCCCCCAAAGCAGAACATGTGAAGTTAACCACTACACCACCACGCTGGCCCCAAAAAGAACTTTTTAATCATCATTATGAACTCATAGATTTAAAAAATATTTGATGTTTCTCAGTTATTACAGTACTGCTATTATTCTTAAATCCATGGTCAAATTGTCCCATCTTTGACCATTGGGAGCCTTTTCAAATTGATTCCTGAGTCCTTTTGACATGACCCTAGGAGTCTTTGATAGCTTCTTTGCTTTTCCAATGTGCCACTGTGCTCCAGGCTTATAATATACATTTCCTGCCCTGTCCCTGAGATGCTCCAAAGAGCCCTGATTCTTTGGAGTGAGAAATGGTATTTAGAAACAGCAGCTAGTCATTGCCTGCTTGTGCTGCTGGATTGCTCATTGTTTCTAAGACTTCAATGGATGGAACTAGGAAATATTTGGGAAAAAACCACATCATGACTGCATTTTCATATTTCTAATTCATCCATTGACTTTTAAATTTCAATTATTTTTTTATTTTTAGAAGTTCCATTTAGATCTTTAAAAGAATTTCGCCTGGTCATTTTGTTTATCAGTTGTTATATTCTCACTTTTTTTAAAAAAGAAACTTTTAGTTTTACATTTACTGAAAAGTTGTGAAGATAGTACAGAAGATTCCCATATAACCCACACAATTTCCCGTTATTAACGTCTTTCATGTGTACATTTGTCACAATTAATGAACCAATACTCTTCCATTATTATTAACGAAAGCCCATGCTTGGCTCAGATGTTCTTAGTTTTTACCTAATGTCCCTTTTTCTGTTCCAGGACACCACATACATCTAGTTGTCATGTCTCCTTAGGCTCCTCTTGGCTGTGCCAGTTTCTCAGACGTGTTTGTGACAGTTTTGAGGAGTCCTGGTCAGGTATTTTATAGATTGTCCCTCATTGAGACTTGTCGGGTACTTTTTGTGTGATTAGACTGGGTTATGGATGTTGGGGAGGAAGACCATAGACGTAGAGTGCCATTCTCATCATGTCCTCTCACAGGCGCGTACAAACAACATGACTTCACATTGATGTTGACCTTGATCACCTGGCTGCAGTAGCGTTTGTCAGGTTTCTCCACTGCAAAGTTACTCTTTCTTCCTCCCTTTCTGTACTCTAGTTTTTGGAAGGAAGACACTATGCACAATCCACACTTAAGGAATGGGAGTTATATTTTAACTCCTTGGGCAGAGAATCTAAATAAGTTATTTAGAATTCTTCTGCACAGGAGATTTGTCTATTCTCCATTTATGTATTTATTCATTTATTATATCAGTATGAACTCATTTTATACTTTGAATTATAAGTTTAATACCACTTTATTTACTTTGTTACTCAGATTATTCCAACTTTGACGATCGGGAGCTCTTTCACTTGGCTTCTGTGTCCTTTGGACGTACCCCATCATTGTGGGTTTTCAGGAGCACTTCCTTACTTGGGAATACAAGATGCTCCAGGCCCCCCATGTATATTTCCTGTCCCAGTCCTAGAATCAGCAATTTCTTCAAGGAACCTGGTTCCATTTATTGGAGAATATTATTAGAAATCAAGATCTGGGTACTTGGTGTACTTGTCAGTACTTGGGTACTTTCTCACTTTTTTGACTTCATCTTTAAAATATATATATATATATTTCATATAGTGAATTATATTATTTCTCTCTTAGTATCTGAAGTGGCTGCTGGCCTCAATCTTCTCTTTGTTATTTCTGCTAATGCTCATTTTGGTGGTTTATTTCTGCTAGTCTTTGGTTACTTTTCATTGTGAATTTCTGTGTGGCTGAATCTGGGTTGGAAACATTCCTTTAGAAAATTATTTGTTTCTTCCAGAGACCAGGACTACTTTTTAATTAACTTCTCAGCTTGAGGTGTCCCTGAGAGGTACTGTAAATTCAAACCCCAGTCTTATGTGAGGACAGATCTTTATTAATTCCCAGGTGAGACTTTTTTGGTGCTGGTGGGGAAATCTAGAACCATGGCAGAGGAAAGCACATTACTTGTCAGCTCCCTTGTCTGGCAGGAGACTTTCTTCCTAGCTCACTCTTTACTTCTGGCTGTGGCTTCTTTGCAGTTCTGGGTTTTATGCTGTGGCCTCAGGTTTAGCGCTTAACCTTGCAGGTTTTGAGTCTTAACCTCTTCTTCGCGTGGATATTAACCCACAAAACGCTTGGTTTCCCCTGTTGAGCTTTCCCCCCGAGATAGCTTCACTGTTTGCATTTGCTTGCCACTCCAGTTTCAGTTTTCTTTTCTGTGTTTTGTATGTTCATACTGTTTTTGTCCTTAGGGATTTCCCTTACTTTTGTGGAAGCTCACCAGAAGGTTTAAAGATACGTTTGTTTGACACATCCAGCATTTGGGTGTTTTGCAACACAGACTGCTTTTCATAACAGATAGTGTACCATATTGCCAGAAGTGGAGGTTGCAATGGGAGAGATGAGTAAGAATGTTAGTACCAGCAATGTTTGCAAAATACTAGACACAATCTAAATGTCCAAGAACAGCTAAATAGATCAATAAATCACCCAACTTCTATTGTATGCTATGTAAAACCAAAATTGTCAGGAAATGAATGAATTATAACTAATGTATCAATTTGACCATAAAAAAGTCACAGAAAACCAGAAGTATGATGCTATTTATATAATATTCAAATTTTGTTAAACTGCACAGTATTTTAAATAATGATTCATATATATATAGTAAATAATAAAAAAGAAAAGGAATGAGAAATACGAAGTTCAAAATAGTGGTACCTGTAGGGTACAGGAAAGTGGGAACGATTTGCTTTAGGAGGGATATACCGGGAGCATCAATAATATTTGTAATGTTTTATTTTTTTAAGCTTAGTGATGGATACATGGTGTTCATTTCATTATTCTTCATACCTTTTTTATATATCTATATACAAATGCACAAACCACTCTTGTTTATATGTATTTCTTAACAAAAAATACTTTCTGACTACTTTTAGTGAAGCTAAAAGTAGGAATAAGGTGGGCAGCTGGGATGCTGTATTAGTAACTCACACACAAATAATGATAGATTAGACTAGGGGTCAGCAGACTAGGTATGGCCTGTGAGCCAGCTGCCTGTAAATAAAGTTTTACGGGAACGTAGCTACATCTGTTCATTATATGTTGTCTGTTGCTACTTTTGTGCTGCCGTGGCTGAGTGGAGCAGTTACAGTGGAGACTGTATGGCTTGCAAGCCTAACATATTTACCATCTGGCTCTTTAAGAAAAAGTTTGCTGATACCTATGATGTTAACAGTAGAAATGTTGAGAAAATTAGATCTGGGATATTTTTCAAAGGTTCAGCCAACAGGATCAGTAGTAGTTGGATATGTGATCCTCTGGCAGAGTGGAGGGGGTGGAGCTGGAAATCACCAGCATATGGATAGTTTATAAAACCATAGGACTGAATTAGATCATTTGGTAAATGAATGAAATACCGAGAGGAGAAGAGGTCAAGGACCATGCTCTGAGACGTTCCTCCACTTGGAAGGCAGGAAAGCAGGGTGGTACATTAGGTTGGCCAGTGTTCTAGTTTGCCTGAGACTGGAGTTTTCCAGGATGTGGGACTTTTCAGTGCTATAATCAGGACAGTCCCAGGCAAACCAAGATAGTTGGTCACCCTAGATGGTATCTTAAAGGAGACTAAGACAGACTGGTGAGTAAAGTAGGAAAATGACCAAGGAAAGTATGGGTGTACAGTAAGTCAGCTGCCACATGCTGCTGGCAGAAGGGTGACTGACTGCTAGATTTAACAAAAGGGAGGGTTTGGGTGGTCTTAGAGGGCTTTTTCAGTGGAGTTATGAAACAAAAATCATTCCTGATTGAAATTACTTTGAAAAAATTGTAAGAGAGTTCTGGGAAAATGGTGGCAGTGGATGTGTAATGTTTTTGCTTTCCTTGAATCTTCCCCATCTCCCACCAAACAAAACAAACAAACCAAATAGGAAAGCAACTAAGAGAGCAAAAAACAAGTCCGCAGGTAACATCTACATCAACGTTAAGTGACAAGTCATCCCCTTGAACCCTAAAAGAGGCTTAATTGAGAATAAACTGACAACCCCAAGATCCTTTTGGTGTCTGGAGCTTTTATGGGATGAAGTAGAAGCAAAGTGAGGGAGAGTCTGACAGCTATGAGAAGAAGAGAACCCTCAAATCACAACTTTACAGACACTTCATCAAAGAGGATATATGGATGGCAAATAAACACATGAAAAGATGTTCAACGTTGTTAGCTATTGGGAAGATGCACATTAAAACCATGATGAGGTACTACTGCGCACCTATTAGATTGGCTAAAATAAAACATACTGCCCTTACCAAGTGTTGGCAAGGGTATTGAGCAACTGGAACTCACATACATTGCTAGAGGGAATGCAAAATGGCCCAGTCACTTTGGAGGATTGTTTGGTAATTTCTTATGAAGTTAAACACACATGACCCAGCAATCCTCATGAATAACCCAGAGAAATGGAAACTTATGTTTACAGAAAAGCCTATACATGGTATTTGTAGTAAGCTCTGTTCATGATTGCCCCAAACTGAAAACACTGCAAATGTCCTTCAACAAGTGAGTGGCATATCCTTACAATGGAATGCTACTCAATAAAAAGAAATGAACTATAAGTACATGAAGCAACTTGCAAGGATCTCAAGGGCATTATGCTGAGTGGGAAACATTGTGTAAAGGTTACTGTGTAATTCCATTTATATAATAATCTGGAAATGAAAAAAATATAGAGATAGAGAACAGATCAGTGTTTCCCAGGGATTAGGGACATGGGAGGGAGTGGTATAAAGGGATAGCGGAGGGAGTTTTAGGGGGTGATGGAACTATTCTGTATCATTATTGTGCTTACATGAATCTCTACACATATTAAAACCTTAGAACTGTACCCAAGAAAGCTTTACTGTATGTTAATTTAAAATTTTCAAAAAGTTAATTAAAAGCAGTAGCAAAAGATTGTAGTTTAACCTTGTACAAAATTGCTTTAAGATAAAAGAGAGGGGCTGCCTCTGGCCGAGTGGTTAAGTTTGCACACTCTGCTTCAGCGCCCCAGGGTTTCACCAGTTTGGATCCTGGGTGTGGAGCTGGTACCGCTCATCAGGCCATGCTGAGGAGGCATCCCATATAGCACAACCAGAAAGACATACAACTAGAATATACAACTATGTACTGGAGGGCTTTGGGGAAAAGAAGAAGGGGGAAAAAAGATCAGCAACAGATGTTAGCTCAGGTGCCAGTCTTTGGAAAAGATAAAAGATAATAAGGAATAAAACATTTCCTATAAACAATGAAAGGCACAGCAGCAAGTCATATCTACAAACTGTGTCATAATGTTTCAAAATTAGCTGAAAATTTCAGAAAATGGCAGACATTCTGAAAGTACAATTCTACAGAATTAGAAAAACTCAGATATGAGGTGATTGGAGAAAAAAATTGAAAAGATGGTGACATAACTTAGGAAAGAATTAGAAATAAAATAAAAAACCATTTCAGAAGTCAAGACCAAACTAGAAGGAAAATAAAAATGAAAACATGCAACAAATGATGACTTAGGAGAAATAGAAGATGGAAAAGAAAGAAAACTTCAAAATCAAGGAGAAATGAACAAGGAGAGAAAAAGGATTAGACAGAAAAAGATAGATACAGAAAGTAGACAATGAAGGTTAAACATCTTCATTAAGACTTCCAATAATTGTGCAATGAACAGAACAATTGCCAAAAATGATTCAAGATAACTTTACTAAAATTAAGAAGAAAAGGATTGAAAGTTTGTTTTGAAAGAGTACACCATGTGACCAGGAAAATCATACCTTTGGCATCTAAGCATAAAGACCAGTCACTTGAAAGGAAAGGAAAATCAGATTATCATCTGGCCTTTGTATAGGAAAGCTTTATTCCAGAAGATGATGTATATTTTTCTGTTTAAGGTATACAAAGACATAAATTTTGAGCTAAGAATTTTACATCTAGCCAAATTGTTATATACATGCAGAAACTTAGGTGATATCGTTTCCCTAACCCCTTCCTGAGGAATCAACCAGAAAGTGAGCTTCAGAAAACTGAAATAGACATAAACCTAAAGACTAGGTCAGCATTAAATATATAATAACCTGTATATCTAATACCAAGTGGTGGTATTAAGGAAGACAGTATAATATTATTACTTAGATATAATAGATGTGTGGATATAATTCCCCAGGAAGTAGGGTAAGAATGTGGGGAGTGTATGAAAGATACAATAAGCTTGCAAATTACCTTATAGATATTAACAGGGAGTAATTATTTTAAATCAGGCTAGGGGAGGGAGAAGAGATTAATAATTATTTTCCTTGTTTCTCATATTAGGAAGCCAGTAGATAATAGCAAAAAAGAAAAAAAAGGGACAACAGTTATTATATAAATTTATTAGGATAAAAATAACCATTGGATCAAAACTGTAAACTTGACCAAATATGAAAAGATATACCCCCAAATAGAGAATAAGTAAAATGGTATACATCGTATAAAAGACTGTATATAAAGGATATGGATGTGTGCATGCTCAAGTGTTTGTTTCATAAATCAAAATGATAGAACTAAGGCCAAACACTGGTTATATAAAATATGCTGCTATTTATCAAAAACAGGAAGGATATTATATATATATATATATTTTTTTTCTTTTTGCTTGAGGAAGATTTGCCCTGAGCTAACATCTGTGCCAGTCTTCCTCTATTTTGTGTGTGAGTTGCTGCCACAGCATGGCCACTGATGAGTGGTGTAGGTCTGCATCCGGGAACCAAACCTGGGCAGCCAAAGAGGAGCGCGCTGAACTTAACCACTAGGCCTCAGGGCCAACCCCCGATATTGTATTTTTTTTAAAAGTCTTTTTAGTTGTTTGCTACAAGAGGTGGGCAAAGGAGTAGGATGAAGAGGACTTCTTTCACCATACTTTGTTTTGTAGATTTGAGTTGGGAACTATATAAATATATTACATAATTATAAAACAAAAGTAACTTTAAAAAAAATCCCTGAAACCAAAAGAGAAATGAAATAACTCAGTCTAAAAGTTGGTTGGTATCCAGTGGTTATATATCCTAAGAACAAAAGAAATGACAAAAAAACCCCACCTTACATTGTTTTTAAAAAGTAACCGTATTAGTGATAGCAGTGTTGATATTGTTATTCTGAGAATGTGGTGTGTGTAACGTGGAATAAAATAAATGAGCAATTTACTTGGAGTCTTTTAAAATCAAGACTTTCAGTATGGGAGAAAGGAAAGGGAACATTGGTAACGTTAAGTAAAAGCCCGGTAGTCCTGAATATGAATTGGGAGGATTACTTTGAGCTCAAGCTGTATTTTATCTTTAACTATACGTCTTGTAGATTAAAGGTAATGATCCACAGAGCGGGGTTCTGAAATGCTGGTCTGTCTGAATCCTGTGTCCTCACTAAATCTCCTTACTATTTGACTTTGAGCCATTTTGCAGCTTTTACTATCAAGTCACTTATTGCTAGAGACTTTGCCTGAGTTACTGTTTCAAGGACAAACTTTATAGCATCTGCACCAAATGATAGTTTCATTGAATCCACAAAACGTATCATACTGTAGTCACAGCAGTATTTGTGTTGTAATCATTCTGTACTCAACTCAGCATTTTAGAATTTTCTGTCTCCTCCATTGCCCGGATTGCCATTCGCCATTATTTCCTTCTGCTTACATCCAGCGTGCCCTTTGTTGTAGAGTTCCTAGTGCCCCAGTCTCCTCAGACTCATTCTGCCAAATAGTTGGCAATTCTAGTCTCCCAACGTTCTCAAGTCCCTCTGCTCAACATTACATAGCTCTGTTAATTACGTTTCAACCTGTTCTAATGCCTGGAGAAAAGAAGTTTTCTGGGAAGTAAAAATACAGTGGTCTTGGACAGAAAGGAGTGGAAGGGAGGCCCTGAGAAAGGGTTTGGAGGAACAAAATAGACTGTGTATCGGAAGGAAGGTTGAGGAATACTACAAATTCAAGTGAAGGGTAGAAGAAAAGGCACCTCAGTATAGTGGTTGAAATAGGGAAACAAAAGATAGTCGTGTCTATACATAAATGGCAGTGAGCATTGAGAGAGGTATATATGTAAAGGGAGAAAAAATTGGATGGATGGGAAGTTAGGTGGATATAATAGCATTTTTCCACTTGTACTGTTTAATAATCTAGCTTTGGTTATGATTTTGTTTTAGTCTCTGAGGGAACTGATGAAATAAAGAGCATATATCATCTTTTCAGTGATATGGGAGAGATTAAAATCAGAGACAGATGTTTCTATTCTAACTATTCTATAATTATAAATAGAAATGAATATTATAATTCTTAAATACCTTTCCTAGTTCCATATCTATATAATATTTCCCTTTATCCCTATAATAATTCTCTTTCATTAATGCAGTGATTCATTCATTAAACAATTATCTGTGGAACCCCTTTTATGAGTAAGATGTTGGTTATTCTGTGTTGAGTGAAACAGCCATTGTTCCTGCCCCTCAAGAGCTTTAACAGGAAGAAAATAAAAGATTACATATGAATAAATGATTGTATAATTCTAAGATCCAGAAAATTGCAACAAGAGAGAAAATACTAGATGAGATAGAGAGAATGAAGAAGTGAATTTAAATACGGTTGTCTAGCTCAACCCTTCTAAGGAAGAGCCTTATAGTATGCTACGAAGCCAGCCATGCAAAGAGCCAAGTTTAGAGAATTTCTAACAAATTAAACAGTCTGTGGAAAATTTTGAAAAGTAAATTTCAGATGCTCACAGGTGATGACTGTTTGGTACATAATGAACAGTGGGGAGAAGTGTGTTGACAAGATGTTGGATAGGATTTTGATTGAGGTATGCCAAAGAAAAGATGAGATTACAGAAGATCTCATAAACTGTGGTAAGGAGTTTGGATTTTATCCTAAGTACAACTGGAAACCATTGAAGAATTCTAGGTGGGATTCTTAAATTTGGTGCAATATCAGAAGTGGCTGGTTGAATGTATTAAAAATAGGAAACCCAAGACCTATTGGTGTAAATTCTTACTTAGGTGATTGACATCCAATTTTTTAATAGACTATGTGATTCTGATCTACACCTGAATTTAGAAACTACTGACTTAACCTGTTTTCCTGACAACCTCCCTCTTCTTTAAGTGTTTATGCTCTTGACCTCTTTTTCAAATTGAAGGTCATGTACACATCTTTACTTCTTATGGACATTATTTTCAGCTTTTCCCCTATTTCTACCATAGAAGTTTTATTTCACCCCAAAGAGGAAACACTATGTGTTTACTTTCTGGTTCTCTTTCAGACTTGGAGTTCAGATGTAAGACCAAGGAATTGTTTCTGCAAAAAGAAATCTGTGAAGTAACATCATCCCAATGGATAATAATGGAAAAAAGTCATAGCTTCTTGGGCTGCAGTATCAGAGATGACTGGGAATGCAAAGGCCAGTTTGAGAGGCAAGAGATAAATCAGGAGGAATATTTGGGGCAAGCATTAATGACTTATGAAAAAATGCCAACTTTCAGCCTGCAGACATCTCTTACTCTACATCGGCACATTTATCCTGGAGAGAAATTCTGTAAATTCAATGACTGTGAGAAGGCCTTTATTTATGGCTCAAAACTTATACAACAGCAAGGAATTCATATTGGTGAGAAACCATATAAATGTAAGGAATGTGGGAAGGTCTTTAGTCATTTTTCCTATCTTACTGAACATCAGAGAATTCATACTGGTGAGAAGCACTATGAATGTAAGGAATGTGGGAAAGCTTTTATTCGTGGCTCACATCTTATTCAACATCAGAGAATTCATACAGATGAGAAACCCTTTGAATGTCAGGAATGTGGGAAGGCCTTTAGACAGTCTGCACACCTTACTCGACATCAGAGGATTCATACTGGTGACAAGCCTTATAAATGTAAGGAATGTGGGAAATCTTTTATTTGTGGCTCAGAACTCACTCGACATCAGAGAATCCATACTGGTGAGAAACCCTATGGTTGTAAGGAATGTGGGAAGGCTTTTAGATTGCGTTCACAACTTGGTCAACATCAGCGACTTCATACTGGTGAGAAACCTTACCAATGTAGGGAATGTGGGAAAGCCTTTCTTCGTGGCTCACAACTTACTGAACACCAGAGAATTCATCCTGGTATGAAACACTATGAATGTAAGGAATGTGGGAAGGCCTTTATTTGTGGTTCCCAACTTTTTCAGCATCACCAAATTCATACTGGTGAGAAATCCTATGAGTGTGCACAATGTGGGAAGGCCTTTATTTGTGCCTCACAACTTACTCAACATCAGCGAATTCATACTGCCAAGAAACCCTATAAATGCAAGGAATGTGGGAAAGCTTTTGTCCGTGGCTCAGAACTTACCCGACATCATAGCATTCATACAGGTGAGAAACCCTATGAATGTAAGGAGTGTGGGAAGGCCTTCAGACAGTCAGCACACCTTACTCAACATCAGAGAGTTCATAATCTAACATAATTACTGCAGGAAACCCTGTGTTTGCCATTCCTTTGTCAGAGATCATCAGATTTCATGTGACAGTAAAATACAGTGGATGTGGCAATTCCTTTTATCTGATATTTAGTTTATTCAGAATCAGAAAATTTAATACTGAAAAAAATTGATAATGAATGTAGAAAAGTTTTCTAGCATTATTCAAACCTTGCAATTCTACAAATTCACACTAGAGAACGTAGTAAATGAGGAAAGGCTACCATTTACTCTTTATGTGACATTAGGCAAATTGTTTAACTTCTCTATGCTTAAATTTATTAATTGGTAAACTGTTGATAGTAATAGCATCTATTTGTAATAAAGAGTCTGACTCCAGTTTTGATGTTTGCTGCTTTTTAAGCCTCACCTTCTCTATCCTCTTTGTCCACATGTCTGGAAAGGCTGACAGGAAAGCCTGTGTACACCTCCTTTGGAGTCAGTGGGAAATTTAAACTTTGCAAAGTCCAGCCCACGTCCAGTCCCACCCTGTAAAAAAGCCAACCTGTTCTCTCTGCCTTGCTCAAGCCGTTCCATACCTGCTTGTGTGGGCCCTGCTCTGCCCAGGGGCCCCTTTTGTGAGTAACAAACCTTCAGAATCTCTTGATGTGTGGAGTGTCATCAGCCTCAACATTCAGTGTAAAATTGAGAGGAAGGTCAATCCCGACTCTGTGAAGTGACCACAGATTAATTTGTGTAGCTGGCAGGACAGTCTCTAGGCTATGACCACCACTACTTGGAGATGTTTCTTCTCTTGCGTTTGGCTTACTAGCTGGTGCACACCACTTTAAATAGTGTGGGAGATGGCTCGGCTGCTTGCTGGCAAGGTCATGCTTTGAGTTGTGCTGCTCTCTGCTGCATTTGCTGAGTCCTACAGAGCCTCTGTTATAGATTTAATCTATAACTGATTAAATCTGTTATAGTTAGAAGTCTTGATAATTGGTATTAGGGATGGGTATGGGATTGGGGTCCTCCTTAACGTGGCCTTGTGTTGTGTGTCTTGGCACGGATACATCTATGTGTGTCTTGGTTCCAGCATATGCTGTAACTGATGCTGGCTAAGGGGAATGACTCTTATTCTGTGACTGCTGGTTGTGTGTCTCAAGCAGGCACTGGCCCCTGTTCTATAGAAATAGGAGAAAGAGTGATACTCCGTACAATATACGCACCCACCCACCAGCTGGTTCCTTGTGAAAGAGCAGTCATTTGAGAGTGAAAAAGCAGACATGTGGTTTGCTGAGGTCTCTACTCTTAAGAGCAGACGGCCGACTAAGAGCTTTAAGTATTTCTGCTGCTGCTCCCCAGGACTCAGGAACAACAAAGATCTTGATCCTCAGGATTATTTGGAAAAACACCTATGGTGTCCTGTGGCACAGATACTTTTTAACAGATCCTACTACTGAAGTTAGTCCCCATTTCAAAGTTTCCAGGGCTGCCCTCTACCACTGCAGAACCCCCACCAAAAGACCTGGTATTGGTAACACTGATCTGGGCTTCTCATCCCAATAAGACCCCAAGGAGCTCCAGGTTCTTCCATGACAAACTACAGAACATCCAGTCCCTTCCTTGCCCAAACCTAGTCTCTGAAGTGTAGGACCCACTGCCCCATTCCCTAACCTGGGTCAATGGCAATCTCGCTAGCCTCGTAGGGACATAGCATGCCCTTGGGACCCCAGCCACCACCCACAGATAATTGACCCTGTGCAACTGTGGTGGTCCACTGGTCACCACACAATGTGTAACCTTTTACAGCCTTTATTGATACCAGTTTCCAAATCGTGGTGATGCCCAGAAACCCCACGAAATTTAAAGGAGACCCTCACTGTGTTCTTTTGGGCATTACTGGACATAAAATTAAAGGCAAACAAGTCCACCTTACCTTGACCACTGGCACAATAACTTTGCCTAATTTTTCAGTGGCCATGTCTTACACCCTCTTTGGATTTTCCATTATTGGGATAGATGCTCTAACTGGTCATGTGGCCCATTAAAATAAAATTAAAACTCTGGCCCTTAATGTTGGCCTGACCAAATGGAATCTCATGGATCTGCCCCAATTCATCAAAGTTCTTGATATGGCCCAATATAGATTGAAACAGGGCCTTAGATCAGGTAATTATCCTATTTCTCCACCTTACAGCCCAATTTGGTCTGTCTTAAACCTGGAAAGAATGAGTGGTGCCTTACAGTAGATTAACACAATGTTAATGTCATCCCACCCATTAAAATGGGACCTAACATAACTGAAATGACCAAAAGGGTACAAGTTTTCAGTTATAAGCTAAGTTCTTGGGATCTACTGTACAGCACAGTGACTAATAGTAATACTATTTTGTATACTTGAAATTTGCTGAGAGAGTAAATCTAAGTGTTCTCACCACACGTGCACACATACACAGATAAGTATGTGAGGTGATGGATGTGTTGATTAACCTGATTGTGGGAATCATTTCACAATATGTATATACAGTCATGCACTGCATAATGATGATTCAGTCAACAGTGGACCACATATATGATAGTGGTCCCATAAGATTAGGACCATATAGCCTAGGTGTGTAGTAGGCTGGACCATTTAGGTTTGTGTGAGTGAACTCTATGATGCTCACACAATGATGAAATCACCTAACAATGCATTTCTCAGAACGTATTCCTGCTGTTGAGTGACATATGACTGTATATCAAATCATCACGTGGTACACTTTAAATATATACAGTTTTGGGGCCGGCCCCACGTCATGGTGGTTAAATTTGGTGCACTCTGCTTTGGGGGCCTGGGTGTGTAGGTTCAGATCCCAGATGCAGACCTACACCACTCGTCAGCCATGCTGTGGCAGTGACTCACATATAAAGTAGAGGAGGATTGGCACAGATGTTAGCTCAGGGCTAATCTTCCTCAGGCCAAAAAAAAAAAAAAAAAAAGATTGACAACAGATGTTAGCTCAGGGTGACTCTTTCTCAGCAAAAAAATAAAATATATATATGCACACACACAATTTTATGTGTCAATTATACCTTAATAAAGCTGGGGTAGGGGGGAGAAATGACCAACACCATTCCATCTTTCACTACCAAATACTTTGCTGTTATAGATTTAGTTAACGTGTTCCATTTAGTACCTATTTCAACAGCCTCTCAGTTCACATTCAGCTTTGAAGGGACACAATACATTTTTACTCAGTTGCCCGTGGGGTATGTAAGTAGCCTGACTATTGCACATAATCCTGCTGACAAGACCTCAATTGGATCCAGGTGTCCGTATGTTCCCAGGTATGGCACTACATTCATGACACTCATGTTGGGATAGTCACTAGATACTGACACAGGACATACAAACATTTACCACTGCACTTACTGAGAGGGGATGGGCTATTGCTCCACATGAGGTTCAGAGGCATGTCGCCTCAGTTAAGTTTTTAGGCCTCATATGGTCTGCTGAGGGCAGCTCCACCACTCATGTACTTAAAAGGCAACTTCTAACTTTATCAGGCCCAACCACTCACAAGCAAGACCAACACCTGTTAGGTCTCTTTGGCTTTTGGAGGCAACATATTCCTGTTTACAAATATTACTAATGCTTGTTTATGCCTTCACCTGCAAACCACTGTGAATGGGAGCCCGTTACAAGAGAAGGCCCTAGAGTCAGTCCAGACGACCATATAACGTTGCTTCTTTTATTACTTCCTGGAGATTCCTTCATGGTGCAAACTCTGGCAGCCACTTGTTATGGTTTTTGGAGTCTGTGGACCACCCATGATGGCTGTAAGTTGCCCATGGGCCTCTGGTGTAAAAAGCTGCCCACTTCAGTTCCATGTTACACACCATTAGAGCTGCAACTGCTGGCTGCATACTGGGTCCTCCTAGAAATGGAGGCTCATAGGACCTGACCCTGTGACTCTACACCCAGCTGCCCAATATGCTCTGGGTCATGGAAACAGTACTCTGCAAGCTTGAGATGGCCAATGAGATCTCCTTGCTGAAGTGGAAGTGGTACCTACAGGATAGTCCCCAACCTTGCCTCTCTGGCATATTCCTCCTGCAGGAGGAAGTGACCTCCTCTGTCCTCAGTCCTTTGCCAGATGCTACCATGCTGGAGGATGTCATCCCTCTCCCAGACCCCTTGGTTACCTGGGGAGCCCCTTGGGACCAACTGAGTGAACAGCCAATGGAGTTTGTATATTTTATGGATGGTAACACCATCATCTCACGTGATAGAACTTGCTGGAGGGCTGTTGTTTTTATTAGGGTCAGCACAATTGGCCATACTCCAGGCAGTTATCTTGGCATTGGAGGATGTCGTGTCCAACAATCCAGGATAATTGCCAATAGTCTAGCCATTTAATCCAGCCAATGGCAACAACAATTTCTCATTCAAGGCCTCCCCCTTTGGCATAATAAAGAACTTTGGGTGATTCCTTGCCTCTTAGACATCAAACATACAAATTAAGGTCACATGTGTCTCTGCCTACACCAAGGCTCAAACTGCTTAGGCCAAATTTAATGCCCAAGCTGATAGATAAGCACAAATTTTAGAGACTCAGGCCAAAATCTCCTCAGGTGACACTCCAGATCCCATTTTCCTACTTCTGGTCCAGGGCCCGTGAGATACCAGAACATCGAGGAGCTTCTACCCTTACTGCTTGGGATGAATGCAAAAGTCTTTCCCTCTGTTCTGTCATGGCCAGTGTGGTAACAAGCCAATGCACTCTGTGAGAAGACCTGTCATTGACAATATAATTCTTAAGGTGCCATCCCACAGCAGTCCTGCTCCTACAGTCGCTGGCAAATGGATTTTATTAGGCCACTGCCATCCTCTGCTGGTGCTGGTCATTATGCCTTGACCATGGCACATACCTACACTGGCATCTTACATGCCCACGCCACTAAGACATGCAGGAGCTCCCGTACATGGCCTCACTAAAACACTCCATTCTCTTTGGAGTTCCAGACATTATTGACCAAGGCACTCACTTTACTTCTCAAATTACACAACCTTGGCCTCTTGAACAAGGCAGTCAATGTAACTTTCACCTTCTTCAGCTGAGGCTGCCAATCTTCTACAACACTACACCGGTTTGTTTTAACAAACCTTAGTGAAATTACAAAATCAGAGTGGGCTTCTAAATGAGTCTCCTTCCTGCTACTGGCCCTCATTGAACTAAATTCCTGGCCCTGGGGTCCTCTACTTTGTATCAAAACGTATTGATAACATCTTAATTGCCTTTCCTTGCCCTCTGGTGAGACTTCACAAATCAGGGTTTTTGAAGATCACACTGAACTAGAAATTTCTCATTTTCCTCTTCTGTCCCTTTTGAGTCCTGTCCCCATCCCAATTTCGATGGAAGTCAGACCAAGGATGGATTGTTAACTATAATCCGTTCACTACTGAATGCCCCTCTGGGCTATCTGCTAGAGCGTTCAGGCACCCTGATGGTGATGATTTGTCTAAGCCACAAGCTTTGCCACAATTTTCAAGCTATAAAGGATATTTAATTGATAATGATGATCTCACTCAGGAAGATCATTGACCCAGGACCCATACCCACAATGGTGTGGAGAGCAGAGAAAGGCCAATGGAGATTAATATTGGTCAATTACCTGACCGTATTGCTGCCTAGGCAGCTGATCTTAAAGAAACCTTCACAATAGCACAACCCAACCTCTGTCCATGTATTTTTGTTGGCCACATCTTGAGACCTAAACCTCAAATACTTTCCTGGTCCTCCCTTCAAAACACTAATTTCAGCTATTAAGGATGGCTTCTTATTATCTTATGATCAAATTGCTTACTGGCAATATATTAATCTGGGTTGTCCATGTAAAATACTGTCTAATATTTTAGCCCCCAAGGGTTATTGGTATTCTTGCCCTAGATACCTCCTCACTTCTGTTTTCATTTATTCCTCTGCCTCAGGCTTCTCCTTAATTTGACTTGCACTGTCTGCATTTTGGGGCAAAATGTAACCTTTTGGTCTGTCTCTAAACACACTGCAATGCCAATCTTATTCCTACACAAGAGTGCTGTATTCTTGCCAATTGCCCTTATTCAAGTGACAACACTGGGAGTCACTGGTGCTGCCTTAGGAACCCACAATATTATACAACAAAATAAAATAACTGATGCCAGTCATGAAATGTCCAAGATAATAACCAAATGTATAATTAAAACTTAATAGCCCTCGGGGCTGGCCTGGTGGCGCAGCGGTTAAGTTTGCACATTCCGCTTTGGCAGCTCGGGGTTCGCCGGTTCGGATCCCAGGTGCGGACATGGCACCACTAGGCAAGCCATGCTGTGGTAGGTATCCCATATACAAAGTGGAGGAAGATGGGCACGGATGTTAGCTTACGGATGATGTTCCTCGGCAAAAAAAAAAAAAAAGAGGAGGATTGGCAGCAGATGTTAGCTCATTGCTGATCTTCCTCAAAAAAGAAAACAAAAAACCTTAATAGCCCTCAGAGCCCTAAATGAAGGGCAACACTTCCTGGCAGCCATGGTTGCAGATAGTCGTCTTGCATTAGGCTGTCTACTGGCCAGCCAGATAGACATTTGTTCCCTTAAAGGTACTGCTTGCTGCATGGGGATAAACAAACAGGCCTCCCTATCCAGGAAGAAGTGACACAGGCTACTCTGGAGGGGGAGAGAAGAGATGTTAGATCCCCACTCTCTCCCTCCCCTGTACCTGGGCTTCTGGGTCCAAAGGGGCTCACGTCCTAACAAGGGAACTTTTCCCCATTGACTGGGATGTGGGCAGTCTGTCCTGTACCACGTGCAAGCATAGCACCTTTCATCCATCCTCCAGGATAATGAACCCAAATCTTTTGGCCCCCACACTTTTTTCTCCTGAAGTTTCAACAGCCTGTTGCACCAAGTGTGTCTACTGGTGCCAGGAACCTGCTTAGAGTTACTCAGCTTGTGAGAGCCCACTGACAGTCTCTGGTCCCATTGTTGGAAGACCACAAACAGTGGCTAGGGAATAGCTTCCTTAGCTTTCTCTGAACACTTTTGTTGGATCTCTAACCTGACCCATTGGCCAAGCTCATCAGGGAAGTTAGGGGCTAAAGAGAAGGACCTGAGAATAGAAAAGCTTACATAAACAGTCTGCTAGCATCTTTCAAGAATGCCCCATGGTTTCCACTAGCACTGCCCCAGATCCACTGGCATGGCTGGTGAAGTGTCCCAGGGGCTCTGCCAGCACTTCCCAAGACCCATTAGTGACCCTCAGACTCCTGCAAACAATCTTCTAGCACTCCTCTAGAATGTTCCCCATGGACTCTGTTAGCACCTCCCAAAGGTACCCTGCAGGATTCTTAAGGCTTTTTGCTCTTCCAGAATGGCACTGTGCCTAACTGAGTAGCCTGCTTGATGCACCAATCTGTCAGGGCTCACCTGAGCTAGAAGAGAGAGCTCTGAGCTGCCAGATGTCAGAGGAGCCAATTAAAGCAACAAACCAAAAAGGAAAGAGTTAAGCCTTTAATCACATTGCAATAGTATAAGCAAGAGATTAGAACTGGAGGAGACACCGACTCCGCCATTTCATTGCCCTTATGAAATGTACCAGTCAAGGGTCAAGTGGATCACTGCCAATGTGGGGGTCCTCTCACTGTTGAAGGAGCCCTGAACAAAAGGCTCTGACACGTCTATGGACCCTGGGATCAGAGGGAGGACAAGGAGAAAGCGTGAGGAGTGGAAAAGGTACTGGGTACTGAGTCAGAGTGGGGAAAAGTGTCTTCGAAGTTTCCCTCATGTCTCTGAGAAGGTTTCAGTAGAGACACCTGAAGAAGACCTCTGCTCAAGGTCTCAGATAAGGAGACTTAGGAAAGCAGGCGCCAGGGCTGGGAATGCAAATATGTGAAGAACATGACTGTCCAGGGGGCCTGAGTCCTTGACTGCAACTCCTTTCAGAAACTGCAGTGCTCTGGCGACGCACCAAGTCTGGTGTCGGGGGGACAGCTTTCCCTCAGGCCTGACACACAAAGCCTTTTAACTGCCTGTAGTTAGGCCTAAAAAATCACACAAGCTTTTAACCAGGAGCTACACTCCTCAGGTATGGCTCCTCCTCGAATTGATTAATAGGAGCTTTTAATATATTCCGGATACTAATTTTTTGTTGGTTATATGACATATGTTGTAATTATTTTTCTAGTTTATGACTGGTTTTAAAATTTTTGGTGAAGTCTTTTGATAAATAAAATTTCTTGATTTTGATCTAGTGGCATTTTCAATTATTTGTTTTATGTTTTGTGCTTTTAATGTCTTGTTTATGAAAATTTTCCCTACCACAAGTTATTCATGGCATTTACTTACTTTTTTTTTTTTTCTCATGATTTTATTTGACCCAATAGGTCTGTCTTTTCTTTATGGAGTTTGGCACTTTATCACCATGTCACACACTGCCGTTGCTGTTTCTTACTTCCGGCATCTTCAAGCTGCAATCTGGGAGCATTTTCCTTCTATCTATTAAAGAACATCCTTTAGTGTTGGTGCACTGGTGACAAATTCTTTCAGTATTTTTATATGAAAATACCATCGTTTCACCTTAATTTCTGAAGGATTCTTAATTTCACTGGATATTGAATCCCAGGTAGGCAGTTATTTTTTTTTTTTTTTTTTAGCATTTTTCAGATATTATCCCCTTATCCTCTGACTCCCACTATGTTGAAGAGTCTGCAGTCAGTTATGTTTGCCTCCTTGAAGGCAATATATTCTTTCTTCTCTGAGTGTTTTTAAGATTTTGTTTCATTTTTTGGCATAGATGTGATTTTATATTTCCTGTTCAAGATTTGTGGTGCTTCTTGAATCTGTGGCTTGATGTTTTTTAATCAGTTTTGGAAAATTAACAGCTACTTTCCTTTCAGATATTACACCTGCCTATTGTCCCAGTCCTCTTTCTGGGACTTCAAATGCGTAAGTAATAGACAGTCTCATCAAATCTCATTTGTTTCTTTATGGTCTTTTCTATACTGTCCATCCTTTTGTCTCTTTGTGCCTCGTGTAGATATTTTTTCCAAACTATATTCTTGTTAATTAATTCTCTATTCAATTGTATCTAATATGCTATAAAGTAATCCATTAAGTTCTTAATTTCAATTACTTCTAAGCTTTGTATTCCATTTGGTTCATTTTTATAATTTTACTTTATTTGAAAGTATTCTAAATATTTTTAATTTTATGTTCTTGAAAATAATAGGCACAGTTAATTTTAAATCCTTGTCTGGTAACTTCCATTATCTTGTGAGCATGTTTATATTATGTGTTCTTTCTCTTGGTTTGTCAACATGTTGTGTTATCTCTCATATGCCCAGTTATTTTTAATTGCATGATAGGCATTATATATTAAAAATTGCAGGGATCATTTTGAAGCTCTTGATGATGTTAACTCCCTCCAGGGGATTTATATTTGCTCTAGTAGGTAGCTATGCTAGGGCACTGACAATTGCAAATTATCTTAATCTAAACAGCAATTGAGATGATTTGAAGCTGGGCTTCATTCATTCTATGAGCTGATCTATGCCTGGTTTTCCATTACTTATACAATATAGACCTTTAGGTCTCAACCAAAGCCTATAGGATTTAACAGATATCTCTCCTTTATAGGTCTTAAAATACAATTTTTGTCCCATAAAGGCCATGAATCTGTTGAAAACTATGCTCACTTTTATATCCTCTCTGTTGTACATTCTGATTTGGTATCTGCAGCTAGAGGAAAAGAAGCTCAATATCAACTCATCATTCTGGATTTGCTTCATCTCCCAGATCTTGGCAACGCAATTCTTCACTACTTTGTTAACCCTCCAATATCTTCAAACAGATTTTTCAAAATATTCAGCATTTTAGTCATTTTCAATGGAATTATTCTTTTGAATTACTTAGTCCACCAGTATAAGAAATTGCATATAACATTAATGTCTCCTTATCAAAATCTATTTATTATAATAGTTTTATTTCCAACATAACCTGATAATCACTCAGTTGCTATCATAATCTAGTGGTGAGCCAACCATAACTGTAGGGATCTTTAACCATTTTGGTAATTTAAAGCATAAGGAAAACCATTATTTTCCTAGTTACTGTAGACATTTCATTAATGATAAGTGATGCATAAGCTAGAGGAGGATGTGGTTTAAGAAACAATTATAGGATGGGGAGGGATGTATTCATTCAAAATCTATTTATTGAATCTACTACTGTGATACATTGTTTTAGGCACTAGGGATACTTCAGTGAAAAAAAAAGAGGAAAAGGAGAATTTTAAACATCAAATAAAAACTTAAAGAAATGTATGCCAGAAAAACTTTACTAAAGGAAATTCTGAAGGAAATACTAAAGTAATTACTTTAGGAATATAAGGAATTCTAAAGAATTTCCTTCAGAAAAAAAGAAAATATCATAGATGAGAGTTCTGAGCTGCAGAAAAGAATGACGAGCAAAGAAGGTGTTAATACGTGGGTAATTTAATGACTACTGACTTATGAAACAATGACAGAAGTGTCTTGGGTTAAAATTGGATAAAATGAAAATATGTGACAGCAATAATGTATAAGTTGGGCAGTGACATAGTAAGATGACAGACTAAGAGTTTTCTACCATCATCTCCCACAGAACATCAGTTTTGACAATTACCCACAGATCAGAATACATTTGTGGGAGCCTGGGAGTCTAGCACATTTTTGGAGCAAAAAAAAATATCTCAGAATAGATTCATTGAAGAGGGTAAAAAGAACACAGTTTCACTTTATCTGCATCACCCATCCCCCAAGAAGGCACAGTTCAGTGGCCAGAGGGACTCCCTTGGATGCAGTTTCTCCCAGAGGAGAAAGCGAGAGTGTAGCGAGTGAGCACCTGGATTCCCCAGCTGTGTGGGATGCTGCCAAAGAGGCCCACTTCCTTCTCACCCCACCCCAGAATACTGAGGTGATCTGCATGACTGAGGGGTGAAGAGAAGCTGGGAGCACAGCAGCCAGGGCTCAGAATGCATCAAAGGGACATGGATCATACTAACCACTTTGTGGACTCTATGAGGAGGCTGGCTCATGAGCCAGTGGGGACACTTCACCTGCAGATTCCCTCAACAGGCCCAGTGGCACCCAAAATACTCCACATACCTCACACACACACACACAATACGGCCAGCTACCTGCATGTCCCTGCAGGCAGCAAGTGTCAGCCTTTCAGATAGCTGGTGAGTATGTGCAGAAAGCTGGCCTGACTCCATGGAATTAGAGAAAGCACAGAAACTTGAGAATTTCAGGGCACTGGCCTCAGAAAAGAAAACAGGAGGCTCTCAGCACCTCTCCTGGGTTTTCAGATCAAGAGAAGGTATATAGTCCTAAAAATTTCCCCCCAAGAGGGAAAAAGAGGTGTGGAGCAGGTACATCCATAGAAAAGGAGCAAGAAAGCTTCAAAATCCCTCGGCAGGCTGACTGGTGAAGGCATTTCTCTCCCCAAGCCAGTCAGTAAACACTGGAGAAGATGAATCTTCTTCAAATGTGAAGACAGCAAGACAAGACTTCAAAGAACACAAAAAATCAAGGAGACATAACACCACCAAAGGAACACAATAATTTTCCAGCAATAAACCCCAGAGAAATGGAGGTCTACAAATTGTTGACAAAGATTTAAAAATCATTGTTTTAAGGAAGCTCAGTAAGCTACAAGAGAACACAGAAACTAAAAAAAATCAAGAAATAAATGAATAAAATCAGAAGTTTAACAGATGGGGCCAGCCCAGTGGCGCAGCAGTTAAGTTCGCACGTTCTGCTTCTCAGTGGCCCAGGGTTCACCGGTTCGAATCCCAGGTGCAGACATGGCACCGCTTGACATGCCATGCTGTGGTAGGCATCCCACATATAAAGTAGAGGAAGATGGGCACGGATGTTAGCTCAGGGCCAGGCTTCCTCAGCCAAAAAAAGAGGAGGACTGGCAGTAGTTAGCTCAGTGCTAATCTTCTTCAAAAAATAAAGAAGTTTAACCGAGAAATAGAAATCATAAAAAAGAACCAAACAATTTCTAAAGCTGAAGAATACAATGAATGAAATGAACAATACAATAGAGAGCAACAACAGTAGGCTTGATTAAGCAGAAGAATCTATGAACTTGAAGACAGGTCATTGGAAATTCTCCAGTTAGAGGAGAAAAAAGAAAAAAAATTAAAAGAGTGAAGAAAGCCTATGTAAATTATGGAACACATCAAATGAAACAATTTATGCGTTATGAGAGTCCCAGAAGGAGAAGGGAAAGGGGCAGAAAGCTCATTTAAAGAAATAATGGTTAAAAACTTCCAAAATCCACAGAGATGCATGGATATCCAGTTTCATGAACCTCATAGATCCCCAAACAGATTTAACTAAAATGGTCTTCACTGAGACACATTATAATAAAACTGCAAAAAATCAATGGCAATGAGAGAATTTTGAAAGCAGCAAGAGAAAAGAAACTCATCACATATAAGGGAACCCTCATAAAGTTATCAGATTTCTAAGCAGAAACCTTGCATGCCAGGAGAGAGTGGGATGATAGATTCAAAGTGCTGAAAGAAAAAAACTACCAACCAAGAATCTTTTACCAGGTAAAGCTGTCATTCAGAAATGAAGGAGAGAGAAAGACTTTTGCAAATAAAAGCTGAAAGAGTTCACTACCATCATACCAATCTTACAAAAAATGCTAAAAGGAGTTCTTCAAGCTGAAATAAAAGGACAGTAAATAACAATATGAAAATATATGAAACTATAAAGCTTACTGGTAAAGGTAATTAAATTGTTAAATTCCTAATACTCTAATACTGTAATGGTGGTATGTAAATCACTTAACTCTAGTATGAAGGTTAAAAGGTCTAATTTGCTAAAAGATACACAATATAAAAAGATGTAAATTGTGACATCAAAAACAAAATATGTGGGAGGAATAAAAGTGTAGAGTCTTTGTATGTTCACAGTTAAGTTATCCCAGCTTAAAATAGATTGCTATAAGAAGTTTTATGTAAGCCTCATGGTAACCACAAAGTAAAAAACCTATACACAAAACAGAAAACAACAAAATGGCAATAAGTACATATGTATCAATAATTACTTTAAATGTAAATTGATTAAATTCTTCAATCAGAAAACACAGAGCTGCTGAATGGATTAAAAAAACAAGACCCATCTGTATACTGCCTACAAGAGACTGACTTTGTATGTAAGCACATGCTCACACTGAAAGTGAAGGGATGGGAAAAGATACTCCATGCTAATGGAAACCAAAAGAAAGCTGAGCTGGCTATACTTTGTCAGACAAAATAGACTTTAAGACAAAGATTGTAATAAGAGACAAAGAAGGTCATTATATAATGATAAAGGGGTCAATCCAACAAGAGAATAAACATTTGTAAATATTTATGCACCCTACATAGGAGCACCTAAATATATAAAGCAAATATTAAGAGACCTATAGGAAGAAATAAACAGCAATACAATAGCAGCATGGAACTATAATATTCCAATTTCATCAATGAATAGATCATCCAGACAGAAAATTGATAAGAAACATTGGCCTTAAACAACATGTTAGGCCAGATGGATTTAACAGACAAATACAGAACATTCCATTCAAAAGCAACAGAATACACATTCTTCTCAAGTACAGAGGTAACATTCTCCAGGATAGATTATATATTGGGCCACAAAAGAAGTCTTAATAAATTTAAGAAGATTGTGATCATATCAAGCATCTTTTCCAACCACAATGGTATGAAACTAGAAATCAATTACAAGAAGAAAACTGGAAAATTTACAAATAGGCGGAGATTAAACAACATGCTACTGAACAACCAATGGGTCAAATGAGAAATCAAAAAACACCTCGAGACACATGAAAATGGAAATGTAACATACCAAATTTATGGGATGCAGCAAAAGTAGTTCTAAGAGGGATGTTGATAATGATAAATGCCCACCTCAAGAAACAAGAAAAGTCTCAAATAAACAACCTATCTTTATACCTCAAGGAACTAGAAAAGAAGAATAAATGAAGCCCAAAGTTAGTAGAATGAAAAAAATAACAAAGATTAGAGCAGAAATAAATGAAATAGAGATTAAAATGACAACAGAAAAGATCAAACTAAGATGAAACTTAGAAACTTAAGAAAAGATGAAACTAAGAGCTGGTTATTTGAAAAGATAAACAAAACTGACACCTTTAGCTGGACTCACTAAGAAAAAGAACAGGACTCAAATAAATAAAATCAGAAATGAAAGAGGAGATGTTACAGCTGATACAAAGGATCATTAGAGACTACTATGAACAATTATGCACTAACAAAAATGCACAACCTAGAAGAAATGGATAAATTCCTAGAAACATACAATCTACCAAGACTGAATCATGGAAATCTGAACAGACTAATTACTAGTAAGGAGACTGAATCAGTAATCAAAAACTGCTCAACAAACAAAAGTCCAGGACCAGGTGGCTTCACTGGTGAATTCCACCAAACATTCAAAGAAGAATTAATACCAATCCTTCTGAAACTCTTCCAAAAAAGAGAAGAGGAGGGAACACTTCCAAACTCATTTTACGAGGCCAGCATTACCCTGATAATGGATGACACATTATCCATTAGGATGCCACAAGATAAAGAAATTACAGGCCAATATCCCTGATAAACATAGATACAAAAATCCTTAATAAAATATTAGAAAACTGAATTCAACAATACATTAAAAGGATCATATACCATGATTAAGTTGGATATATTCCAGGGATGCAAGGATAATTCAACATCCACAAATCAGTCAGTGTGATATACCACATTAATAAAATAAAGGATAAAAGTCATATAGATGATCTACATAGATGCAGAAAAAGCATTTGACAAAATTCAATATCCATTTATGATAAAAACTGCCAATGAAGTGGGAACAGAGAGAACATAATAAAAGCCATATATGACAAGCCCAAAGCTAACATCATGCTCACTGGTAAAAAGTTGAAAGATTTTCCTCTAAGATCAGGAAGAAGACAAGGATGCCCACTCTTGCCACTTTTATTAAACATAGTAGTGGAAATCCTAGCCAGAGTAATTAGGCAAGACAAAGAAATAAAAGGCATCCAAATTGGAAAGGAAGAAGTAAAACTCAGTATTGGCAGATGACATGATATTATATTTAGAAACTCTTAAGCCTCCATCAGAAAACTGTTAGAACTAATAACTGAATTCAGTCAAATTGCAGGATGCAAAATAAATACACAAAAATCTGTTGCATTTCTATACACTAATAATGAACTATCTGAAAGAGTTATTAAGAAAACATCCTATTTATAATTACATTTTAAAAAACCCACCTAGGAATAAATTTAACCAAGTAGGCGAAAGACCTCTACACTGAAAACTAGAAGACACTGATGAAAGAAATTGAAGACACAAATAAATGGGAAGATATTCTGTGCTCATGGACTAGAATTAAGATTGTTAACACTACCCAAAGCAATCTACAGGTTCAATGCAATCCTTATCAAAATTCCAATGGCATTTTTCACAGAAATAAAACAAACAGTCCTAAAATTTGGATGGAACCACAAAAGATCCCTAATAGCCAAAGCAATCTTGAGAAAAAACAAAGCTTAAGGCATCATGCTTCCTGATTTCAAACTATTTTACAAAGCTGTAGTAATCAAAACAGCATTGTATTGACATAAAAACAGACACATACATCAATGGAACAGAATAGAGAGCTCAGAAATAAACCAACACAAGTCAATTAGTCTACAACAAAGGATCCAAGAACATACAATGGGGGAAAGACAGCCTCTTCAGTAACTGGTACTGGGAGTACTAGACAGACACACAGACACTAGACAGCCAAAGAATGAAACTGGACCACTATCTTACACCCTACATGAAAATTAACTCAAAATGGATTAAAGACTTGAATGTAAGACCTGAAACCGTAAAACTTCCGGAAGAAAACATAAGCGGTAAGCTCCTTGACATTGGTCTGGCAATGATTTTTGGTTTTGACACCAAAAGCAAAGGCAACAAAAGCAAAAATAAACAAATGGGACTACATCAAACTAAAAAGCTTTTGCACAGCAAAGGAAGCCATCAACAAAATGAAGAGGCATCTTACCAAATGGGAGAAAACATATGCAAATCATATATCTGAAAAGGGGTTGATGTCCAAAATATATAAAGAACTCATACAACTCAATAGCAAAAACCCCTACAAAATCTGATTTAAAAACAGGCAGAGGGTCTGAATAGACATTTTTCCAAAGAAGTTATAAAGATGGCCAACACATAGATGAAAAGGTGGTCAACATAACTGATCATCAGGGAAATGCAAATCAAAACCACAATGAGGGATCACCTCACACTGTTAGGATTGCTATTATCAGAATACCAAAAGATAACAATTGTTATTAGGAATGTAAAATGGTGCATCTGCTATGGAAAACAGTATGGCAGTTCCTGAAAAATTAAAAATAGAATTATTACACGGTCCAGCAATCCTACTTCTGTATATCCTACTTTTGTCTATCTAAAAGATTTGAAATAAGGACCTGGAAGAGATAGCTGCACTCTCATGTTCAATGCAGCATTATTCATAATAGTCAAGACATGGAAGCAACCCAAATGTCCCTTGACAGATGAATGGATAAAAAAAATGTGGCAGATACACACAAATGAATATTATTCAGCCTCAAAAAAGAAGGACACCCTGCCATATGTGACAACATGAATGAACCTGGAGGACATTGTGCTAAGTGAAATAAGCCAGTTACAGAAGGACAAATATGCATGATTTCATTTAGATGAGGTATCTAAAATAGTCAAACTAATAGAAACAGAGAGTAGAATGGTGGTTGGCGGGGGCTGAAGACAGAGGGAAATGGGGAGTTGATGTTCAACACGTATAAATTTTCAGTTATACAAGATGAATAAATTCTAAGGATCTGCTCTACAACACTGTGCCTATAGTTAACAATATGGTATTGTGCACTTATAAATTTGTTAGGATTTAGATCTCATGTTATGTGTTCTTACAACAATAAAATAAATCAAGTAGAGGAAAAATCAATAGTATTTGGTAGAGTAGGCAATATAAGTCCTAAGCATCTGAGAATAAGAAACATTTATGGGCAACACTGTAAAACACATAGTAATAAACAACATTTATGAAAACAATTTTTATTTAAAAGTGAGGAGTCATTTAAGAAATGATTAAAGAGTACCTCAAGGAGCACTAAGAGTTAATGGAATAATGCAATAACAAATAGGAAACTCTATTGACCTGGGCATAAAACAGCATAGTCATTTTATGTAAATAAAGAAAAGATGCATAATCTAATTTTACTTCTTTTGTGCTTTATTCATGTTACATATATACATAATAACATATGCATCACATTTATGTATAATGCCACATACATTATGAGAACTCACATATGGGAAGATATAGATATATATATACACATACACATATACACAGACACACATATACATACACATAACAAGTTATAAAATAAATTAATTATAGAAAAAAAGAATAGGAAAATATGACCCATTTTCAAGAAAAAAGAAACAAACCACAAGATGATTAAGATTTAGAGTTAGGAGACAAAGATTTTAAGGCATCTATTTTAACATTGTTCATGAAAGTAAGGGAAAATATGCTCACTGTGAATGAAAAGATAGATGTCAGCAGGGAAATAGAAACTATATAAACTATCCAAGTAGAAATTCTAGAATTAAAAAATACAGTATCTAAGATAAAACTCAATGGATTTATTTAAAGACCAAATATGGATGACATTTGAAAGAGTAAATGTGAAGATACATCAAATAGAAATTATGCAATGTGAAGCTGAGAAACAAATGACTGAAAAGGAAATGAACAGAGCTCCAGGGACTTGTAGTGTGATATCAAAAGATCTAAAGTATATTTAATTAGAGTCCTTGACAGAGAGGAGAGATAGGTGGGGGCAGAAAAACATTTGAAGAAATAATGGCTGAACACTTGCTCACTTTGGCGAAAGATGAAAATGTACTGATTCAGGAAGCACAGCAAATCCCACACAGGATAAACAGGAAGAAACCATGCCTACACATATCACAGTCAAACTGCTGAAAATCGAATATCTAGAGAAACACTTAAAAGCAGCCAGAGAAAAATGATATACCGAACAACATTTCAAATGCCCACTGACTTCTCAGCAGGAACTATGGAGGTCAGAATATAGTGGCCCAATATCTTTAAAGTGCTGAAAGAAAAAATAAGTTAACAAGAATTTTATGTCCAGTGAAAATATTTTTCAAAAATGAAGATAAAATCAACTTTTTCCAGATTTAAAAAAAAATGAAGAGAATTCACACCAGCCAACCTGTTCTACAAGTAAAGTTATAAAAGTCCTTTATGCTGCAGGGAAACTGTAGAAGATGGAAACTCAATAGTTACATAGGAATGAAAAACACTGGAATTAGTAAATATGTGGGTGAATATACATTTTGTCTCTTTATTTAAAATATATCAGACCACTTAAAGAAAAGTTCTAACACTGTCTTGTGTCTTATAACGTATGTAGATATAATACATCTGGCAACTATAGCATTATATAGCAATTAGATAAATTACAATGGAATTCTAAAACATTCAATTATTGTAAAAGATGGGAGGGGTTCAGAGGTAGAAAAGTCAGATGTAACAAACAGAAAACAAATAACAAATGGTAGATATAAATCCAACCATATCAATAATTACTTTATGTTAGTAAGTACTCTCAATAAAAGGTAGAAATTGTCAGAAAGAATAAAAAATCAAGATCCTACTCTATGCTGTCTATAAAAGGTTTACCTCAAATATAAAGACACAGGTTGAAAGTATATAGACTACAAAATATATACCATGTAACTAACTATGAGGTAGGTCAAAGTGGCTATATTAATATTAGACAAAATAGACTTCAAGACAAAGAGTATTATGAGAAATAAGGAGGGACATGTCATAGTGATAAAAGGGTCAATTCATCAGGAAGACATAACAATCATAAATATTTATATGCTTAACAGAGCTTCAAAATACATGAAACAAAAACAGACAGAATTAAAAGGAGAAAAACAATTTCACATTTAGAGTTGGAGATTTTAACACCCCCTCTCAACAACTGATAGAACAACTAAACAACAACAACAAAAAAATCAGAAGAGACATATACAATCTGACCTGAACTAAACTGTCAGCCACTTTGACCTACTGATGCTTACAGCACACTGTACCCTACAATTGCAGGATACACATTTTCAAGTGTCTGTGAAACATTCACCAAAATAGTACATACGCTGGGCCATAAGAGAAGTATCAATCAAGTTAAAATGACTGAAATACAGAATATGTTTTCTGACCACAAGAGAGTTAAATTAGAAATAAATAAGTATAATATATCTAGGAAAACTCTAAATACCCAGAAATAAAATATATACTTTCAAATAACCCATGAGTCAAAGAAGTCACATAGGAAATTAGAAAATATTTTAAACTGAATGAAAATGAAAGTACCTCATACCAAAATGCATGGGATGCAGCTAAAGCAGTGCTTAGTCCCTCCTCCCCAAATTGTAGACTGATATCCCCCATGAATGAAGATGCAAAAATCTTTAGCCAAATATTAGCAAATGGAATCCACCAATATATAAAAAGGATAATATATCAATGCCAAGCAGGGTTTATCCAGGAATGAAATACCGGTTTAATATTTGAAAAGCAACCAATGTAACCCATCATATTACAGAATGAATGAGAAAACCGATTATGATCATTTAAAAAAGACTGTGACAAAGTTTAATATCCATTTGTATTAAAAACTTTCTTCCGAGAGGTGACATCAGCAGCATGGCAGTGTGAGCTCACCTGGAACTCTCCCCTCCAAATTACAACCAAAAAGAGCAACTGCTTTCCAACTAAAAAAAAAATCCTAATAACAGAAATCATCAGAGACCCACAGCAGCCAAATGACGGAAGGTGGAGAGGCTGGAACCACCCTCCGAGGAGCTGGAACAGAGTAGGAAAGAACTTCCTCCCGCCCCTAGAGATTGGGATCGCTGCTGTGGGTGCCAGAAGGAGTCAGGGAGGGGCCGCATGTCTGGGAATTGTGCAGGGCTCCCACCGCGAGTGCAGCGGAAACCCTCTAATGGGGGAAAGGTTTTGCGTGGGGGGACTCCATAAAGCCAGGGCCCCGGGAGACCAGAAAGCAAGAGCTGATCCAATCCAGGTCAGGGTGAGTGAAAGTGACCCTCGTCCCTCAACCCACGCTGGGTGACCCCATCGGGGCTCAAGGCGGAGGGCTCAGAATGTGTGGCTCTCAACCCCCATCTAGTGGTGACAGGCTGTAACTGCAACCAAATAATAGCATCATCCACAGAAACCGCTCCTCTACCATCCAGCAATTTATAAAAGCTCCAGTCCAAAACGAAAACAATAAAAATACAGAAGTAGGTCCTGAGGGCTTGGAAATGGGTAAACTAAGTGAAGATGAGTTCAAAATAGCTATCATCAAAATATTCAATGAGGTAAAGGGAAATATAGAGAAACAAGTCAACGAGTTCTGGAGTTACTTCATGAAAGAGATTGAAATTATAAAGAAGAATCAATTAGAAATACTAGAAATGAAAAATACAATGGATCAGATAAAACAGAATATAGATTCCCTGAATGCCCGTGTAGACACCATAGAGGAGCAAATTAGCATAATAGAAGATAGACAGGCTGAATGGCTCCAGACAGAGGAAGAAAGAGAACTAAGAATTAAAAAAAACTGAAGAAAATCTCAGAGAAATAGCTGACTCCATGAGAAAATGCAACTTAAGAATCATTGGAATTCCTGAGGGCGTTGAAAAGGAAAATGGAGCAGAAAGTGTGCTCAATGAAATAATAGAAGAGAACTTCCCAAATCTAGGGATTGAGAGAGAAATGTGTGTGGAGGCACCTTTCAAATCTCCTAGATTTGTCAATATAAAAAGACCTACTGCAAGGCATATAGTAGTAAAAATGGCAAAAATGAATGACAAAGAAAGAATACTCAGGGCAGCAAGGCAGAAGAAAATAACCTACAAAGGAAACCCCATCAGGCTTTCAGCAGATTTCTCTACAGAAACCTTACAAGCTAGGAGAGATTGGAATGACATATTCAAAACTTTAAAGGATAAAAATCTTCAGCCAAGAATACTCTATCCAACAAACATACCCTTCAGATATGAGGGAGAAATTAAATCTTTTCCAGACAAACAAAAGCTAAGGGACTTTGTAGTCACAAGACCTCCACTACAAGAAATCCTCAAGAAGGCTCTCATACCTGAAAAAAGAAAAAAATGGAGTAAGGGGTCACAAAACACAGAGTAGGGAGACAAATAGAATCTGAATAGGATAGCAAATATTCAACTATAGCATTAGGATAAAGGGAAGGAAATCACCAAAGCAAAGACAATCTTATCACTCTAACCACAAACTCACAAGACAAGTTGGAATAAGAGATGAAAATAGTAATTTAGGAGGGGAGGAGGAAAGGGACTGAAACAGTCTAGGCCAAGGAAGTAAGAGACCACCAGAAAATGGATTATGTTATACACGAGATTCTGAATACAAACTTCAGAGTAGCCACTAAACTAAAAAACAGAACAGAGACACAAAACATAAATAAGGAAAAACCTAAGAAACCCAGCATAAGAAACTGCAGAAGTCAATTGGTAGGCTAAAACACACGGGATGATAAACAAAGGAAACACAGGAAAACGAGCAACAGAATGACAGCATTAAGCCCTCATGCATCAATACACACCCTCAATGTAAACGGATTGAACTCTCCAATAAAAAGACACAGAGTGGCAAAATGGATTAAAGAACAAGATCCAACAATTTGTTGCCTCCAGGAAACACACCTCAGCTCCAAGGAGAAACACAGGCTCAGAGTGAATGGGTGAAAGACAATACTCCAAGCTAATAGCAAACAAAAGAAAGCAAGTGTCGCAATACTTATATCAGACAAAACAGACTTCAAGATAAGACAGGTAAAGAGAGACATAGAGGACCAATATATAATGATCAAAGGGACACTTCATCAGGAAGAAATAACGCTTATAAATATTTATGCACCCAACACAGGAGCACCAAAGTTCACAAAGCAACTATTAACAAACCTAAAATAAGATATCAAAAATAACACAATAATACTAGGGGACCTCAACACACCACTCACATCAATTGACAGATCATCCAGACAGAAAATCAACAAAGAAACAGTGGAGCTAAACAAAAAGCTAAAACAGTTGGACTTAATAGACATGTATAGAACACTCCATCCAAAAACAGCAGAATACACATTCTTCTCAAGTGCACATGGAACATTCTCAAGGATAGACCATATGTTGGGAAACAAGGCAAGCCTCTACAAATTAAAAAAAAATGGAAATAATAACAAGCATCTTCTCCGATCATAATGCTGTAAAGCTAGAAATTAATTACAAGAAAAAAGCTGAGAAAGGCACAAGGATGTGGAGACTAAACAATATGCTATTGAACAAGCAATGGCTCATTGAATAAATTAAAGAAGAAATCAAAAAATACCTGGAGACAAATGAAAATGATAACATGCCATATCAACTCATATGGGATGCAGCAAAAGCAGTATTAAGAGGAAAATTCATCACAATTCAGGCACATCTTAACAAACCAGAAAAATCCCAAATCAGCAATCTTAAACTACACCTAACCGAATTAGAGAAAGAAGAACAAACAAAGCCCAAAGTCAGCAGAAGGAGAGAAATAATAAAAATCAGAGCAGAAATAAATGCTATCGAAATGAAAAAGGCAGTAGAAAGGATCAATGAAACAAAGAGCTGGTTCTTTGAGAAGATAAATAAAATTGACACACCCCTAGCCAGACTTACAAAGAAAAAAAGAGAGAAAGCTCAAATAAACAAAATCAGAAGTGAAAGAAGAGTAATAACAACAGACTCTGCAGAAATACTACGGATTATAAGAGAATACTATGAAAAACTATATGCCAGCAAAATGGATAACCTGGAGGAAATGGATAAATTCTTGGACTCCTACAATCTCCCAAAGCTCACTCGAGAAGCAGCAGACAATTTGAACAGACCAATCACAAGGGGAGAGATTGAAACAGCTATCAAAATCATCCCAAAGAATAAAACCACAGGACCAGATGGCTTTCCTGGGGAATTCTACCAAACTTTCAGAGAGGATACCTATCCTTTTCAAGCTATTCCAAAAAATTAGGGAGGATGAAACACTTCCTAACACATTCTATGAGGCCAACATCACGCTGATACCAAAGCCTGACACGGACAGCATAAAAAAGAACTACAGGCCAATATTGCTGATGAAGATAGATGCAAAAATTCTCAACAAAATTTTGGCAACCCGAATACAGCAATTCATCAAAAGGATCATACATCATGATCAAGTGGGATTCATACCAGGGACACAGGGATGGTTCAACATCTGCAAATCAATCAACGTGATACACCACATCAACAAACTGAGGAATAAAAAACACACGATCATCTCAATAGATGCAGAGAAAGCATTTGACAAGATCCAACAGCCATTTATGATAAAAACTCTGAACAAAATGGGGATAGAAGGGAACTACCTCAACCTAATAAAGGCCATATATGACAAACCCACAGCCAACATCAGACTCAATGGGCAGAAACTGAGCGTCATCCCCCTGAGAACAGGAAGGAGACAAGGATGCCCTCTATCACCACTCTTATTTAACATAGTACTGAAGGTCCTGGCCAGAGCAATCAGGCAAGAAAAAGGAATAAAGGGAATCCAAATAGGGAGGGAAGAAGTGAAACTCTTGCTGTTTGCAGACGACATGATCTTATATATAGAAAACCCCAAAGAATCCATTGGAAAACTTTTAGAAGTAATCAACAACTACAGCAAAGTTGCAGGGTATAAAATCAATTTACATAAATCAATAGCATTTCTATACTCTAATAACGAACTAACAGAAAAAGAACTCAAGAACACAGTACCATTCACAATTGCAACAAAAAGAATAAAATACCAAGGGGTGAATTTAGCTAAGGAAGTGAAAGACCTATACAATGAAAATTACAAGGCTTTTCTGAAAGAAATGGATGACGACATAAAGAGATGGAAAGACATTCCATGCACATGGATTGGAAGAATAAACCTAGTTAAAATGTCCATTCTACCTAAAGCAATGTACAGATTCAACCCCATCCCAATCAGAATCCCAAGGATATTCTTTACAGAAATAGGACAAAGAATCCTAAAATTCATATAGGGCAACAAAAGACTCCGAATTGCTAAAGCAATCCTGAGAAAAAAGAACACAGCTGGTAGGCATCACAATCCCTGACTTCGAAACATACTACAAAGCTACAGTAATCAAAACAGCATGGTACTGGTACAAAAACTGGTACACAGATCAATGGAACAGAATTGAAGGCCCAGAAATAAAACCACACATCTATGGACAGGTAATCTTCGACAAAAGAGCTGAGGGCATACAATGGAGAAAAGAAAGTCTTTTCAACAAATGGTGCTGGGAAAACTGGAAAGCCACATGGAAGAGAATGAAAATTGACCATTCCTTTTCACCATTCACCAAAATAAACTCAAAATGGATCAAGGACCTAAAGCTGAGACCTGAAACCATAAGGCTTCTAGAAGAAAATGTACGCAGTACACTCATTGACATCTGTATTAAAAGGATCTTTTCAGACACCACGTCTTCTCAGACAAGGGAAACAATAGAAAGAATAAACAAATGGGATTTCATCAGACCAAAGAGCTTCTTCAAGGCAAATGAAAACAGGATTGAAACAAAAAAAAAATCCACTAACTGGGAAAAAATATTTGCAAGTAATACATCCGACAAAGGCTTAATATCCATAATATATAAAGAACTCACACAACTCAACAACAAAAAATTAACCCAATAAAAAAATGGGCAGGAGACATGAACAGACATTTCTCCAAAGAAGATACATGGATGGCCAATAGGCACATGAAAAGATGTTCATCGTCACTGATCATCAGGGAAATGCAAATCAAACTACACTAAGATATCACCATACACCCATTAGAATGACAAAAATAACTGAAACAAATAGTAACAAATGTTGGAGAGGTTGTGGAGAAAAAGGAACCCTCATACACTGATGGTGGGAGTGCGGACTGGTGCAGCAACTATAGAAAACAGTATGGAGATTCCTCAAAAAATTAAAAATAGAATTACCATACTATCCAGCTATCCCACTACTGGGTATCTATCCAAAGAGCTTGAAGTCAGCAATTCCAAAAGTCCCATGCACCCCAATGTTCATTGCAGCATTATTTACAATAGCCAAAACGTGGAAGCAACCTAAGTGCCCATCAACACAGGATTGGATAAAGAAGATGTGGGATATATATACAATGGAATACTACTCAGCTGTAAAAAAAGAACAAAATCGGGGCTGGCCAGGTGGCCGAGTGGTTAAGTTCGCGCGCTCCGCTGCAGGCAGCCCAGTGTTTCGTCAGTTCGAATCCTGGGCGTGGACATGGCACTGCTCATCAAACCACGCTGAGGCAGCGTCCCACATGCCACAGCTACAAGGACCCACAATGAAGAATATACAACTGTGTACTGGGGGGCTTTGAGGAGGAAAAAATAAAAATAAAATCTTAAAAAAAAAAAAATCGTCCCATTTGCAACAACTTGGATGGAACTTGAGGGAATTATGTTAAGTGAAATAAGCCAGTTAGAGAAGGACAATCTTTGTATGACTCCACTCATATGAGGAATGTAAACACGTGGACAAAGAGAACAGATTAGCGGCTACCAGGGGAAAGTGGGGGTGGGGGGTGGGCACAAAGGGTGAAGGGTTGCACCTACAACATGACTGACAAACAATATTGTACAACTGAAATTTCACAAGATTGTAACCTATCATTAACTCAATACATTTTTTTTTTTAAAAAAAGGAAAAATCATACAGAACACTTTTCATCTGCCACTTTGAATTTTTGCAGGGACACTTCAAGTAGGGTAACTTTCTGTGGCCAAATATTTGCATATTGTCTTTTCATTGCTCTTTACCCCTTCAGCCAACTGAGATAAAATATACATGTTAAATTCCAGAGATTTACATGAGGGCTAAATATAGGATTTGGGAAATAATGGAAATACAAAATGTAAAATGTAGGTTTAAGATATTTGCCGTTTGCCCTAGGATGCCAAAGGAGTCTGGGACTGGCCTACTTGAGTTTAAAAGTTTTCATTACAATGAATATAGTAACAATGTGACTCTTCTAGCAACACACCATTCCATCTCCTGTAAGTGATATATAGTTTTGTGGCCCTAGCAATTATGATAGGAGAGTGGAAATTGGGGAGATCTTGGTAAATAGCTAAGAGCACAAATAAGGAGAGATGGCCAGTGATTACTATACAAATACTTTTATGACTTGTTTATATAACCTCCTATACTGTGAGTTCTCTTAGGTAAGAAAACAGCCTAACCATCTGTGAGTTCATAATTGGACTTTTAAGTTTAGCCATTTAAAAAACTGTCCTTCAGTACACCATACTTTCTAGTACCTCATACACAAGACCTATAAAACATGATTATATCCTATTGTATAGAACTAAAACAAGCAAATGTGTACAATGTTATACCACAAGCAAATCATGGCTACTTCATAATACAATCAGAAGGCAGGATAGCACATATAGGGATGCCATATGACTTATATTTTTGTGACGGCCATGGAAATGCCTAGGAGAGCAGAAACAAGGGCGAGCAGAATATCCAAGAGAATGACTCTCACAGTCCCAACATGTTTGGTGGGTCAAGATTGGAAGAAACAGATTCAGCTAGGCCACACCTCTCCATGCACTATATACCCAGGAAAAAAGAGGTAGGCTTGCATCCTTGGTCGTGAGTACAATTCTTTTGTTACTCACCTTTGTTTGCATATAATAGTATTTACTCACTTACAAAAACAGATTTATTCAAATAAAATAATTCCTAGGTTCTCTTAGTTCTGAATATTGATCATGTAATCTTACCTACTGTTGTAGTTATTTTATTCTAATATGCTCATCCTGCCTGCACTCTAAGAAAAAAAAAAAGAAAAAATCTCTAAGCATGGATGTAATTATTAGTTAAGGCTAAATTTCACAAAGTTCTGTGCAGTTAGATAAGGAATTCTATCTTTTACCTTATGCCACTTTCAAGTCTCAATTTTTATGTCTGACTTTCCTCATCACTCACTGCTCTTTTTTTGCTCTGAAATTATCTGCAAGACCAGGACTGATGAGCAGGTTTCCATTTACGATCCACTGGCGATTACTGTCCCTTTCCATAGGCCAGAAGGCCTGTTTAACATTTTTAATTGTCAGATACCAACCATTTTCCTGCTTACTTAGAACCGGTTTACAGCTCTACTCAACTGGTAAAAAACTCAGCTTATTTAAATATGTTTATTACATATGACGACTTCATGTATGTAGTGAATATTTGTTATGAGTTATCCTCCCCAAGAAGGGCCTTCAGTAACTGTTCAACTTGCAGCTGAGCTTACTATTTTCACAGAAAAGATGCTATAGATGTTATTATTCTAGCAGATTTCTAATTCTCAAACATCAAAATATCTCCAGTGACTTTTCATTTGGGATTTTCACAGACCCACATTTCTTATGAAATAAATCAAGTCATAAAAAGCTTATTTTACACATAGGCTTACTTATATATATATATTTCATAATTCTGTCTACTGTGACTCCTATACTCCCAAATTTTCCTTATCTATGTCCCTTCTTAATCTCCCTTTCTTTAGTATGAATTCTCTGATATTGAATAAGGTGTAAGCTATGGCTAGAAGTACCCCTGTAATCATGACAACTATAGGATTCCCTCCAGTATGAATTCTCTGGTTTTGTGTAAGGTTTAAGCCACAGCTAAAGGCCTTTCTACGTTTATTATATTCATGTATTGATGACTAACAGCATTCTCACATTATAAGGATTATACATTATGAGGATTTTGTTTCAGTAGGAATTCTCCAGCTGAATGACCTAAAGACCTTTCTCTACATTGATTACAATCAGGGCTGTTACTTCCCAAAGTGAATCATCTCATGCTAAGAAAGGTCTGAGAGGTTTGGTGGTTCTACCATAGCTGAAAAAACTTAAATACACCCTTGGACTGAGTATTTCCAGTCTTAGTATAAATTCAACAGAATTACATACACACACACAAAGACACATACAAGAATATTTATAGCAGTATTTTTATTACAACACAAAATTATAAAAAATACAAATATCCATCAAGAGGATAGATAAATAGCATTATATTCTTAAAATGGAATAGTATACAGAATGGAAATGAATACACTACTGCCACATGCAATAATGTCTGAATCTTAAAAATGTTGAGTGAAACAAGACACAAAAGAATTCACGATGTATGATAAAATATATATAAAGTTTAAAGACATGCAAAAACTACTTCATGATGTTTAAGCCAGAGAAGTGGTAATCTTTGGGGAAGTAATAACTACTTTTTATTCTACAGACTGCAATGAGAAATATACTTCCTATTTTCTTTCTCTTATGGAGACTGATGATTATAACCATTTTGTATCTTGCCTCTGGATATATTATAGAAGTATTTTTTTTATAAACTGAGTCAGCAGAACTTGAAAACTTAAAAAATTAGCTTCATTGCTGATAGCATTCAATAACAATGATCATACCCATTTTATATGCTAGTAAACAGCAGATAGTTACATGGTATGGCAATTTAAATAAATAACTCATTACACTTGTGATTAAAGTTACCTTATGAACATGTTTAAGCATGCTTTAAAAAAAAAACTAAAGGGTTATAATAACTTGGAAAGGCTTCACAAAGAAATCACACCATTTATTGCATTTCCAAGTTTTCTCCCTTGTGAGTTCTCTGATGGACAATGAGGTTTCTCTTATAACTGAAGGACTTACCACACTCATTACAAATATAGGGTTTCTCCCCTGTGTGAGTTCTCTGATGTACAATGAGATTTGTCTTCTGGCGAAAGCACTTCCCACATTCATTACACTTATATGGTTTCTCTCCTGTATGAGTTCTTTGATGATGAATAAGATATGACTTCCTGCTAAAGGCTTTCCCACACTGAGGACATTCATAGGATTTCTGCCCTGTATGTATTTTCTCATGTACAGTGAGGGTTGCTTTCTGGCGAAAGGACTTCCCACATTCATTACAAATATAGGGTTTCTCCCCTGTATGAATTCTCTGATGTAGATTGAGATTTGTCTTCTGACTGAAGGATTTCCCACATTCATTACATTCATAGGGTTTCTCTCCTGTGTGAGTTCTGTGGTGGTCAATGAGGTATGACTTCATTCTAAAGGCCTTCCCACAGTGAGGACATTCATAAGATTTTTCTCCTGTATGTGTTCTCTGGTGTGCTACGAGGGTTGTCTTCTGGCGGAAGGACTTCCCACATTCATTACAAATGTAGGGTTTCTCTTCATTATGAGTTTTCTCATGAAGAGCAAGGGTTGTCTTCTGGGAGAAGGATTTCCCACATTCATTACAAATATAGGGCTTTTCCCCTGTATGAGTTCTCTGATGTACAGTAAGGTTTGCCTTCTGGTGAAAGGACTTCCCACATTCTTTACAAATATAGGGTTTCTCTCCTGTATGAATTCTCTGATGGAGAGAGAGTGTTGTCTTCTGGCGGAAGGACTTCCCACAGTCATTACACTCATATGGTTTCTCTCCTGTATGAGTTCTCTGATGACGAATCAGGTGTGACTTCAATCTGAAGGCATTCCTACATTGTGGACATTCGTATGATTTCTCCCCTGTATGTGTTCTCTGATGATCAGTGAGGGCTGTCTTTAGGCGGAAGGACTTACCACATTCATTACAAACAAAGGGTTTCTCTCCTGTGTGAGTTCTCTGATGATCAATGAGATATGACTTTCTTCTAAATGAATTTCCACATTGATGGCATTGATAGGGTTTTTCTTCTGTGTGAATTCCCTGATGTAGAATCAATACTGACTTCCTGCAGAAGGACTTCCCACATTCAGTGCATGTATGTTTTTTTTCAATATTTGTTGCTCTTCTCCTTTTATTATATTCAGATGGGTTTTCCCTTCTGTAAGCTCTATTAGGTGTAATTAAGTCTCCTTTTTTAAGGAAAGATTTCTCACAGTCATTACACC
This sequence comes from Equus przewalskii, assembly GCF_037783145.1. Lineage (NCBI taxonomy): Eukaryota > Metazoa > Chordata > Mammalia > Perissodactyla > Equidae > Equus > Equus przewalskii. The sequence goes on from NC_091839.1 coordinate 7,504,105, forward strand.
CAAATGACTGTGCTGGAGTTTCCATCTTATGATACTGCATAAGCACTTCATTATGACTGACAACCCTGCCATGCTGATTATGGGATTTGACTCCAGGGTGAGCTGTCTCTGGCTTACTACTGAGGAGTGATTTCCCATATCCATTATACTCACTAAGTCTCTTTCTTGAAGGACTTAGATTACTGATGATTAATTCTGAAACATTTTTAAAAATCTTCCCATGAGTATCATATTCAGGAGGTAGATTTTTTGAATTAACAGAGTTTTTGCTTATAGTAAATGTCTTCTCATGTGCATTACTGTTTTCCTTAATCAGCTTTTTCTGGTTGATGAATACAACTGATCTAGAATACTTATCTTGATGTTCCTTGAATTTCACTAAAAAGTCTTCAGCTTTCCAATTTTCTTCTAGAAAAGAATATAATTAATAACAATTTGTGAATCTGCACACATTTGCTAGGGAAAGTAATTGTACTAGGGTCTAGCATATGAGGCCAAAAAAGACCCAAGACAAATGCCTCCAAGCCTGGGAAAAGACAAAGAACCTAAATAAAAACTATGCTTCAGTGCGGAAAAGGATGAAAAAATAAGCAATGGATGCTAGTAACTTTTGCACTTTGCACCAGAACTTCATGCAGAAAGCAAAATGAAAAAGAAGCAGTGAGAAGACAAAGACTGGTGGCAGAGGGACTGATGCCTGGATAGGTGGATTCAGAGGTGACGAAGTGAACCTATCCAGGGCATTAAGCTTTAAGTAGGATAGACAAGAAAGATTAGTAAAAAAGCTTGTTCAGGGGAAATATTAGAGGAACGACTACTTTTGGAGCACACAGATCAGTGCCTATACTTATATACACTCATCCCTTGATTGCGAGGTGAAAGACTTCCAGTTGTTTCACCACTCCCTACTATGTAGCCATCAATGGCTAATTAATCTTTCTATGCTTCAATTAATTTCCTAGTGTTAAGAAAAACAATCCAACAGTCTAGGTTCTAATCCTCCATATGGCTGGGAATCATTTTCTCTTGTGAGGGAAGAACTAGGAAAACATCTCCAACAGGAACTTTAAAACTGACTAGGGGTATATTCACCGGTGTATTCAGATCGCTGTTACTATCAATTCTTTCAGAATTGTTCAATAACAAAACTCTCATGACCATCAACTATAACTGTTCCTTGTTTTAATTGCTGGCTTATTTGTTTAGGTTTAAAGAAAAACTGGTTCAAGTCTTACCCCAATATGATAACATTTCTTAACTCCAGTTTTCTATATGGTGGACTAGAAAGAGTAGACTGTTCACTCTAGTTCTAAATCATCATTAACCTTGACCTTCATTTCTCTTATAAATTTTTAACTATATCTGACTTCTCTTACTTTGTAATCACCCACATCTAGTGGAACAATGTTAAATCTAGGCTCAAAAATTGATATTTTCCTTGACTCCATTGCCTCCAATATTAACATACAAGGAATTTCTCTTGTAAACAAAACTTTACATCACCTAGATTCACTTTTTGTCTTCAGACAAGTTTTCAGGGTTGTCCACATATCTGACAAATCTCACCTGTAACAAGTTTGACTGACTGATTGATTGCCCTATAAATACCTCACTTATTCCTAATCACATGCTTTTTGCTCATGTTCTTTTAGTCAGTTGGCTTGTCTTCCAGTCTTATTTCTACTCATATTTAGAGAATCTTCAAGAAAAGGGTACCGTTTTATGATCTCAAAAGCCCTTGACATATTTCCCATCACCTTAAGCACTATTCCTTTATAACATGAAAATAACTGTGGTCTAGAAAAATCATTTTAACAAATCTTTTTACAAGCTTACACTGTGTCATAAATATTTTGTGAAAATGCAGACTTTGATAGTAATCCTCTCTCATTGAAAGGAATACTTTATCGGTTATCTCCTTTGAACACTTCTGAGTTTACATTAACACCATGTATCACAGATAGGTAGTATTTGGTAGAATTCACCCATTCCATCACAATGTATAGGGCCATGGCCTGAGCAGGTACATCTGAAAGGAACTTACCAGTATATGCTTTCTGAATGGAGGAAAAAGATATCTCCCTTAGCCCCACAAACAGTTAATGAAGCAACTACTGAATATCTAACATATTATATAATAAGCAAAGAAGATTCAAACAGAGGATCTTGTCTCTTGTCTTTGGAAGAAAGAATCCTTAAGCATAAACCATGCATAATCATGTATCAAATTATATAATCATATCCAAGAATTGTATGTGCTGTAATTAGCAAGCAGCATGGGAATTCAGAAAAAGAAAAGGTGGATATGATGTGGAATAGTCAAAGAATAGTTCATGGAGAAGAAATCTCAAGACTTAACTTAAAAGATATACAGTATATGGCAGTCAGAACACAACACAATGACAAATATAGATATCATGACAAATCCTACATGTATGGAGAACATTAGGAGACTATACAAAGTGGAAATTAGCAAGAGTTTTCCAAAGAGAGAGAGAAATAAACTCAAAAAGCCCAGATGAGGGCTTATTATGGTAGTCCTTGAATGAAGAAGAATTTCAATTTCATATATTAGGGAACAAATGATGATATATCATGTCAGGAAAGTAACAATATAAAGAGAAAGAATTAGGACAAATTCTAGCAAAGCCAAATTGTTATTACAGTAGTCAAGATATGAAATAAGATAGCTGTCATTTTGTATGATGTGAGAAATAAAAATATGAGAGGATGTAAACTATGTTTCACAGGCTGATAAACAATACAAATTGCGAAGAGATCCACACGAGATGATGACAGAGACAGAAGAATCAAGCTGATATCACGGCAAGAAAAAATAATTTGGAAATAGATAATGGGAAAGAATTTAAGAGCTAGGAAAGTTAGTAATTTTCATTTCCAACATATTGTCACAAAATAGGTGAGACATTAGAGTGTAGAATTCCTAAAGGATTAAAGGTGGGGAAAATGGGCTAAATATGCCAGTGTCAGAGGCATCTACATAAAACAAAGACCTTAAGTGCTGAGAATGGATGAGATTACTATAATTTAAGAGCAGATCCCTTGAGGACAAATCAGAGAAATAAGAGTGAGAGTCCAGTGAAAAAATATTCATTAAAAAAAAAATGTGTTGACTATTATGTGCAGGCTTTGTTCCAGGCAATATGGCCACAGTGCTGAAGAAAACAGACCAAGCTGGAAACAGTAATCACTCAGGGAATCAGGAAAAGAGCGAGTTAGTGTTTTACCCAAACCAACAGCAGATTTCAGGAATGATCAGCCATACAAAATGAACCATGAAAGTTTAATGGAAGAAAATGGTAACTGTGGAATTATCAGTCTGGGCCAAGACAAGCAAGTTTTAAAATTAATGACTAGATTTGTAGTTAAGAATGGGAACTTAGACTTAGCACAGAAAACAAATCTGAGGTAACATAAAACAAAGAGAAAGAAAGAAAATAGAAAGCAACTAGGAAGAGAAACATTAACCAAAAATTTTCTCTTTTTTAAAGATAGACTTAAGAATGCCTGAAAGAAATCTATCCAAGGAGATAAAGGACTGAGAATGCTAGAAAAAGACACAAATCAAGAAAAAAGATCTAAAAGAAGGAAGGCTTATAGTACATTTTGATTAAGTTAAGAGTGGGAACTACCTTTGATAACATTAAGAAAACTCAGGAAAAAAATAAGATTTTACTTTATTTTTTTCCTTTTTCTCCCCAAAGCCCCCCGGTACATAGTTGTATATTCTTCGTTGTGGGTCCTTCTAGTTGTGGCATGTGGGACGCTGCCTCAGCGTGGTCTGATGAGCAGTGCCATGTCTGCGCCCAGGATTCGAACCAATGAAACACTGGGCTGCCTGCAGTGGAGTGCACGAACTTAACCACTTGGCCACGGGGCCAGCCCCAGGAAAAAAGCATTACATGGGAAGGGTAATATTTGAAAGTTTGACTTAAGTTTTGCAGGCACAAAGGTCTTTTCAAAGGTTTTAAAAAATACTCCCAAAATATCTCAAAGGTGCCATTCACCACATGACCACTTTAAAAGTTAAAAGTTATTTTCCACTAGATTTCATGTGCTTGAGAGTCAGAAACTCACCTAAGCAGGTATGACCTGTAAATGATGTCCATGGCTCTTCTCCTCGTTCCAACTTGAGGATCACCTCAGGCTTGGTCATGTGACACCCTGATAAGGGAAGATTTGGATTAAGTTGCTTAGGCTTCAGTACATTTGAAAAATTAGTAAGGTGCATGTTCAGTAATACAATTTAAGATACTCCTCCTTTGTGTAACAGTAAACTTAACACCTAGCAGTGGGCAAGTGAAGACATATTCATCCTTCCTGATAACCAAAAAGAATTCATCACCTCTTATCCCTAAAATTCAAGATCACACATTCTTTAGGCACTTTGAAAGGAAATGCATGCTACTAAAGTTTCACAGAGAGTTTTCTCACCCACAGAAACAAGGTGGCAATAGTTTTCCAACATCACATCCATGTATAGAGTCTTCTGAGCAGGATCCAGGTGCTGCCACTCCTCCCGAGAGAAGTCCACAGTCACATCCTTGAATGACACGGATCCCTGAAATGGATTGGACTGTGATCAGAACAAGGTGATGAGATACTGGAGACTAGTTTTAATCCTATTCCTTTGTGGCAGTCATACGAAAAGTTGTAAAGAAAACCTATCATTTTTCTTGTTTTGTGATTTACATTGCAACGAAAACAAAAATCAAGGTAGACGTACGGAACAACAAATTTACTTAATAACTCATATTCTAAAAGTATTTACTGTGAAGTCACTTTGTACCCAAAACTGTATTCGTTTACTGGTGCCAAGACATACAAAACACTGTCCCTGCTCATGAGTAGCTACAGCCTCAAAGCATGTTAAGACATACCTTCAAGAAAGTATGTGTAAACACAAACCTGCAAGAAGGTGTTACAGGTACCACACAAGTATTTACAGGATGCAGTGTGTCACAGGGCAGAAAAATTTCTCAGGCTTCACTGAGGAGGCAAATTTTTCCCCTTTGAGATCAATGTGTTTATACAGGAAGACTATAAAATGCATGGGAGAGAGTTTCGGCATCCAGCAAAAATAGAGTGAACTGGTCAGGAAAACAATCCCTCAGATAATAATTATGAAATCTGAACACACTATATAACAAACAACTAACAGAAGACACTGGAAAGCAATCAAAGCAAGCAGAAACTGGAGGAGAGTTTATCCTTAAGGGACAGAAACTGCAATGGGTAAGAATTGTTAAGTTTTTGGTTTTTTGCATGAAGGTACCCAAAACCCCATGGATTACTTCCTCAAAGGTGGTGGTGGACAGAATTTAGGACTGGCAGATGAGCTGGAGATTCAGGGATAAATTCTGGAAGTGAGAGAACTACAGAAAGGATCTGAGTATAAACTCTGCCAGAACTCCAGGTTGATAGTTAAACTAAGCAACTGTTGGTGAGATCACAGAGGGCTTAGCAAAAAGCAGACAGAAAGATACCAGAAAAGAGTCTTGAAAAACAAAAGTGCACCTAGTGAGATTCTGAGATTTCTGCATTTTTGATTAACAGCATTCCACAACCTTCTCACAGCTCAAGCAGAAGAAAATTGAAGGCTTACTGGATCAATGTGTTAGAAGTTGGGGCTGAAAAAGCAGCAGGAAGTATAAGGGATGAAGTCCTGGATGAAAGAGAACTAAAGAAAATTAGCCCCCAAAATCAAGTATAAACACGCACCAATTCCTTGACTGAGAGTTAAAGTACTTAAAGACAAGGAGAACCCACCTCCCCTTGGGGGCCAGGGCAAACAGCAGCAGCTGGAAGCTTAAAAAACCAAGCAGATATGTCAGCTGCCTCACACTTGAGGGGGGGGGACAGAGGGCAGAGTGTGAAGTTTGATTCCAAGCAAGTTAATTGCCTACTAGAACAAAAAAACCAATAATCCTCTGAAAAACAGACATAAAAGAATTCAGATTACTATATTATTCATGATGTCTAGGTTTCTAGCAAAAATTACTAGGCCTACAAACAAAACAAAAAAGGAGAGCGAATATGACCCATTATAAGAAAATGTCAATCATGGAAACTAAATCCTAGTGGGTCCTGATGTTGGATTTTGTCAGAAAAGCCTTCAAATATTCTAAATGTGTTCAAAAAAGTAACAGAAAACTTGGCATGGGACCTCAAAATGTAAACTATGCAAATAGCACCAAATGAAAATTCTAGACCTGAAAAGTACAAGAACTGCAATGGAAAATTCACTAAATAGGCTCAACAGCAGACCAGAAATAGAAAAAGGAAGAACCAGTAACTTCGTAAATAGATCTACAGAAATTAAGCAATCTGAACAGAAAGAAAAAAGAATAAGAAAAAACTAATAGAATTACACAGATCTATTCACCCACAGATCCGTGGGTCAATTTCAAAGTAATCCAATACAGATGTAATTGGAATCCCTGAAAGAGAGAAAAAGAAAGGGTCTGAAAAACTTTTAAGGAAATAATGGCCCAACACATTTACAGTTACTAAAAACTTTAACTTACATACTGAAAAAGCTTAATGAACCCCAAAAGGATAAAAACCAAAGAAACCACACTTGGAAAATCCTAATCAAATAGCTAAAAGCCAAAGATAACGTCAACCAAGAATTCTATATTCAACAAAATTATCTATTACAAACAAAGGCAACATAAAGCTATTCTCAGATAAAATCTGAGAGAATTCACCACTATCAAACTGACCATCAAAAACAGTAAAGGAATTGCTTCAGGCTGAATGTACAAATGACATCAGATGATAACTAAGGTCTTTAGGAAGGAATGAAGAGGATGAGAAAAGTTACATATAAAAGACCATAAATACTCATTTCCTTCCTTCTTTAAAAGACACCACTGTTTCAGGCAGGGGTTGGTCAACATTTTATGTTGTTTTAGCACGAAAGCAACCACAGCAGTATGCAAAATGAATGACCAAAGTTCTGTTTCTATAAAACTGCATGCATGGACACTAAAATGTGAATTTCATAAAACTTTCATAGGTCAGGAATATTTTGCTTTTGCATTTTTTTCAAACATTTGAACTATAAAAACCGTTCCTAACTCATAATCTGTACAAAAGCAGGCAGCAGGTTGGATTTGGCCTGTGAGTTGTAGACTCTTCGCTTAGAATAAGCATTCTAGCACCATTTATTACAAGCATAAATATCACATACATGGCAAACAAAAGAACAGAAGATGGAGAGGTCAGTAAGTAGAAATATAATGTTGCAAGATTGAGGTATTTTACCTTAAGTAATTCAGTATCATCTCTAAGTAAATCATAATAAGTTAAAGGTGCATATTGCAATCCCTAAAGCAACCAAAAAAAAAAAAACACAATGCAAACAGATATAACTAAAAAGGCAACACAGGAATCAAAGTGAATTATTAAAATATATTTGACTGACATAAAATACAAGAAGACGTAGGAACAGATGAACATAAACAGGTTAGGAGGAACCTTAAATGCATATTTCTAACTATAAGAAACCAATCTGAAAAGGCTACAGACTGTATGATTTCAACTATACGACATTCTGGAAAAGGCAAAACTATAGAGATAGTAAAAAGATCAGTGGTTGCCACTGCCAAAGATTAGGGGAGAGGGAGGGATGAAAGGTGGAGTAGGGAGGATTTTTAGGGCAGTGAAACTATTCTGTGTAATTCTATAATGGTGGATACATGTCATATTTGTCAAAATCCACAGAATAAACAATATCAAGAGTGAACCCTAATGGAAACTACAGACTTTGGGTGATAATGATGTGTCAATGTAGATTTATTGATTGTAAGAAATGTACCACTCTGAGGCGAGATGTTGGTATGGGAGAGGCTACGAATATGTAGGAGTAGGGGGTAAATGGAAATACTCTGTACTTTCTAGTCAATTTTGCTGTGAACCTAAAATTTCCCTAAAATATAAGTAAAAGGATAAAAATAAACACACAAACACAACAGGTTAGGCAATCAGAAAACAAATAACAAAATGGCTGCCGTAAATCTAACTATACCTTTAATTGTATTAATATGAATGGACTAAACTCTCCAGTAAAAAGGCCAAGATTATTAGAATGTATAAAAAAGCAAGACAAATATATTCTATCTACAAGAGACATATTTTAAATACCATAGACACAAATATGCTGAAAGTAAAAGGATGGAAAAAGATATTCAAACACTAAATATGGAAGAGCTGATGTGGCTATAGTAAAAGTAGACAAAACAGATTTCAAGTTGATGAATATTACTACTACAGACAAGAAAGGGACACTTCATAATGATAAAAGAGTAAATACATCAGGAAAATCTAACAATTACAAATGTATATGTACTTAAGTAAGAGTTTCAAAACACATGAAGCAAAAATTGACAAAAGTTGGAATAAGATTTTAAAAAGTCCAAAATCACAGTTAATGTTTGTCAGGAACTGAAAGAACTAGACCAAAATGGGAAAAAAATCTGTAAAGATTTAGAAACTCTAGAATACTGACAACCACCTAACTCATTTGATATTTATAGACCAAAATTTTCAATAATTTCATAACACATACATTTTTCAAGAGCAAATGGACTATACACCAAGACAGAACGTAAACAAATCTTGATGGATTAAAGACAAATCATACAAAGTATGTTCTCTGACCACAACTGAACTAAATTAGATATCAATAAAAATAACACATCTAGACAAGCCCCAAACGTTTGGACATTAAACTATCCTTTTCCAAGTAACCAATCTTGGGCCAAAGAATAATTGAAAAGAAAATTTTCATGAACTATTTTCAACTAAATAAAAATGATCAAAATTTGAAGATGCAATTAAAACAGGCTAAGAGAGAAACTTGTAGGTTTAAATGCTTATATTAGAAAACAAGAAACATCAATAATTTAAACTTTTATCTTGAGCTTTAAAAAAGAGTAAATTAAACCTAAAGCAAGTAGAAGGAAATAGTAAAGATAAAAGCAAAAATCAGTGAAATAGAAAATGAATAAGAAAAAGGGAAAAATCAATGAAACCTGAAGCCAAATCCTTGAAAGTATCAATAAAATTTAAAAACCTCTAGTTAGATGGATTAAGAAATTAAGAGGGATGTCATATATGCCCACTCTGAGATCCTACAGATATTAAATAGATAACAAGATTATAAACAAATTAAAGGCAATAAATTATACAATGTAGATGAAACAGACAAATATTCACTTAAAAAACATGTTACCAGAAGAAAAAAACCTGAAAACTCAACTATTAAAGATATTGAATTTGCAATTTAAAAAGTTCCCACAAAGATTTTCCAGGCTCAAAAGACTTCAAGGTAAATTCTATCAAACATTTAAGAGGTAATGAGAATATTACACTAACTCTTAAAAAAAACAGTGGGGGGGAAAAACAAACAGTAGACTGGGTAGCACTTTCCAATTCATTTTATGAGGGGAATGTTACACTGTTACCAAAACCAGGAAAAGACATTCAAAGAAAATTATAAACCAGTATCCTTGAAGAATACTGATAAAAAACCATAAAATATTAGCAAATTGAGTAAGGTGATATATAAAAAGCACAACACCTTATGACCAACTGGTGCTTATCCCTGGAATGCACGGTTGGTATAACATCTGAAAATCAATAATGTAATCATCATAATATTAGAATAAAGTAGGAGAAAAACTACATAATCATTTCAAATGAAGAAAAATCATTAGATAAAATTTAACATCTATTTATATCAAAAACTCCCAAAAGTAAAAATGGAAACAGGGCTGGCCCGGTGGTATAGTGGTTAAGTTCGTACGCTCTGCTTTTGCAGCCTGGGGTTTGTGGGTTCAGATCCCAGGCACAGACCTACACAGTGCTCACTGGGCCATGCTGTGGAAGTGTCCCACATACAAAATAGAGGAATATTGGCACAGATGTTAGCTCAGGGACAATCTTCCTCACAAAATTTTTTTTTTTAAATATTAAATAAAATAAATTAAAAAAAAAAAAGAATTTCCTCAACCTGATGAAATGCAACTACAAAACACTTACAGCTAACATTGTACTTAATGGTGAACGACTGTTTTCCCCCTAAAATCTGGATCAAGAAAAGGGTGTCTCACCAATTCTATTCAACACTGTAGACAATACATAAAGAATGAAAAAGAAATAGAAGGCTACAGACTGGAAGGGGAGAAGGCAAACTGTATTTACAGATAACGTGACCAGATATGTAGAAAGTCCCAAGGAATATACAGCAAAGAGTACTAGAAACAATAAGTGAATTTAGCAAGGTCATAGAATACTTACATCAAAATACAAAAATCAATTTTTTTATATACTAACAACAAACAATTGAAAATGAAATTAAAGAATAAAATTAACGAATATTTGCAAGACCTGTACACTGAAAACTACAAAACACCGCTGAGAAAAATAGAGAAAGACCTAAATAAACATGGAGATACACCAGGTTTACAGACTGGAAGATTTACTACCGTTAACACACCAATTATCTCCAACCAATCTATAAAGTCTTGAAAACCAATCGGAATCCAAGTAGCTTGTTTTACAGAAATCAATAAGTTGATTCTAAAATTTACATGGAAATATAAAACACCTAGAAAATCTAAAACAAGTCCAAAAAAGACAGAGTTGGAAGATTCACATTACCTAATATCAGGACTTAATACACTAATCAAAACTGTGTTATACTAGGGAAAGCAAAAATATACAAATCAATGAAACATACTACAGAAATACAACTATGGATATATGGTCAAATGACTGTCAACAAAGGCTCTAGGATAATTCAGTAGAGAAAGGATGTCTTTTCACAAATGACTCTGGAAAAACTGGATATCCATTAAAACAAAAACAAGGAACCTCAACTCTTACCTTATAGTATACAAAAGAATTATGTTGAAATGGATCATTCACCACTTAAAAGGAAACCTAAAACCATAATACTTATATGCTTTTAAGCATTCTTATAAACAAAGATTAAAATATGTCCACCTTGGAGTATGCAAAGATTTCTGAGGTAGAACACAAAAAGCATGGATCATAAAATTTAAAAACCTGATGAACTGGATTTTTGTCAAAATTTAAAACTTCAGCTCTGAAAGACACCATTAAGAAAATAAAAAATCAAGTCATAGACTGGGAAAAGATATTCACAGTACTTTTATCTGACAAAAGACCTGCATCTAGAAAATATAAAGAACTCTCACAGCACAAGACAACCAATCCAATTAAAAATTGGCAAAAGATCTGAAGAAACTCAGAAGATATATAAATGACAAATAAGCAAAATAAAAAATGCTCACCATTTTAAATCATACCAGGGAAATGAAAATTAAAACAATAATGAAATACCATTACACACCCACTAGAATAACTGAAATTAAAAAATGACCATACCAAATATTGGTGAGGATACAAAGCTGCTGTAACTTTCATACATTGCCGGTGGGAATGTAAAATGGCACAACCACTTTGCATAACAGTTTGGCATTTTCTTGTAAATTTAAACACACATTTTTTATACAACCCACTGATTCCACACCTAGGTATTTACCCACAAGAAATGAAAATATAGTCCACACAAAGATTTCTATGCAAATGCTCACAGTAGTATCATTTAAATAGTCTAAAAGTAGAAAAAAAAATCTATCAAAAAGTGAGTAAAGAAGTTGTGGGATATTCACATACTGGAATACTCCTCAGCAATACAAGGAATGTTTTAATATACACAATAACATAAATGAATTTCAAAAACATTATGTTGAGTTAAATAGGCCAATCCCCCAAAAAGTACATATTCTATTATCCCATTTATATGAACTTTAGAAGAAGAAAGACACATGATTACTGAAGGCTGGGTGTGGCAATGGAGCAACCGGGGGCATGTGGGAACTTTTGGGAGTACTGGAAATTTTGTAATCTTGACGGTTGTGGTGATTACATAGATCTATACATACACAGATCTAACTTTTCAAAGTTCATGAACTCTGCACTTAATGTGGGTGCTTTTTATTGTATGTAAATTATACCTCAATAAAGTTGATTAAAAAATATGGGTGAGTTTGGGGTTCTGCCTCGAGAATGGCAGAGTAGCTCTTACTTGACTGTTACTGCAGATAACACCTATAAACTCCAGATAAAATATAAAAAGCAACAATCTGAAAGCACTGCAAAGTGACCCAAACAGACAGAAACTGGAGAGGAGGGTTTACACTTGGGAGAACAGAAGAGCAACAGAACTGTCAATTCACACCACTTGTAGCCGGAGGGCAGGTCCCAGGAGACACCCTGTGTGGCAAATAAAATTCAGGTGGAAATCAATCCATGGTCTTACAGGCTTGAAGAACCAAAAGACCGAGTTTAGTACAACAGGAGCAGCTGGAAAGGAAGTAGGGAAATCCCACAGAAACGGAAGCCAGAGAGGGGGCCCCAAGGACTTTGAATAGACTTTGTTCACACCTTTGGCTGATATCTCAGTTAGGCATGCACGGGCCAGAATCCAAGCACCCTGATTAAACGTGAAAGAAACAGAGCAGGCATTCAAGCTGCTACAAATCTGACAGTCTACAGTTTGAGGTTTGCTTTCAGCCAGTTTTACTGTCCAATAAAACAAAACAAATCAATACTCACTTCCATTTCTATGGAATTTAACTGCTAAAGAGATTCTCTTTTGCCATAAACAACTAAAGAACTGTATAAAATAGATTAAACATCTGTTTTCAAGTACTGGCCAGCTGACAGCATAGAATGGTGACCCCTGAAAGAAGGGAAAACAAAGTAGGTTCTATGACTGCCCCAGCTTCCTGCCTAAAAGTAGTTTCTGGGTCCCAGGCCAGGGAGGGGAACCAGAAACAGAGCCCGGCAGTCACCCTGAGTTAAAGAAACAGAAATGAGAATTTGAAGAGTCCAAGATGGCAAGAACTGCCAGGCAAAATACTGAAGAGGAGGAAGCAGCAGAGAGAGACCACTCTAGACAGCTGCAGAGTGATCTCCGTGAATCTACGGCTGAAGACTGACCTGCAAAGACAGGGAATGAAACTCCATGAAGCGGGGGAAAGAATCAGAGGAAAGTAATAGGGCGAACAATTCCCAGAGCTCAAACAGGCGTGGGAACAGTTTGTTCTCCCACCAGCCAGAGTAGAGTGACCTGATACCACACAGGCTTTGGCAGAGCAGGGGTTGGCAAACTATTCATGTAAAGGGCCAGATAGCAAATATTCCAGGCTTTGCGGGCCATATCGTCTCTGCTACAACCACTCTGTAACTGTAGTGCAAAAGCAGTCATGGACAATATATAAGCAAGTAAGTGTGACTGTGTTCCAATATAACTTTTATTTAAAAAACAGGCAGCAGGCTGGATCTGGCGCATGGGGTATAGGTTGCTGACCTCAGTAATGGGACTAAATTAGCCTTAGACCAAATGCTGCTCTACACCAACAAAAGCTTAAATGCAAGCCTTAAAAGGGTCAAAACGATATGAGGTAACTGAACTCTTTAAAGGAACACAACAAAATACAGCATGCAGCAATTTAAAATTCAAGTAAAAAATTTCCAGGCAAGCAAAGAAGCAGGAAAATGGGATCTATATTCAGGAGGAAGAAAAAAACAAACAAAAACAAAACCAGAAATAACAGAGGTGATGGATTTAGCAAATAAAGATGTTAAACTGGGTCTTGCTCCATAAGCTCAAGAATGTAGAGGAAAAGATGAACATGACGAGAGAAACTGAAGATATGAAAAAGGATCATGTAGAACTTGTAGAGAAGAAAAATATGAGATATGAAAAATCCAATAGATGGGAGCAACAACACATTAGCCATTGAAGAAGGAAAGAGCAGGGTACTTGAAAGAGAGCAACATAAGCTATCCAAAATGCTTTGGCAACTGGCTGCATCCCAATGAAACTTTAGTTACAAAACCAAGTGGCATGCCTGATTGAGCCCTCAGATGATAGCTTGCCAACCCCTAGGCCTAGGGCAACCACTAAAAAAATAAAACAAAGATATACTTCTAATAAGTGAATAATAGAGAAAAAATGGAATCATAAAAAAGTTTCTCAATCCAAAAGAAAACAAGAAAAGAGAAAAAAGGAACAACAATAAAAAACATTGGGAAAATAGGAAAGAAACAGAACTTCAAAATACGGTAAGTAAAAACTGATAGATTGAAAAGGAAAAATAAACAAAGCCACGATTATAATTGAAGATTTCAACTTTCCTCTCTCACTCATTGCTATAACAAATAGACTGAAAATCAATAAGGATATAGAAGACCATCAGAATCAACCAATTTGACCTGATTATTTAGAAAATACTCCACCTAATAATACTAGAATACATTTTTTATAAGTGCACACAGAACATTCAAGTTAAACCATAATCTGTGCTACAAAAGAAGTCTCCACAAATTTAAGAAGATTTATATAGGGTATGTTGTCCGATCGCAACAGAATTAAACTAGAAATCAGTAACAGACAGATATTTGGAAAATCCTCAAATATCTGGAAATTAAATATAACTTCTAAAAAACCAATGGGTCAAGAAAGAAATCATGAGAAATTAGAAGATATTTTCAACTAAAAGAAAATGAAAATACAACATGTCAAAATTTGTTGAAGGCTACTTAAATAGTGCTTAGAGGGAAATTTATAACATTAAATGTTCTATTAGAAAAAAATAAAGATCTTATATCAATGATATAAGCTTCTATTCACAAAACTAGAAAAAGAGTTAATTAAACCCAAAGTGGCGAAAAGGAAAGGAAATAAAAAATGTAACAGCAGGAGGGAAGAAACAGGAAACAGGAACACAATGGAGGGAATCAATGAAATCAAAAGCTGGTACTTTGAAAAGATCAATGAAATTGATAAACCTCTAGCCAAATGACCAAGGAAAAAGGTAAGAGACACAAACTGTCAATAACAGGAACGAAAGAGGGGCATTGCTACCTATTTTTACAAACATCAAAAGGGTAAAAAGAATATATTTTGAACAACTTTATGCCAATAAATTTATAACTTAGATGAAACGGACAAATTCTTTGAAAGACACAAATTATAAAAGCTCACTGAATAAAAAAATTGATAACCTGAATAGCCCTAATTCTATTAAGGAAATTGAACTGCTAGTTAAACACCTTCTCACGAAGAAATCTCCAGGCTCAGATGACTTCACCGGTGAATTCTAACAAACATTTAATGAAGAAATAATACCACTTCTGCACAAATTCTTTCAGAAAAAAAGATGAGAGAATACTTTCCAACTCATTTATAAGACAGCATTACGCTGATACCAAAACTAAACAAAGATATTAAAAGAAAAACTACAGACCAAATTCTTTACGAACAACAGACAAAAGAATCCTTAACAACGTATTAACAAATTCATCAAACAATGTATAAAAAAATAATACTAGGGCTACTAAGTTGGTTTAACACTTCAAAATCAATCAATATAATTCATCATGTTATTAGAAAAAAGAAAAAAGCCATATATCATGCAGAAAAACCAATACATGTAGAAAAACCTCTGACAAAATTCAGCACCCATTCGTGATAAAAACTATCAGCAAACTAGCACTTCTTTTACCTGATAAAGAGCATCTATGTAAAACCTTTTGCTAATATCATACTTAATAGTGAAAGACTGAATGCTTTTCCCCTAAGTCAGCAACACGGCAAAAATGTCTGTTCTCACACTTCTACTCAACATTGCACTGGTTCTAAACAATGTAGTAAAGCAAGACAGAAATAAAAGGAATATGGATTCAAAAGCAAGAAGGAAAATAGTCATTATTCACATATGATTGTCTATGTAGAAAATCCTAAAGCATCTATAAAAAAATTACTAAAACTATTACGTGAATTTAGAAAGACTGGTCAATA
This sequence comes from Equus przewalskii, assembly GCF_037783145.1. Taxonomy (NCBI): domain Eukaryota; kingdom Metazoa; phylum Chordata; class Mammalia; order Perissodactyla; family Equidae; genus Equus; species Equus przewalskii. The sequence goes on from NC_091839.1 coordinate 7,520,030, forward strand.
TACAAAAATCAATTGCATTTTCATATACTAGCAATAAATGATGGAAATTTGAGATAAAAATGAGTAGCATTTGCAATAGCATAAAAAAATACCTAGGGATTAAAATAACAAAATATTTGCAACACTCTTACAGTGAAACAACAAAACATTACTAAGAGAATTTAAAGATCTAAATAAAAGGAGATGTGAGTTGGAAAACTATTATTTATTTATTTATTTATTTTATTTTTTTCCTTTTTCTCCCCAAAGCCCCCCGGTACATAGTTGTATATTCTTCGTTGTGGGTCCTTCTAGTTGTGGCATGTGGGACGCTACCTCAGCGTGGTTTGATGAGCAATGCCATGTCCGTGCCCAGGATTCAAACCAATGAAACACTGCGCCACCTGCAGCAGAGCGCATGAACTTAACCACTCGGCCACAGGGCCAGCCCCTGGAAAACTATTATTAATAATTCCTATTCTTGAATTTAAACTTGAGCATTTTAACATTTTCTTCTCCCGTAATGGATTGTTTTTATACATTCCTTTAACGTGCTTTGGGTCTGATGCTATAAAAACCGTAAGAGTAGTTATTTAATGTTATTGGTACAGAGTTTCTGTTTGGGATGCTGAAAAAGTTTGGGAACTAGACAGTGGTGACTGTTACACAACATTGTGACTATACCTAGTAGCACTGAATTACACACTTAAAAATGGTTAAAATGGTAAAATTTTGTTATGTATATTTTACCACACACACAAAAGTTAAACAGAAAAGCACAAGAAACACAAAGATCTGTAAGTGAGCACTGGGGTGAGCACGTGGAGGACTGGAAAAGGGGCAAAGGTGTTAAATGAGAAGATGAATGACCACTATGAGCGAGGCACCCAAATAAAGATGGTATCAGTGGGGATGAAGGGACCTGTGGTATAGGAATAAGATTCTTCACTAAATGATTGTGTGGTGAAAGAGGAGACATTTAACTCAAGTTAGCTGTACTAGCAGGTGGGTAGGGGCTGGGGACATAAGCAGGTTGGGAAAAAAACAAAAATAAAATAGGATGGGCAGGACATAATGAGGTAAATCTTGACCATGTGCCTGAAGTACCTGTGGAACATCAGGTGGGGATATTTCGTTGGAAGATGGACATGATTTTGACACTCAGGCCAGAGGTTTAGGATTAAAATTACTTGAGCATCATTAGAATAATAGTGGTAGATTGTGAATAGGAAGACGAGACTGTAAAGAGAAGAGAACCAATACAGAATAAGAACACCAGTATTTAAGAGGTCCAGATATAAAGATAAATTTTCTGAAAGAAAGAACCAGGAGAGAGTATGAACCAAGAGCAGAATATTTCAGGAGTTACACTCCTACTTCAGTATGGTGATTTAAGCATATATATTTACTTCCCATGCATCCAAATAAAAAAATCAGAGGAAATTTAAAAATAGGAATAAATCTTAACACAATTAGCATACTGGGGGAGTGTTACCGGCAGGCCACAGATTTTTAGGAATTGTTTGCAGCTATGAGCAAAACTGAAGGAGCAGACAGGAGAAATACAGAATTCTCAGTTCTTTGTACAATCTGCCAAGCATAGCTCTATTCTCGAAGCCTCAAGACAGGACTTCTCGCCACTTCTTAATAGCAATCTATCAATTCCCTCTCCATCTTGACTGTTTTTATCTAGACAAGGTCATGCGGTAATACAGTCTCATTAAATTTGAGGAAATGCACTTTTGTCCCAGCATTGCTTCCGGGAGAAGATTGAGAAAGATGTTGAATGATATACCCACTTAATGTGTGAACGCTGATTAAAATTAGAAGGAGCACTTGTGGAAGGTAAAGGCTTATTTGTTCAATATGGGAAGAAATGGGACCACTTGCCTGAAGGGGAAGATAGGCCAGGAGGATTTCAGAACAAGAAAGGCAAATGCTCAAATGTCCTTTAAAAAAATAAAAAGAAAAGAGAGAGGAACCATCACCTCACCTGAGCCATGGTTTTGAGATTTGCAAAAGATGACCAGTCTTCCTTTGGGCTCCTCTTTAGAAAAGGGGCAGTTCCTAAGAAGGCAAAGCCAAGATGAAAAGAAGCCACATGCACCCCACATGCCTTATAGCTCTCTTATGATTTACGACTCAATTAAAATTGCCTCCGTTTCCCTTGCTTTGGCCCTCGTCCACTCTGCACATCCCACATAAATACAGTGGGGAGAATGAGCCAGGCAAATCTTATTTTATCCCCAAAGCCAGAGATACAGGCTCTTGGGGCAACAGGTTAGGTTCTGGGCAAGCTCCCCTCCTCTCCAGCACCATCTTTTCTCTCCTAAGCAGACTACTGTTATTAACTACCTCCAACCTGCTCTCCATTAAGGCTCTACCATTTATACCACCATCTGCAATATATCGGAATACCTGTCACTCTGTATGCTAATATATACTATGATACAAACTTCTTGATGCCTGCCTATCTACTAGGTATAAATTGTGGTTCTAATTTTTATTTTTTTTATTATGGAAGAAGATAGGCTGCTTTTTATAAGTCACAAAACATCTTTAGTTTCTTATCTGTGAAAGGTCTAATTCTTTCACTTTTCTGTTAGGTTATTTTTATTTTCTGGATTGATCTTATTTAAAAGAAGGAGATTAATCCTGTATTTACTTAATTTTTTATAGTTTCTCATTTGAATTTGCATTCTTCCCATGCAAAAATAACTTAAAAAAAAGATTATTGGGCCATCTGGTTTAGTACCATCAGGTATTCAGTAATCTATATTTCCTCCACTCATCAAAACTGCCATCTTTATCACATACTTTATTTCCTTTATACATTTGAGTAGATCTGGACTTCATATTTAGTTCCACTGATCTGTGCATTTAATTGCCAAGATTACTCTGTAGTTATTACAGTTTTCAAACAATTTTAATATCAACTAGGCCTACTTCTCCCTCCTTTATTTTTCTCTCAGAATTTCTGGCTTGTTCATTTTCTCCTAAGAACTTCAGAAAGTTCAAAAATTTTACTGGAACTGCATGAAATGTTAGGGAGTTTTGACATTTTATTATATTGTGTCTTCCTGTTCTTTTATCTAAGTTGATTTTTGAGTCCCTTAGGATTAATTAAAACAAATCTTTCTATACATCCTTTGTATCTCATATTTTTGATGGCCACTGGCCACTTGCCATAGTTTTCTGATACATATATATACACATATGCACAAACACATATCTGTGAAGCCTACTGATTTAACTTTTTTTTTCCAGCAAAACTGAGTTTTCTAATTGCTATCATTGTTTGTTTTTAACAGAATGGTAACAAAGAAATTTTTCGGCCTGTTTCAGCAGATGTCCCAAAGATGGTGAGCAAAACAAGTTTCTAAGTGTTCCTCATTTAAAAATGAAGTCTTGTAGAGCAGCTAACTATAAAGTTTTGCTACCATTAGTTTCACTCCTACTTCAAGAGGCTGGAGAGGCTGAGAGAAGGGAATATCTCAGTAAAGGAGTAAATGGTTTTTAGAACATAGCTTTACAGAGGGAAGAAAAGTGAGTGCTTCTCCCTTCCTTATAATAAACAAGAGGCCTTTCAGACCCTCATGCCAGTAGGAACCAAAGTGGTGGGAGAATTGTGGGGGGAAAAGTACATGCTTCCAGGATTTGGGAGGGCAAAGTGGCTGAGATGGTGAATTCTCACCTGAGCTCTGGATGGGGAACCCATGGATGGAGCCTGTCTAGGCTGGCTTGGATCCTGTCCAAGAGGACTAACTGGAGAGACCAGACCAGCCAGGTGGGCCACTGCATGCCCAGAGGAAGCACTGAAGAGGCAGCTGGAGAAGTGTCTGTGCCCAGAAGGGCAGTGTATCTCCGGAAGTTCCCAGCAGGAGGTTCTTTCAGAAGGTAAAAGACGACTTACACTAAATTATAATAGTACCAGTCATGTTAGCCTCTTCTTGTCCCTGACGTCTCTTCCCTTTTCCAGTTCCCAATCCATTCCAGCTGGAGACTACCCACCTAGAGGAAGTAGAGACAAAATAGAGGTTGAGAAATTAGAGAAGAAACTGGAAGCACTGCAAGCTTCCAGGAGGAGAGAGAGTTTGAAGTACTGATTACTACAGTGAACATTCTGGATAGTCCATATGGGGTTTCCCAATATACTATCCTGCCATCTGAAAATCATTTAAATTTTATCTCATCCCCTCCATTTTTAAAATCTCTATTTATTCTACTTGTCTAATTGCCACAGAGTCAAATTCTGAAGCATATAAAATGGCCCATGTTTAGATAATCTAAACAATACATACTTAACTAGTCACACATCCAATTTCTCAAGCACTTCATCCCACACAATGAGCCACAATCATAGTCACTTTGGATTGTGCACACAAAATACTTCAAAAATTAGACATACTCAGTTATATCATCCACTACACAATCACAATCCCACAGGCACGCATGTCACGCATAATCTCACACAGCCCATACATACTTCTACACAAAGTAACAAAGTTTTACTTATAAACCCCATATTGTCGCTTCTCCAAAGTTGCAGACAGTCTCAAACACAACTCGGCTGGCACCTAATTTAAAAATCAGACACAGGCAGAGACCTACTACTTTCATAAACAATCGGTTCCACAACGTTACACGGAGCACCACATGCCCAAACACACACAAGCACAGGCACAAAAAGCTATACGAACTGCGTGTGCCTGTGCGTGCCAGGCCGCCCTCCGAGAGCTGGGGATTCCTCACCGGGAAAAATCAGACAAAATTCCTGCCCGCCGAGCTCCCACCCGCCTCGGACTTCCAGGTCCCTCCTCGGCGCTCCCCAGCCTGGACTCCCGTTCCCTCTCGGGCGCTCCCCGGCCCTGGCTCCCGGTTCCCTGCCCTGCCTGGGTTCTAGCTTCACTCCTCGCTTTCTCTAGGGCCCAGACTCTCGCTTTCCTCCTCGTCCTTCTCCGCCCAGGTTCCCTCTTCCTTCCTCGTCGTTTTCTCCAGCCCACGGTCCCTCCTCGGCATCCCCGCGGGTCCCGCCACCAACGCCCTCCTCAGAGCCCACCCGGCCGACCAGCCTCACCTTGGACCACTGGCCAGCCGCTTGCGCCTGCGTACTCGGCGCTGGCTGCACCTCCCAAGTGTCTCCGCGGCTCCGTCTTCGCGGCCGCGGCCTCGGCGCGCCTTCTCGACATCCGGGTTTTTCCGGCCTTGAACTACATTTCCCACAGCCCCCCGGCCGCTTTTGGAAACAACTTTGCCTGTCTGGTTCTCCTGCGAAACCCTCAAAAGTCGTCGCGCTCCGAGTGGGCAAGGGAGTCTGGGCGCGGCGGGCGCTCAGGTGAGGAATCCCCGAGGCCCCATGGCGCAGACGGGCGTGCGGAGCGCGGAGCTCAGGCGTATGTATGCGTGTTTAAGTGTGAGCGTTTGTGGCGGGGACGACACGGCTGTGTGCGCTGTGATGAGGCCATGACAGGTGCGTGATTGTGCTGTGTGTCCCTGCTCGGATGCGGGACCTTTGGGGTGACTGTGGTCGGCTCTGATGCGGGCTATGTGACACTGTGGGGTTTGAGACGACATTGCTGTTGTTACCTAATGTGATGGGAGAGGCTTTTGATTCTGTGACCGCGTAGGGTTGTATTACCGAGTAGAGCTTCATTTTTGCAGTTCTGGGTTTAACGTTGGCATGAGGGGCTTTTTAAATATCTCCCCTAAAAGTGTATCTGTGCCTGTAAAGACTACGATGCCTGTGTTGACCAGGGTCGCCCTGCACTGAAGCCTGGCCTGGGCTCCTTATTAGGGCTCCGCCACCTCCAGCGCCCAGCCTGGTGCTTAACACAGAGGGGTATGAGTAGCGTGTTGCCCGCCTAAGGGCCAATTTTAGGGTCTTTCCTTTCTTAGGATCTGTATCCGTGGGCTCCCTGCTGCTGCGTCTTTTCTCCTGCTTTATAGCCGTGGACCCTAGCTGCAGAGAGATGGTCACCAAATCGGGAGTCAGATATTTGAGTGGTAGGATAAAGGGTACGTGCAAGCAAAAAAGCACAAAGCTGTTTTTGGAATGAATTTCAGGGTTGGTAGTGTCCCTTAGGGCAGAGTCCTAGGAAGACATGGGGAGAGCCCAGGAGTAGGATTCATTCCTCAGAGCATCTCCCTTGGGAGCTGAGGTCAAGTTCCATATTTCAGAACCACATCATTCCCAAAGCTGTCTCCCTAGGAAACTTGCTGTGAACTTAAAGTTTCAGCCCTGGATATCAGTGACCCTGGCCTTTCCCTTTGTTATTAAGGTTAGCAGACCTTCCATCTCCCTTTTATTTCCATCTGAGCATGTATGTGGTAGATGATGGGAGCTTGTGTGGTGTTGAAGAATTTCTTCCAATTTAGCCATTCTGTGCTCCAAGAAAGGTCTGATGTCTCATGATTTCTTACCCTTCCCCCCTCCCTCCCCTTACAGTGCAGTTCTCTGGATGAAGAACCCCGAGGAAAGGAAAACATTACTGAGCATATCTGAAAACTAAGCTCAAGGTCAGGGATTTTGTTGTTGTTCTTGTTTTTTTGTTTTTCAGAACAGGAAGTTTTTGCTCTCCTTCTACTGAAATGGTTAGGTAACTATCAGGCAGGGCCTTGAGATGTACTTTGACTAACAGACTGTGGTGGAAGTGACACTGTGAAACTTCCCAGACAAAGCCTTAGGACGGCTTGCAGCTTTTGTCCTTTCCCTCCTCCTGCCCTGAGAACACCATGTGCTGAAGGCTAAGACTAGCTTGCTTGAAGATGAAACGTCACCTGGAGACAGTGGCCCAGCTGACAGTCATCAACAACTGCCGGCTATTTCAGTGAGACCATCTTGGACCATCCAGCCCCCACCAAGCCACCAGCAGGCTGCTATAATTTAAGGGAGATCAGCAGAAGAACCGTTTAGCCAAGCCAAGTGCAAATTGCCGACCCCCAGAATAATGAGCTAATTACTGTTTTTTGCTTTAAGCCACACACTTTTGGTGTAGTTACATAGTAATAGATAACTGAAACAGGTATAAGACTTTCTAGACTTTTCTGTCACTCTATATTGATGTAATTGTATTGGTCAACTTGTTTTGTAAAGTGATTTCTCTGCTATTATAGCTTGAAAATATTCCATATCCTTAATTATTTTCTGCAATTTTGCATTTGTCTTAGTATTCTATAACATGGATATTTTGTAATTTATTTAACTAATAACTTTCCTGAGCAACTCATCTTTGCTGTCCAACTTCCCTGTCTTCACCAACTTTACATTCCATTCCAGGACCTTATAGGGACATGGGTTCATGTCATTTCAGGAGCATGTAGACTGAGGAATGTGGCATTGACTTCTGCTGAGTGGAGTATAGGTGACTCCCCCCACTCAGAGGAATTTATTCAAGTGTGTGATATAGGACCTATATACATTTACACATTTATTTAATCAACTGGGTCTCCCTGATTACAATATCTCTTTTTCCTTTTCCAATTCAAAATCTGCATTCTGGAGCCATCTTACTTTCTTCACCATGACTCACTGGGGAATGTGACTCTTTAGGGTGCTTAGCTAATTTTCTGAAGGATTGCTTTAAGATTCCTAGAGGTGGAAATGGGCCTCTGTGCTGTGTTATTTCTAAAGTGTCATCATCCTGATCCTTCAGATTACTTTTTACTTCCTTTTCTGCCTGATGATCAAGGGAATGGTCTGGATTTCTGCATAGCCACATCAGGCCTAAGTCCCATTTCTTCTCCTATGTGTAGGATTTATTATTAATTAATTAATTTCCGAGGCAGATTTGATTTCCTTGTTGGAACAATGGCTGGTGGAGAGGTCGGCAGTGAGAGAGCTGAGCCTAGGTAGGTGAGGGGCAAGCAGTAAGAGGGAATCCTTGTGTATAAAACCTTAGGACTCAATGTAGTATTGGTACTACTTTAAGGTAGTACTCGTGTTACTCATCTGACAGATTTCATGTCTATGAAGAAAGCTGAGGCCTCTTCAGCCAGAATTCAAACCACAACACTGTACATCACGTATCATATACACATCTCCTATTATGTCTTCTGCCTTCAAAGATGGAAGAATTAGCTCTGTTATATTTTCTGATTGTAAAATTAGTAGATTCTTAATTCAGAAATTTAGTGAATACGGAAAAGCTTAAAGTAAAGCTCACCTAGAAACAGCTTTTTTGAATATGTTATTCCAAATCATTTCACCTGTTTCTCTGTGAATTAGCACATGGATATAGGTAAATAGGATTCTTTCATTCAAAACAAAATCATACTGCCTTGTAATCTGCCTTCTTCATCTAACAAAATATAGGTGCATATAGATTTTCATGTCATCAAATTACAAACTGTGTTATAATTTTTTAACTACATTGTCTGGATATACTATAATTTATCTAACCATTTCCCTATTGTAGAATATTTAAGTTCTTTCTGGCTTTTCCTCATTATTATGCAGTGTTTTACTGCACACTCCTTTTTGTGTACATGTATAGTTACATCTTTTGGACAAAGTCTCAGAAATATTGTTGAGAATGAGGCTTTCATAGTTAAAACCTGATTGTACATCTTTATCAGTTGCCCTGCTTAAATTTTAACCAATATTCAACATACAATGAAAGTGTCAATTCTACTAATATAGGCTATCATCAGTCTTTTAAATGTAGCAATTTCTAGTGGAAGTTGTGTTTGTTTAAATGAATTATCCATGCTCAGTTTTCACTCAGTGGAATAAAATCTAGGCTTCTGAGGCAAAAACCAGAATTGAAAGAGAATTGGTTTTGTAGTTAGAGAAATGTGGATTCAAAACATAGATCTGCTGGGGCCAGCCCCTTTGTGTAGTGCTTGACTTCAACACACTCCCCTTCAGCAGCCCAGGTTCACAGGTTCAGATCCTGGGCTCGGACCTGCACCACTGTCAGCCATGCTGTGGTGGTGACCCACATACAAAGTGAGGGAAGATTGGCACAGGTGTCAGCTCAGGCCTAATCTTTCTCAGCAAAACAAACAAACAAAACTTAAGATCTGCCATTTACTTTGAGCATGTGTGATTTCTTTTCTTTCATTTTTAATAAGACTTTTGTACAATATAGAGCAAAGATCTTAAAATCATAAATTGATGATTTGTTTTATAAACCCGTACAACCACCATGTGATAAACTTTTCAACATCCCAGAAAGCTCCCTCATGTCTCTTCCCAATCATTATACCCAAAAGTTAATCATTATTTTGACCTCTATCACAATAGATTAATTTTGTCTGACTTTGAATCTTCTATAAATGGAATCATACAGTATGTACTTTTGTGTCTGGCTCCTTTTACTCAATGTTGTATCTATGAATCATCCATGTTGTTGTCCATAGCAGTATTTTGTAATTAAACATTGTTGTATAGTATTATATTGTCTGAATGTACCATAATTTATGTATCCATTCTCCTGTTGATGGAATATTTGGGTGGTTTTTCCAATTTTTGGCTATTACGAGTCAAGCTGTTATGAATATTCTTGTACCAGTCTTTTGGTGTACATATGAAATCAGTTCTGTTTGTGTTGTGTACCACAAAATAGAACTGCTGGGTTAGAAATTACACATATATTTAGCTTTAACAAATATTGCAAAATAGTGTTTGAAAGTGGTTGTTCCATTTTACACTCCCACTTGCAATGTTTGAGAATTCTAGTTGCTCCACGTTATTGGGATTATTATTGTCAGCCTTTTGAATTTTAGCCATTCTAGTGAGTATGCAGTGGTACATTTGGATTTAATTTGCATTCCCCTTATGACTAATAATGTTGCAACCATCAGTTCCTATGGACAATGGAGAAATCCTATTATCCACAGAGCTGGGAATGAACAAAATTGAAATAAGTGAAGTTTCACAATAAAAAGTAAGTGCATAGCTTACCATACAACCCAGCAACCGCACCCTTGGCCATTTATCCCAGAAAAATGAAAACTTATATTTACACAAACACCTGTACGTGAATGTTCATAGCAGCTTTATTTGTAGTAACCAAAAACTGGAAATAACCCAAATGTCCTTCAATAGGTAAATGGTTAAACAAACTAGGGTATATCTATACCATGGAAAAACACTCGGCAATAAAAAGGAATGAACCATTGAAACATACAACAACTTGGATGGATCTCAAGGCAATTATGCTGAGTGAAAAAGAGCCAATCTCAAAGTTACAAACTGTGTGATTCCATTTATATAACATTTTTAAAATGACAAAACTAGAGAGATGGAGGACAGATCAGAGGCTGCCAGGGATTGGGGGGTGGAGAGGAGGTGGCGGTGGCCATGAAAGGGAAGCACAAGGGATCCTTTGATAGAACTGTTCTGAATCGTGATGGTGGTGGTGGTCACATGACTCTACATGTGATAAAATTGCACAGAACTAAATATACACAGAGATACATACATAAATGGGTGCATGTAAAACTGGCAAAATGTGAATAAGGTCTGTGGGTTGTAGCAATATTGATGTCCTGGCCATGATATTGTACTGTAGTTTTACAAGAAGTTGCCATTGAGGGAAACTGGGTGAAGGTTATGTGGGATCTCTCTATATTATTTCTTACAACTGCATATAAATTTATAGTGATCTCAAAATAAAAAGTTAAAATATAAGCACATAGCTGGGATAAGCAGTTTACCATTTGGAAAAAATAAAATTATATCTATACCTCACATCATACCACAAGAATAAACTCCAAATAGATCAGGGATGTAAACATAAAAAATGAAACTCTACGGGCCGGCCTGGTGGTGCAGCGGTTAAGTTCACACATTCTGCTTCTCGGCGGCCAGGGGTTCACTGGTTCAGATCCCGGGTGCGGACATGGCACCACTTGGCAAAAGCCATGCTGTGGTGGGAATTCCACATATAAAGTAGAGGAAGATGGGCATGGATGTTAGCTCAGGGCCAGTCTTCCTCAGCAAAAAGAGGAGGATTGGCAGTAGTTAGCTCAGGGCTAATCTTCCTCAAAAAAAAAAAAAAGAAACTATACAGGTCCTAGAAGAAAGCATTGGTAAATTCGTCTTTAATTTCAGTTTAAGAAAGAACTTTCTGGCTATGACTCAGAAAACAGATGCAATAAAATATTGATGAATTTGAAATATTCAAAGATTTGACTACATCAAAAAAACAAATCAAAAGACAACTTACAAATTGGGAAAAAAATATTTGCAAGATGGATCACAGATAAAGGGCTAACATTGCTGTGTTAGTCTGCTAGAGCTGCCATAACAAAGTACCACAGACCGGGTGGTTTAAGCAACAGAAATTAATTTTCTCATAATTCCGGAGACTGGAAGGTCAAGCTTGCAGATGGCCTTTTCTCTGTATGCACACATCTTTCTTGTGTTTCTCTCTCTCTTTGTCCTTATCTCCTGTTTTAAGGACACTGGTTAGACTGGATGAGGGCCCACCCCAAGAGCTTCATTTTAACTCCATTACCTCTTTAAAGGCCCTGTCTCCAAATACAACCACGTTAGGGCTTCAACATATGAATCTGCAGGAGGAGGACATAAATCAGTCCATAAGACTTACTAACATTGAAAAAGACTCTTGGGACCAGCCTGGTGGTGTAGTGGTTAAGTTCATGTGCTCCACTTCAGTGGACCAGGGTTTGCGGGTTTGGATCTGGGGTGTGGACCTACACACCACTCATCAAGCCATGCTGTGGCAGCATCCCATATACAAAATAGAGGGAAACTGGCATCAGATGTTAGCTCAGGGCCAGTCTCCCTCACCAAAAAAAACACAAGAACAAAAAACAGAAAAACTCTTTGTTTCACGATATATACAAGTATCGAATCATTATGTTGTACATCTGAAACTACAGTCACATGCCTCAAGTCTTGTTCTTTGCTGTTACACTGTACAGTCATGCACTGCATAATGATGTTTCAGTCAACAATGGACCGCATACATGATGGTGGTCCCATAAGATTAGTACCATATAGCCTAGGTGTGTACTGGCTATACCATCTAGGTTTGTGTAAGTACACTGTATGATGTTTGCACAACGATGACATTGCCTAACAATGCATTTGTCAGATTGTATCCCCGTCATTAAGCAATGCGTGATTCTAATATAATGTTCTATGTCAATTATACCTCAATTTAAAAATACCTCTTAAAATTGAAGGAAAGATGAAAAAACTTGACAGAAAAAAAATGGCCCTGCTGACACCTTGATTTTAGACTACTGGCCCCAGAACTGTGACAGAGAATAAATATCTATTGTTTTAAGCTATGCAGTTTGTGATAATTTGTTACATCAGCCACAGAAAACTAATATGCAAGGGATTAAGCAGTCTTTGGGAATTCAGGCTGAGGCGACCTCAGTTGTCTCCTCTGGCCTCTGAGAAAGAAGCTTCTCAAACATCTTAAAAGTTCTGACTGTTCACACCAGCTGAGCTTTACCTGCAATGGCTTCCCTCTTCCTGGAGCCCATTTACTCACTGCTCTCTCCACCACTCAGGGCTGTCTCCTTTCCTGCAATGGGGAAATCACATCTGGCTTAGAGATATAAAATCCTACATACAGGAAAAGAAATGGGACTTAGGTCTGCTGTAGTGATGTAATCAGGGAAGAGGAATGGAAGGGCCAAAGGAAGATAAGGTCACCTTAGGTGTCGAGAAAATGAAGTCTCAGTAATAATAAAATACAGTTGTTTGTTTCCAATTATACAAACGTCAAATCAGTTCTTCAAAGGCTCTCCAGAGATTCATAATGAAGGAAGATACTTCCAGCAGGCAGATTATAAATAACGAGGGAAAATGTTCTTAACTGGCAAGACCAGGCTCCAACATCACATCCTTGTAATTACGTCCCTCTGAGCAGGGTTCAGGCACTCACCCTCCACCTGGGAGAACTTGATGGACATCCTTGGAAATGACAGTCCTGCAAATGACAAAAACACTCCAACTCTACAAAGTCTAGTCCCATATGACCCTGTGGGAAAGGGGAAGGTGGGGCAGACATGGGAGCTAGGCAGCATATAGAAGGAATTTTTCTGGCATGGTTCAGTTTTCTGAATCCAGCAAGAATATACTAGTTTAATAAATTCCAGAACTGCCTCACAATGAGATTTTAAGTGGTCATTAAAAATTAAGTTGTAGAATAACCAAAAAATATATAAAAACTCAAAATATACTGACAGTGGCTAAAGCAGGTTACTACACAATATGTACAACTATTCAGTTTATCAAAATGTACACATACGCCATTACAGATGGAATGTCAGACATCAGCAATAGAAAAACAAATAGCTAGATTTATACTGTAAATGTTAACATTGGTGATTTGTAGGCTGTGATACTGATTTTTTGTTTAAGTATACTTCCATAACTTACATAAATTTAAAGTTAAGTATGCTTCCTATTTTCTTTACAAAAACCACATATTGATTTTAGAATGTATGTTTTAAGGAATTTTATTAAATGGAAGTTCTTCAACAAATAGGTAAAAGAAACTGTTATAAGTCTTTAGGTTAGAGTTACTGCTCAGAATATTCTAAATACAGTTGGCTATGAATGATTTCTCTTATGTTCCCTTACAGCAAACTGTTAGTTCCAAGCATGCCTGTGACGTGCTTTTCTGACTAGAAAAGAAGAGCTAAGAGGCTCAAACGTTGGTCTTGCCGCTTTGTTTTATGTCTTCTTGACAGAAGGATTTATTTCACTTCTGAAATATTAGCCATCAGGCCCTGCAACCAGTGAGAGAAGCACCTTGCTCCATTAGTTTCTCTTTGGACCCAACATCAAGAGAATCAAAACTGTAGGGCGTAAACTTGCCCAGAGAAAATTCATTCACACCCACAGTTGCTGTGAATTCGCAATAATTGGACAAGTTGCTGTAGTTAGAATTCTTTCCTATCAACTCCCATGGTTTATCATTGTACTTCTCCAGGTCTTTGTCATGCTCTGCCTTTGACCTACTTTTATACCCCTGTTGAATTATGAACAATTAACGTAGCAATTATATCTTATTAGTCTGTGTTTCTTCCAAGTACATAGGCATAGCTTCTTGCAAATTGTGGACATGTCAAACGTCTTACAGACAAATCACACTTCTAGGACAGTTTGTCTTAGGAAGAAATTATAAAAATGAACAAAAAAGTATCACAAAGATGTTCACTGAAGAGGAATTGCTGATAATCAATAATTAGTTAAAAAAAAAAGATAGGAATAAACAACGTGTTGAAAAATAGACCACATTATAATCATGATTTTGGTTCCAAATTAATTGTCAAAGAGAGATACTCATCAGGAATGGCTTAGTGAAGCAGACAGGATGCACAGCAGAAGGTACAGAGTTGGAAAATGATATAATCTAGTAGTTAAGTAAAGACTGAGGGCTTTGGAATTCTGGTTCCATCTCTCAGGACCTCTGTGACATTTTACAAGTTATTTCAGGTCCTGGTGCCTCACTTACCTAATCAGTTTACTGGGAAAACAGAGGGTTCGCATGAGGATTAAATGAGACAATACATAAAATACTTAGAATAGTGTATTAGTGTTCTCCAGAGAAACAGAACCAACAGGACGTGGGTGTGTGCACATGTGTATGTATATGTCTATATCTATCTATAAATCTAGACAGAGAGAGAGGGATTTTAAGGAATCAGCTCATGAGACTTTGGAGACTTGGTGAGTCCAAAATCTGCAGGTCAGGTCAGCAGGTTGAACAGTTGCAGTTCCAGTCCAAAAGTTGTCTGCTAGCAGAGTTCCTTCTTGCTCTGGGAGAGGTCAGTCTTTGTTTTATTAAGGTCTTCAACTGATTGGATGAGGCCCACTCAAATTATGGAGGGTAAACTCTACTTAGAGTCTACTGACTTAATTTCATCCAAAAACACCTTCACAGAAGCATCCAGAATGATGTTTGACCAAATATCTGGACGTTGTGGCCCAGCCAAGTTGACACATAAAATTAATCATCATAAGTCCACTCCTTGTCAACTTGGCACCTATACGCATCTCCTTAAACCTTATTTTATCTCCAAATAAAGACAGTAACAAGGTCATACTTCCATGACCTAACATGATACAACTGTCCTGCATGCAACCAAAAAACACACGAACCCTATCCCCAGAAGAGGATGCAGAGTCCTTGGGTGATGTTTACTCTTCTCCTTGATATCCCATAACTTAAGTATCATGCTGTAAAGTTAACAATACTTCAATACTATGATATAAGGTCAGTACATTTTATGTTACATGATAAATGGATAAAAAGGGAAGAAAACAAAGATATTTGATATATATATATATACACACACAAGAAAATAAGGGAAAAAAATTCATGACAGTTACAGTCCTTACTTCTGAAGCTGGTCACATGGTAATAGTTGGCATTTATAGCTACCTTCTTCCACGACCCATTCCGTATTCCCTTTGCCCTCAGCAAGCGCCTCAGCTGGCTGTGCTTCTTACTTGGTAAGATGACCCAAACATTCATTCTTGAAGGATCTGGCCCATCAGTAATCCTGCCTGAATAGAGTTGTAGTTTTCCATTCACTGTTATCAAGGGCACAGTAATACTAAGAGATGCCCAAAGAATCTCCTGTACTCCAGGCATACTCTTCCTTACCTCCCCGTGGAGCAGCAGTCCAACTTCCCTTGTTAGTAAGGATCAGTAACCCCAGTCAGCAGAGTAACTCCCTTCTTTGCCTATTGATTCAGAGGGATGAGGAGCCCAGAGTGGCCGGGCAGCAGTCTTAACTTCCAGTTCAATGGAATCATTGTATCTCCTGGGAGAAGCATCTCTCCCTTTGGAACCAACAGCTCTGGGGCAGCAGAGCATAGGCTGTGGGGACAGGTAGCAAAATTTTGCTGCTGGGTCACTAGGGGTAATAATGAGTGCTGTCACTCCCATTTCTACCCCTTGATTCCTGGCCTCATGAATCGTGGCAATGTGAGAAACAGCTCCAGATATTGGACACTGATCCAGAGCATATACAGCTTTCTGGAGAACCTTGCCCCAGCCCTGCAAGGTACTGGCATCTAGCTGGCATTGTAACTGAGTCTTCTAAAGATCATTCCACTCTTCCATCAAGTCAGCTGCTTTAGGATGGTGGGGAACATGGTAAGACTAGTGAATTCCATGAGGATGGGCCCATTGCTGCACTTCATTTTCTGTGACAGGAGTTCCTTGATCAGAAGCAAAGCTGCAGGGGATACCAGGATAATGGATAAGCCATTCTGCAGGTTCACGGATAGTAGTTTGGGCAGAAGCATTATGTGCAGTAAAGACAAATTTGTATCTAGAGTGTCTATTCCAGCTAGAACAAAATGCTGCCCCTTCCATGATGAAGCAGTCCAATGTAATCAACCTGCCACCAGGGAATGATGCCGTATCAGGGACTCAGTGTTGGTCTCTGCTGCTGGCAGACTGGGCATTCAACAGTGGCCGTAGGGATGTCAGCCTTGGTGAATGAAAGCCTATGTTGCTGAACCCATATGTGTCCTCCATTACTGCCACCACAGCCACTTTGTTCATGAGCCCCCTGGGTGATGACGGGTGGCTGAGGAAAGAATTTGAGTGGTATTCACAGAATGGGTCATCCTATCCACTTTATAAAAATCCTCCTTTGGTGAGCATACATGGGACACAAATATCTTCACTTTTACCCAGTCAGAGAGGTCCATACCTCTTTCCCAGACTTCCTTGACACCGATTTTCCAATCATGTTCCTTCCAACTCCCTGGCCATCCAGCCAAACCACTGGCCACAGCCCATGAACAGCTATATAATCACAAATCTGGCCATTTCTCCTTCCAAGCAAAATAAACAACCAGGTGCATTCCTTCAAGTTCCGCCCAACAAGAGAACTGCTTGTGCTTTCAGGGCCTTCTCAGCCTGATGACGTTTATACTACTTCCATTTAAGGGTGGAGTGATGCTATGTGCACCCAACTTAATGGCTTCTTGGGTCAGATAACCTCCAGTTCATGATGGGCAGCTCAAGTCACATGGTAACTTGGCGGCGCATGGTTAAGTGTTCAGTCTCTACTAAGGCCCAGTAGCACATCAAAATCTGTTTCTTTTGGCAGGGCTTTGCTTCAAAAGCCTAAGGGCCTGCTCTGTGTGATTCACCTATAGGGGCCTGCCAAAGGCTCCAGACAGCATCCCTATCTGCCACTGATACTTCAAGCACCATTAGATCTGCTGGGCCATATGGCCAAGTGGCAAAGCAGCACGTACAGTAGTCTCGACCTGTTGCAGAGTTGCCGAGCCTTCTCTTGTTCTGGGCCCTACTTAAAACTAGCAGCTTTTCAGGTCACTCAGTAATTAGGCCAGAGTAACACACCCAAACGAGGAATATGTTGCCTCCAAAAGGCCCACGAAACTTTGCGCCTTTTTTTTTAGTTGTGGGCAGGGGCCAGATGCAACAACAACTTATCCCTCACCTCAGAAAGGATATCTTGACATACCCTACACCACTGGATCCCTAGAGATTTCAGAGGTAGAAGGCCCGAGTTTTTCTTGGATTTATTTCTCACCCTCTGACACACAAATGTCTTACCAATAAGTCTAGAGTAGTGGCCACTTTTTGCTCACTACACGAGCAAAGGTCCCCTAGGTTTGATAGGTCCAATCAGCGTAATGCCATCAGTGTAATGGACCAGTGTGACATCTGGAAGAGAAAGGTAATCAAGGTCCCTGTGAACTAATTTATGACATATAGCTGGAGAGCTGATGTACCCCTGAGGCAGGACATTAAAGGTGTAGTGCTGCACTTCACCTTGCCAGCTGAAAGCAAACTGCTTCTGGTTGTCTTTATTAACAGAGATGGAGGGAAAAAAACATTTCCCAGACCAACAGTTGCATACCAGGTACCAGAGGATGTGTTAATTTGCTCAAGCAATGAAGTCATATGTGTTACAGCAGCTGCAATTGGAGTCACCACCTGGTACGATAATCCATCGTCATTCTCCAAGAGCCATCTGTCTTCTGCACAAGCCAGACAGGCAAGTTGCATGGGGGTGTGGTGGGAATCACCACCCTGCATCTTTCAAGTGCTTAATGGTGGCACCAATCTCTGCAGTCCCTCCAGGAATGCAGTATTTCTTTTACTTTACTAGTGTTCTAGATAGAGGCAGTTCTAGTAGCTTCCATGTGTCTTTTTCCACGATAACAGCCCTCACTCAACAGGTGAGAGAACTAATGTGGGGATTCTGACAGTTGCCGAGTATGTCTATTCCATTATCCATTCTAGAACTAGGGGGAAAAAACACAGGATGGGTTGGAGCACCATTGGGCCCACCAGTAGATGGACCTGAGCTAAACCTCCATTGATCATCTGACCTCCATAAGCCCCTACTCTGACTGGTAGGCCACAGTGATGTTCTGGGTCTCCTGCAATTAGTGTCAGTTCAGAGCCAGCGTCCTTTCAGTACCTCAAAGTTCAGATTATTTCCTTTTCCTCAATGTACAGTCACCCTGGTAAAGCGGATAGGTTCCTTTGGGAAGGCTTGGGGAAAAATTAAATTAATTTTTGGCAATGTAGCAGGGTCTTTCATTTAAGGGGTTCTGGGTCTGTACACAGGGTCAAGTCTGGGAGCTGATTGAGGAGCCATGACACTGTTTTTATTATTCACGTTAGGTTTTTGTTCACTTGACCTAGAACTCTTCTGCTTATACAGATGGAGTAAGAATTCAGTAAATTGCCCATCTATTTTACCTCCACCAAAGAATACCAACCATATTCCCAGTTACCCTGTAACAGAGATTTTTTTTTTTTGAAACCTTCTTTCATGGTCATTTTGCATTCTTTATCACAATAAATTACTATTTCATATTTTTAAAATCATGTTTTAGTCTTAGATTTTTAAAAATTTCTGCTGAAAATTTAATTTTCAAGTAAAACTGATACTTCAAGAAGCTTAACCCTTATCTTTTTAGAGGTAAGTAAAGTGAGGTTTAGAGTAGGTATCTCCTCATCCTCAATCTCACACATTCATAATATTTCAGTCTCACATAGTTACTACATTCAGATCACAATCACAATCTTCCATCGAGATTTTAACTTGCCTAAGTTGCAAACACACAAAAACACACCAAATCTCTCACATGATCTCCCACTCAATCACACTCAGTTAAACCTCACACATCAACTTCAAAGTCATAACGTTATAGTCACCTGCTCTTTCACTGTCATACAGTTCATCCGGAGACTTGGGTACAGTCACAAACCACTGGCACATACTGCACCTGTTTCACTCAACGCCCTCTTCCAGGGACAGTAGTCTCAGGTGCAAACCACCTCACACAGGTGACCAAGACTCACACACAAACACGACCACTTGTTCTCACAGATACATTTGCTCCCATCGTACTTAGAGGTGCAGTTCCTGGCCTCTCATCGAGGTTAAAAATCTTTCCCATAGACTTGTCCCTTCTGGCAGATAATCTGGACTAGCTTCCACCCCTCTCAGTCAATACTGGTCTCTCTCTCCCCCCCTCACAGGCACACAATGTCACCGCACACCTCTCCCATGCACACGTGTAAGGCTCAAGACCAGCTGGCCCTTCCCCAGGGATCTGTGATTCATCCACCTGGGCCCCTCCCGGTCCCGAAAGACCAGCTTCCCCCCTTCTCCCAAGGAACTTACGGACACACGCCACAGCTAAACCCGTCGGCCAGTCACAGGCAGCCCCAGCACAGCCTCCCACTGGAGGTTTCAAGGTCGCCGCCGCGTGGCGCCGCCGGCAAGCACGCGTCCTCAGTCCCCCGGCCTCACGGGCTCGTCACGTCACACCACGTCACAGTCACCGGCGGCCCAGCCCACCGCCTGAACCCGCCCGGCCAGACCGCGCATCCGCTATCCCTAACGGTCTCAAACCCGTTTAACATACGGATTTCCTCACGCTTGCTCACCTGCACAGTCGGTGACACACATCCTCTCCCTCTCGACCAGACTCACCCTCGGCCACACTTAGAAAACACGTGTGGACTTAGAAAACAAATCCAGGGCAACCGCGCGCCCTGAGCCGGATCCTTCCGCAGCAGACAACTCCGAGCCAGCGCACGCGCGCGTCCCCTTTGAGGTGCTGGGACAGCCATTGTGCCAAGCCTGAAATCTGTCCTCAGAGAGATCCGAGGTCCCGAATTCAGACGGAAAACCAGGGCCTAAGCCGCGGAGACGGGGAGGTCGCAGCGTCACTCCACACCCGAGTGAAACTGCTGAGGTGCAGCCCGAAGAGCGGCAGAGGACCTACGTCGCTCGCTCCCGCCTCCTTCCTCTGGACTACGTTTCCCAGAGGCCGCAGCTGTGCACCTACTTCCGGTGGGGCCGGCGGCGGAGTGGTCCGCAGAGGCAGGTGCTACCCTGGTCCTGTCTCGTAGGCCGGGCTCGGCCTGCGGCCTCACCTGGAGTCGAATCAGGACTCAGCCCAGAGCCCTTCCTGGGGATGCTGAAGGTGAGGAATCCGAGAGCCCCAGGGCCGGGCAGGAGGAGTGTGGACTATTAGGCCTTTAAGTGCGGGGGCAGCCCGGGGGAGGTGGACTGAGTTGCTGTGAGTGCGTGAGAAACTCGAGTTTGAGTCCGCACTAAGTGTTCGTGTGTTTGTTGTGACAGAGCCTGGATTCGTGATCGTGCTTTTGTGACAGTGTAATTGTGTGCTTGACCGTTTGTGTGAATGGAGTTTGTATGTGATTGTGACCACGACTGCGGGTGGTTATTTGTGTAAGCCCCATTTACTTACATAAAAGAAAAGCGCATTTACACAAACGTTACCCCCAGGATCACGCAATCAGGCAGTTAGGGAGACATTCCAGTAGCACCTGTAGATTCATACACACGACACAAAGCCAAAATCTCAAAATCCATCCCATGTATATCATCATCTCACAGCCCCAGACAAAGCCACATATACGGTAAAAAAACTACCCACTTAGTACTCATCCCCAATAGTTACCCGAAGATCTCACACATATCACCAGGAATCATAGAAACATAGTTACCGTGGTCACAGACAACGTCTGCTTGACACCACACTCAAGGTCACACAAAGTTTGAGCTCCAAGAAAGGCCTGGTGTCTCATAATTCTCTAGCTCACTGCTTCTGCCGTTCCTCTTAGAAACGCCTAGAACAGGAGTAAAGAATGGCACTGTTGCACATTCAAAAACAGTGTCTAAAATGATCAGGTGCTACTTATCTGAAATGTTCATATTAAGTTTTAACATTCCTTTGTTAAATTATTTAAAGTAGAAGTTATCTATAGTTCTCAACCACTCTGAACATTTTACTGCAAATGCTTTCACCCTCTTTAATATGCATATATATGCTTATGTACATAGGAATTTTTTCCCCAAAGATTAGACTACAATACACATTGTTTTGTAATTTATTTTTTTTTTGTAATTTTTATTAGAAGATATTTAGGTCTTTTTGTCTGTGTTCAGGGATTAAATTGCCAAAGATTTTCCAGGATGCTTCCAGGTCTGATTCTTTAATTCTCACCGGTACTTCAAACTAAAAACTCACTATTTATTTTGCTCCGGAAATTTTTGTTCTATTTATTTCTTCTTTTCCTTCTTTGTTGTTTTAGTCTCTATTTTTTAAATTCCTGTTACAGGTATATTAGGTATTTTGGGTCATTTCCTGTTTCCCTGATATTTTCATAATGTCCATTTCCTTTTCTTTTTCCTCCTAATTCTGTGAGGATCTGGTCAGGATAGGTCTGAGCAGGTCACTTGGGTCCATTTCATCGTAGTGTGGGGACCCTGGTCTGCCTCTCTAAATCCCTCCTGCTAAAGAACTTGGGCCCGGTCTTCCCTGAATCCATCCTGCTGTAGCTGGGTTCCCTCCTTGTTTGGAGTAAAGTTGGGATTTGTCCAACTTCTCTCTGATTTATTACATATGTGTGTATAGGGACCAGGAATAGGAGACATGAAGGGGCAAGAAAACTGCCAGTCTAAATTAGCACTTTGGGAACTCAGAGACAAAACCATCTTATGTTTTTTTTTTTAAACTGCTCTCATCCAGCAACACTTTCTTTGGACTCTGATTTTCTTCTAAAGTGGAACCAAGAAGAGAACTAATAAATACATTGAATTCTAAAAAAAGCCATGGACCATGTAAGTTGGTATTTTCTTGTTCCTAACTGAAGTATTCTTTTTTTCTGTAGTTCATATGAATATTTGCATTTTTTATCCTGATGTTGTTACCTAACTGGATCTTCTACAATAACTTACTAGTGAGTGAGTAAGTGATGGTGCCAGAAATTCAGGTTTTTCCTTGTTTTGCTCCTTTCTTCTCTAACCACCGTTCATCTACTTAGTCAATTAATCATTCCTCATTTCTCATATGCTGTCTTCTGCCAGGCACAAGGAGAGAACAGAAATACTTCTTTTGAGGGAAATATTAATGTTTCTCTTGTCAGAACTTTGGTTTGAAATATTAACATATTTATTGAGTACCTACTATGTGATAGGCACTCTTCTGGGTAACTAGGAATAAATCAGTGGGGAAAAAAAATCAGACACATACAAATCATCCCTAGTGGAACTTAACTTGTAGAGAGAGAGTCACAAAATAACTAACTTATATAGTGCAAGACTTAAGACACACTGATATATATATACTTACAGAGATAGATATATGTATACTTATGAACACAAAATAATTATATGATAAAACTAAGACCAAAGAGCAAATATATGTCTTATCAATAAATGTATATAAGCTTTAGTTCACCTATTAAAAGAAAAAGGCTTTCAGATTGAGTCATAAAGAAAAACTTAACTCTCTACATCAGACATTTACGTGATTCAGAAAGGATAATAAAAAAATGGACAAATTACATCAGGTAAATGGAAACTAAAAGAAAACAGACTAAAATTCAGGTTCTATCACACCATTAAACATGGCAAAGAAGGGCACTATATAATTCTAAGGTGTAAATTTCAAAATGAAGATGTAATAGTTATGAATACACTTGCATCAATTATTATAGCAGCAACCTTCCTAAAGCAAATAGAAGAGCAGATAGAAGAAGAAATTGACACTTGCCAGCAGTAGGGAACATTAATTTACTCTCTCAGTCAAAGTCAAGCCAAGTGGACAAAATTTAGTAAGGATATAGAAGTACTAAATAATATACTCCATGAAATGTACCTTATTGATAATATAGAAAATTCTGTATCCTAATAATAGTGACTGTGCATTCTTGTCAAGTGTCCATGAATCATTCGGAAAAAAATGACAAAATATTAAGCCACAGTAAAGTCTAAAAAGTAGAAATGATAAACAGTATCCTCTGAACACGGTGAAATACAACTAGAATTTAATAACAAAATCAGAAAAAATAGTTACTCTTGCCAACAATTTATAAAATCTGTTTTAATAACTCCTAGATCAAAGAAGAAATAGAATCTAAAAGTAAAGAATTTCTGGTAATCAGTGATAGCAATACATATTGGAAGCCATGGGATTTAGTGAAAGCAAGACTCTAAAGGAAAGTTATAGCTTTAAATTCTTCCAACAAAAAATAATGAAAATATATGTTAAAAGGAAATATGGAAGGGATTTACAAAGATAAAAATTATAGGCTTTAGAGAATAGGAAATAATTATAACTAATAAGATAAATCTATAAGATAAATCACTAACCCTTGAATCAGGAAAGAAATGGGAGAAAGCACAAATATACCATTTTCAATTGCTCTCTCTTTTTGAGATCTGAATTTCTGTTTGTTGTCATTTCTCTTTAGCCTGAAGATATTCCCTTAGCATTCCCTATAGTTTATATCATCTAGTGACAAAGCTTCTCAGCTGTCTTTATGTGAAAATGTCTTTATCCTACCTTAATTTAGAAAATAAATCTGAAAACAGGCTTTCTTCCTCTATTTTATGGAAGAGTTTTTTGTAGAATTAGTATAATTTCTTCCTTTATTGTCTGATAGAATTCACCAGTAAAGGCATCTGTGGTAGGCACAATAATGACCCCCCAAAGATGTCTACCTGTGAATATGTTACCTTACGTGGCAAAAGAGACTTCACAAATGTGGTTAAGAGTTTTGAGGTAGGGAGATTATCTTGGATTATCTGAAGAGCCAGTGTCAGAGGGAGATGTGAGGATGGAATACGCATACTTCTGTTAGAGAAATGCAACCTTACTGGCTTTGAAGATGGAAGAAGGGGGCCACAAGCCAGGGAATATAAGTGGCCTCTGGAAGGTAGAAAAGGCAAGGAAATGGACTCTCCCAGGAAATGCCAGAAAGGCGCGCGCCTTGATATAGTCCGCTGAAACCCTTGTTGCACGTCTAACTTATAGAACCGTAAAGTAATAAATCTGTTGTTTTAAGCTACAACATTTGTAGTGATTTGTTGCAGCAGCAGTAGAAAACTAGTCTACCATCTGAGTTTGGAGTTTTCTTCATGGGGATATTTTAATTTCTTTAATAGATATAGGGTTTTGGGGATTTTTATTTCTTCTTGAATCAGTTTAGTAATTTGTCTTTCAAGGAATTAGTTTACTTCAACTTAGATGTCAAATTTATTGGCATAAAGTTCATAATATTCCTTTATTATCCTTAAAATGCCTGTCATATAATGTAGTGAGGTACTCTTTTTAATTCCTGATATTGATAATTTGTCTTTTTTTCTTGATCAGTATACTAACACTTTATCAATTTTATTGATCTTCTCAAAGAACTAACTTTTAGTTTTACTGATTTTTCTTTCTAGTTTGCCCTTGCTATTTCATTGATTACTGACCTTATTTATTCTTTCCTTCTGCATACGTTGGGTTAATTTTCTCTTCTCTTTCCAGCTTAAAATTCCCTTTCCTCTTTTCCCCATAGGTTATTTAGAAGAGTGTTCTTTAACTTCCGAATATTTGGGGACTTTATCAGATTTTTCTGATAATTCATTTTTAACTTATTTCTTTTGTGGTTAGAAAACATATTGTGTAATTTCAATTCTTCTAAATTTATTGCGACTTGTTTTATGGCCCAAAATGTGGACTATCTTGGTGAATATTCCATGTGCACTTGAAAAAAAAGTTGGTATTATACTGTTATTGGGTAGACTTTTTATCAGTTAGGTCAAGTTGTTTGTAGTGATGATACACTATTCTGTGTCTTCACTGATTTTTTATCACTTGGCGTATGAATTACTGAGAGAGAACTGTTGAAACATTGTGAATTCGTCTGTTACAGTTCTGTCAGTTTTTGCTTTATGTATTTTGAAGCTCTGTTATTAGGTACATGCATATTTAGGATTGCTGTCTTCTTGATGATTTGACCCCTTTATCATGAAATATTCCTTTTGGTGATATTATTTTTCTTGAATTCTACTCTCTTCATTAGTGTAACTGCTTCAGCTTCCTTTTACTGTTGTTTCATGGCATATCTTTTTTTTCATCCTGTTATTTTAACCTGCTTTAACTATATCTCAAGTAAGACCATATAGTTTGATTCTACTTTTTTATCCAGTCAGACACTCTCTGCCTTCAAGTATCTAGACCAGGGGCTGGCAAACTATAGCATGCCAGCCACAGCCAGTCCACAGCCTGTTTCTGTATCACCCTCAAGCTAAAAATGGTTTGGCATTTCTGAAGGGTTATAAATAGATAAACCAACAGAAAAATATGTGATAGGGACTGTATGTGACTCACAGAGCCTAAAATATTTATTGTCTGACTCTTCAGAAAAAGTTTGCTGACCTCTAGATTGACTTTAAATTGAATGTAATTATTAGGTTTTAATCGATCATCTTGTCATCCCTTCTTTCTTCCTTTTTTTTCTATTTTCCTGCTTTCTCTTAGATTAGTCTTGTATTTTTTAGTATTTCATTTATCTCCATTATAGCATTATTAGCTGTACTGTTTTTACTGTTTTAGGGCTTGTTCTAAAGTATCCAGTGTGCCTTTAAAGAAACAATCTTACTAGAGTCTTCCAGTAATTTTATACAATTTCACATATAACGCAGAAATCTTACAGCTGAATACTTCTATTTCCCGCTCCCATCTTCTTTGCTATTATTGTTGTATATTGTATTTATAAATATGTTTAAACCACACATGCTTTTTCTCCTTTACATAGTCAGTTATCTTTTAAATAAATCATGAAATGAAAATAATATCTTTATTCACATCCAAATTTACCATTTCTGGCACTCTTCATTCCCTGTGGATGGAAATGTTTACCTAGTATCAATTTTTTTTCCACCCAAAGAACTTCCTTTAACATTTTTTGTAGGACATAGCTTCTGGTGAAGAATCCTCTCAGCTATTTTTTTGGTCTCAAAAACAAACCAAAATACCCCAAACTTTATTTCACTTTCATTTTAAAGGATTTTAGTTGGCTATAGAATTATAGGTTGACAGCTTTTTTTCAGCATTTTATAGATAGTGTTTTGTTGTCTTCTTGCCCCCATTGTTATTAATGAGAATTAATCTTTGATTTGTATTGTTGTTCCCCTCTGTGTGATGTATCTTTTTTGGGGGAGAAGGTCTGGCTGCTTTTAAGATTTTTTTCCTTATCCTTGGTGTTCAGAAGTTTTATTATAATGAGCATAGGTGTAGTTTCTTTGTATTTATGTAACTTGGGTCATAGGTCATTATGGCTCTGTTCACTTCCTTTTTTTTTTTTTTTTTGTTTTAAAGATTTTATTTTTTCCTTTTTCTCCCCAAAGCCCCCCGGTACATAGTTGTGTATTCTTCGTTGTGGGTTCCTCTAGTTGTGGCATGTGGGACGCTGCCTCAGCGTGGTCTGACGAGCAGTGCCATGTCCGCGCCCAGGATCCGAACCGACGAAACACTGGGCCGCCTGCAGCGGAGCGCACAAACTCAACCACTCGGCCACGGGGCCAGCCCCCCTGTTCACTTCTTTTTTGAATCTTTTTTCTCTGGGCTTCAGTGGGTGATTCCTAGAGACCTGTCCTGAAGTTTAGTGATCTTTTCTTTTACTGTGTTTAATCTGCTATAGATCCCATCAAACTAATTTTTTATTTCAGATAGTTCATTTATCAATTTCAGGATTTGCCTTTGGTTCTTTTTTAAAATACCTAAATTTCACAAGTCTTTGTCTGCTAATTTCAGCGTCTGAATCATTTGTGGATATTTTGTATTAAGTGATTTCTTTTCTTTTCTTTTCTTTACTTTTTGCTGAGGAAGATTCACCCTGAGCTAACATGTGGCCACTGACAGATGAGTGGTGTAGGTCTGCAGCCAGGAACCGAACCCGTGCTGCCAAAGCAGAGCACACCAAACTTAACCACTAAGCAACCAGGGCTGGCCCAAGTGATTTTTGCTTGAGTATGGGTCACATTTCCTTTTTTTCATTTCTAGTAATCTTTACTAGTAATCATTTCTATTAATCTTTTATTATATACTAAACATTGTATATTGTTGACTCTGGATTCTGTTAATCTCTTCTGAAGAAAAGAAATTAGCTTTATCGGATAATTACTTATAATTATACATAATGTAAAGCATAATACTTAAAGCATTATGGCACTGGAGCATAAATAGATCAAGGGAACAGAATAGAACATCCAGAAATACGGTAATTTAACCTGTGATAAAAGTGACATTTCAAATCAGTAAGCTAAAGATAGGGATTTTTTTTAACTGAGATATAATTGACACATAACATTATGTTAGTTTCAGGTATGCAACATAATGCTTTAATATATATATTGTCACTTATGAAGTGATCACCACAGTAAGTCTAGTTAACATCCATCACCACACATACTTAAAATTATTTTTTCTTGTGATGAGAACTTTTAAGATCTACTCTTTTAGCAACTTTCAAATATACTGTACAGTATTAATAACTATAGTCACCATGCTGTACATTGTATCCCCAGGGCTTATTAATTTTATAGCTGGAAGTTTATACTTTTTGACCACCTTCATCCATTTCACCCACCCACCTCCTCCCAGTTCTGGCAACCACCAATCTATTCTCTGTATCTATAAGTTTGACTTTTTGTTTTCTGTTTTTAGATTCCACATATAAGTGAGATCATATGGTATTTGTCTTTTTCTTTCTGAATTATTTCACCTAGCATAGTGGCCTCAAGGTCCATCCATGTTGTTGCAAATGGCAGGATTATACTTAGCTTGTTTCCACGTCTTGGCAGTTGTAAATAATGCTGCAGTGAACATGGAGTGCAGATATCTTTTGAGTTATTGTTTTCATTTTCTTCAGATAAATACTCAGAAGTAGAACTGCTGGATCACATGGTAGTTCTATTTTTAATTTTTTGAAAAACCTCTATTCTGTTTTCCATAGTGGCTGGACCAATTTACATTCCCACCAATGGTGCACAGGGGTTCCCTTTTCTCCACATCCTTACCAACACTTGTTATGTCTTGTCTTTTTGATAACAGCTGTTCTAACAGGCGTGAGGTGATATCTCACTGTGGTTTTGGTTTCCATTTCCCTGGTGATTAGTGACGTTGAGCACCTTTTCGTGTACCTGTGGGTCATCTGTATGGCTTCTTTGGAAAAATGTCTATTCTGATTCTCTATCCATTTTTTAATCAGATTTTTTTTTTCCTATTGAGTTGTATGAGTTACATATTTTGGATGTTAGCTCCTTATCAGATACATGTTTTGCAAATTTTTCTCCCATTCTGTAGGTTGCCTTTTCATTTTCTTGGTGGTTTCCTTTGCTGTGAAAAAGCTCTTTAGTTTGATGTAGTCCCACTTATTTATTTTTGCTCTTGGTGTCAAATTCAAAAAGATCATCATTGGGAGCCGGCCTGGTGGTGTAGTGGTTGAGTTCGTGTGCTCCACTCTGGTGGCCCAGGTTCAGTTCCTGGGGGCAGACCTACACATGCTCATCAAGCCATGCTGTGGCAGCATCCCACATACAAAACAGAGGAAGCTTGACACAGATGTTAGCTCAGCGACAATCTTCCTCCAGCAAAAAGAGGAGGATTGGCAACAGATGTTAGCTCAGGGCCAGTCTTCCTCACACACGCAAAAAAATGATCACCAAGACAAATGTCAAGGAGCTTACTACCTATATTTTCTTCTAGGAGTTTTGTGGCTTCAGGTTTTATTTTCAAGTCTTTAATCCATTTTGAGTTGATTTTTGTGTATGATGTAAGACAGTGGTGAAGTTTCATTCTTTGGCATGTGGCTGTCCAGTTTTCCCAATACCATT
Source organism: Equus przewalskii (assembly GCF_037783145.1). Taxonomy (NCBI): domain Eukaryota; kingdom Metazoa; phylum Chordata; class Mammalia; order Perissodactyla; family Equidae; genus Equus; species Equus przewalskii. The sequence goes on from NC_091839.1 coordinate 7,549,151, forward strand.
TATTGAAGAGATTGTCCTTTCTCATTGTATATTCTTGGCTCCTTTGTTGTAAATTAGTTGACCATATATGTGTGGGTTTATTTCTGGGCCCTCTAGAGGGAGAGTTCACATTGGGAGTGATTGTAAAGTTGGGTGATTAGCTGAACACAGAATTTAAGGGGAGAAGAGGTATGACAGTGGTGAGTGACAGCATAAAGGTGACCAGAGAGAAGGATTACTCGATATTTTGCAGATGTTGCAGTTACTACTACTGATGAGGTCTAGAGTAGTGACATAAGAAGTGAGTGAACTATGGTGGAAGACAAGATCATTGAAGTAGAGAGGAAGTCAGGGAACTGGGAGGCCAGGATACTAGAAGGAATAGGTATGTGGATATTTGAATCACTGAGAATTAAGGTAGCAGTAGTGTTGGAGATAGGGACACTGAGCCAGGAGCTAAAATTCCTGAGGGGCAGAAATCTGGATGTCAACAAGTCACTGCAACAGGGAGAGAGAATGCATAGTATAGTCTGATGCAGTGATGACATTAGATTTTAGAGACTGAGGGACAGTTGTCTGATACAAGCAAAGGGGCAGGGAGGACAGTGGTATGAAGATTGTAGGAGGAAAAACAGCCACACACCTGAGATGTCCTCCCAGGAAATGGTGTCCTCAGGGGAAAATGATTAATCAGTTACACATGGGAAACTTTGAACTTCTCCACAATTTTGAGTTTTTCAATTAGACATTATGAGAATTGGTGTAGGTTGATCTCACTGGGTGGAGAGACGTTTTGCTTTGTGAGGCATTAGGATTTGGTGGAGATATGATTGGTGCTTCCATATAGAAAGATTGAAGGTCTTTCCAGGAAATAAATGAGCACCAGTTACAAAACCAAATTTTATATTGAACTGGATATGCTAGACTTAGGTCACGTCTATGTGAGTCTGGATCATTCTACATCAGTATTCTCTAACTTAGGAACATGGAAAGTGTACAAGGAAGAGTGCTGGATGATAACAGGTAAGCTCTCCCAGGTGTAATTGCAAAAAGTGGAATGATATATGCCTTAGAAAAGACCTGAGAGATTTTGTCCACCATAGAAGTCCAAGTTTATGAGACTGATTAAATATTTTATTTATAAGATCAAATGTTATGCTACCAATTAAGGAAAAAAGATGTTAAGCTACTATTTTTGCTACATCACCACCCCAAAACTTAGTAGATTAAAATAACAATAATCATAGTTTGGCTCTCAAATCTGCAGTCTGAACAGGACTGAGTAGGGATGGCTCACTGCTGTTCTGACATGGGATCAGCTGTGATGGCCTGACTGGGAGCTGGATGATCCACTTTCAAGCTGGCTCCCTCACCTGCTTGCAAGTTGTTGCTGCATGTGAGCTAGGAGCTCAGTCAGGGCTGCGGTTTGGGGGCTGTCCTTCCTTTTCACATGAGCTATTCCATGGGCTGCTTGGGCTGCCTAGGAGCATGGTGACTGGGCTTCAAGAACAAGCGTCCCAAGAGAGTAAGACAGAAGTATGAGACATTTTTGTAATCTAGTGTCACAAGTCACATAGTCACTTCTGCTATACTCTACAAGTTCAGTAAGTCACAAGTGTTCTCCCAGGTTCAGGTTCGAGGGCAGAGGACATCGACCCCACACCAATGGTGGGTGGGTAGAGGGCAGGGCAAGATTACATTGAAGAAGAGCATATGGGGTGGGAGATGTTGCTCTGTCCGTTTTGGGAAAATACAATCTGCACCAGATGTTTACGTAAGAATTTGCATGAAAAGTAAAAATGGTTTTGACATGATAGTCATAATGATGAAAAAAAATCTTCAAGTCCTTTTCTCAATATGGATATTTTTGTAAGATATTCTGGAAAGATTCAAATTTTCCAACTATTTAACTTAGTTGGAAATCTCTGCTTATTTTCTTAATTTCTAGATGACTGATAAACAGAAGTTTTCCACTCTGTGCAAGAGGATGTGTCTTAATTGTTTAAGAGCACGTAGGCACTCTGCTTCAGTCTCCTTAAGTTCCTCTTTCGCCCGTGTCACCCAGCCTTAGTGTATAACACTCACTATCCCGTGCTTTCCTGCACTGCCTCCTTTAGCACCTCTTCTTCCTTTTGTAAAATGTTTCTTATAATTTCAAAAACATGACTGCGATTTGCCATTTCAGGGGTTGGTGATGTTCCAAGATGTGGCTATAGATGTGTCTCAGGAGGAGTGGGAGTGCCTGAACCCCGCGCAGAGGAATTTGTACAAAGACGTGATGTTGGAGAACTACAGCAACTTGGTTTCACTGGGTAAAGTTATCTGCCTCTAATAATTCAGAAGCTATTTCTTGGAATTTCTGCTTTCTCCACTATAGATTTTAGGGCTACCTTTCAAATAACTAGATGAATTTTCTCTTTGTGTAGAAATGAGCACAGCTAAATGGATGTGCACCTTCATTTTCCTCATCCTCACACCTTCCTCTGGTCCTTTCTTATAACTGACTTTCTTCCGGATGATTCAGCAGCAGAATTGGAATTCTGTACCATTAAAGCACGATGTGGTCAAAGAAACCAGGCTTTCTCTTTTGTTTCTCTGCACCGTACTAAAGCTGCAGGTGTACTAGCCTAGATTAAAACTAATCATATGGGTCCTGGATGTGAACCTCTTTAGTTTTCCTAATTAATGTCATGATGGGCTGGATGAAGAAGTGTCACTAGTTACAGCTCAAATGAACACTTCCATTTCCTACAACAAATGTACTCTCTTTTAAACAGTTTGCATTTGAAAGTTACATTCTAAGAACTTTGTGACTTGGAAAATATTTAACATTGAAAAATATCTGAGAATAAGTATCTCAGGAAGTTTCTTTTTTCCTCATAGCAAAATAAAGAGAGAAAGCTTAAATAAATTTAAATAACATTTCTTACCTATTTGTTTGCTTTGTTTCTTATGATTCTGAGTTTACCTGATATGAATATTTCATCCTTTCTCCTTTCTTCTGTAGACCTTATCAAGTACCATTTTGACCTATAGTTTATTTTTTAAAATCAATTTTAAATCACAGTATTGGGGTATTTCCATTTCCACCTGATCTCCATTTCTTTTCTTATAACCAGGACTTTCTGTTTGTAAGCCAGCTGTGATCTCCTCCTTGGAGCAAGGGAAGGAGCCCTGGATGGTTGTGAGGGAAGTGACAGGAGGAAGGTGCCCAGGTGAGTGAGCATTGATCAGGAAGCAGGAAGCTGTTCAAGGAGTAGGCCAGCTGCTCAGAATGTTGGGCTGGTAAGGTTATTTTAGACGGATTAGGAGGGAAAACCTGATTTTAAAACTTAATTACAAAGCTGTAGTAATCAAACAGTGTGGTACTGGCATACAGAGAGACATATAGATCACTGAGATAGACTAGAGAGCTTGGAAATAAACTCAGATATATGACCAAATGATTTTAGACAAGAGTGCCACGACCGTTCAATGGGGGAAATAACTATCTTTAATAAACACTGTTGAGAAAACTGGATATCCACATGCAAAGGAATAAAGTTGGATCCTTACCTTATGCTATACATAAAAATTAACTCAAAATGGATCAAGAACTAAATATAAGACTCAAAACTATAAAATACCTAGAAGAAAATGGAAAGCTTCATGACATTGGATTTGGCACTGATTTCTGGGATATGACACCAAGACACAGGTAACCAGAGCAAAATAGACAAATGAGAGTACCTCACATTTAAGAACTTCTGGGGGCTGGCCCCATGGCCGAGTGGTTAAGTTCACACACTCCACTTTGGCAGCCCGGGGTTTCACTGGTTTGGATCCTGGGTGTGGACATGGCAACGCTCATCAGGCCATGGTGAGGCAACATCCCATATAACACCACCAGAGGCACTCACAACTAGAATATACAACTATGTACTGGGGGTCTTTGGGGAGAAGAAGAAGGAAAGAAAAAAAGATTGGCAACAGATGTTAGCTCAGGTGCCAATCTTTAAAAAAAATTAAACACTTCTGTTCATCAAAGGATGCAATCAACAGAATGTTTAATTTTTCTTGTCTTTTCTTTCTCTCTCTCTCTCTTTTTTTTTTTGGTGAGGAAGATTGGCCCTGAACTAATATCTGTTGCCAATCTTCCTCTTTTTACTTGAGGAAGATTGTCACTGAGCTAACATCTGTGCCAGTCTTCCTCTGTTTTGTATGTGGGACACCACCACAGCATGGCTTGATGAGCAGTGTGTAGGTTTGTGCCCAGGATCTGAACCTGGGAACCCTGGGTTTGCAAAGTGGAACATGCAAATTTAACCACTACACCACCGGGCCAGCCCTCTTATCTTTTTTAAAAAAATCATGCAAGTTTTGCTTTGGTAGGTGATGGGAATACATTTTTTTAAAGTGTTATAAAGACATTTTCAATGGATCAAGAACATGTGAATAGATGTTCTAATGGAATACTTAAGAAAACTAAGATTGATTGGAAATTGGGAAAGTCAAAGAAAATTACTACATTGAGGAGGTAGAGATGGCAGAGGGATGATTCAGAAGGAAGAAGTTCATCTAGGAAGATGTAGGGTCCTGGAGGCCAAGAGCAGGTTCATTCTACAGTTTAGAGGTCTTTGATGACGTCTGTGACTCATTGTAGTACTCCAGAACTGTGAGAGAGTATATTTCTATTGTTTTAAGCCAGCAGTTTGTGGTACTTTGTTATGGCAGCGCTAAGAAATCAATACAGAGTCATGGAAAACTGATACATACTCTCCTAAGTGTTTTGTTTTCATTTAAAGATGTCATTCCTTTATCAATTTTTGATGCCTGGCCAGGCCTTTCCTTTTGCATAGGTGTGATGATTTCTTTTTTAAAACTTTTATTTTGAAATAATTTTAGATTCAGAGGAGATTGCAAAGAAATGAACAGGGATGTCCCATGTGCCCTTCCTCTGGCCTCCCACAATGTTAACATCTTACACACTACAATACAATATCATACTGAGAAATTGACATTGGTACAATCCATAGAAACTTATTCAGATTTCACTAGTTATACATGCACTCAGTTGTGTATGTGTCTGTGTGTGTGTATAGCTCTGTGCAGTTTTATCACATAGAGCTTTGTATCACCACTGCAGTAGTCAAAATGCTAGACAGTACCATCACCACATGACTCCCTCGTGTTACCTCTTTATAGCTACACCCATCCTCCCTTATTCTTAGCCCTTGGCAGCCACTAATCTGTTCTACATCTATATTATTATGTTATTTCATGAATGTTACACAAATGGAATCCTACAAAATGTGTCCTTTTGAGATTGACTTTTTTTCTCTGTCTCATGTATATATATAGTACATGAATGTAATGAACACACACACGTATATATGAACATAAACATACATATTATATATATATGTTCCTTACATTCATGTAAAAGTTTGTGTGTGTAAATAAGTCTGGGATAAAGCTCAAGCATGTAATTGCTGGGTGGTATGGTAAGCTGCCACACTGTTTTCCACAATGGTTGTACCATTTTACATTCCCATCAGCAATGTGTGAGTGGTCCCCAGTTGCGCTGAATCCTAGCCAGCATTTCATGTTATATCTGTTTCTCATTTTAGCCATAGTATAGGCGGATAGTGATATTTCATTGTGGTTTTAATTTGAATTTCCTTAATGGAAAATTATGTTGAACATCTTTTCATGTGTTTATTTGCCATCTGTATATCCTCTTCACTGAAATGTCTATTCATATCTTTTGCCCATTTTCAAATCTGATTGGTTTTTTACTGTTGAATTTTCAGAGTTCTTTAGGTTCTCTAGATAGATATATATATATATATCCCTGCATATAGAGGATATATATGTCATTATAATCCTTTAACAATTTTTTTTCTTTGAGATTTTCTCTTTCACCCATGGATTATGTAGAAATGTTATTTGGAAGTGTTTGGAAATTTTCCTCTTGTCTTTCTTTTATTGATTTATAGTTTGATTCCATTATGGTCTCATGTGAAAGTTAGAGGGAGCTTTCCACGAGAGTCTTTCACTTCTGACACCAATTGCAATTTCAGGTGTTCCCAAGACCGTCTTCAGCTTTGATAATTCACTAGAAGGATTCATAGAACTCAGAGAAAGCTGTCATCCTCACAGTTACAGTTTATTACAGCAAAAGGATACAGATTATAATCAGCCAAGGGAAGAAGTACATAGGGCTGAGCCTGCGAGAGTTCTGAATGCAGAGCTTCCAGTTGTCCTCTCCCAGTGGGGTCATGGACAGTGCTGACTTTTCCCATCAACTGTGTGTGATAGTATGCATGGAGTATTGCCAAATAGGGAAGCTCACCTGAGCCTTGATATCTAGAATTTTTATTGGGGCTCCTTGTTGGCTGTCCATGTAGCTGACTTATAATTTCCAGCCCTTGAGGAGGTAGAGCTGATACCATTAGTCTCAGTCTCTCCAGAGGAGAATTCCTGCCACATGGCTCAAAGCCTCCAACATAAATCCCATTATTAGAATGTCTGGTGGCCGTGGCCCCACATAAACAAAGACACTCTTTGTAGAGATTACTTCCCTGGAGATGAAGACAAAACCCAGACCTCTCTTTAAGTAAGGTTAAATTCTTTACTATGTACATTGCAGAACATACTCAATATGATTTTGATTCTTTTAAATTTAAGGTTTGCTTCATGACCCCGAACATGGTCTGTCTTGGGGAATGTTCAGTGTGTGCTTAAAAACATTGTGTATTCTGCTGTTGGGCAGCACGTTCCATAAATGTTAATTACATCCTATTGGTTGATGGTCTTGTTCAGCTCTTCTGTATCCTTGTGGATTTTCTGTGTAGTAGTTCTGTCAATTGCTGAGAGTAGGATACTTGAGTCCCCAGCTATAACTGTAATTTGTGTATTTCTTCTTTCAGCTGTATCAGTTTTTGCTTCATGTATTTTGAAGCTCTGTTGGTGGTGGTGATTAGTTTTCTTTACTCCAAAGTCTGCTTTATCTGATATTAATATAGCTATTTCTACTTTCTTTTAAGTAATGTTTACATGATGTATATTTTTCTATCCTTTTACTTTCAACTTCGCTGTATCATTATGTTTGAAAGGAGTTTCTTGTAGTCACCATGGTTTTTGTCCATTTTGCCAATTTGTCTTTTAATTGGTGATTTAGACCATCTGCATTTAAAGTAATTATTGATATGTTAGGGCTTAAGTCTGCCTTTTTGTTGTTTTCTACTGGTTCCTTCTATTTCCTGTTCTTCTGTTTCTTTTTTTTTTTCCTACCTATGAATTACTCAAATATTTTTAGAGTTCCATTTTTATGTATTTATAATGTTTTTAATATATTGCTTTGGGTTTTTTTTTTGTTGTTTTTAGTGTCTGTTCTAGGTATTACCATATGTATACATATTTAATCATAATCTGCTGGTGTTGACATTTTACCACTTCAAGTGAAGTGCAGAAACCTTACATCCATTAGGTCTCTTTACCCTGCCCAATTTTAGTATAATTGTTTTAAGTATTTCTTCTACAGACATTGATCACCACATGAGATAGTGTTATAATTTTTGTTTCAATTATAAAATAGGATTAAAGAAACTCATGGGATGAAGGATAGTCTATTATGTTTACTTCTATTTCTGCCTATTCGATTGTTCTTTTCTTTTCTTTTCTTTTCTTTGAGGAAGATTACCCCTGAGCTAACTACTGCCAACTACTGCCAATCTTCCTCTTTTTGCTGAGGAAGACTGGCCCTGAGCTAATATCCATGCCCATCTTCCTCTACTTTATACATGGGACGCCTACCACAGCATGGCTTTTGCCAGGCAGTGCCGTGTCCGCACCCGGGATCCAAACCAGAGAACCCCAGGCCGCCGAGAAGTGGAACGTGCGCACTTAACTGTTGCACCACCAGGCCAGCCCTTATTGTTCTTTTCTATCTGAAGGTCTCAACCTTCTTCTATTATCATTTTCTTTGTGTTGGGGAGCTTCCTTTAGCCGCTCTTTAAGGGCAAGTCTGCAAAAACAAATTCTCTTAGTTTTCCTCTGTCTGAGAATGCCTTTTGTTTCTTCTTCATTCCTTAAGGATAGTTTCACTGGGTGTGAAATTTGAGATTGACAGTTCTTTTCTTTCAGCACTTAAGAAAGTATTGTGTCACTTCCTTTTGGTCTCCATGGTTTCACATGAGAAATCCATAGTCTTTCAAATTGATGTTTCTTTCTTATCAATATATAATGTATGTTTCTCTCTATTTTTTAAGATTTTTTTCTTTGTCCAGCTTTCAGAAATGTATATCTTGGTTTTGGTTTCTTTGGATTTTTCTTATTAGGAATTTACTCACTTTCTTAAATCTGTAGATATGTGTCTTGTACAAAATTTGAGAAGTTTTTAACCATTATTTCTTTGAATACTTTTTCAGTCTCACAGTTTTTCTCCTCTCTTTCTGGTAATCATATGATATGTTATTGTCCCACAGGGATTGAGGTTCTGTTCTTTTTCTTTAAGTGTGTTTTTTTAATTATTGTTCAGATTAAGTGAATTCTGTCTTTAAGTTCACTGAATTTAGCCTCTGTCATCTCTGCTCTGCTCTTAAGATCATTCAGTGTGTCTTTTATAATGGTTATTATATTTTTCATTCCATTTAGTTCCTTTTATAACCACTATTTTTTCTGAGATATTCTGTTTTTTCATTTGTTTCAAGAGAATTTGGAATGTCAATACCTTTTTATGAAGACTGCTTTAAAATCCTTCAGATAATTCCAACATCTGATTCATCTTGGTATTGGTATCAGTTGATTATCTTTTCTCCTTCAGACTTTGGTTTTCCTGGCTTTCGGTATGATTTTCAGTGTGTCTGGACATTTTAGTTACCATGTTCAGAGAGTCTTGATTTTATTTAAATCTTCTATTTTAGCAGGTGGTCACCCTGTTAGGCTTAGTGTATAGATCTGGCCTACTTTTGTAGGTTTTAGTTCTAATGGCAGCTTAGTTTTCAGAGCCCTTGCAATGTTATTCTGATCTTCATACCTCTGGTACTGCTGGAGCTCCTACTCAATCCCTGATGGTGTTGTCTGCAAGGACAGAAAGCTTCCACAGACACCCACTGTAGCTGGGCCACTTTCTGCAGAATGGGAGAGGCAGATATAGACACCACTGGGCATGGATTTTCTTATGCCACTGAGTGGCGAGTGGGGAGATGCAAGACTCTGCTAATGCTGCCCTTCTGAGTGGATTGATCTGTCAGCCAATGCCCTGGTTGTGAAGTAGGGGCTGGGACAGCGAGAGACTTCCTCTTGCTGCTGCTACTGGTGGATCAGGCACTGGGACTTCTTGCTGCTCCTGCAGCTAGCTGATGAAACTGTTGCTGGGGCCCAGGTTGTGCAGAGGGGCCGGGGATCCTACTAGGTCTGTAGGGCTTGCATGTTCCTGGTCATTTGGCTGAAGAGAACAGACTTATATCTTGATTTGTATGTGTGTGTGTGTGTGTGTGTGTGTAGGCCTCTTCAGTGCCTGTTATAGGGGTATATGGGAGATAAAAAGAAATCCCACGGAACTTATCATGTGGTAATTCCTCAAGTCCAGAGAATCCTAACCAGTCTACCTTCTTCATTCCATCTTTTAAAGTTCCTTTGTTCTTGTCTGGTAGGTAATTTCTAGGATTTTTAGTTATATTTAGGGGAAGAAGCAGGGGAATGTGAGTCTACACAATCTGTGTGGTTGAGATTTTAAATCTTTTTTTAAGTTACCCTTAGATCAGTCAGAGAAAAACAAATACTGTATGATTTCACTCACAAGTGGAAGATAAACAAACACATAGATAAGGAGAAACAGATTGTTGGTTACCAGCGGGGAAGGGGGAGGCAGAAGGAAGAAAGGGGTAAAGGGGCACATATGTATGGTCACGGATGAAAACTAGACAATTGGTGGTGAACGTGACGCAGTCTATAGAGAAGCTGAAATATAATAATGTACACCTGAAATTTACACAATGTTATAGGCCAATATGACCTCAGTAAAATAATAAATAAATAAAATGAACCTTAGAATATGCATTTTCTGTGATATTTGCTTTGATTTGCTTTGATTTCTTTAAACAGGAAGATCATATAGACAATGTAAGTGCACAGCACTTCATTTTTGTTCCTCCCAAAGCCAGTCTTTTTCTTGTAGCAGTTTTTATTTTTGCTTTTTCTTAAGTAATTGCCATTATCCGATCTTTCCAAAGAAGTAAGCTTAGTGAAACAGCTGGTTTTCACACTCATTTTATCTAGTGGTATAAACAAGGAGGGGAACAAATACAACTGACTTCTGGCAGACACGCAACTTGGCTATTAAGATCAGCTTGGAATGCGTGTAGCCCACTAGCTGGTACCACGGAGCTTTCTGCGTCTTGTCATGGTGTTTTCCAGAGAGAATGGAATGTTTCATTTAATCTGAGGTATCTTATCTGTCTGGTGAGTTGTTAAGAGCTGAGTGTTATCAGTGCCAGGAAGCTACCTGCATGCTTCTCCTTGATCCCGTCCCCTGCTACATCTCCAGAGATAACCATAATCTTGAATTTTGTTATGACTATTCAGTTTTTTAATAGTTTACCACACTTGTGTATGCCCTTAAACACTATCTTATTGTGTTTTGCTTGTTTTTGAGTTTTTAAAAATGATAATGCTTATGTCTCTTCTGTGATTTGGTTATTTCGTACCACATGGTTTCTAATAATTTTCCCATACTGTTTTATGACTGAGTTCATTTTCACAGCTGTTTAATACTCCATCCCACAATTTTCTGGCTGTTATAATTTGGATTGTTTGTAAATTTTGCTAATATATACAATGGTGCTATGACTATTCTTACACATGTCTCCCTACAAGATTTTCTTCAGGCTATTTACTAGAATTAGAATTGCCACATCATAGAACATGTACATCTTCAATGTTATATTACACTAAATTCTTTTCCTAAGTGTTGGTACTAATGTATGTTACTGCTGGCTGTGTGTGATAATTCTGGTGGTTCATCTTAACAACAAATGAAATTCTTAGACATTTTAATTTTTACCACTGTAATGAATATGAAATTGTATTTCATTATATTTTAATTTGAATTCCTTTGCTTCCTGATGAGTTTGAGCATTTTTGCGTATGATTATTTAACATTGGTGTTTCCTCTTCTGTGAAATGCCTATTCAGATTTTATTCCCATTTTTCTTTTAGTTTATCTCTTTTCTAGTTAGCCTTTTTGTCTTTAAGATATCCATTCTACCTTGAGGTGTTTTTTATATTTATATCCTTATTTTTTCCCATAAGCTTTACAGTTTTTCCTTTAACTTCTCTAAGTCTTTAATCCGTTTAGAGTTTATCTTTATGTATTTATGGTGTATGCTAGGGATCAGAGGTAATTGTTTTTTCATATCTATAGCTAGTTGTTCTAATATCATTCATTAAATAATTTATTTTTTCTTCTCACCCTTCTGCTGTGTATCCTGTGTGGGTCTGTATCTGGTCTTTGCATGGGTCAAGCCCTATGTGAATACCACACTGTCTTAATTTACAAGTCTTGATGATAATTCTTTATCATAGGTCGGAGAAGTTCTCTGACTTTGTTTTTCTTCAGGAATGCTTTGGCTATGCCATATATATACATATATATATATATATACACATATATATATATATACACACACACACACACACATATATATATATATACATATGTATGTTTGTTTTTTTAAAGATTAGCACCTGAGCTAACAACTGTTGCCAATCTTCTTTTTTCCCCCCGCTTTTTATTTTTCTCCCCAAATCCCCTCAGTACATAGTTGCATATTTTAGTTGTGGGTCCTTCTGGTTGTGGCATATGGGATGCCACCTCAGCATGGCCTGACGAGCGGTACCATGTCCGTGCCCAGGATCCGAACTGGTGAAACCCTGGGCTGCCAAAATGGAGCACTCGAACTTAGCCATTGGGCCACGGGGCCGGCTGCCTCTTGTAGATTCTGAGTTGATCTCATTCCAAAACTGACTCTGGTCAATTCTGATTCAGTTGATCTAGAATGTTTCCTTAATATCCATACTTGCAACAAGTTCCCAAGGTGATTCTGAGGCAGATCAAAATTTCAGAATAATTGCCTTGACTTGTTAACTAACTCCCTCACTTTTATCATGAGCTCTCATTTCTCTGTGTCCTCCTTACCATTTTTTCATTCGATTGCATTACGATATTTAAGAGCTCTCCAAACCTTTCATTTCTTATGTGAATTATTTTCAGTTATCTCTCTTTTGTACCATAGATATTTTATTTCTCTTGTAACACAAAACCAACAATTAAATTGTCTTTCTTATCTTTCAGACTTGGTGTCCAGGTGTAAGCCCAAGAAGTTAGCTCCAAAAAGAATTTATGAGACAGAATCATCCCAGTGGGCAATCATGGAACAATTTAAAAGCCATAATCCTGAGAAGTACATTTTCAGAGATATTTGGGAATGCAAAATTCAGTTTGAGAGACAACAGGGACAACAGGAGGGCTATTTCAGGCAGTTTATTATCAACCGTGAACACGTGCCCATATTTAGCCAACATACTTTACTCACTCAGGAATTTTATAATAGACAGAAAATCTTTGAATGTACAGAATGTAGAAAAAACTTCAGTTACCATTTATTCTTTAGTCATCACAAAAGAACTCATTCTAAAGAAAAACTTTCTGAATGTAAGGAATGTGCAGAAACTGTTAATACATCATACCTTACTGAACAACAGAGAATTCAAAATAGTAACAAGTGCAGTGAATGTAAAGAATGCTGGAAGGCTTTTATTCATTGCTCACAATTTAAACATCTGAAAATTCATAATGGTGGAAAACGCTATGAATGTAAAGAATGTGGGAAGGCCTTTAATTATGGCTCAGAACTTATTCTCCATCAGAGAATTCACACTGGTGAGAAACCCTATGAATGTAAGGAATGTGGGAAGGCCTTTAGGCAGCGATCACAACTTACTCAACATCAGAGACTTCATACTGGTGAAAAACCCTATGAATGTAAGGAATGTGGGAAGGCTTTTATTCGTGGCTTTCAACTTACTGAACATCTGCGGCTCCATACTGGAGAGAAACCCTACGAATGTAAAGAATGTGGAAAGACCTTTAGGCATCGCTCCCACCTTACCATACATCAGAGAATTCATACTGGTGAGAAACCCTATGAATGTAGAGAATGTGGAAAGACCTTTAGCTATCACTCAAGTTTCTCTCACCATCAGAAAATTCATTCTGGCAAAAAACCTTATGAGTGTAGTGAATGTGGGAAGGCCTTTTGCGATGGCTTACAGCTTACCCTGCATCAGAGGATTCATACTGGTGAGAAACCCTATGAGTGTAAGGAGTGTGGGAAGACTTTTAGACAGTGCTCACACCTCAAAAGACATCAGAGAATTCATACTGGTGAGAAACCTCATGAATGTATGATATGTGGAAAGGCCTTTAGACTTCATTCACACCTTATTCAACATCAGAGAATTCATACCGGTGAGAAGCCCTATGAATGTAAGGAATGTGGGAAGGCCTTTAGCTATCATTCAAGCTTCTCACACCATCAGAGAATTCATTCTGGGAAGAGACCTTATGAGTGTGGGAAGGCCTTTAATCATAGCTTAGAATTTAATCTACATCAGACACTTCATACTGTTGAGACGCCAGTAAGGTTTCCTCTCTTCTCCCCCCATGCTAGTCTAGCATCCTGAAATGATTTTTGGAATTACACATTTTCTTTTTTTTTTTTAAGGGAAAGCTTGGTAAAATACTGAATTTCATTAGTATTGATTTATTTCAGTAAACTTTGAAGGTCAAATTTATTTTTTCAAGTGGGAAAATGGAAAAGTTATTAAAAGATAAAAATTGCTATCTTCAATGTTGTTTCCGAGTTATTGTAGTGACCACTATTGGAAATAAATTTTATATAATTGTTTGTTTTTGTGGAAACCAGTGAAGTGTGGCAAAAATAAAATGAAAACAATTTCTCCCCATCCCACAAATGCCTGAGATATCCAATATGTGTGTGTTGCTCCTTTCTTCATGCTCTGACATACCTGCACATATGAAGGTTTACTGCATGTGTGTGGAAGAGGTTTTACCTCCTATAGTGACATACTTCATGGCAATTTGTCTTTTTCACTTAGTAAATAGTCATGGAGGGGCCTATTTCTTTGTATGTCTCATAGTTTTTTGTTTAAAATGGACACTTTAGGGGGCTGGCCTGGTGGTGTAGTGGTTAAGTTTGTGTGCTCCACTTCAGCGGCCTGGGGTTTGCAGGTTCAGATCCCAGGTGCAGACCTATACACCGCTCACCAAGCCATCCTGTGGCGGTGTCCCACATATAAGATAGAGGAAGATTGGCATAGATGTTAGCTCAGGGACAATCTTCCTTACACACACACACAAAAAGACACCTTAGGTAACATGTTTTAGCAACTCTGGATACTGATTTCCCCACCCTCCTTTCTAAGTGTTGATAATCTGTGGCCCTCAATCAAACCCAGAGTCTTTCTTGTTTTATTTTACAGTTTTCTAGTAGAGTGATACTGTCTTACAGCCCTTTAAAAGGGGTGAGGATAAAGCTTTCAGGGCCACTTTTCATAAGGAACTTTGCCACAGGGTTCCATGGGTGTTTGTTTTTTGTTTTTTTTTTTTTTTAAAGATTTTATTTTTTTCCTTTTTCTCCCCAAAGCCCCCCAGTACATAGTTGTATGTTCTTCGTTGTGGGTCCTTCTAGTTGTGGCATGTGGGACGCTGCCTCAGCGTGGTCTGATGAGCAGTGCCATGTCCGCGCCCAGGATTCGAACCAACGAAACACTGGGCCGCCTGCAGCGGAGCGCGCGAACTTAACCACTCGGCCACGGGGCCAGCCCCTCCATGGGTGTTTTTTGCCTATAACCTGAGGATCAGAATCTGTTTTGCTGACAGAGGCATAGGCAGCAGCACCAGCAAAGGTATTTTGCAGGGTCTTAGTGAGCCATCTGGTTTTGGAGTGTAGACTTTAGCATGCCACATGGTGACTGCTCTTCCTTTACAGAAGCAATCACCAGTGGGCCTGAATCTTGCACAGCGTATCAGTCTTTCTCTTGAGTGAACTTCAGAATGGGGGCCAATGTGTGGTTGAAACAAAATTAATGGTCTCAGGGTACAAGTCATTCCCCTGAGCCTAGCATCAGTAATTACTTATGCTGGAATTGAGACATCTGATTGAATCTGAGATAGGTTTGGGCAAGACACATGACCCAGGGGTACTTAAGGAGGGCCTCAGTCTCATTCCTGTAAATGCCAATTATCAAAAATTGTGACTTAGGTCAGTTAAATCTATAACAGGATTGTAGGACTCAGCAGCTACGCCATAAATCCGCAAAGCTCAAAGCATAAACTCACACACAGCACACAGCAGCACAGGTCAAACAGCATGCTTTCTAGCCAGCAGCAACTAAAAATGGACAGTTGTCAAAAAGCAGCACAGCTAGTTAGCAAGCCAAAGCATGAGAAGAAAAACCCCCGGTAGTAATGGTCATTGCCTAGATGCTATGCTCACTGCTCCAGTTTGCAGCTGCCCTAGAGATGTGGGATAGACCCCCAACCCAAAATTTGGTTTGAGTGCCAAAACTGAGCCACCAAGAGGGTATGGAAAGGTTTATTACCCACATAATGAAACTTTCTGGGGAGAGCAAGGCTGTAGTCCACGCTGGTCTCAAAATGAGAGATCAGGGAGGGGAGACTGACTTGGGTTTTTATTGTGCTTAGGGGATCGGTTATGTAAGGGTTCCCATGCACAGGCTGGGATTTGTGTGGTTTGAACTTCTCACCTGCACCAAAAGAGGGGACAATCAGGCAAACATCAAAAATGGTATCAGGCGCTTTATTATACTGTATTATCTGTTGCAGTGTAACTACCACAAACTTAGCAGCTTAGAGCAACATACAGTCATTATCTCACAGCTTCTGAGGTTCAGGATCTAAGCATAGCCTTGATGGGTCCTCTTACTTCAAGGTCTCTCATAAGGCTGCCTATCAAGGTTTGGGCCAGGATTTACCTGAAGGCACAACTGGAGAAGGATCACTTTCAAGCTCACATGATTATTTGAAGGATTTACTCCCTTACAGGCTATTAGACTGAGGACATCAGTGTCATGCTGGTTGTTGGCCAGGGGCCGCCCTCAGTTCATTGCTGTTTGAGCTTCTCCAATATGGCATCTTGCTACACCAAAGCCAGCAAAGGCGAGTTAATAAAAAGGCTTCTAGAAAGAAAAAAGTCACAATCTTTTGTAAGTTAGTAAGGGAAGTGACTTCCTATGACCTTTGCAATATTCTATTGCATAGAAATAAGTTGCTAAGTCAGCCCACACTCAAGGGAAGGGGATAACACAAGGGCATGAATAACACGAGTCAGGGATCATTCAGGTACATCTTAGTCTTTCTGCCATGGGCACCTATGACCATTTACTTGATCAACTGTACATTGGAAAGGAGAATACCCAGACATCCTAAAGACTACCAAACAGAAGGTCTGAGTTGACAATGACACCCAGAGCCTTAAAGCATTGTCATGGTCCACGTGTTAGAACAGGCATATGTGATGGCAGGTAATAAATGGATTCTTGGCCAAAGTCTAGCTTACAATGTGTCTATTGGGTCCACAGACCACCTGACGGTCATTTTATGGGTCTCTGAATTTACAGTATTGACCTCCTTTGGAGTTGGAGTTAGTCCACATATTGTGTCCTTGGCCTGTAGTATAAGAGCTATCATAGTGGAAAAGACCAAGTCAAAATCTCTGAGATTACCCACTGTCCCCTCAAACTACAACGGTGATAAAAAACTGTATCACGTCCCAGGGAAATGGGAGAGACAGTGCCACCCTAAAGATCAAAAGGACATACAGTTGGCGGTCACTATTATATCTCACTATCATATGCCTGTTTCATACACCAGTCTGTGAATGTAACTGGAGGACGGCTGTAGACTACTGCAAGCTCTACCAATTAGTAGTAGCCTCTGGAAGTGGTATTTTTACTATAGTAGATTAATATGGATCCCAGTATATAGTATACAGTCATTGATTTTAATGACGATTATTTTCTATCTCAGTGAGGAAAGAGAATCAGAAAGAGTTTGCAAAGGAGAGACAAAATATGTGTTCATGATTTTACTACCTCTGTCAAAATATAGCATGAGCAGATCTGGACCATCTAAACACCCTGCAGACCATCACAGTAATTAATTACATCAATGACATTAATCTGATGAGAGAGCATGGGGAAAGGATGTTCCCCAGAGGATAAGAAAAACCTACAAAGATTCAAAGACTTGCCACTTCAGTAAAGCAAAAGACAAATTGCTGTATTATGAATCCTCTAGTACTAAGAAGAAAGTACACAGGTAGACTTCTTTGTGATCTGAAAGCCACACATTCAACACCTTAGAATACCCATATACTGAGTGACAAAGAATGCTGCCAGGTTTGAGTAGAGCCTAGTGCAGAAAAGGGCTGTGAGGCAGGTCCTGGCTGAGGTGAAGTACCCCTGCCACTTGAGCTATATGATCTGAAATTCTGTATACTGTCGAAGATATGACGGATGGAAAACGATAGAGTGTGGAGCTCATGGCAAGCCCCAATCAGAGAAACCAATACAGAATGAGCAAGGACATGTCATCTAGAGTAGATAATTACACACCT
The DNA here is from genome assembly GCF_037783145.1 of Equus przewalskii. Taxonomy (NCBI): domain Eukaryota; kingdom Metazoa; phylum Chordata; class Mammalia; order Perissodactyla; family Equidae; genus Equus; species Equus przewalskii. Next base: position 7,566,835 of record NC_091839.1, read on the forward strand.
TTTGAAAATAAGCTCCTGGCATGCTACTGGGTCCTGTGGAGATAGAATCCTTGGCCATGTGAAATCAAGTCACCGTGCATCCTCGGTTGCTTATTGTGAACTAGGTCCTGTCAGAACCACAAAGTGATAACGTCAGATGTCTCACTGCAATCTTCAAAAAAAATCAGAATAATACACTCAGGATTGAACACAGAAGTACTAGAGGGCACACACAATCTACATGAGCTTGTCACCCATCACAATTCCACCAGTGTCCCTCTCTCAGATCACTCATAGGGACATATGGTAGTCCCATATAACCAGCTGAGAGAGAGAGAAAAAGGCGGAGCTTGGCTTACAGTTTGTTGGCTCTCTATGTGGGTGCAAACTGAAATGGAAAGCAGCAGCGTTACACAGCAGCTTCACACAGGGCTGGCTTTGAAAGGCACTGGCAAGGGACATTTTTCTTAATGGGTGGGACTTCAGGCATTGCATTTGGTCATCCACTTCATGTGGAAGGAGAAGTTGTTGAACAGAAGAATAATCATACTCCTGGGGTAACTGGTCTAGTCAGAGGCCTGGAAGGGGAAAGGCTGAAGATTGTTACATCAGTCAGTGTTTAACCAGAGGACAGAAACAGTAATACATATAAAGATTCACTGCAGTGAATCACTTACGTGATTGTGGACTGTCCAGATAATCTGAAATCAGGAAGGGCAGGCTAACATTCTCGGGCATGAGCTGAAACTGCCATCTGCAGGCAGAATTTTTTCTTCTTCAGGGAAACCTCAGCTCCACTCTTAAGGCCTTTCAACTGATTAAATCAGGCCCATCCAGATTAACTAGGCTAATCTCCCTTACTTAAAGTTAACTGATATGGATTTTGGTTGCATCTACAAAATATCTTCACAGCAACACCTAGTGTTTGATTAAGTAACTGTAGTCCAGCCAAGTTGATGCATAAAACTGACCATAACAGGTCACCCCTTATCAACTTGGCACCCACACACAGTTCCTTAAATCACACTTACTCTTCAAATAAAGACAATAACAAAGTCATACTTCCACCTGACATGAAACATTAACCCGCGTACAACGGAAAATATGCTCTTTCCCCAGGAAAGGATATAGAGTCTTTGGGTGAGGTTCACTCTTCCTTTGTATTCTGTAATTCAAACACTGTGATATGAAGTTAACTATTATTAATACATCTAAAGTTAGACAATAGGGGATAAGAGAGGAAAGGAAATAATATTTGGTTATATATCTACAAATGTTCATAACCAAATAAGGAAGAATTACTCATACTATTACTGTCCACATTCCTACAACTGGTCATGTGATCATTGCTGGTATTTATAACTACCTTCTTTCACTGCACATTTCATATCCACTTTGCCCTTAGCAAACACTTTAGCTGGTTGTAGTGCTTGTCTGGCGGGATGACTCAAATAGTCCTGACACATCTGAGCCATTAGCAGTCTTACCTGAACTAGGTTGTAGTTTTCCATTAACATTAATCACAGGACATGGTAGGACTGAGACACCCTAAGGGATCTCCTGTATTTCACAGATAATCTTCCTTATGTCCATTGTGTAGTAGCAACCCAATTTCCTCTTGGTAATAAGGGCCAATCACTCATTCAGTACAGTAACCCTCTTCTTGGCTTGTCAATTCAGAATCATGAGAAGGCCAAAGTGGCCAGGTGGCAGCATCAACTTCCACTTTAATGGAATCATTGTTGTGTCTTTTGGTGTAAGCATTCCTTTTTTGGAACTAAGCCCTCTAGTCCAGCAGAGCCTAAAGTTGCAGGAGTGAAAAGGAAGAATTTTGCTAACGGATCACTAGGGGTAATGAGTGGAAGCACTCCCATTTCCACCCCTTGATTTCTAGACTCTGGAAGAATTAGCACCATATATTGGATGCTGATTTAGAGCATATACAGCATCCTGGAAGACACTGCCCCAAACCTACAAGGTATTGCCACCTCACTGACACTGTAACTGAGGCTTCAAAAGGCCATTCTAACATTCTATCAAGACAACTGCTTCAGGATGGAGAACACGGTAAGATCACATGAATAGCATGAGCATGGGCTCATTGTCACAATTCATTTCCTATGAAAAGAGTCTTACAATCAGAAGCAAATGTTATCTGGAATACCACAATGAGGCATAAGGCATTCCACAGATAGTAGTTTGGGCAGAAGCACCACATGCAGGGGAAACAAAGCCATTTCACCCCACGGAATGATGCCACATTGGGAACTCAGTATTGGTCTCTGCTACTGGCAGACTGGGCACTCAGCAGTAGCTGTAACCAGGTCAGTCTTGGTGAGTAGAAGTCCATATGGCTGAGCCCATGCATAACCTCCATCACTGCTACCATGGCCACTTTGTTTATGAGCTCATTGGGCAATGACAGGACTGGCTGAAGAAAGAAGCTGACTGATACCCATAGAATTGGTCATCCTATACACTTGATTATTAAGAACCTCCTCTGCTGAGGTCACCCTTTGGTGAGCATACACATGGGACACCAATATCTTCACATTGTTTGCCCATTCAGAGAGGTCTATCCACATTCCACTTCCTCAGACCTCCTTATCACAAATTGTCCAATCATGTTCCCTCTAAGTCCCTGACTTAGGTGTGTTACTGGCCTGAAAGCACACTACTTCTGGTGGTCTTTACTACCAGATATCAAGAAAGAAAAGCATTTTCCAGGTGAATAGCTGTATACCAGATACCAGAGAATGTGTTAATTTGCTCAAGCAACAAAACCACATCTGGAACAACAGCTGCAATTAAGGTCACCAGCTGATTAAATTTATGACACTCTGTTGTCATTCTTCAAGATCCATCAGTTTCCTGCACAAGCCAAACAGGCAACTTGAATGAGATATGTTGGAAATCACTATCACCCCTACATCTTTCAAGTCCTTTATGGTGGGACAAATCCCTGGAATCCCTCTAGGACTGTAGTATTGCTTTTGTTTTACTATTTTTGTGGGGAGAGGCAGCACTGCCTTACAAAGGCTTCCAGTTGACTTCCCTACCATAAAAACCCTCACCTCATAGGTCAGAGAACTAGTATGGGGGGTTCTGCCAGTTGCTGAGATGTTTACTCCAATTATACATTTGCAACTGGGAAAATAACCACAGGATGGGTTGGGGAAGCAATGGGCTCACTGTGAGACAGATCTGAGCTAAACCTCCATTGATCACCTGACCTCCATAAACCCCTACTCTAACTGTGGACCACAGTGACATTTTGGGTTTCCAAGAATTTGTGTTAGTTCAACTTAATGTCCAGTAATTCCTGATGAGTCCGAATATTTCTCCTTCTCCAATGCAGTCACCTTGGTAAATGGCCATACTTCCCTTTGAGGAAGGATGGGAGAAAGATTAACAATATAAATTTTTGGCAGAGTGGGAGTGTTTTTTCTCAAGGGGACCTGTGCCTCCCCCTTTATTCAAGGGGCTCTGGGTCTGTAAACTGGCTCAGGTCTTGGAATTGATTGAGGGGTCATGAGTCACTGTTTTGGTAATTCAAGTTAGACTTCTGTTCACTCAACCTAGAACTCTCCCACTTATATAGATCAACGAAGAATTTAGTAATCTGATCATCTACGTCTTCTCTAGGTATACCATGATTAGCCAACACCATAGGTCTCTGTGAGTTATGCTATTTTGTTTACTGCTTTGGCTCTGCTGTCCATTAGGTAACCAGACACCTTGTCTTTTCTGATGAAGTGCCACCAGCTTGCCCCTGCTACCCCAAGATCCCATTATCCAAGAACCAAGGCAGTTCTAGTCTTTCAACTTCATTTAGTGTAGGCCACCTTTTGGTTCATGTTTTAGCCAACCAACCAACCAACCAATTAGAGCCTTTTCTAACTCCCTAAGCCAAAACACTGAGTCCAGAATCTCTGCTTAGTGGCCCCATATCAATAAAGTCTGCCTGATCCAACTTTATATTCCTTCCATCATAATCCCACACCTTAAGATCCATTTCCAAACATATACCACAGATTTATGTTTGCACAAATTAGGAAAATCATGCAGTTCTCTTAGTGTATAGCACAACTCCTTTTGGGTCGCACTTTGTACCTAACTTTTGGGCTTGCTGGGACTTGAGTCTGGTTCTAGGTCTAAAGCAAAGAGGGGTGGAAGGAGTAGGTCTTGAGGAGAATCAGGAGTGCCTTGCAAGGCAACTAGCTCTGGGAAAGTCATTACATGTTCTTTAGGCAAAAGAAAGCTAACCTCAGGCAGGGGTGGTCAGGTTGCTTCTACTGGCAAAGAAGACTCAAAAGAATTTAAGGGTTAAATGTCCCCAGCTTCGTTGGAATTTGCCCATGTATTCCCACTCCGATTTTCAGGATCCCAACCCTTTCCAATCAATGCTCTCGCTTTAAGAGAAGGTATCCTGCAAGTTTAGGAATTCAATTTGCAGAATAATTCAGCCACTGGCTGGATAAGGATCTGGGTTTGTTTTCAGAAATCTTGGCCCTGAGGCTACAAGAGATAAGGTTTTCTTCCAGCGAAGATATAGAAGCTTTTAGGTCATTTATGCAGAGATTGAACTGGGAACTCATCTTTTTCTTTCCCCACATTCTCCAGCACAGTTAAAAGCAACCAGCTGCAGTCATTTCCTATGGCTGCTCTAACAAATTGCCACAGATTCGGTGGTTTAAAACAACACAAATTCATTCTCTTACAGTTCTGGATGCCAGAAGTCCAAAATCAGTTTCACTGAGCTAAAACCAAAGCAGGTCAGTAGGGTCTTGCTCCCTAAACAGGCTTGAGGGGAGAATCTGTTTTCTTGTCTCTTCTAGTTTTGGAGAGCTGCATTAGTTGCACTTCTTGACTCATTGCCCCTTCCTCCACCATAAAAGCCAACAGCAGAGCATCTTCAAATCTCTCTCTCTGCTTGAGGTTGTAACATCACCTTCTTTCTTCTGGAGTAGAATCTCCCTCCACCTTACTACTATAAGGATACTTATTGCATTTATTGCCCATAAAGATAATACAGGATAATCTCCTTGTCTCAAGAGCCTTAATTTAATCGTATCAGCAAAGTCCTCCTTGTCATACAGGGTAACAGTCACAGCTTCCAAATGTAGGAAATAGATGTTTTGGGGGGCCATTATTTCAGCCTATCACAACAGCCAATCCCATTATACTCCTTAGTTTCACTAAAATGTTCTAAGGTAGCAAACACATGGTCACTCAGACCTCATCTTCTGTAGGTATTTGGTTTGGAATATCCAATGGCAATATTTTGCTTATATTTATAGCTACTTAATTCCATGGGCTACCATGGAAATAGAATCTTTACCACTAGAAATAGAATCATTAATATGTTTCAATCTAATCAGATTTAGAAAATCAATTCCAGAAAACCCAAAACCAATTTAGAAAAGTCATCCTTAAGATTTTCTTTCTCTAGAACATTTCTGGTATCAAAATCTGAATCAGTCAGTGTTCAACCAGCGAAACATAACAAGTATGATATATATACTAAGAAAGTTATTTTAATGAATTGACTTAAATGATTGTAGGGGCTTGCTAGATGTCTGGAATTTGTAAGGCAGACCATCAGGAAGGCAGGGTGGAATTCCTGAGCATGAGCTGAAGCTGCTATCCATAGGTGGAATGCCTTCTTCATGGAACCCTCAGCTCTGCTCTTAAGGACTTTCAACTGATTGAATCAGGCCCACCCAGGTTATCTAGGATGATCTCCCTTACTTTCATAAAGTATCTTACATAACAATGGTAAGAGCTGGTCATATAGCATACTGTACCATCTAGAAGCTTCCCGATAAAGCACTGGAATGGCCTTCCAAAGGTACAGCCAACCTGAAGGCTCAAAGGACATATTCTGCAAGGATGGAGTACCATCCTCCAGGATGCTGAATACACATATAGAGACTTTTATATGGTTCCAAATATATATATATATATATAACTGTGTTCCAAATAAGAAGATAACCCCCGAGAACCAAGGAGTAGAAGCAGGATTGACCCTACTTACCGTCATTCCCAGTCATTGCGTGTGCACTGATGTATATGCATTGGCTGGTTGATCATCCATTGTTAGCCCTGTTGAACAAAGCCCCATAGAACACATAGCGTGTATTACATATTCCATGGGTGTGCTCTCCAACACCCCCTCCCGCCCCACCAGACATGAATCCTGCCACTCCAGTCAGAGCTGATCATCTGGATGGGGGTTACACATCTGGATGGGCCAACTACAGTGTGTCCCTTGTGTTGTGGATGAGTTGACCCGGGGAGCAAGTATTTATGAGTCCAGGTGGGCAAGGCCACTGTGTGATTGTCTGCAGACCACTGGACATAAAATTCACAAGTTAGTCTAAAGACTTTTTTTTTCCCCTCACTAACCAGGAGGTCCTGCTGCTGACGGAGTTGGAGAACAGATCTAGAGTTTTTATTTATTTTTTAAAATTTACAAAGAGTACAATTCACTATTTTTCTACCTTTATTGAGGTATAATTGACAAAAATTGTATATGTTTAAAGTATACAATGTGATGTTTTGGTGTACATATACATTGTGAAATGATTACTACAATCAAGCCAATTAACATATCCTAACCTCAAAATTACCTTTTTTTTTTTTTTTGTAGTGAGATCACTTAAGATCTACTCAGCAAATTTCAGGTTTACAGAACAGTATTATTAACTATAGTCACCATGCTTTACATTAGATCCCCAGAATTTACTCATTCTACAAAACTTAAAGTTTGTATGCTTACAGCAACAACTCACCATTTCCCCCAGCCCCTGGGAACCACTATTCTACTCTCTACGTCTATGAGTTCGATTTTTTTCAGATTCCACACATAAGGGAGATCAAGCATTATTTCTCTTTCTGTGTCTGGGCTTGTTTCACTTAGCATAATGTCCTCAAGGTTCATCCAATGCAAATGACAGGATTTCTTTCATTATTTTTAAGGCTGAATAATGTTCCATAGTGTATTTATATACCACATTTTCTTTATCCATTCATCCGCTGACAGACACTTAGGTTGATTCCACATCTTGGCTATTGTGAATAATGCCACAGTGAATATGGGGGTGCAGATATCTGAGATGCTGATTTCATTTCCTTTGGATATATACCCAGAACTGGAATTGGTGGATCCTATGGTAGTTCTATTTTTAACTTTTTCAGGAAACTCCATACCGTTTTCCATAATGGCTGTATCAGTGACATTCCCACCAACACTGTATAAATGTTCCTTTATCGCCACACCCTCACCAACACCTGTTGTCTCTTGTCTTTTTGATCATAGCCATTCTAACAGGAGTGAGGTGATACTCAATATGGTTTTGATTTGCATTTCCTTGATGATTACTGATGTTGAGCATTTTTTTTCATACACCTGCTGGCCATTTGTATATCTTCTTTGAGAAATGTCTATTCTAGTCCTTTGCCCATTTTTTCATTGGGTTGTTTTCTTGCTATTGAGTTGAATGAGTTACTCATATATTTTGGATATTAATCCCTTATCAGATGCATGGCTTGCAAATATTTTATCCTTTTCTGTGGATTTACTCTTCACTCTGTTGATGGTTTCCTGTGCTGTGCAGAAGCTTTTTAGTTTGATGCAATCTCATTTATCTACTTTTGTTCCCTGCAGTTTTAGTGTCATATCCAAAATATCATCACCCATATCAATGTCAAGAAGCTTTTTCCCTATGTTTTCTTCTGGTAGTTTTATAGTTTCTGGTCTTACGTTTAAACCTTTAATCCATTTTCAGTTGATTTTTTAATACGGTGTGAAATAAGGGTCAAATTTCATTCCTTTGCATGGAGATATCCAATTTTCCCAACACCATTTATTGAGGAGACTATCCTTTCCCCATTGTGTATTTTTCGTGTACTTTTCAAAGACTATATGACCACATGTGTGGGCTTATTTCTGGTCTTCCAATTCTGTTACATTGGTCTATGTGTCCGTTTTTATGCCAGTACCATACTGTTTTGATTACTACAGCTTTGGAGCATATTTTGAACTCAGGTAGTGTGATGCCTCCAGCTTTGTTCTTTCTCAAGATTCATTTGGCTGTTCAGGGTCTTTGATGGTTCCATAAGAATTTTAGGGTTATTTTTGCTGTTTCTATGAAATATGCCATTGGAATTTTAATAGGGATTGCATTGAATTTGTAGATTGCTTTGGGCAGTATGGTCATTTTAACAATATTATTTCTTCCAATCCATGAACACAGGATATCCTTCCATTTATTTGTATCCTCTTCAATTTCTTTCATTAATCTGTTATAGTTATCAGTGTAAAGATCTTGCACTTCCTTGGTTAAATTTATTCCTAAGTATTTTGCTCTTTTTGATGCTATTGTAAATGGGAATGTTTTCTTCATTTCTTTTTTGAATAATTTGTTGTTAGTGCATAGACATGAATTGATTTTTGTATGTTGGGTTATATATCCAGTAACTTTACTGTTTACTAGTTCTAACAAGTTTTTTGGTGGAGTCTTTAGGGTTTCTCTCTATATAAGATTATGTCATCAGCAGAGACAATTTTACTTCTTCCTTTCCAATTTGGATGCCTTTATTCTCTTTTTCTTACCTAATTGCTCTGGCTAGGACTTCTAGTACCATACTGAATAGACATGGTGAGAGTGGGCATCCTTGTTTTTTGTTCCTGATCTTAGAGGAAAAAGTTCCAGCTTTTCACCATTGAGTACATTAGCTGTGGGCTAGTCATATATAGACTTTATTATGTTGAGGCACATTCACTGTAGAACCAATTTATTGAGAGTCTTTATAACCAAAGCATGTTTTTTTGTTTTATTCCCAGATGATTTTTTTGCATCTTTTGACATCATCATTTGATTTTTATCTCATTCTATTAATGTGATGTATCATGTTTATTGATTTGCATATATTGAACCATCCTTGCATCTCAGGGATAAATTCCACTTGATCATGGTGTATGATTCTTTTAATGATCTGTTGAATGTGCTTTGCTAGTATTTTGTTGAAGATTTTTGCATATATGTTCATCAGGAATATTGGCCTGTAAATTTCTTGTAGTCTTTGTCTGGTTTTGGTATGAGGGTAATTCTGGCTTTGTAAAATGAGTTTGGAAGTGTTTCCTTCTCTTTAATATGTTGGAAGAGTTTGAGAAGGATTTGTATTAAATCTTTGTTATAATTCACCAGTGAAACCATTTGGTTCTGGGATTTTCTTTGTTGAGAGATTTTTCATTACTCATTCAATCTCCTTACTTGTTATTGGTCTGTACAAATGTTCTATTTCTTCATGATTAAGTTTGGTAGGTTCTGTGTTTCTAGAAATGTATCTATTTACTCTGTTATTCAATTTGTTGGCATATAATTATGCATGCTAGTCTCTTATGGTCCTTTGAGTATCTGTGGTATCAGTTGTAATGTCTCATCTTTCATTTATAATTTTTCAGTCTTCTTTCCTTTTTTTAGTTTAGCTACAGGTTTTTCAATTTTTTTATCCTTTCAAAAGACCAATCCTTAGTTTTATTTATCTTTTCTATTGTCTTTCTAGTTTTGATTTCATTTATATCTGCTCTAATGTTTATCATTTCCTTCCTTCTGCTAACTTTGGGCCTACTTTGTTCTTCTTTTTCTAGTTTTCTGGAGTGTAAAGTTAGGTTGTTTGAGATCTTTCTTTTTTCTTAATGAAGGTGTTCATCACTATAAACTTCCCTCAAAGAACTGCTTTTGCTGCATACCATAAGTGTTGGTATTTTGTATTTCCATTTTCATTTGTCTTAAGACACTTTTTTATTTCCCTTTTGATTTCTTCTTTGATCTATTGGTTGTTCAGGGGTGTGTTAATTTCCACATATTTGTGAATTTTCCAGTTTTCCTCCTGTTACTAACTTCTAGTTTCATATGACTGTGGTCAAAAAAGATACTTGATATTATTTCAATCATTTAAATGTGTTAAGACTTGTTTTGTGGCCTAATATATGATCTATCTTGGAGACTGTCCCATGTGTGCTTGAGAAGAGTGTATTCTGCTGCTGTTTGACAGAATGTTCTGTATAAGTCTATTAGGTCCATTTGGTCTGTAGTGTTCTTCAAGTCCACCCTTCTCTTATTGATTTTCTGTCTGGATGAGCTATCTATTGTTGAAGGTGGGGTACTGATTTCCCTACTATTATTGCATTGCTCTCTTCATTTCTCTATTTCTTCATTTCTTCTTCATTTCTTCTATTTCTCCCTTCAGTTTTGTTAATATTTGCCTTATATACATGTAGGTGCTCTGATGTTGGCTGTGTATACATTTACAATTGTTACATCCTCTTCATAAATTGGCCACTTTATCATTATATAGTGACCTTTTGGTCTCTTGTGACAGATTTCCACTGAAAGTCTATTTTTTCTTATCTAAGTATAGCCACTCCAGCTCTCTTTTAATTACCATTTGCATGGAATATCTTTTTCCATTCTTTCAATTTCAGCCTATATATGTCCCTAACGTCAGTCTCTTATAGGTACCATATAGTTGGGCTTTATTTTTCAACCCCTTTGGCTGCTCTACAATTTTGATTGAAAATTTATTCCACTTACATTTAAAGTATTTAGTGATAGGTAAGGTCTTTCTATTGCCATTTTTTAAAGTTTCTGACCTCTTTGTGGTCCCTTTGTTCCTTTCTTCCTCTCTGACTGTCTTCCTGTGTGATTTGATTTTTTTTTTTACTGATATGCATTGATCTGTTTCTCTTTATCTTTTGTGTATCTACTGCAGATTTTTTCTTTGTAGTTACCATAAGGCTTATATAAAACATCTTATAATTGTGTATTTTAAGTTAAGAAGAACTAAATTTCAACTGTATACAAAAATTCTACACTTTAATTCTCCTTCCCACTTTTATGTTATTGACATCACAGTTTACATCTATTTATATTGTGTATCAATAACTACAAGTTATTGTAGTTATTTTTAATACTTTTGTCCTTTATCTTTTATACTGGAGTTAAAAGTGATTTACCACCATTACAGTATGTGAGTATTCTGAATTTGGCAACACCTTTACCAGTGAGTTTTAAGCGGTATGCTTTTATTCCTTTCTCTTTATCTTTTGTGTATCTACTGTAGGCTTTTGCTTTGTGGTTCTGTGAGGCTTACATAAAACGCCTTATAGATATAAGTTTATTTTAAGCTGACAACACCTAACGTTTGACTACATTCAAAATCTCTACACTTTAACTCCTTCACTCACATTTTTGCTATTGATGCCACAATTTACATCTTTTATATATGGTGTATCTATTAACACATTATTGTAGTTATAGTTATTTTTAATACTTTTGTCCTTTGACTTTTATACTAGAGTTATTAACACATCACCATATTACAGTATTAGAGTATTTTGAATTTGACTACATACTTACTTTTACCATTGAGTTTTATACTTTCATATATTTTCATGTTGTTACTTAGCATCCTTTCATTTCAACTTGAAGAACTCCCTTTAGTATTTCTTGTAAGGTGATCCAGTCGTGATGAACTCCCTCAGCTTATGTTTGTATGGGAATGTCCTTTCTCTCCTTCATTTCTGAAGGACAGCTTTGCCGTGTGTGGTATTCTTAGTTGGCATTTTTTTCTTTCAGTACTTTGAATATATCATGCCACTTTCTCCTGGCCTGCAAGGTTTCTGCTGAAAAATCCACTGACTGTCTTATGGTGGTTTCCTTGTATGTGATGAGTCACTTTTTCTTGTTGTTGCTGAGTAAGATTTGCCCTAAGCTAACATCTGTTGCCAATCTTCCTCTCTTTGCTTGAGGAAGATTCACCTTGAGCTAACATCTGTGCCAATCTTCCTCTATTTTGTATGTGGACTGCTGCCACAGCATGGCTGGCAATGAGTGGTGTAAGTCCACTCTTGGGAACTGAACTTGGGCCGCCAAAGCAGAGCACACCAAAATTAACCACTAGGCCATGGGGCCAGCCCCTGACAAGTCGCTTTTCTATTGCTGCTTTCAAAATTCTCTGTCTTTGGCCTTTGAAAACCTGATTATAATGTGCTTCAGTGAAGATCTCCTTATGTTTTATCTATTTTGGGTTATTTGGGCTGCATGAATGTTGATGTTCACTTCTCTCTTCGGATTAGGGAATTTTCTGTCATTATTTCTTTAAATAATCTTTCTGCCCCTTTTTCTTTCTCTGCTTCTTTTGGGACTCCCACAATGCATATATTGATACCCTTCATGCTGCCACATAATTCCTGTAGGCTTTCTTCACTCTTTATCATTTTGTCCTCTGACTAATTTCAAATGAATGACAAGTCTTACAGCTCAATGATTCTTTCTTCTGCTTGATCAAGTCTCCTATTGAAGCACTGTATGGAAATTTTCAATTTAGTCATAGTGTTTTTCAGCTCCAGAATTTCTGTTTGGTTCTTTTTTATGGTTTTCTAGCTCTTCATTCTATTTCATTTTGTTCATGTATGGTTTCATGACTTTGTTTAGTTATCTGTGTTTTCTTGTAGCTCACTGACTTTCTTTAAGACGATTATTTTGAATTCTTAGGCAGTTTGCAGATCTCTATTTCTTTTGAGTTCGTTACTGGTGTTTATTTTGTTCCTCTGGTGGTGTCATGTTTTCCTGATTATTAATGATCCTTTTGGCCTTGTGTTGGTATCTGAACATTTGAGGAAGAGGAACCTCTTCTTCAGTAGTGAAAGCCCTTCACAAGTTAGCCTGTCCAGGGATTCTGGGCAGATCAGCTGGTGGGGTCCAGAAGTGGGCTTGCTCCTGGAGCCCTCAGGCAGGCTGACCTGGTGCCTGGATCAGCAGGTGGGTGGGGCCTTGTGCCTGGGGCTGAAGAGGCAGGGCTTAAACCTGAGTCTGCAGGAGCCAGCCTTGGTGCTGGATTGGCCTTGTCTGGGTCCATGAGGATGGACCTGGTCACGAGTCCATGGAGGCCAGCCTGGTGCTGAGGTCCACTGGGGAAAGACTGGTGCCTAGACCCATGAAGGTAGGCCTGGAGCCTAGTTCTTCAGGAGTGGGCCTGGAGCCTGGGGTTGTGGAGGCTGGCCTGGCTCTGGAGCAGGCTTAGAGCCTGGGTCCATGGGTGCCAGCCTAGTACCTGGGTTTTCAGAGGCCGGCATGGTGCTGGGGTGGGCCTGAAGCCTGTGTTGGTGGTGGCCAGCCTGAAGCCAGGTGTTTAGGTCCACAGGGGCAGGCCTGGATCCTGAGTCACAGTGGTGGACCTTGAGCCTGGGTCCCAGGGGCTGGCCTGGCACTGGGGCAGGCCTGGAGACTTGGTTCACTGGGGGAGCCTGGTACTGGGGTCCATAGCAAAGTTGGGTACTTACTTCACTCTCCTTCCTTCACACAGTGTATGTCTCTCCATGGTTCACTGCATGGGCTTGGGGAAGGGGTGATGCAGGCAGTGTGAAATTGTCCTTTTTATCCTCTTCAATGTGACTTTTATTTCTGAGCTCCACCCAAGTGCTGTGACCTCTCGCTTGGATTTAGTAGCTCTTGTAAAGGTAATTTACATGTGTAGAAATTTTCATGTGTAGATGGTTATTTAAATTGATGTTTCTATGAAAGGATGAGTGCTGCAAACTCCTATCCCTCCTATTCTTGCTGATGTCACTACTCCAATTCACTGTTTTTTTTGTGTGTCCAGTTCTATGATCTTTTTACACATGCATAGATTTTTGTATTTATGACCACAAACAGTATACAAAACAATTTCAACACCTCAAAGAATTCCCTCATGCATCCCCTTTCTATTCAGACACTTCCTCTACCCCTAACCCCTGGGGTAACTGATTTGTTCTCTGTCCTTTATTTTTCCCTTTTCCAGAATGTCATATAAGTGGTATCATACAGTATGTGACTTTTTGACACTGGTTTCTTTCCTTTAGCATAATGTATTTGAGGTTCATCAATATTGTTGTATGTATAAATAGTTCATTATTTTTACTGTTGATTATTCCATTCTGTGGATGTACCATGGTGTATCCATTCATCCACTGAAGAACATTTGGGTTGTTTCCAGTTTTTAGTGGTTATAAATAATGATACTATAGACACCCATATATAGTTTTTCTGTGTGAACATAAGTTTTCATTTCTCTAGGAGAAATGTCTAGAATTGGGATTGCTGGGTCATATGGGAAGTGTATGTTTAACTTTTTAAGAAACTGTCAAATTGTTTTCCAGAGTGGCTTTACCATTTTGCATTCCCATTAGCAATGTATGAGAGTTCCAGTTGTTCCACATCCTCATCAGTGCTTGGTATGACACTACATTTAGGGTTTTTAAAAGCCCTAGATTATAAAGTGATGAACATCTCAAATTGTAGAATATCCCAGGTGAATGCTAGAGACCAAGGTTGATGCCTGTGTTTTTTGCTGTTGCATATTGTTTATGAGGCAGAGCATGGCAAGCTGGCTCTACTGCTGGACCACAAATTGAGCGAAGAGAGTCAAGCATTACCTGGCAAGAAAGTTTCAGTTTTGAGATTTACTGTGTACAATCTGATACTGGGGAACTAGGAAGTGAGGCATCATGCTTGTTTACATACACACATTATCAGAAAGTTCATAGGAGATGTAGGAACCAAGTTTGTAGGATGGAGTTGGGTTACAATTGGAATGGAAAAGCTCTAACATTATCTCCATGATGCTTGGATGTCTGGCATTGACTCATGATTGAGATAAGGGCAGGGGGATCTATCAGGTGCTGTTTAAAATCCAAAACTTCCCTGGAGACCCCAAGAGCCAATCTGTTTACTCACATAAATGATAAGATAGCAGAGATGGACTATGCCACCAGTGAATGGAGTGGCATAAAGGTCCTTGCAGGGAACTTCTGCCTTGAGCTCTCCCAAAGCCAAGATTCACACAGATTTCAGTGGTTTAGTTTGGAGACAGAGTGCAGTCTGTGTGTCAGTAAGGACAGGAGCTTGCATCTGGATGATTCTCAGACCCCCCCAATGCTTACCTACCCTTTCTTTTTCTCGGTGAGCCACAGTCTTTGCTTTCAAATAAAAGCATTACATGAATATGCTCTGTGGAGTCTTGTTAGTCCTTTTGAACTGATGAAATCTTTGCACTTTTTAACTCCCTTTTGTTTATGACCTTGCAGTTAGGTCTAAAAAAATATGAATTTGCATATTCATATACAAAATAAAAATTGCATAGGAACACAATTCCTATACTCTTGTATATATTTAGGAATAAATGGACTTGGATTCCAAAACCATGTTCACTCTTCAGAGCTGCCCAAATGTCATTGACCAATAGATCAATGAGATAAAAGTCCTCATTTCATATATTTATCAATCCATAAAATAAAGATCCATAAAAACTAATGAAAAGAAACATTCCCAACTTCTTCAAAAGAAATCTTCATACAGGAGTCTGGAATATAGCCCAATCCTCTTTCATACCAAAATACAAACTTTTGGACCTAATTTTTGTGAGAAGCAGCTTCTACATGGACAGATGTTAGGAAGAAAAAATTCACTTAGACTTTCTTCAAAGGATTCAAAAGTACCTCCTACAAGGACATGGTTGTACTTTTCTTCATTGGATTCTGTATCTTGATTTCTGTCTGCACCTCAGTTCATGGAACCTCATGGAAATGACTGTGCATGGGATCTTTCAAGGACAGACTTGCTTCCCTCTGCATTATCTACAGCAGGTCTTTGGGGCTACTTTCATTTTTGCAAAATTGTGAAGTATACATTTGCATAGGTAAGCTAACCAAGTTGATCAGTATAATTTAGAGCCAGAAAATGAGAAAGAATAGATGTATATGGAACACTCATTGAGCAGTTATTTAGGTATGTAATTGTAAACCAAAAATACAGCCAAATCTTCAGCTGTATTTCAGGGCCAGTTTTTGTTCATGCAAAAATCACCTAGTAGTCACCACACTTTTGCTCAACTCTGGAATCCAAATGTTCATACCTTTATTTTTATAATATAAATAGATACTAACATTATTTTCCCTTTCTTTTAATCAATCAAATTTAACTTTAAAAATGTAACCATTTTGGGGGTCAGGAATTTGAGAAGGCCTCAGTTGAGTTCCTGCTTGGGGTCTCTGATGTGGTTCCAGTTGGATGTCAGTCAGCTACAGTCATCTGAAGACTTGACTGGATGTCCAAGATGGCTCATTCATATATTAGCAGATGATACTGGGATACAGATGATGGCTGCGAGCTTAGCTAGAGCTATTGACCAGGATGCCTACACACAGACTTTCTAGCATTATGATCTCAGTATGACTGGACTCCTTTCATGGAAGCAGCTTTCCCCACAGTTAGAGTTCCAAGCCTCATCTGTTCCCTTTTTAATCTTCCTTTAGTATGAATTTTTTGATGTTGCATAAGGAGTGAGTTATGGCTAAAGTCATCCTTACAGTTATTTCATTTGAAG